>NC_054826.1:93045167-93718917 GCF_018345385.1 Vulpes lagopus | reverse complement strand
ATGCTAATGAGTTATATTGCTAATATAGTCATAAAACCGTTATTTGCATAAGTAAAACGAAGTGAGTGTGCAGATAAAATTAAACTTTAAAATGAAATATTGGTAAAAGGAAATGGCTAATGAATTTAGACACGTTATTGAACAGGTAAGTATGGCAACTGATTGGAGTAGATAATTTTAATTGGTCTCATTGAATCAAAATCAATATTGAAAATTGTATAGCAGATCTGGAGCGCATCTATCTCTTCCTTCTGGTAAGATTTGAGTCTTCTCAAATCATCTGCATGAGTCCCAGGCCCTGTCTCCTGGGGAAGTCGCCACTCAGAGTGGGCCAGGAGGGAGGGAGAGGGTCTGATGGTTCTCTGTTCCTATAGAGGGCAGATAATCAATCCTGAATTCTGGAGGACTTCTTCTGATCTCAAAATGAACCCTCCAGAGATGTAGTGCAAAACCCAAGTGCCAATCTTAAACCTATGCCAAGTGCAGCCTCTGGAGGGGGATTAAGAGCCCTGGTTAGAGACTGGAATTAGAGAATTAATCTTCATGAGAGGCCTCGGGTTTGTGATATTAGTGGATGGGAGGCAGAAGCACAGCAACAGAGGCACCGACTTCTATCCCTCCCACATCCTGACCTCTGGAATCCTCTGGAAGCTTAGTTCTGTAAGGTTATTCATCCCCTAGGATTCTTTGGCTATGACTGGGTTCCCTTAGGTGGTGTGCCTCACCTGGCATTGCCAGGAGAACACCGTGCACCGAACAGCTTAGATGAGGGGTTGACAAACCATAGCCTGTAGGACCAAATCCAGCTTACCATCAGTAAGCTGGTCAGTGAGTATGGTCAGTATGGTCAGTAAGCTAAGAGAAGTTTTTACATTTTAAATGGTTGGGAAAAAATACCCCAAAAGAATAATATTTTATGGCATGTGGAATTATATGAAATTCAAAATCCAGTGTCTATAAATAAATTTCTATTGGAGCACAGCCACACCCATGGGTTTATGTATTGTTTGCGGCTTTCTTGACCACTGGCCGAGCTGAGAACATGCAACAGATACCACCTGGCCCACAAGCCTGGAACATTCAGTATCTACTTCTTTGCAGGAAATGCTTGTCAACCTTTGCTTAGACTAACTGATTTCTATGCAGCTCTAGAGCTGGGAGTGGGGCCTGTGTCGATGTGGGCTGGATACTTTAACAAGATCAGGATCGTATCGGGAGGGAGAAAAGGTGGAATCAGTGCCTAGTAGGAAATCACTGGTGTTCACTACCCTTGGGCAAGTCCCTTGATTTCTCTGAGACTCCATTTTGCCATCTGTGGATGGTGGGTAAAGCAGGTGTATTTTGGGAACATTAGAGAGAACTCTGGAAAAGATGTAGATATCACTGATTGACAGGTGAATGAATGAATGAATGGAGAGTGGTCAAAGGTCAGGCTGGGGAGCTAAGCTGACCTATATCACTCCAGAGAGTTCTGGCTTTATTCTGTGGCCATAGGGGGCCTTTGAAGTATTTTAAGCAGCAAATGACAAGTAAATGACAGTTGCATTGGAGAGAGAGAACATGGTATTTTGTGACCCGCTAGAGTGAAAAGGTCAGTTGGGCAGAGAGTAAAAATAACAGAATGCTTCCTGAGAGGGAGCAGAGAAATACTCCAGGGAAATCATCAACCTTTCGTCTAGGAGAGAGAAGGGATGAGAAGGGCCAGCTCCAGGGACTGAGATATTGGGATTGCATTGTGAAGCACACTCAGAGTAAAGCACCATTAGAATGGGCATGAAAGCTGGGTGTCATACAATGGTCCTGGGGCCAGTGAGGTGATAGGGAGAGCATGATGTACAGGTGATCTCAGGAAAGAAAGCAGAGAATCCATCTCAGAGGCACGGGTTCTGGTCCTGACCCCATCACTAACTTATTGTGTGTCCTGAGGCAAATGGATCTACCTTTCTGGTTTTCTGTTTTATTGTCTAAAGAGCCACTGAGAAAGAGAGCTCTCTCCAATAATCTAATTTCTTTTTTAAATTTTTATTTATTTGACAGAGAGAGAGAGAGAGAGAGAGAGAGAGAGAGAGTGCTCACAAGCAGGGAGAGTGGTAGGCAGAGGGAGAGGGAGAAATAGGCTCTCCACGGAGCAGATCACTCAACATGGGGCTCAATCCCAGGACCCTGGGCTGATGACCCGAGCCAAAGGCAGATGCCTAACCAACTGAGGCATCCGTCCAGGCACCTGTCCAATAATCTAATTTCTATAAAAAACATTAATGTACCAGCAGGGACAGATTCAGGTTTTGAGAGCCTCAAAGTTGAAACACCAAATACAAAATTAGATGTAAAAGTAAAAAGTTATAAGGATACAAGAAATCTGACAAATTATACATTTCAAAGCCCTAAAAAACACTCCAAAAATCACAAAACCTGGAAAAATATCAATATATTATCATCAGCGAATGCCTCAACAAATCTTCCAGATTTTCCTACATTTTTTGGCTGCATACTTTTTGATCACCTCTTCATAGAACAGTGCTGTCATTGTATTTTCCAAAGAGAGGAAATCGTATCGGGAGGGAAAGATAATTCACTCTTTCAGATGGAAGCTTGTTTTTAATTATCGATAATTGATAATTGGACTGCAGGAAACACATGACTCCCACAGCTGTATGTGTTGTTGTGGTCTCATAACAGGTCTATAACCCATAAATACACAGATTCTACTATATTCTATTTGGCATGACTCCCATCAGAAAGCATCTGGGGGAAATCATGTTGACCTAGGAGTAGGGAAGAGTGTCTTAAATTGGATGGAAAAGGAAAATGTCATAAAAGGAGCAGTGATAAAATTGACTTCATCAACAGACATAATAAGAACAACTACTATTAAAGAAAAAGAACAACTACTATTTTTCAAATACTCTCTGTTCCACGTGTTTGGCACATATCATCTCATTTAATTCTAATAACAATAATATAAGGTATATTATTCTAAAGGTGAAGACACTGAAGCACAAAGAAATCAAATTATTTTCCCAATGTCAGGTGGCTAGTTTATAAGTGGCCAGACCAAGTTAAGAGATCAGGTAGTTTGACTCACAAACCTGCTCCTCTTAACCAGGTGGCTTATCTCACCTCAGCTTCTTGCCATGTTACTTCTAAGAAAGTAAAAAGACATGCCACAAACTGAGAGAAGGTCCTTGCAATTCATAAAATCATTGAGGGATAAGTAGTCAAAATATATAAAGAACTCCTACATATCAATTTGAAGAAGACAAGGAGCTCTACAGAAAATGGGCAAGGGATGAGAATGGATCATTCATAAAAGAAGATGCCAGAAACACCAAGGTACACATGAAAAAATACTGAATGTCACTAAAAATGGGGGGAATGTAAATTAGAACAGCAAAAAGATTGCACTGGCAGTGGTGGATGGTGGATGGAGGGGTGGTGGATGCATGCCTGGTCTACATGTGGAGGCTCAGAAGTCTGGTAACACCAAATAATGGGACAGCCATAGGGAGTCGGAGTTCTTCTGAATGTGCGAAATGATTACTTCCAGGAGTATGCTGACAGTTTCTAACAGAGTCAAAGATTTAACGGTGTCAGAATACAGCAATTTCAAGTCCATTTGACTTTGGTAGAAATCCTTACACTGTGTGTAGGGAGGAAAGTACAACAGTTTCTTTCCTGCACTGTTTCAATTACAAAACGTGAACCTGACATAACGTGTGCTCGGGTGGGAATGGAAAAATTAACTGTGGCTGATGCGTGTGACACTAGGCAGCAATTAAAAACAATGAATTGGATTGGCGTGTGTCAAACCAGATAAAGCCTAACATCATAAATCTGAACAAAAACACGCTGCAAAATTGCATGTATAATTTAACATCATTATTGTATAGTTTTAAAACTCAAAAACAGCAGTGTATTGTGGACACTGTTCTGAACCACACATTGAGAAAAGTGCACAAAATGCATATCTATTTATAGTTCAGTAGTTACAAAGTGAACCATCGTGTAACCAAAAAGCCAGCACCCCAGAAGCCACTGTGTCTCCCTTTCTAATAAATCCAGCCCCTTCTGCCCCTGCACAAATAATCACTAGCCTGAATTTCTGTGTACATAATCCTAAAGGGAAAAAATTAGCTTTGCTTGCTTTTGAACTTTATTTCGATGGAATTAAGCTATATATATATTTTCTGGCCTCGCTTTTCTTGCTTAACGTGATCCTAGGAGTTTTCTTCCAGAATCATGCATCTAGGGCCCCTTGCTCATTTAGACTGGCTTTATAATATTCCCTTGCATGAATATAATAAAACGAATTCATTCATTCTGCTGAGGATGGATATCTGGGTTGTTTGCAAATTTATACAATGAAGTAAAAGTACGTGTAAAGAAATCATGCTTCATACAGAAGCTAAGGTGATTGCTACTCCGGAGGTGAGAAGGGAGGTTGGGGAGTTTTAGATGTTAATGCCATGGCTTATTTCTTTAGGAAAAAAAAAAAAACTGAATCAAACATGGCAACATCTTAGCACCTGTTTAAGTTCTGTGGCCAGACAGTGCTGTTCTGTCATGTTCTGTATTTTTCCCTGTGTTGAAATCACTTACAATTTTTAACAGAAAAACAAACTGTGAAGTGCTTGAGGTGTGAAGTTGCTCTCTGCCACTTTCCTAGGTCCGCGGAGGCAGATTGCAAAATTCTGCCTCTGATCCCAGAGAAGCAGAATGATGTGCTCTGATGTGGGGCCCTGCAGAACAGTATACTTGTCCAGCGGGTCTTTCTTCCACAGCCACTCTGGCAGGCTGGGTAAGTGAGCCCCCGTGCAGCACCAGTTGGCTCCCCACCATCACACAGCCTTTTGGATCAGGATCACCCCTCATTTGGATTCTCCCTTCAGCTGTGAGGGAACAGACATGTCGCATCTTCAGGTATGCATCTGGTTGCACAAAACCAGAGTGTAATGGACCCTACTGGGACAGAATTAGCCAATTCTGTCTGGATTGCCCCCCCCCCCAGGGTGGGTCTGGGCACCCAGAGGGGAAAGAAGGGAAAGATGGCACCCTATAGTGGGGTGGTACAAGGACTTACCTTGAGTCACATATATGGGATGTGATCAGAAGAAATCTGCACCACAGTGTATCCCTTTTGCCCATAACTGCACCTCGATCCAATTCCACCATTAGAGGGGCACCTGGGTAGCTCAGCGGTCGTGTCTACCTTTGGCTCAGGTTATGATCCCGAGGTCCTGGGATCGAGTCCTGCATCGGGCTCCCTCCAGGGAGCCTGCTTCTCCTTCTGCGTATATCTCTGACCCTCTCTCTGTATCTCTCATGAGTAAATAAATAAAATCTTAAAAAAATTTTTCCATTATTAGAGAGGCATTCCTTTGAGTTAAACCATGAGAATCCTGAGCAGAAAATGATCTCTAGGAGATATGGGGGTGGAAAGGAGTGATTGCTGTTTAATACTTCATAAGAACTACACACTTAGCATATAGCTTCTCATATACACTCTGTATTTTACTTATGAGAATATCTGTGAGTTGCTCATAGTCAGATTTCTGGTAGGGCCAGAAATCCATGCCAGGCCTGTCAGCTGCTGGAAACTCCAAGCCATGCTGCCTCCCAGTTATCAAGTTCTATGGGATTCTAATCCTCTATGATGAAAGGCATCTCTCTGATGCTGCTGGCTTAAGCCCTGGTTTTAGACATGAGGTCTGGAGTAGGGAGAGTGCCCAGCCCAAGGTCAGAGGACAAGTGAGTGCTGGATGTGGGGCCAAGTAATCTGAAGTTACACATGTCCTGAAGCTATACCACAAAGTCTGTCACTTGACCCATCTGGGGTGGGCTGCGGTGCTTAGAGTAACTCTGTACTTACACCCTGAACAGCTAAGGGGCTGCATGTCGGGGAAGAGCTCTGGGCAATAAGGCAGGGACCTGGCCCTGCTTTGCCTTAGCTACTTTATGCCCCCACATCCAGGAGCCCATGACTTCATGCCCTTTGACTTGCTTGATTAGGCAAGAGTAGGATGCTCCATACACAAGATGGAGGTGATGATACCTATCCTACGGACTTGTTATGACAGTGAGGTAAGTTTAGGAAAGTATTGGAAGCATCAAAATACTGAGCAAATGCCAGTGGTCTTTCTTATGAAATAAGCCCATGATCACTTGCCATGGTGGGTTTTCTCAAACCTTTGCTCTAACTGCTCTAGCAACATGGTCCAGATTCAGCCTCATTGCTCCTCTGGCTGATGTGCACAGGCCTTGAAGACAAGAAATGCCTGTTAGCCTTCCTTGGGTCCCGCAGCATTTGTAAACCTTTAAAAATCTTGCACACACACACACACTGGATGTTTAGTGAAAAGTTAGTCATTCATTCATTCATTCGTTTATGAACATCACTGAGGCCTCCCTGCCATGAGATGAACTCACCCAGTCTCCCAAAGGTCTCTGATCAAATATATAGAATGCCCCATCGTGCATGAAAATTGCCACCAGGAAGGTGATCGGTAGCTCACAAAGTAATGAACTTCCTAAAAACAATCAGCATGACTGCAGTAGGATTCCAAATCTGGTCAGAAATTTGAGAGCCCACCAAGAAGCATTGTATCAATCTACTGAAAATTTAGTGTTTATTGTTCAATAAAAATGAGAGGATGTGTTCCTTTTACTGATGAAAGAAAAAAGAAGGAAAGAAAAAAAGAGCTAAAGAGGCACTTAAAGATTTTTTCATTCTTTGCTTGGTGCTGTCTACACATAAATTTTCCAGTCCCGATTTGGTGACAACCTTGGGTGATAGCTACCATTGTTCCAAGTTTGTCATGACACCCTTAAAATAGGATCAAAACAAAACAGATGCTAATTAACACACAGACCTCTTTTTTTTACACTCCTCAGAGTGCTTCCTTCTTTAAAAAGTAAGAGTTAATTTTTTTCAAAGTGATGCACACGTCTGGTTTTTCAAATCGCAAATAGCACTCAAAGGGCTTCTAGAAGTCACTGTAGTCCTCTGCAGGGCTTTATTAGCTCGCAGTCTTGCTCTCTAGAGGCAATCACTGTCTATTCTTTTAGCTATTTCTTCCAGTATTTATCTCCATATTTCTGAATAATATGCGTAGCTGGACGATAAATAGATTTTTGCTTTCATCCCCAAATTGCAGCTATGGCTTTAAAGCTGAAAATAACAGGTGCTCAGAACTCCCACAGTCTAAAGAGAATTGACAGGATGGCAAGACTAATCTCCCAAGATCTTACTAACATGTGGCAGAAATACTCAGAACAGATAACACTTGTCCTAGATCCTGTTCTAAACTCCTTAGGATCATTGACTCATTTATCTATTGTAGCGCCCTTATGAAATCCCAGTCTTTTACAGATGAAGTCACTAAGGATTCCACAGGATAAGTCATTCTGACCCATGGCAGAGACAGGTTTCTATCTCCCGTGGTCTGGCTCTTGACCAGGACACAGTTTTGACCTCCCAATCGCCTTGCTGTTACCCTTCCACTCCAGCCTAGATGAGCAGAACACCAGAAACTCCCAAAGGCTTTTGTCTTGGTGAAATCATGGTAAAGATGCAGGATTTCTTGCAGAACAAAGGGGCATTGGGGCTCATCCAAGCTTGAGGCACATTTTGTTGGCACGCTAGTGGAAGGGGACTGTTGCAGTGAGAGGTCAGGGTGTGTGGTTAGGTGGGGTCCAAAGAGGGAAACCCCGTGTTAGGAAGGCTCCCCAGGACCCTTCAAAAAACTCCTCCAGGTGCTCTAGGAGGGAATTAGCACCAAGATTCTTGCCACGAGGTCAAGCGCTAAGGCCAGCCAGTGCTAACTAGGAGGTGACAATAGCAGTATCAGGTCAACATAGAGATGTTTGCCCTTTTACTCTGATCCCACTTCCTGACCCAAAGGGAGTGGGCTAAAATTGTCAACAGGCTTTTTTGAGTTCCTTGGCTGAGCCTCAGCCCAAGATGGGGAAGAAGGAGAGCATTCAACAGGGTCTAAGATTGCAGTTTTGAAATAAAGAAAGGTGGATTGGACATTTCACACGTTTCTCAAAATGATCAGGAAGCTGTGGGGCCTGGCCAAAAGGTTATTAAGTGAAGGGAAGATGAAATTCAATATAGCACAGTTGAAGGCAGAGATCAGAGGAGAAAAATAAAAGCATCTCGTGTTGATACTCTCATCACGGACTGAGCGCGCTACCAGCAGCAGACGGGGGTGTTCACTGAATACATGTGGTTTTACTGCTTATTGTTGATGTGTCAGTTTAAGTATGTTCTATTGTTTTATTTATTCTTACGGTAAATGATGAATTAGCCCTTTTTCATACTACCTCCCTGCACACAAACCTTTCCTTCCCAAGCCTACTGATTCAGTTACATGTTTAGAAAAATCAATTATAAAATGTATGTTGGTAAATTAAACACCAATAAAAGTTAATTAAAAAAAAATAAAAATAAAATGTATATTTTTATGGCTGTCTAAACATTGTTCACTAGTGGGCCATACTTTTACTGTGCCTCCATTTCCTTTCTTGGAAATCTGGGAGAATAAAGAATTACTTTTCTTTTCTTTTTTTTTTAAGATTTTATTTATTTATTCAAGAGAGACAGAGAGAGAGAGAGAGAGAGAGAGAGAGAGAGAGAGAGAGAGAGAGAGAGGCAGAGACACAGGCAGAGGGAGAAGCAGGCTCCATGGAGGAACCTCGACATGGGACTCGATCCCGGGTCTCCAGGATCAGGCCCTTGACTGAAGGTGGCGCTAAACCGTTGAGCCTTCCACTGCCCCCCCCCCCCCCCCCCCCCCCCGCCCCCAACCCCTGCCTCCTGGGCTGCCCTTATTTTTCTTTTACATTGTTTCTTATATACGTCTTTGAATACTATCATAAGACCTGTCAATCTCTTCAAATGCTCACACAAATGAAATCTCTCAAATGTTTTTTCCCCTTTTGAGTTCTCTCTCCTGAAAGTTCAATCTTCAGTGCCTGTTCTCTGAATTGGCCGCATAATATTATTCTGGAAATTCCTTTGGTCAATTTTCTGCATTGGATTTATTTTTCCCAGATCCTAAGCCTTCCTTCCTCTTGTCCTCTTTCTTGGCTGGCCAGAAGTCTTTTTTCTTTCTTTCTTTCTTTCTTTCTTTCTTTCTTTCTTTCTTTCTTTCTTTCTTTCTTTCTTCCTTCCTTCCTTCCTTCCTTCCTTCCTTCCTTCCTTCCCTCCCTCCCTCCCTCCCTCCCTCCCTCCCTCCCTCTCTCTCTCTCTTTCTTTCTTTCTTTCTTTCTCTCTCTCTCTCTCTTTCTTTCTTTGCTCCACCCTTCCCTTCCTCCTTTTCTTCCTTCTGTCTCCTTTCTTGTCATGGTATGTCTGAAAATGTCTTCGTTATAGTTTCATTTATTTTGCTCATATGGTTGCGTAAAATAGTCTGGATATATAGTAAATTGGATTTTCTCTCAAAGCAGAGGTTGAGACAAAAATATACATGTAGGT
Source organism: Vulpes lagopus (assembly GCF_018345385.1). Classification (NCBI taxonomy): domain Eukaryota; kingdom Metazoa; phylum Chordata; class Mammalia; order Carnivora; family Canidae; genus Vulpes; species Vulpes lagopus. The sequence goes on along the minus strand of NC_054826.1, from coordinate 93,709,439 downwards.
GTTTAAGACTGTTCCAGGGAACAAGAGTAAGGGACAGGGGGAGTGGAATAAGGACCCCAGGAAAGACAATATCAAGATATGCTATTGTGTCGGCTGATGCTATTAGGGGCTGGTGCTCCATCTCGCCAGAACATTGTGTGGAATTTATATGGAGGACAAAAGGCAGAAGATCTATCCATCAGCTCTCATTTTCTACTGGACAAGGGTGTCCTTGTAGAATTTATTCCTCTTCATTTCCCTGTTGTGCAGATGTGAGCACTAGGGTTCTCATAGCTATTTTATGCCATGGCATCAGAGAAGCCTGAGGATAGGAAGCAAGGGGTATGTGGTGTGAGGTTGGGATGAAAGGTATCCACCAGGTACACTGTGGAAGCCCACAGTTTGGAAGTGGTTGCCACAGTAGCAGATGGAACAAGAGTTAGGACTGAAAGGTTGACAGTAGTGCACAAGAAGTGGTGGATACAGCCTCATCTTGCACCATCCAGGTCTGTTTAAATCCTTCATTAAGTCCAGTTCATCATATGATCCTCTTTAAGCTGTCAGCTGGCCATTGCGAAAAAGACATAATCCAAATAATTTTTTATTTCTGTAACTACTTATAGGTTCCACTGCTGCACGTCATCTGAGGATCTTGTTTAATATTTATCATCTTTCTCCTACATCATCCTTTCTAGATTTCCCTCACCATTAGTGGAAATTTCACCTGCTTTAGGTTGCTTGTTCTTAGGGTGACTTAGACCATTATTCCCGAGAAGACAGCCCAGAGCCTTTCTTTGTTCTGTTATTTATCACTAAACATGTCCTTATCAATTTACGATGCTCATTGGGCTTGACATCATGGAGGAATGCCCCAGTGATTCAATTCCCTTGAGTCCCAGATACACCTCTCCTCTCTCTATAACTCTAGATCCTCTTGGTAATTTAGGTTAATTCATACAGAGGTACTCTTTTACAGTTTACTAGGTTGTTTGACATAAGGATTCAAAAGGTTTAAGGTCAGTAAGCAAATGGTAACATTCTTTGTAAAATTTAAATGTTGATACACTTCATAAGAGATATTTCTTGCTTTCTGAATTTTCCTTTTTCATAGCTTCCTGTATGTCTTTCATAATCACTGTATCTTCTTTACTTCCTCTGAAGGTAGTGGATGCATTTTGGGGACCATTTCTTTTTTTTTTTCTTCTTTTTTTTTAATTTTTTTTATTTTTATTTATTTATGATAGTCACACACAGAGAGAGAGAGAGAGAGGCAGAGACACAGGCAGAGGGAGAAGCAGGCTCCATGCACCGGGAGCCCGACGTGGGATTCGATCCCGGGTCTCCAGGATCGCGCCCTAGGCCAAAGGCAGGCGCCAAACCGCTGCGCCACCCAGGGATCCCTGGGGACCATTTCTGTATCCAGCTTTATTCTCGTTTCCTTCAGGTTTTAAAAAAAAAATCTGTGTGCTTTGGTGTCCCTCTTTCATGTTTAATGAATAGTTAATTAATAGTTTGGAGATCCTTAGAATCCCATGCATATTTAGAAGTGGTTTTAAAAAGCTGAATGAAATACTGTGATTGGGGATTCTGAATAAAGGGGATCAAGCTGTGATGATCCCTCTCAAATGTTAGTATCTTGACTTCTTATCTCTGAAGCTATTCTGTATCTCAAGAGAGGAGTCCTCCAATCTTCAATCTTGAGTAACATTGGCTTCTTATAGGGTTGCAGTGATAGGCCAGGAGATAGAGGCGTGGTGACCAATATTTATTTTGTAAACTTTCACTTAATTTCCCACGTTTAGTCCAACATTTCATTTGTGTTCTCCACCCTATGTCGTGCTCCTAAATTTGGTATTACTCTATTTTGATTCCGACAGAGAATAAACTTTCTGTTTTCTGTTTGGAGAAATAGTTACTTATCTACAGTAAGTTTGGGAAGGTATCTGTTCTGTGCAAGGAATTTCAACCAACCTGCCTATTGGCAGCCCCACACTTGGTAGCTGCCTTCTCCTGTACCTGCTGCTGAGCCCACTTAGAGACTTAGAGCTCCAAAGGATGATCAACCAGCTCATCTTGCTCAGTATTCTCCTTGAGAATCCTGAATTAATTTCATCTTGGTACTTTAGTTATTACTCTATCCGTTTCCAGTCTTCCAGAAATCTGTTGAACTCTCCTGTCTAAACACGTTTCCTCTAAATTCTTCTTGTCCTTGTTTTTTTTCACTTCTTTATTTTTTATTGTAATGAAATATGCATCACATACAACTTGCCATTTTAACGATTTTAATTGTACAATTCAACATCATTGATGGCAACCACGATGTTGTGCAACCATTACCACCAGCTGCCTCCAAAATTTTTCATCATCTCAAACAAAGCCTCTGTGCCCATGAAGCAAGAATTCCTCATGAATTTGGCCTATCCTCATAAGTTTGTCCCTATGGATTTTCCCATTTTACATATTTTGCATAAGTGGGAATCAGACAATATTTGTCATTTTGTGGCTGGGTATTTCACTTAATGTAATGTTTTCAGGGTTCATCTTTGTTGTAGTGTGCAATCGAACTTTGTTCCTTTTTATGGTTGAATGATATTTCATTGTGGATAGACCAATTTTTTGTTCATCCAATCATCCATGTGACACTTTTTGACTACTGTGAATAATGCTGCAATGAGTATTGGCATACCATGCCTGTTTGAGTCCCTGTTTGCTATTGTTTTGGATATTATCTGGGAATAGAATTGCTTTTGACTACTACTGATTCAGTCTCCTTACCTTTTATAGGTCTATTGAAATTCTCTATTTCTCCTTAAGTCAGTTTAGATAATTTGTGTGTTTCCAGGAATCTGTCCATTTCATCTAGGGTCCCCTGCTTGTTGATATATAATTGTTGATAACATTTTCTTTTTTCTTTTTTTTTTCTTTTAGTATTTTCTATCATACTTTTTTTCCCCATAAATCAGGAGTAATGTCCTTTTTTCACTTTTGGTTTTGGATATTTGCATCTTCTCTCTCTCTTTTTCTTTATCAGGCTAGCTAAGGATTTGTCAGCTTTGTTAATTATTTGTAAGAATCAAGGTTTCACGGATTCTTTGTTGTTTTCCTATTTTCGATTTTACTTATCTCTGCTCTATTGATTATTTCCTTCCTTCTGCTATCATTGGGTTTATTTTGCTTTCTTTCTCTGGTTCCTGAAGTTGTAAGGTTAGCTTATTGATTTTTAAATGTAGCATTGATAGCTATTTCCTCTGTGTACTCACTGCTTTCCCTGCAACCCAGTAGTTTTGATATGTTGGGTTTCTTTTTGGTTTTCATTTCATTTTTAAAAGATTTTATTTATTTATTCATGAGAGACACACACACAGAGAGGTGGAGACATAGACAGAAGGAGAAGCAGGCTCTTTGTGGGGAGCCCAGTGGGAGACTCGCTCCCAGGACTCCAGGATCATGACCTGAGCTGAAGGCAGATGTTTAATCATGGAGTCGCCTAGGTGCCCCTGTTTTCATTAATTTCTAATTATTTCCCAGTTTCCCTTGTGATTTCCTCTTAGATCTATTTTTAAGAGTGTGTTATTTAGTTTCCTCATATTTATGAATTTTTAGTTCCCTTTTGCTATTAATTTCTAGTTTCATTCCATTACAAGAGAAGATACTTGGTATGCTTTCAATCTTTTTTAGTTTATTGAGACTTGTTTTGTGCCAATACATGGTTCTTCCTGGAGAATGTTCTATGTGCACTTGAGAAGAATAACATTCTTCTGTTGGTGGGAAGAGTGGTCTGTAGATGTCTGTTAGGTATGGTTGGTTTCTCATGTGGTTCAAGTCTTCTCCCGTCTAGATGTTCCATCCATTATTGAAAGTGGCATCTAGAGGTCTCCTCCTATTATTATAGCATCCTTGCATTTTATAGCTTTTTCTCTCGTTTAGTTTTATTTTAGAGAGATTGGAAAGAGAAATATTCCAGGTCAATTATTCAGGTTTAATTAGACCCCACTATTAGAATAGTGCTTTATTCTATAAAAAACAAGGTTAATTGATATTTTTAAGGATCTACCATAGAGAAAGGACTACATTAGTTTTTTCCACAATTATTTCACCAAAATCTTCATGAGACCCTTTGAAATAAGTATCATGACTAGCATTTACAGATGAAGAAATTGAAAGCCAAGTTTCTCAGGAAACTTGCCCAAGATCACACATTAGTAAATGGCAAAGCCAAAGTTCAAACCCTGGTCTGTCTCATTCGAAAGCAATGCTCTTGGCACAGCATCATGTTACCTTGAACATTCTCTGGTTTCCATTTTATCTCATGGGAGCCTCAAACATCCTTAGAATTGGAAAAGTCTGGTGATTTTTTACTATTGTTTCTTGACAAACCAAGAAGCTGAGGCCAAAGGAGTTAAATCACATTTTTGAGCATATAGTGTAGTTTCACGGTAAAGCTGGAGCTACAACTTATGAGCTCTAGTAAGCCTGAATCTCATGCTCTTTCTCTGATGGTACTTAAATCCTCAGTTTGAAAAAACCAAAACAATGGTGTTATCCAATTTTTAAAAACTTGTACAAAAATTCAAAGAGAGGCTTTCTTATCCCAAATAAACCACCAAATGTAAATATCTGTGGAATGAAATGCTAGGAGAAGTTATGTTTTCTTTTTAAAAACGAACACGTGTTAAAAAAAAATGAACACGTGTTTAGGGAGAGGTTGTATACAGCAGGAGCACCAGAGTCCAGTGGGGGTACTAACACATTAAATCACCCTTTAAACAAACCTGCTGACCTCTTACTCTCCCCCTACCAGTCAGTGATTTCAGATCTATGAGAGCATCTCGAAGCTTCCCAGTAAGTCTCTGTACTGGCTGGGGGCAGCACACTCTTTTCCCTCCGTTGAAACTGACTTTGGGGGAGTCCTGGCCAGCAGGTGGGAGAAGCCTCCATCCCTGCCCTTCTCTGAGTGTGTGCTGTCGCTCCTAATGGGGAAATGATCAGTGCCTGCCTTCTCTGTCTCTCCTGATTAGAATCACGGGGGTCTTCACACTGGGGACCAGACTTAGTGTGTTCCTGAGCCAACCTCGACCAGGGCAATGGTTGACAAGCAGCCTTAGGCCTGCCAGGGGGACAGGGGCCTGGAATTATTCCTGCTGCTTGCTGCTGCCTGCTGCTGGCCTGGCTGTTTTGGTTTATTCAGAAATAAGTGAGATTTCTGCCTTCCCCTATTTACCCTTCAGTCCATGAGGGGCTGGAGCTCTAAAGTAAGCCCTCCCTGGTCTTAGACTATCACTTGCTACAGGGGCTGAAATGTCCTCCCTCTTGTTTCCAGATCAGAGAGGGGTCCCATTAGGAGGGAGGGACTGCCTTTTGTTGTTGTTTGGCAGCCTGACCAGCCTGCTGGCTTGAACCCCCTTGTAGAGCTCCTGCCTAAACCCCCCTGGATCTCAGTGATCCCTTTGTGCTGCTGTGCATATTGGATAATCCAGCCAGTACTAGTCTTAGACCTCAGCAAGTGGCTTCCATCCTTGCTCACACCCTTTAGAGTCTCCCACTAGGGGTCACCTCCAGCCAGAGCTCCCTCTTGGGGCAAGAAGCCACCGGTCAAGGGGATGTGCTCACCAAGAGCTCATACCTTCCCCCTTTAGACCTTGCTTCAGATACTTGAGATGAAAGAATTTTTTGCCCCACCAGGTATGAACCTGCTTCCAGGGCCTTTGAAGGCTTCTCCACTACGTGCTGCCAGAGTATGCATTGCTCTGGGCTTGCAGCTTAGCCAAAGATGCTGGAGTGGCATGTTTTATTCAATCCTCATCAACCTTAAAGTAAAGGACATCTCCCCACCACGTATCAAGCGAGGAAATTAGCCCTTGAAGAAATAAAATTATTTGCTGGCTGAGCTAGGATTTAGGTTCATGTGGGGTATGAGATGAGTTTGGACATGTGTGAATGTGCAAGACCTATTGCACAGGAGGACACAACTTGGGAAGGGAAAGAGGGGGTCAGGTGGGGGTTGGGGATGAGGGGCTCCACAGAGCCACATGCAGCACAGAACACAGAGAAAGCAAGGATTCTGCACTGCGGTGTGGCTCTTCAGCTTGTTGTGAAGATCTATTTGTCAAAGAAGAAATATGTGATAGAACCCATTTTATCATTGAGCAGCCTGTTAGCCAGACTTACAACTTGCTAGTATTTTTTTTTCTGCGTTGCATGAAGGCCTCCATTTGTTCTCTTACCCTGGACCCCACAGACATCAGAGTGGATCTGAGCTCAGTTTTTGTCCCACCAGTCCCACTGCCTCACTGTCACTTGCTCTTGTGACCCCAGATATCTCATACCCAGGATAAGCAACCGTGTGACACAGAATAGCCCTTCGGCATTCTAGAAGGCAGAGAGAAGTGAAATACATCTGGAGAAATTAGAATGTGCTAATAGAAATCACAAGGGGCTTTAGAAACCAAGGAACATAAATCCTACCTCTGCCAGCAAAGAATTTGATTTCTTCAAAGCCTAATTTCCTCACTTGATACATGGGGGGAGATTCCCTTACTTTAAGGTTGATGAAGATTGAATAAAATATGCCACTCTAGCATCTTGCCCAATGCCTGGTCTGTAGCCAACACTCAGTAAACAAGCCTGTCTCTCCTGCTGATTTTGAAAGGATTCATTCTCCTTGAACAAGATGAACCAAAAATCATCTCATAGATTTTTCCAGCATGTTGCATAGAAAAGACATTTGCTGCTGGAACCTGACATCTGTCCCAAGAATGATCCTTCCCCTCACCGTCCAGTCTGTTCTTGGACACCTGCCTCCACTCCTCCTCTCACTTCTCAAGCTATCCACTCAGCACCTTTGGGAGGTTGCTTTCCCAGCTGCACAGGCTGTTACCATTTTGCTTCACTCTTGTTTGCAGTGACTTTCTAGGATTTTGTCTGTTCTCTTTGCCATGAGTGTTTCCCATAAGCAGTTCTGGAAGGTACATCCAGATTGGCCTTTCTCCCTCTTAGGCTCTGGCTGTCGTGGCAGGTCTGGGTGTGGGCACCACCCGTGGTTGAATTAGCGCTATGGACGAGTCTGGTGTGTGCCACCTTCTCAGGAAACAGAAGGCAGAAGATGAGGAAATCTCCTAATTCCAGAAAACTGAGAGGCAGTGATAAAGTTCCTTGCTTTGCCCAGAAGAGAAAGCAAGGAGCTTCATGCCTAGCAAACTTCCAGGCAAGCTACACTATAACTCCTCCAAGTCTTCATTATAAGTTGGTGTGTTACAGGTTTCTTGGCAAAGTTGAATTTTTAAAATTCTGACTTCGGTTAGCTCAACTCAAAGAGAATAAATTTTTAGCCTATAAATAGAATTCTATAACCAAACTGTCAGAGGGAACCTGGCGGCATATATGTAGAGGATATATAAAGAGGTGAACATTTTGGCAGGGAGAGAATCTAGGATGACTGGAGTTATTAGAACCCTCTTGCTAGGAGATTCTCTCACAAATGGCACTCCACTGACCCAGCTGCCCAAGGAAGAAGAAAACCTGGACCCACTCTTGCCTTTGTCTTTCCTATGCCTTCTGCAGTCATGAGATCCTCTTCTTTCACCTCCTTGATGTTTCTCAACTCCCTTTGTCTCTCAACATTCCCACTGTCATTATCCTTTGACAGGCCTTCCGATAGTCTCCTAAGTCACCTGCTGCCTCCAATCCAGACAGAACCTCTCCTGGTTCCCAGGTGCAAGGAGAGTATGTGCATGATGGTCTCCAGGGGCTTGGTCAGAAGGATAGATCCAAGAGCTGGAGGTGAGACAGAGGGCTGTTTCAGGGAAAGGTCAGAGTGTAGCAGTCAGAGAATGGCCCTGCATCCCAGGTGTTCCCAAGAACATGGGGGGAGAGAGAGATAGGTGGGCTTTGAGAACAAACAGAAGAACGAATGGGTTCTGAAATGGCTGGACCTTCTGGAAGCCTTAGAATCGCACTTGAGAACTGGTGCCTTTTAGTTTAGGTATTTCTTGACTCGAGAAACAGATTTTTGAGACCAAAGCTTGAGTTTATCTGGGCAACATTGACACAAAATAGGAGAAGAGACTCATGGAGAAGGTTAGAAAGTGAAGTCAAGGTTGAGTGACAGAGGTGGCTGCCACTGTGGAAGATGGTGCCCAAAACCCTGTCTAGGGACAGGAATAGCTTGTACCTGTGCAAATAAATCCTTTATGCAACTCTCAGATTTCCCTGTTTGAGTCTGTCACCTGTTTCCTGCCTGGATGCCAGTTATTACAGACTGGACTAAGGGCTAGGGAGCATTTAAGGAGTTTTTTTTTTTATTGAAGTTTGATCTGCCAACATATAGTATAACACACAGTGCTCATCCCGTCAAGTGTCCCCCTCAGTGCCCATCACCCAGTCATCCTACCCCACCTCCCCCACCTCCCCTTCCACTACCCCTTGTTTGTTTCCCAGAGTTAGGAGTCTCTCATGGTTTGTCTCTCTCTCTCTCTCTAATTTTTCCCACTCATTTCCCCTCCTTTCCTTATAATCCCTTTCACTATTTCTTATATTCATAGGGAGTTCTGAGCATCAGGTTTGGGAACCTAAAATCTAGAGCATGGGAGCAAGGAGCAATATCTGTCCTGGGGAAAGGGATTGAAAAGGATTCCTGCAGGTGTCCCATGCTGTGGCATCAGGCCAGTGTTGACTGGGAAGTGAGGGGTACACAGTGGTAATGAAAGCAAAGAGCTGTCATTGTACCCACTTGAAGCTTGGGGAAGCCAAGCTCAAACAAAAATGCTCACCAAAGTAGTCACTGAAGTCAGGCTGAGAGAACGTGTAGCAGCACCCAAGAAGGGCCCAGTTTTTCCAAGGGGTCCTAATACCCTCAGATCCAACATGGAGCTGGGACCAGTCACATTCAGGTGTGCCATGAGACTGAGTGTTGGCTGCCTTCCAGTTACTGCTGCTCCCTTCTCTGTCCTGCTCTCTCTGTGCCCCAGAGGCTGACCTGTTTGGATTGAAGCCACAGGCTTCCCCAGCCTAGGGCTTCTGTTGAGCTCAGCGCCTGGTGGCAGGAGCAGGGGGCTCAGGAGTTTAATCTCCCAGCTCCCTTCCTGCAAGGTTGCCATGGCCTGCCTGCATCACTGCACAAAATGCCATGGCCCAGTCAATTAGCCCTCTCTCTCTTTCTGGGCTCTGATAAGCCCACCCTCCTCCCAGCCCTGCAGCCCCAGGGCGGCGAAGAGCTTGCACTTTTGTCATTGGCTCCTTTCATTACACTTCCCTCCAATATCCAATTACTTTCCCTCTACATTCCCTTTGAATGTGCCATTTAGATCTAGAGCCCCTTGGATGAACTGGATTTCACACTCAGGAGAGGTCCCAGAGGGAAGGGGAGGTAGACCCAGGAGGCAGACAGGGACTGAGAGAAGGGCCAGCCAGCCTGTCCGGGTGACAGGGGTGAGGAAGCTAAAATCTGATGGCACACAGGCACCAGACACTCAGTTCCCTCCAGAAATTCAGACCAGGTCTGGGGAGCAGCAGATGGCATCCAGACCCCACTTTTTAGAGGGCCAGGCCCTCATAACACACCCCCAGGGTTGGACACAGAGCTCAGGGCGATCTACTGGGTAGGGCTGAAGGAGCAGGTGCAGACACCTGTCAGGGAGCACAGAGAGACCATAGAGTAGAAGAAAGCAGATGTGCACTGAGCCCGCATAATCACCTCTCAGCTGCTTTACCTGTATCCTCATTTGCTCTTTGTAGCTGCCCTTGAGGCTGCTCTGGTCATCCAGGTTCTATGGGTAAGGACCATGAAGCTTAAACGGATTCAATAAATTCCCCTAAATGGGACACCTAGGTGGCTCGGTAGTTGAGTATCTGCCTCCAGCTCAGGTTGTGATCCTGGGGTCCTGGGATCGAGTCCCTTATCGGGCTCCCCACAGGGAGCCTGCTTCTTCTCCCTCTGCCTGTGTCTCTGCCTCTCCCTGTGTATCTCTGGTGAATAAATAAATAAAATCCTAAAAAAAAATTACCCTAAATCACCCTAGCAGGATTCACACGGATGCTCATTCCACTATGTATCCCAACGCACTCCTCCCCAATATGGGGGGGGGGGAGCTCAGCAGCTGGGCAGGTAACCCTGTTGCATGTTGTCCTCCTTCTGCCCCCAAACCCCCATCCAGCCGAGTCTCACTAATGTTGATCCGAAGGGTAATTTTCTTGTCAACTGTATAATTAATGGGCCGCACACTACAGTGGCCCTCTGTTATTCTGCTTCTCGAAGATATATTTCAAAATGAATAGCTGTTTAACCAATCACTTGGCAGACGTATTACCCTTAGGTGTTCCTGTCAGTCAGCGTTTTCACACCCTGAGTCTGAAGGAGGCAGAATCAATTTGGGTATCTGCTCTGGGAACGTGAAAGCAGGCACAAATTAGAAATTCTTGGAATATCAGAACTTGTCGCCTATTAGCACTGAGCGGAGCGCAGATTGCCCTTGCAAGCTCCTTGGCCCTGCGCTCTGGCGCGCTGGCATTGTCTGCCACTTTTAATAAAGCGGGAAGAGGTCTTTTGTCGTGGCTCTAAGATAATGTCTGTACAGCATGTCTGTTCTTTCTCAGCAATCAGAGCATTGACTTTGCGGCTTAAGCAAAGGCTTAAGGAGATAGCTTTACAAAAATCTCAAAACTTCTGCTGGCCCGGGAGTGGGAGAATGAAGGGAGTGCGCCTTTGTTCGAAAACAAAATTGTGACACATTCGGAGGGTGCTTCGGAGGCGTCTTCCTGGGAAGAGAGTTTTACAAGAGGCTCACTGTTGTTGGAGAATTAATAAAGGACTTGGAAGACACAGTAATTTCAGAGAACCAGTCATCCCAATTGACCTGGCCCCTCCTCCTGCCTGCCAGTGTTTGAAGAGGCAAGAGATACTCGTAGAAACATTGCTGGTGCTCAGTTCTTGGCTCACGCTGGAGGTCACTTACCTGTCAATGGCGCATCATTAACTAAGTATCTCTCTACCCGAGAGGGTTCTCCAGCTACAAGACTGGGCTCAGCTCTTGAGTTCAGGAACACTCTGGAAGAAGAGTCAGGAGTCCCTAAAAGCAACTCTCAATCTATGTGTGACAGAGATTGGTGAATAAACAGTCCAACTTCCACATCACTCAGTGGGAAACTTATGAGGTGAATCCACATGGTTTTCCAAAAGGCTGCCATAGGATTGGGCCCAGTTGCTGCTTGGGTAGGAAGACATTGATTGACAGCCTCATTTTGTGTAGGTGAAAGCAGAGGCTCTGAGATCATTGGTTTTTCTCCTACTCTCCATTCACACAGAGTAGATGTGTCTCACCTCACCCCTCTTGGCCTACTTTTACCTCAGCCAGTGCTGCCCAAATCTGGCTTCACACATAGGTGGTCTGACTACTCCTTGTCTCATTTGAACTGTGAAGTCTGTTTCAGATTTTCTCAGAAGCCATGGAGTAGAATACCTGTGAGAAACTTCCCAGGTATGACATGCTCAGATTCCACATGTGAGGGAATGACTGCCCTCTGGAAGCTGTCAATGGAAGCTAGAAGTCCACGGATGGGTAAAACTCCCTTCTTCTCCTCAACTGATGTGCATGCTATGAGACCAAGAGGGTCTCAGAGGGACCAAGGTCCAGGTGCCTTCAAACCCAAGCCAAACCAAACAAAACCCTACCTGGGCAGTGGCCATGTGAGGTTGTGCTCCCTGGAGGAAGGCAGGCCAAACAGCTGAGACCAGAAATATCCCTAGAAAGCATACCAGTAAGATAGGATTCAGAAATTGGACCTCTCACTAATTGACCAAATGGCAACGTGGGCCCAACTGCAGGGGGGATGTGGTGTGTCCATGACTCCTGGTCTGCAAAGGTTTCACAGTGACCAAGATTCCCAGTTATAGTGGATCAAGAGGAGGTGTGCATGGCAGATGAAATACTGGCTTACCTGGAGCTGGGGAACTTGACAGATATGGGACAATTGTCAGGACAGAGCTCCTAGAGTTTACTGCCTTCTGCCAACAGCTCTCGAAGTCTTGAAGAAACAGAATGAAAGCCTCAGGGCATGTTGTGGACATCAGAAGGTCTCTGTGGAGGCTCCATGGAGGAGCTCTGCATTTCTCTTCATTGTAGAACACTATGTGCTGAAAATGAGGCCCAGGATCCTATTTTCAAGAGAACAGAAATAGAAAAATCCCTGGATGCACAGCCTTGAAGTCTCTCACACCAAGTAAGGGCCTTAATAATGAAATATTGGTACCCTGAGAGCAAGGATGGGGATTTTTGTCAGTGGCCTGAGAAACTTGAAGTTGGATTTTCCTGATCTGTCTCCCTTGATAGAGAAGAGCAACTTCTCTCTGCCTGGAGGTCTTCAAAAAGCTCCCATGAAGCAGTCACCTTGCAAGATGATACTTGTTCACCTTTTGACCCATCCTCCATCCCTTTCATTGACTCCGGAACAATAACTAGGGTCAGGCTACATACAGTAGGGTGCGGCCACCTCCCACTCTGGAAGGAAATGGTATATTCACTTGAAGAATTGCAAGACCTGGTAGATACGTGCTGGGACAAATCATGGGAGGAGCTGGGTCAAGACTCTCTTGATGAATTCTGCAGCATGACTAGGCTGTGTGGACAGATGTCTTGTGGCTAAGGCCACATCTCCCAGCAGGGCTGATGCTGTTCGAGGTACCCACAAATCTCAATCGGAGAGTCAGAGCACAGACCCCTTGGACTCCAAAGCATTCTGAAGTGAGGCCATGCCTTCTGCAGCAGAGAGCTGCTTGCTGTTTGAAGATCATCTCCTGGCATGTTGTGCCTTTGGAGAGACCGAAAAACCATGGGCCATCGTGGGACTATCGGGACAAAGTTGCCTACCATTAGCTGAGTACCCTCAAATATACTTGAGTTATAAGATTGAGTATGCAGAACAACAGCTTATTGTATGATGGAAATGGGACATTTAGAACTGAGTCTCAACAATTCCCAAGAGCACAAATGAGAAACACGAACAGATGGTCTAGACTTGGATGTTAAGTACCTCTCTACGACTAATGCTTCTCCTTGAACTTACGCTTATGGCTTCATGGTGTTCCATCTGATCAGCTGATAGAAGAGAAATTCAGCCATGGTTCAGGGATGGGTTAATATATTTAATGTGCTAATGTTATATGTAAATATATAGTAATATGTATTATATAATATACACTTGTATGTAACTATATCATTATGATGGAACATACTATATAATGATATACCATGCATATCATATATTATATACATTATATATAATGTATTTCATATATCAATAAATTATAATCAATATAATTATCCATATTTATATATAAATATATACATATATACACACAGCTATAAATATGTATAATTGCATATTGTGTTAGCATGTACATACATTAATAGAAGATATTAATATATAAGTCATTATATTGAATACATTCATGCTCATGGAAATGGACTGTCACACACCAGAGTATCTCTGAAAGAGAAAACGTAGAACCTTCCAAGGGGCAAAGCTATGACTAGTGCACTTTGTCACTGTACTTGTACTCCTGACACATGTGAAAGGTTTGTCTAGTTGGTCAGACACACAAAAAGGGACAAGACTGAGTGATCAGAGGAAAGGAAGTTTAAGGCAAAGGCAGGCGGGTAAACTAATTGGAATGAATACAAAGTGGGCTAATCTTTGTGTCTCGTTTTAATGCTCACCAGAGAGCCTATTCCTCACAGTACTCAGTGACCAGGTAGACAGAATGGCTCACTGATGGAAGTTAGCCATTCTCTCTCCCAGGCTACTTTGCTGTCTGTACAATGTGCTAAAATGGTGGTCATGGGAGAAGGAATAGAGGTTATACATTGACCAATGACTAATCGAGCTTACTGCCATTGCTGAATACCCAACTCACTAGCAGCAGAGATTGACTGGACAATCATCATGGTGCCATCCATGAGGAGATCAACCAGCCCTTTGGTAGCAGGCTGTTAAGTTGGTCTTCCATTCTACAGATGATAACTTTTTGTCTTTTTTTTTTTTAAAGATTTTATTTATTTATTTGAGAGAGAAACAAAGATAGTGAGAGCATGAGCGGGGAGGAGAGGGAGAAGCAGGCTCCCTGCTGTGCAGGGAGCCTGACATGAGCTCGATCCCAGGTCTGGGATCATGAATTGAGCTGAAGGCAGATGCATAACTGACTGAGCCACCCAGGCGCCCCTAGGTTGGGATACTCACCACTATACTAACAAGGATGGCAGTGCTTTTTGTCTTTATTTGAATTGTCACTTATTCCAGATATGATCTGTCTTCCCTGTGTTTGGTTCCAGTATGGTAGCCAGGGCTACCATAAAAATGACTGATTTACTGACATGAGATTATCCACAACATGGCTTCAAGCCAAGGGATCTATTTTATGACCAAAGAGATGTGACTAACAGTGCAAGACCACAGGATCTTCTGGTCTCATCATAGACCACATCAACTCAAAGTAGCCACAATAGCATTAAGAAATGGTGTCTTAAAGTCTTGGTAAATGTGTCAGCTCGGGGGCAAAAGCCCTGTGGGGCTAGGGATTTGTTCTGCAGGATTCATTAAATGCATTGAACCGATAGCCAATATGTCCTACAAACCACAATACAATTCTTGGTCAGGAACCAAGCAGTGGAAGTAGGTCTGGTTCCTCTCACCATCACAGCTAGGAACACACCTAAAAAATGGATTCTTCTTATCCCCCAAAACTTAGGCCCTGCTGGAATAGAGATCCTAGTTTCTAAGGGAGAAAGTCTTCCACCAGGAGACATGGTAAGAATTCCATTAAACTTGGAACTATGACCTCTGTCTGGTCATATTGGGCTCCTCGTTTGTGTGACCCAGTAGGCAAAGAAAGGGATCATTATTTTAGAAGAGATAATTTTCCTGATTTCCATGAGGATAGAAAGTAATCAATAATGTTCTTCTTGATGCTTCCATGCCCAAGGGTAGCTGGAAATGGGCAAGTGCAATGACACAGTTCAGGAAATGCCAAGCAAATTAGGACCCAGACTCCTTGCAGAAAATCTGGGTCACCCATTTAGTAAGCATCCTAGACTTGCTGAATTGTTGGCCGAAGTGAAGAAAATCTAGAGGAGTAGTAAGAAATATGAGTATCTTTTTTACCTTCAAGGCCAATTGTAGTAGTAGAGATTTAAGCTTAGTCCATTAATTTGCTATAAGATGTGTTTGGCAGAGATTGCCTTTGACCACCATGAATAATTCTGTGTCAAATTTAATGGTGAGTTTGGGCAGATAATAGTAATACAAGCAATGGACTCCATTGGGAATCCCATGTGCTTTACTTCACATCCCCTAAGCCCATCCTTTGTTCCAACCATTGTTATAGAAATCCAGCTTACAAAAATATGTAAACTTGTAGTACCTTGACTCAGGTGCACCACACGTGTCTTGCCTTCTGATCAAGGGCTTCTTTGATTCTGCCGTATGGGACACATGTTGGGATCCTATAAATATTTATGCATGTGTAGTCTGAAAGTGAGTGCATTAACATCCCTTGGAGCAATCCTTGACCACTGGGGAAGTGGACCAGTGACTCTCAGATCAACAGTTCAGAATATCATTCCACATAGCTTCTTAGAGGGTTCCAGTAGGATTGACCTCCAATTTCCCATACCAGTGACTGACTTAATAACCCACCGTTGTCTTGACTTCCCTTTTGTATTAGTTTTTGCTGTATAACAAATCATTCCAAACTTTGCTCATTTAAAATAAAGAACCATTCATTTGGGGGGCGCCTGGGTGGCTCAGTCACTTAAGCATCTGCCTTTGGCTCAGGTCATGATCCCAGGGTCCTGGGAGTGAGCCCCACATTAGGAAGTGAGCCCCACTCAGCAGGAAGTCTACTTCTCCCTCTCCCTTTGCCTGCCGTTCCTCCTGCTTGTGTTTTCTCTCTCTCCCTCTCTTTCTCTCTCTCCCTCAAATAAGTAAATAAAATCTTAAAAAAAAATCCTATTCATTTGGCTCATAAATCAATGTGTCAGCTGGGTAGTTCTCTTTAACTGGGCCAGGCTGGGCTGATCTTAGCTGGGTTTGCTCGCACATCTAGGATAATCTAGGGTGGCCTTTGCTGAGATGTCATCACAGTTTTTTGTCCTCCAGGAGGCTACTAGCCTGGGCTTCTTCACATGGAGGTTACAGAGTTTAAAGAGAACAAAAGAAGAGTACAAAACCTGTTGGTGTCTAGGCTGGAACTGGTACAGTGTCACTTCTCACACATTCAGTTGGTCAAAGCAAATTCCAAGGTTAAATTCACCATTCCAGAGGGCATTGTCTATATTATAGACAGACACAAGACACATCAGAGGTCACTTGGCCAACCCCATAACGTTCAAGTTGGCAAAATTGAGGAAAAGAGAGGTTAAGTGACTTCCTTAGGACCTCACGTCTTAGGAGACTGGCAAAAGAGACCCCATCTCACATCTCTTTGTTGTAAGAGATGTATCCCAAAACAATTGTGTTTAGAGAAAGAGGTTTGGCAATTGATCATCCAGAGAACGTTTTCATCCATGTTTCTAGGCATAACAGTGTTATTTAATAATGGTGTTATTAAAACTGTGATGAGTACAATGATGGATGTGTATTTAATCCCATGCTGTGTGGGAAGCAAGCCTGGAAACTTCGGTGTTCCCCCTGGAGCTTTCATTCTGGAGCTCAGCAGTAGCAATCCCTCTGTGAAATGGCTGGGAGAAACCCATCTCGGCTTTGTACTTATAACTGTGTCATATTCAATATTCCCTGGCAGGTGCAGAAAACGACTCGTTCCCCCTACTCCTCTGAAAATGTCCCTTTCATGTTTCATAAACAACAGCTTTGCTATGCCATTGTCTCTGTTAGTTATTTTCATAATTCATAATTATCTTAGTTCTTAAAACGTAGACATACATTTAAAAGCATGATCCAATCGTGCTTGATTGCTGCCACATTGTGTTCAAAGTAATTACCATTCATTTGGCTTTTGAGGCTGTTGAATGAATTTTCCACATGAGATTCCTTAATTTGTACATATTTTATTGCTATAAAATAGGTATTGGCAAGCTGCCTAAACTGTAGTGAAGGCCTTTAATTCCTATCACTATGTGATAAAACAAATTGAGTGCAAACTGAGAGGCTTAAGATAGAACACTTGAAATGGATTCCACTCGATTTTTTTTTTTTCCTAAACCAAACTCCCCCAGGTGTGAGACACAGGTAAGATTAAGGTAGTTTAGTTCAGGCTGAGAGCTCAGAACTGTTTTAGCATTTGTATAAAAATGATAATGTCCCTCCAAGATGGCAAACCTCTCTCAATCCAAGATCTATTATTCCTTGGGGAAAGGATGTTTGGAGAGAGAAGGTTATTAGCATTTTTCATGCATAGTAAGAGGAATGGAGTACTCACAAAGCAGAGCCAGGGAAGTATTGGTCAAGGGAATGAACTGGGCTGGGTGTGAGGAGACCTGGGTCCAGGGGGAGCTCTGCCAAAATCTGTTGTCTTTGGGAGTCCTTGTGAAAGCCTGCTCACTTGTAAAATTAAAGTGTTGGAGGAAGTGATTCTTTTTTTTTTTTTTTTTGTATATTTTTTTATTGGTGTTCGATTTGCCAACATATGGTATAACACCCAGTGTTCATCCTGTCAAGTGCTCCCCTCAGTGCCCATCATCCAGTCACCCCGTCCCCCAACCCACCTCCCCTGCCACTATCCCTTGTTCATTTCCCAGGGCTAGGAGTCTCTCATGGTTTGTCTCCCTCTAATTTTTCCCACTCATTTTCTCTTCTTTCCCCTATAATCCCTTTCACTATTTCTTATATTCCCCATATGAGTGAAACCATATGATGATTGTTCTTTAATTGACTTACTTCACTCAGCACAATACCCTCCAGTTCCATCCATTGGAAGCTAATGGTGGGTATTCCTCCTTTCTAATGGCTGAGTAATATTCCCTTGTATATATAGACCACATCTTCTTTATCCATTCATCTGTCGATGGGCACCGAGGCTCCTTCCACAGTTTGGCTGTTGTGGACATTGCTGCTATAAACGTTGGGGTGTAGGTGTCTCTGCTTCTCACTGCATCTGTATCTTTGGGGTAAATCCCCAGCAGTGCAATTGCTGGGTCGGGGGGCAGGTCTATTTTTAACTCTTTGAGGAACCTCCACACAGTTTTCCAGAGTGGCTGCACCAGTGCACATTCCCACCAACAGTGCAAGAGGGTTCCCCTTTCTCCACATCCTCTCCAACATTTGTGGTTTCCTGCCTTGTTAATTTTCCCCATTCTCACTGGTGTGACGTGGTATCTCATTGTGGTTTGGATTTGTATTTCCCTGATGGTCAGTGATGCAGAGCATTTTCTCATGTGCTTCTTGGCCATGTGTATGTCTTCTTTGGTGAAATTTCTGTTCATGTCTTTTGCCCATTTTATGATTGGATTGTTTGTTTCTTTGGTGTTGAGTTTAATAAGCTCTTTATAGATCTTGGATACTAGCCCTTTATCTGATAGGTCATTTGCAAATATCTTCTCCCATTCTATAGGTTATCTTTTAGTTTTGTTCACTGATTCTCTTGCTGTGCAGAAGCTTTTTATCTTTTTTTTAGAAGCTTTTTATCTTGATGAAGTCCCAATAGATCATTTTTGCTTTTGTTTCCTTTGCCTTCATAGGTGTATCTTGCAAGAAGTTGCTGTGGCCAAGTTCAAAAAGGGTGTTGCCTGTGTTCTCTAGAATTTTGATGGATTCTTGTCTCACATTTAGATCTTTCAACCATTTTTGAGTTTATCTTTGTGTCTGGTGTAAGAGAATGGTCCAGTTTCATTCTTCTGCACGTGGCTGTCCAATTTTCCCAGCACCATTTATTAAAGAGACTGTCCTTTTCCCAGTGGATAGTCTCTCCTGCTTTGTTGAATATTAGTTGACCATAGAGTTGAGGGCCCATTTCTGGGTTCTCTATTCTGTTCCATTGATCTATGTGTCTGTTTTTGTGCCAGTATCAGACTGTTTTGATGATCACAGCTTTGTAGTACAACCTGAAATCTGGCATTGTGATGCCCCCGGCTCTGGTTTTCTTTTTCAATATTCCTCAGGCTATTCAGGGTCTCTTCTGATTCCACACAAATCTTAAGATTATATGTTCCAACTCTCTGAAGAAAGTCCATGGTATTTTGATAGGGATTGCATTGAACATATAAATTGCCTTGGGTGGCATAGACATTTTCATAATATTGAATATTTTTCATAATATTTTCATAATATTTATTCTTCCAATCCATGAGTATGAAATGTTTTTCCATCTCTTTGTGTCATCCTCAATTTCTTTCAGCAGTGTAATTTAGGGTATAGATCCTTTACTTCTTTGGTTAGGTTTATTCCTAGGTATCTTATGCTTTTGGGTGCAATTTTAAGTGGGATTGACTCCTTAATTTCTCTTTCTTCAGTCTCATTGTTAGTGTATAGAAATGCCACTGATTTCTGGGCATTGATTTTGTATCCTGCCACACTGCCGAATTGCTGTATGACTTCTAGCAATCTTGGGGTGGAGGCTTTTGGGTTTTCTATGTAGAGTATCATGTCATCGGCGAAGAGGGAGAGTTTTACTTCTTCTTTGCAATTTGAATGCCTTTAATGTCTTTTTGTTGTCTGATTGCTGAGGCGAGGACTTCCAGTACTATATTGAATAGCAGTGGTGAGAGTGGACATCCCTGTCTTGTTCCTGATCTTAGGGGAAAGGCTCCCAGTGTTTCCCCATTAAGAATGATATTTGCTGTGGGCTTTTCATAGATGGTTTTTAAGATGCTGAGGAATGTTCCCTCTACCCTACACTCTGAAGAGTTTTGATCAGGAATGGATGCTATATTTTGTCAAATGCCTTCTCTGCATCTATTGAGAGGATCATATGGTTCTTGCTTTTCCTCTTGTTGATATGATCTATCATGTTGATTGCTTTACCAGTGTTGAACCACCCTTGCATCCTGGGGATAAATCCCACTTGGTCATGGTGAATAATCTTCTTGATGTATTGTTGAATCCTATTGGCTAGTATCTTGGTGAGAATTTTTGCATCTGTGATCATCAGGGATATTGGTCTATAATTTTCCTTTTTGGTGGGGTCTTTGTCTGGTTTTGGAATTAGGATGATGCTGGCCTCATAAAACGAGTTTGGAAGTATTCCATCCCTATCTATCTTTTGGAACCGCTTTGGTAGAATAGGTATTATTTCTTCTGTAAACGTTTGATAGAATTCCCCTGGGAAGCCATCTGGCCCTAGACTTTTGTGTCTTGGGAGGTTTTTGATGACTGCTTCAATTTCCTCCCTGGTTATTGGCCTGTTCTGGTTTTCTATTTTTTCCTGTTCCAGTTTTGGTAATTTGTGGGTTTCCAGAAATGCGTCCATTTCTTCTAGATTGCCTAATTTATTGGCATATAGCTTCTCGTAATATGTTTTTAAAATCGTTTGTATTTCCTTGGTATTGGTGGTGATCTCTCCTTTTTTATTCGTGATTTTATTAATTGGAGTCTTTTTTCTTTTTAATAAGGCTGGTTAATGGTTTATCTATCTTATTAATTCTTTCAGAGAACCAACTCCTGGTTTTGTTCATCTGTTCTACAGTTCTTCTGGTCTCTATTTCACTGAGTTCTGCTCGAATCTTTATTAACTCTCTTCTGCTTGGTGTAGATTTTATTTGCTCTTCTTTCTCAATTACTTAGGTGTGAGGTTATCTTGTGCATTTGAGTTTTTTCCAATTTTTTGAGGTATGCTTGTATTGCAATGTATTTCCCTCTTAGGACTGCTTTTGCCATACAGGCAAAGATTTTGAATGGTTTTACCTTTATTTTTGTTAATTTCCATGAATCTTTTTAATTCTTCTCTAATTTCCTGATTGACCCATTCATCTTTTAGCAGGACGTTCTAACCTCCACATGTTTGAGTTTCTTTCAAATTTCTTCTTGTGATTGAGTTCAAGTTTCAAAGCATCTTGATCTGAAAATATGCAGGGACAATCCCAATCTTTTGGTATTGGTTGAGACCTGATTTGTGACCCAGTATGTGGTCTATTCTGGAGAAAGTTCCATGTGTACTTGAGAAGAATGTGTATTCAGTTGCGTTTGGATGCAAAGTTCTGTAGATATCTGTGAAATCCATCTGGTCCAGTGTATCATTTAAAGCTCTTGTTTCTTTGAAGATGTTGTACTTAGAAAATCTGTCATTTGCAGAAAGTGCCAGGTTGAAGTCTCCTACTATTAGTGTATTATTATCTAAGTATCTCTTTACCTTGGTTATTAATTGATATACTTGGCAGCTCCCACATTAGGACCATAAATATTCGTGATTGTTAGGTCTTCTTGTTGGATAGACCCTTTAAGTATGATATAGTGTTCCTCTTCATCTCCTACTACAGTCTTTGTATAAACTCTAATTTATCTGATAGGAGGATTGCTACCCCAGCTTTCTTTTGAGGAACATTTGAATGGTAAATGGTTCTCCAGCCTTTCATTTTCAGGCTGGAGGTGTCCTTAGGTATAAAGTGAGTCTCTTGTGGACAGCAAATGGATGTGTCTCACTTTTTTATCCAGTCTGAAACCCTGCCTCTTTTGATGGGATCTGTTAGCTCTTTCATGTTCAGAGTTACTATTGAAAGATACGAAATTAGTGTCATAGTAATACCTATTCAGTCCCTGTTTTTGTGGATTATTTATTTGGACTCCCTCTTTCTTTTACAGGGTCCCCCTTAATATTTCTTGCAGAGCCCATTTGGTGGTCACATATTCTTTCAGTTTCTGCCTATCTTGGAAGCTCTTTATCTCTCCTTCTATTCTGACTGAGAGCCTTGCTGGATAAAGCATTCTTGGCTGCATGCTTTTTCTCATTAGGTACCCTGAATATGTCCTGTCAGCCCTTTCTGGCCTGCCAGGTCTCTGTGGAGAGGTCTACTGTTAATCTAATATTTATCCCCATATAAGTTAGGGATCTTTTGTCTGTTGCTGCTTTAAGGATTTTCTGTTTATCTTTGGAATGTGCAAGCTTCACTATTAAATGTTAAGATGTTGAATGATTTTTTTGATTTTGGGGCAGGGGAGCCTCTCTATCTCCTGGATCTGAATGCCTGTTCCCCCCCCCCCCCAGATTAGGGAAGTTCTCAGCTATGATTTGTTCAAATGTGCTTTCTGGCCCTCTGGCTCTCTCAGCACTCTCTGAACCCCAACTATATGTAGAATTTTCCTTCTGAGGCTATCATTTATTTCCCTTAATCTTTCCTCATGGCCTTTTGTTTTTCTCTTTTTTCCTCAGCCTCCTTCCTTGTCATCAACTTGTCTTCTATGTCACTCACTCTTTCTTCTACCTCATTAACCCTCATCATTAGGACCTCCAGTTTGGATTGCATCTCATTTAATTGATTTTTAATTTTGGCCTGATAAGATCTAAATTCTGCAGTCATGAAGTCTCTTGATTCCTGTATGCTTTTTTTCCAGAGCCATCAGTAGCTTTATAATTGTGCTTCTGAATTGGCCTTCTGACATTGAATTCTAATCCAAATTCTGTAACTCTGTGGCAGAGAGTACTGTTTCTGGTTCTTTCTTTTGTGGTGAGTTCTCTTTCTAGTCATTTTGCTCAGTGCAGAGTGGTTGTATGAGCGGGCTGAGTCAAGAATATCAACCACGACCTAAATACATTTCACCCTAGATGATTCTGCAGAGGTCAGATACCAGAAATTGAAAAGAATGATATAAAACAAAAAAAACAAAAAAAAAAAAAAAACAAAAAAAAAACAAACAAAAAAAAAAAAAAAAAAAGAATGATATAAAACAAAAGGACCACTAAAGTGAAAAACAAATATTAAAACAAAGTAGTAAAAAATAAAAGGCCAACAACCCCAAAGAAGAAGAGAAAATAAATAGCAAAAACAAGGAGAAGGAAAAAAAGGGGGGGGGGGGACTGGGATCTGGTAGTGGTGATGAAGTTGTAGTTGAGGAAGAATGTAGTCTACCTGAGGGGTTCGAGAGGGTGAGCCTCTATTTCTGAATATATGAAGTTCTGTATGTTAGAAAATGCTCAGTCCCAAATTTATATTAACCAGAAATACTTGTATAAAGCCCCAACATTGACCACCAAAACATAAATGAGATAAAAGACGGGGGCAGAATGGGAATGAGGAATCTCACCAGAATGAACCAGCATGGTATACCACTTGGTTATGGTCATGTTTTAGAAGGTATTAACTTCCGCCATTGTAGAGGAAAATGAGGCAGAGAAAAAACAAAAAACAAAAAACATATCTTGTATATCTTCCAAAATTAAGTTGAGTATGTTGAAGGGAATCTAGAAGTGGAAAATATATCTAGGAACTGTAATTGTAGAGATATGAAAAACAAAAAGGAAGAATCTTAAAAATGAAGAGGTGATAAGGAGGAAGTGATTCTTAAATTTGATTTGTAATTTGTTTTCTGAGGTTATTGGTATCATGGCTCTAGTCAGGAGATCTCTCTCCTGAGGCTTTTTCTAAAGTTTTAAGATTCACATTTATCTCTTTTCTTTGGCCCACATTCTAAAAATAGTGAGATGAGAGGAGGTGAAGTCCTAGAAAGGATTCAAGTGTTAGGGTAGATGAACTTCAAGATCTCTCCTAATCCAGGCCTTCCTTGACTCCATGTGGTCAATGGAAGCTCTTCCAGCTTCTTCAGTTTTTGATTTGCTCCCACTGGAATCCTTCCCACCAGCTCTGCGCCTCTCTGCAGACTGTATGTTTCTTGTCCTGGAAAGGCCTCCAACTATTCCCTGCTTTCCCAAACTTGTTCTTTTATCCAGACTTAGGATAAAAGACTTCCACGTAACCATGTCCAATGGCCCTAACACACAGTGACAGTAGTCTTTACTAACCCTTTCTGCTTAGTTCCATAGTATCATAGATTGTTTTCTGGTGTTTGTTACAGATTTCTCTTCTTGATATAACTAATTATATATTCTGTGAGAAAAGAATTGATCTCATTTTCTCCTATCTTTGGTGTTATACATATTGAAAGTGTAGCTGTTGTTTAATAGATAGTCACAGATAGGTCCCATATTATTAGTTTGTTTACAAATATTTAATTGGCATATTTCTTCACTCCCTCTAGATCCTATGAATTGGCTTATTCTGGTCTTCTCTGTTGAAAGCATTCCTTTTTAAATCTTTGATGTTGCCTCCCCTCCAAAGTGTTATTGGTACAGGGACATAATTTAGATTAACTCTAAACTAGACACATCACCCCTCTTTAGTGTTTTTTTTGGGGGGGGTTGTTTTGCTGTTAGTAGTCAAGAAGAAATGGATTTAAAGATATTTAGGATAATCCCAAAATTATACTTGTAAGAGATATAAGATTTCCTAGTCACTGTTGCCCCTATTGTAAAATGAACAGTTTCCTAGAGCACCTGGGTGACTCAAGTTTGTTAAGCATCTGACACTTGATTTTAGCTCAGGCCATGATCTCAGGGTCAAGAAATCAAGCCCTGAGTTTGGTTCCATGCTGGGCATGAAGCCAGCTTAAGATTCTCCCTCTGCCCCTCCTATCCCGTCCCCCTCTCCCCTTCTCTAAAAAATAAATAGGTAAATAAAACCAGTGCTCCTCTGAGTCATACCTGTGTAGTTAAACTAATTATGTAGTCTCTCCTCTCTTCTTTTCTCATAGAAGTTGACTGGATTATGACCATTCATTTTTTCTTTCAGCAAACATTTTTTCCTGAACTGGATACTAAATTCCTTTTCTGTATTAAGATAGAATTGTTCTGTCCTCATAGAGGATGGTGGTGGAGACAAGCAATTCAAAGTCAATTAAACATGACAAAATTCTGATGGTTGTTATGAAAGAAATGATATAGGAATATAGAATAACAGAAGAAACAGGGAAGGTCTCTTAGAGGTCACTCAGGATGATAGCCTGAAGGATGAGAAGAAGTCGGCCAAGCAAAAGGAAGTGTATCCACCCAAGTAGGGGGGAAGCAAGTGCATAGGCCCTGACGTGGAAGAGAATTGGGTGAAAGACATGTCCTTTTCTCATTCATTTTACTTAGGAACACATTTTAATAAGGAGAAGGATGCATGAGGAGCCTTTAAACAGAGGATATACCTCTAAGTTGCATGGAAATGAGACTGATGCCACAAACATGCCTGTTAGGAGTGACGGAACAGCGAAAATGTTTGGTGGATGGAGCAAGGAGATGGGCAGGAAGAAAAACAGATGGGTTTCTTACATCCTCTGCTTTCAGACCAATGCAATGTGCATCAGGCAACTAGGGAGTGAAAATCTTTTGTCACTGGAGCAGTTTTTGTTTCCTCCATTGTGGGTTGGGCTTTAGTAAATACCTATAATAATTCTGATTCCTTTTCCAATTTTCTCTGACCCCAATTATCTTTAGTGTTTCTTTTCACTCACTTCCATAGATTTTCACATTAGCATGTATTTCTGATTTTACTGTGTCTTTAGGTAAGCCTATCCCTTCCACTGACATCTTTCAGCCCAGAACTTTCTCTCGACAAACCTACAATGCCTGCAAGGTGCTATTTACTACTCAGTGTTAAGAGGTTTTTTTTTTTTTATTTTAATATTTAAAAAAATATTTTATTTATTCATTTGACAGAGAGAGAGAGAGAGAGAGAGAGAGAGAGAGAGAGAGAGAGAGAGAGAGAGTACAAGCAGTGCGGAGGGGTAGAGAGATAGAGAAGCAGACTCTCTGCTGAGCAGGGAGCCTGACACGGGGCTTGATACCCCCCAGGACCCTGGGATCATGACCTGAGCTGAAGGTAGATACTTAACTGACTCACCTACCCAGGCACTCCTCAGTGTTACAGTTTGTTTTTTTTTTTGTAAATTTATTTTTTATTGGTGTTCAATTTGCCAACATATAGAATAACACCCAGTGTTACAGTTAAATGCACTTTGCTCACTGTCATGCCCAGGATGCTGGTTTGTAGAAGTGCCATGAGTTAGGGCAGTTCTTTTGTAGCAGAATACTTTGTAGCTGTTGCTTTTTGCCTCTCAAGCTTACTTCTGCTGACATTTACATTTACAGAATGATGAGCAACTTTGTGTGCTTGATGCATACTGGAATGTGATGATATACTACCTCCTCCCATGAAGAAAATAGTATTTTAGATTTTATGTTTTATGATGATATTCATAAACACATGCCTAACAGTGAGTAATGAAGTCAAAGATGTAAAAAGTTGTTATTTTATGGGGAAGTAAAGACATATGGCTAACCTAATTTTGAAAATATTATATTTTATCTTTGAGTTGTCATTTTCAAACTTACATTTTCTTGGTAAAAATGTGAGCAAATATAGTTTATTGGAAAGAATCAAGAATAGGCCATATTTAATTTCCAAATGATATAAATTAGTAATATTTAGCACCTATTCCATTTGTACTTACTTATTATTGCAGATTGTATTTACTTTATACATGACCATCTTGGCTTTGGCAATCTTTGCTGTTCCGTCATTCCTAAGAGACATGTTTGTGGCATTAGTGTCACTTCTGTGCAACATAGAGGCAGATCCTCTCCTCAAAAGGTTCCTCATCTCTATTTGTCCTTATTAAAATTTATTCTCGGGATCCCTGGGTGGCGCAGCGGTTTGGCGCCTGCCTTTGGCCCAGGGCGCGATCCTGGAGACCAGGGATCGAATCCCACATCGGGCTCCCGGTGCATGGAGCCTGCTTCTCCCTCTGCCTATGTCTCTGCCTCTCTCTCTCTCTCTCTCTCTCTGTGTGTGTGTGTGACTATCATAAATAAATAAAAATTAAAAAAAAATAAAAAAATAAAATTTATTCTCCAGTAGAGTGAATGAGGAAAGGAAAATGCCTATGAAATCACAACTTGTTGGCATGACAATAGCTTGTGATGGCCACAACTGTCATCCAGGTACAAGGATGACAAGGGGGCAGCGGCAGAGATAAATTGAGGGCTGAGGGAGGTTTAAACAAATCCAGCAAAACAGTTATAAGCCTCCCCTTTCCTGTTACCCACTATGGGTATCAAAAGAAACACAAGGTATGGGGGAACACTATTATGAATTCACTCTAATGTATAAAGTCAGACCATTCTTAAATCTCAGTAGTTAGGCTCAGTAAGAATTTGCTTGTGAAATATCACAGAATCAATAATAATTGGGATGCACTGCAATCAGTTTTTATAAGTAGCTGAATCCCTTCCAAGCATAGGCCTTGGGACCTATATTATGCCTGGACCCCTGGCACTTGCTGACTCTAGATTTTACCCCAAACCTTGGAAAGAAAACCAAATCTTTATGGACATGCCTACATGGATTTTGACAATGAATGGAAAGAGCTTTAGCCTTGACCCCTGTAAACTGCTGATCTTAGCAAAACAAAATGTTGAGAAAGCATTTCCTATAGCCCTTAAATGGAATTCAATACTAATCCATCACAGGTCATAAGTATCTCTGGCCTTATCCCAACTGTAAATAATAACTCATTTGTAATTATTTATTTGTGTCTATTATTGTAATGTAAATAACATGCTAACAGGGGCATCTTTTGTGTTCACCGTTTAACTTGTTCTGCAAAAAGTCAAAGATACACAAGAGTAGAAAGAATAGCAATGAACCTCAAATACCCACCACCCAACCCCAGTGATCATTAATTTATGGCCAATCACTTTTCATCTTCACTGCCCTTCCTAGATACCTATAAATGTGTCAGTATTATGTGTATTTTTCAAAATACATAACCATAATGCCAATGTTGCATCTTATAAAATTAGTAACTGTTTTCAAGGTTATCAAATATCCTTTCAATGAACAAATTCCTCCCATTTTCTCTTAACTATGTTTTGTGCAGTTGGCTTATTGAATGAGACCTATTCGAGGGCCATACATTGTGTTTGATTGATATGTCTTTGAAGCTTTTTTCATCTGTAGGTTCCCTCTTTCTCTCTTTTGGCAATTTACTTGATGGATAAACCAAATCATTTGCCTTCTAGGGTTTCATACATTCTAGACTTTTCTGATTGCATTGCAATCGGGTTATTAAAGATGTTCTTCTGTATGCTAAATGTCTTGCAAACTAGTAGCTATTTCCAAAGCTTGATGTGATTCAAGTTGGAGTTTGGGCAAAAATTTGTCAGAGGTCATGGTGTTACCATTTTACGTCCACCTCCTAGCATGAGGGTTGACATGGGGTGGGAGTGACTTGTGAATACTTGTTGAAATTATTCATGCCTAATCTCTTACCCCATCACATTCTTGTTTGAATCTCTTGGCAATTTCCATGTCAGAACGTTGTTCTATCTTCTCATGATGGGATAGCTGGCCTAGCCAATGCAGTGTTGGCCTTGTACTTGACTCTACTAACTGGGGGATGAAAGACTTCCCCCAGAGAATTCACTTCCTGGAGGATAGGAAGAGGCACAGATGCCAATGGAATCTACAGGATGCTGTGGGAATACAGTACAAGCTTACTAACTCAATCTCATGGAGGAATACAATGTCTTCCCAGGGGGGTGAATGCCAGGTTTAAAGGGATAACCAGGAATTAACCAGAGCAATGTGGTTAGAGAGACCAGTCCAAGGATGACCTGAAATTCCAGCTAGGGATTTTGATTTCTTTTTGAAGGGATGAATGAGTTTAAGTAGGGGAGTGGGAGTGATAGGGTCAGATTTGTACTTTAGCAAAATCACTCTGGCAGTGTTTTGTAAAAGGCGAAAGATTTATTCGATCTGAAGAGAAACCAGAGTATTCTGGCAGTGTTTTGGATGCGGAATTAGAACTAGGTAAGACTGGGGCAGCCCGGGGGGCTCAGCGGTTTAGCGCCGCCTTCAGCCCAGGGCGGGATCCTGGAGAATCGGGATGGAGTCTCACGTCGGGCTCCCTGCATGGGGCCTGCTTCTCCCTCGGTCTGTGTCTCTACCTCTGTCTCTCTGTCTCTGTGTGTCTCCATGAATAAATAAATAAAATCTTAAAAAAAAAAAAGAACTAGGTAAGACTATATTTTAGCCACAGGTGAAAATGTGGAAAATGAGGATGGGCCTGAGTTCTGGCAGGGACTGGAGGGATCCAGAGGTAAGCATGCATTTCAGGCACATATTAAAAGTAGAATCCACCAGAATCTGCAATGACTTAAGTGTGGGGAGGAAGGAACAGGGCCTGAGGTAAAGTGGATCCAAGTAGAGTGCTTGTTTCCTGTCACCTATATCTTTTATCTTTATTACACAAGCATGGATATTTATTTTGGCAAATACCAGAATACTACTGGCAATTATCTTGATCTGTGAGCATCTCCAAAGTGCAGGCTGTACAGAACAAATTGAAGGAAAACAAAACAAAACAAAAATAGCCCTAAATCCTTAACTTTCGAGTCTAAGGGCTCTCACTTTAAAATTAGCACACTAGAACCACAGTGGGATTTCCCCCCAGTGAACACAACTAGATACTGGGGTAGGGTTAGAACACTAATGGGGCTGAGGATTTTCCTGGCAGAGTTAACACAGCTCCCTGGGATGGCTGCACTTTCTGTTTGGGCACTATCTTGGGGTTGGTAAGTCTGGGTCTGTGGGACTTAAGATTTGTTACTTCACTTTCTTGGAGCAGATACAGCACCCAGCCAAGTCCACTGTCCCATGGAGAAGCCTTGGGAAAGCTGCCTGGACCTCAGTCTCTGCATGTGTAAATGGCCTTGTTAGTGACTGCCTCCCTACAGTGGAGAGAATAAAGCCAGGTGTGGGAAGTCCTATAAAACCTATAACTGAGGTTGTAATTGGCTGGCCTAGGCCCTGAGAATCCCAGAGTTCTGCTTGCTGTCCAGATTCTGCTATTATCGATGTGAGCTCCTGGACAGGTAAATCCATTGGAAGGGGGCTGAGTCTTTTCTTCACCTGTCCGATGGTACTTGGGACAGATGACTCTACTGCCCCTTCATTATCTGACACTGAACGACACCATAAGCCAAAAATTATGAAGGATTATTGCTTCAATTTCAGTACCAAATTCCCTCCTAATCGGCTACTCCCAACATTTTTCTCTAAGGTGGAAAAGTGCTATAATGTAGCTCCTGGCGGCATAGATTGAATCATAGCCCCCTCAGGGATATTGTGTCACTCCTGGGGACCATTCTCACACTGTGGTCAGTGGCAGACTCCCTGCATCTGATTTACCAACAGACCAAGTGGGTCAGAATCCTGGTGCAAAGGAAGGGGAAGGAGAAGCTGCAAATGATCAGGAATCTGTAGTATTTCAAAGAATTATTTTTTAAAAATTGGAAATAACTTTAGATGCACAGAAAGTTGCAAAGGTAGTACAGCATGGTCTCATGAACTCTTCACCAGGCTTCCCTGTTAACTCTTGCCCTTAATAATTGTGATAGTTTTTAAGTAATCATTTCATATGTGAATAAGTTAAATAATTCCTAAATCAGTAAGGATAGTGCAGTACATTATCAAAATCAAATGTTTGTACAATGCATGTGGATAGTCCTAAGTCACTTTTTCACACTTGCAGATTTGTGCAACCACCATGACAATACACGTTATGGTTAATTTAATGCATCAACTTGTTAGGGTCCTATTGCCCAGATACGCAGTCAAATGTTATTCTGGATGTTTCCAAGGGTGCTTTTGGATGAGATTAAATCAGGAGACTTTGAGTAAAGCAGAGTGGCCTCCTTAATGTGGGCGAACATCATCCAATCTAGGGATGCCTTTATTAGAATGAAGGCTGTCCTCCTACCTCCCCTCCCCCACCAGGCAAGAGGGGATTCAACCAGCAGACGGCCTTTGAACTTGAACTACAACATCTGCTCTTACCTGGTTTTCAGCCTGATAGCCTGCCCTGCAGATTTTGGATTTACCAGTTTCCATAACTACACAAGCCTATTCCTTAAAATAAATCTCTTTCTATATATAGGTACATCCTGTTCTGTTTGGAGAATGCTGGTTCACATGATGCAGGGCTAAGGAATCTGTACTTAACCCAGCTGCCCAGGCAATTGCCAGGCCCTCCGAAGTTTGAAGAACACTTTCCCCAGCAACATCACTCCCGGCTGGACAAGCAATTGAGCTAAGATCCTGATGGTTAATGCAACGCTGCCTGGGAGACCCTCTGTACAGGGAAGAGAGAAGTTTGTCCCATGTGTCAGGAAACTTTCTGCCCCCTGTCCAACTCCATCACTTGGTGCCTGTTGGCATGCTTCTCACAGCAGCTGGGAATCTGAGGTTCTGCATCTCTAGCAAATTCCTACATGAGGCTGGTGCTTTCTGGTCGGTCCATGGGACCCACTTCTGGGGATCAGATGAGCTGATGCTGGACCCTAGCTCTGTGACCCTGGGAATTTTGTCTAGCCCAAATTTCTTTATTTCCAAATTGGGGGTAATAAGACCTAAATCAAAGTATACCTGTTAGAGTAGGGGACATCGTGCCATACAGTGCCCGGCACAGTTCTGCTACGCACTTGTCTCTCATTAAACATGACTTTTCTTATTCCTCCATGGAGATGGCTTTCCCATGGGATGATGACAAAGGCCAGCTTGAACATATATAAGAAGAACAGGGCTTTCAGGGCTGTCTTCCCAGTTCTGAGCTTGCCTTCTCCTCAGTTCCCTCTCTTGAACTTATTAAGAGATTAGTCCTGTCCATTGTTCATTGATTTTGGTTGGGCAATAGTCATTTTTGCTTCGGAGTCTGTGTTTTGTCATCCTTCCCCCCCTCCCCCGGTCCAGACTGACCTTTGATGTATAACTGCTTGAAAAATGAGTGTTCTTAGGGAGTAATTCCCTACAAAGGGCAGCTCCACCACATTCCCCATCGTCCTGGAGACTGGGATCCCAGAGCCTGCCTCGGAATAATCCGTCTGGCCATGCACTTTTCTCCTGGGGAGAAAGGTCCTGAAATGCAATTTATTGTAAAACACACAGTGGTTACAAGCTACCACAGTCAATGATATTCCTTTTATTACCACTCAGATGAGAACAGAAAATGACATTGGAAAGCAGTGAACTCACCAGAAGGGCACAGAAAGTCATTAAATTCAACATGCATCATATTTCATAATCAGAACCCCGCAGTCAGCACTGACACCACAGAATGAGTTTGTTGCAGTCATGATAATATAAAACCCATTGCATCTGCTTCCTCTGGCTCTTTCTTTTTGGACCCTAGCTGGGGCCAGGCCATTAATCACTGGAGACAGGGGATGGTGCAGACCACCACACTCTGGACTGCATAAATTGAAAATACATCAGTTTTAGTGGGGAAGCACTGTCTTTAGTTTATCTCTGTTTGGGACAGTGGCTTCTGGAGGGCTGGGATGTTTTCTGAAGTTAAACCACTGGATCAGAGCACTCACCCTTACTTGGAGAGGGGGAAGTGGCCCCCCAAGGTGTCTGTGGGAAGGGATTGAGAAGAAGCCTTTTTTCCAACCACTGGAGTGTACACTTGGAAGTTATTGGGAGCAGATAGATGGCTTTTCTTAGCTGCTGTCCCAAAGGGAATATAAGAGCAGAGGTGGTCCCAGAGGGGCCACTGAAGATACCATATAGATTCCAGGCTTACATGAGAATTGTATTTGATTTTGCATTCTTTGCCACAGTGTACGTTCATTTTAATTTAAAATTATATTTGCCTCCCACCCCCCTCTGCTTTGACACCACCAGTTTGTTCTTTTGTTTTAGAGTCTGCTTTTTTGTTTGTCTCTTTTTTTTCAGTTTGCTTGTTTTTTTTTTACATTTTTTATTTTTTTTTTAAATTTTTTTTTAAATTTTTATTTATTTATGATAGTCACACAGAGAGCGAGAGAGAGGCAGAGACACAGGCAGAGAGAGAAGCAGGCTCCATGCACCGGGAGCCTGATGTGGGATTCGATCCTGGGTCTCCAGGATCGCGCCCTGGGCCAAAGGCAGGCACCAAACCGCTGCGCCACCCAGGGATCCCTTTTTTACATTTTTTAAACTTAAATTCAATTTGCCAACATATAGTATAATATCCAGTGCTCATCCCGTCAAGTGCCCCCCTCAGTACCCTTCACCCAGTTACCCCATCCCCTCACCTGCCTCCCC
Organism: Vulpes lagopus; assembly: GCF_018345385.1. Classification (NCBI taxonomy): domain Eukaryota; kingdom Metazoa; phylum Chordata; class Mammalia; order Carnivora; family Canidae; genus Vulpes; species Vulpes lagopus. The sequence goes on along the minus strand of NC_054826.1, from coordinate 93,676,401 downwards.
TTCCACAACTCTGTTCATTGCCCAGGGTTAGGAGTCTCTCATGGTTTGTCTCCCTCTAATTTTTCCACTCAGTTCTCCTCCTTTCCCTTATAATCCCTTTCACTATTTCTTATATTCCATGTGAAACCATATGATTGTCCTTGTCCGATTGACTTGTTTCACTCAGCATCATACCTTCCAGTTCCATCCACATTGAAGCAAAAGGTAGGCATTCATTCATCCTTTCTTATGACTAATATTCCCTTGTATACATAGACCACATCTTCTTTATCCATTAATCTGTCGATGGACACCGAGGCTCCTTCCACAGTTTGGCTATTGTGGACATGCTGCTAGAAACATTGGGGTGCAGGTGTCCTGCCATTTCACTGCACCTGTATCTTTGGGGTAAATACCCAACAGTCCAATTGTTGGGTTGTAGGGTAGCTCTATTTTTAACACTTTGAGGAATCTCCACACAGTTTTCCAGAGTGGCTGCACCAGTTCACATTCCCACCAATAGTGCAAGAGGGTTCCCCTTTCTCCGCATCCTCTCCAACACCTGTTGTTTTCTGTCTTGTTAATTTTCCCCATTCTCACTGGTGTGAGGTGGTATCTCATTGTGGTTTTGGTTTGTATTTCCCTGAGGGCCAGTGATGCGGAGCATTTTCTCATGTGCTTGTTGGCCATGTCTATGTCTTCTTTGGTGAAATTTCTGTTCATGTCTTCTGCATATTTCATGACTGGATATTTTGTTTCTCGGGTGTTGAGTTTGATAAGTTTGTTATAGACCTTGGATACTAGCCCTTTATCTGATAGGTAATTTGCAAATATCTTCTCCCATTCTGTAGGTTGTCTTTTAGTTTTGTTGACTGATTCTTTTGCTGTGCAGAAGCTTTTTATCTTGATTAAGTCCCAATAGTTCATTTTTGCTTTTGTTTCCCTTGCCTTCATAGGTGTATCTTGCAAGAAGTTGCTGTGGCCAAATAAAAAAAGGTTGTTGCCTGTGTTTTTCTCTATGATTTTGATGGGTTATTGTCTCATATTTAGATCTTTCAACCATTTTGACTTTATCTTTATGTATGGTGTAAGAGAATGTTCCAATTTCATTCTTCCGCATGTGGCTGTCCAATTTTCCCAAAACCATTTATTAAAGAGAATGCCTTTTTCCAGTGGATAGTCTTTCCTGCTTTGTTGAATATTAGTTGACCATAGAGTTGAGGGCCCATTTCTGGGTTCTCTATTCTGTTCCATTGATCCATGTGTCTTTTCTAGTGCCAGTACCATACTGTCCTGATGATCACAGCTTTGTAATACAGCTTGAAATCTGGCATTGTGATGCCCCTGACATTGGTTTTCTTTTTTCAATATTCCTCAGGCTATTTGAGATTTTTTTTATAATTCCATACAAATCTTAAGATTATTTGTTCCAACTCTCTGAAAAAAAAATTTTTTTTGATAGGGATTGCATTGAATGTGTAAATTGCCCTGGGTAGCATAGACATTTTCACAATATGTATTCTTCTAATCCATGAGCATGAAATGTTTTTCCATCTCTTTGTGTCATCCTCAATTTCTTTCAGAGATGTTCTGTAATTTAGGGTATAGATCCTTTACTTCTTTGGTTAGGTTTATTCCTAGGTATCTTATGCTTTTGGGTGCAATTATAAATGGGATTGACTCCTTAATTTCTCTTTCTTCAGTCTCATTGTTAGTGTATAGAAATGCCACTGATTTCTGGGCATTGATTTTGTATCCTGCCACGCTACCAAATTGCTGTATGAGTTCTAGCAATCTTGGGGTGGAGGCTTTTGGGTTTTCTATGTAGAGTATCATGTCATCGGCGAAGAGGGAGAGTTTGACTTCTTCTTGGCCAGTTTGAATGCCTCATTTCTTTTTGTTGTCTTATTGCTGAGGCTAGGACTTCTAGTACTATGTTGAGTAACAATGGTGAGAGTGGACATCTCTGTTGTGTTCCTGATCTTAGGGGGAAGGCTCCCAGTGCTTCCCCACTGAGATGATATTCTCTGTGGGCTTTTCATAAATGGCTTTTAAGATATTGAGGAGTTTTCCCTCTATCCCTACACTCTGAAGAGTTTTAATCAGGATGCTGTATTTTGTCAAATGCTTTCTCTGCATCCATTGGGAGGATCATATGGTTCTTGTTTCTTCTCTTGTTGATGTGATCTATCATGCTGATTATTTTACAAGTGTTGAACCAGCCTTGCATCCTGGGGATAAATCCCACTTGGTCATGGTGAATAATGGTCTTAATGTACTGTTGGATCCTATTGGCTAGTATCTTGGTGAGAATTTTTGCATCTGTGTTCATCAGGGATACTGGTTTATAATTCTCCTTTTTGGTGGGATCTTTGTCTGGTTTTGGGATCAAGGTAATGCTGGCCTCATAAAACGAATTTGGAAGAATTCTCTCCCTTTCTATCCTTGGAAACAGCTTTAGTAGAATAGGCATTATTTCTTCTTTAAACGTTTGAAGGAATTCCCCTGGGAAGCCATCTGGCCCTGGACTTTTGTGTCTTGGGAGGTTTTTGATGACTGCTTCAACTTTCTCTTTGGTTATTGGCCTGTTCTGGCTCTCTATTTCTTCCTGTTCCAGTTTTGGTAATTTGTGGGTTTCCAGAAATGCATCCATTTCTTATAGAGTGCCTAATTTGTTGGCATATAGTTGCTTATAATATGTTTTTTAAATTGTTTGTATTTCCTTGGTATTGGTTGAGTTCTCTCCTCTTTCATTCATGATTTTATTAATTTGAGTCTTTTTCTTTTAATAAGGCTGGCTAGGGGCTTATCTATCTTATTAATTCTTTCAAAGAACAAGCTTCTCGGTTTGTTGATCTGTTCTACGGGTCGTTTGGTCTCTATTTGAATGAGTTCTGCTCAAATCTTTATTATCTCTCTTCTTCTGTTGATTTAGGCTTTATTTGCTGTTCTTTCTCCAGTTCCTTTAGGTGTGAGGTTAGCTTGTGTATTTGAATGTTTTCCAGTTTTTTGAGGGAGACTTGTATTGCGATGTATTTACCTCAAAGGACTGCTTTTGTTGTATCCCAAAGATTTTGAATGGTTGTATATTCATTTTCAATAGTTTTCAGGCATCTTTTTAATTCTTCTCTAATTTACTGGTTGGCCCATTCATCTTTTAGTAGGATGCTCTTTAACCTCCACGTGTTTCAGTTTCTTCCAAATTTATTCTTGTGATTGAGTTCAAGTTTCAAAGCATCTTGGTCTGAAAATATGCAGGGGCCAATCCCAGTCTTTTGGTATTGGTTGAGACCCGATTTGTGACCCAGTATGTGGTCTATTCTGGAGAAAGTTGCATGTGCACTTGAGAAGAATGTGTATTCAGTTGCATTCAGATGGGATGTTCTGTATATATCTGTGTAATCTACTTGGTCCAGTGTATCATTCAAGGCCCTTGTTAATTTGGTGATATTCTGCTTAGAAGATCTGTCATTTGCTGAGAGCACCATGTTGAAGTTTCCTACTATTAGTGTATTATTATCTAAGTATCTCTTTACTTTGGTTCTTAATTGATTGATATACTTGGAAGCCCCCACATTAGGGGCATAAATATTCATGATTGTTGTCTTCTTGTTGGATAGACCCTTTAGGTATCATATAGTGTTCCCCTTCATTTCTTACTAAAGTCTTTGGTATAAACTCTAATTTATCTGATATGAGGATTGCTACCCCTGCTTTCTTTTGAGGAACATTTGAGTGGTAAATGGTTCTCCATCCCCTCATTTTCAGGATGGAGGTGTCCTTAGGTCTAAAATGAGTCTCTTGTAGATAGCAACTAGTTTGGTCTTGCTTTTTTATTGAGTCTGAAGCCCTGTGTCTTTGATGGGATCATTTAGCATTTAGCCCATTCATGTTCAGAGTAACTATTGAAAGATATGAATTTAGTGTCATCATAATACGTATTCAGTCCCTGTTTCCATGGATTGTTTCTTTGGGTTCCCTCTTTCTTTTACAGGGTCCCCCTTAATATTTCTTGCAGAGGTGGTTTGGTGGTCACATATTCTTTAAGTTTCTGCCTATCCTGGAAGCTCTTTGTCTCTCCTTCTATTCTGAATGACAACCTTGCTGGAAAAAGTATTCTTGGCTGCATGTTCTTCACCTTTAGGACCCTGAATATATCCTGCCAGCCTTTTCTGGCTTGTCAGGTCTCTGTGGAGACATCTACTGTTAATCTGATATTTCTCCCCATATAAGTTAAGAATCTCTTGTCTCAAGCTACTTTAAAAATTTTCCCTTTATCTTTGAAATTTTCAAGTTTCACTATTAAATGTCAAGGTGTTGAACAGTTTTCATTGATTTTTCTGGGAGTCTTCTCTATCTCTTGGATCTGAATGGCTGTTTCCTTCCCCAGATTAGGGACATTCTCAGCTATGAGAATGTTCAAATATACTTTGTGGTCCTCTCTCTCTCTCAGCCTCTTCTGGAATCCAAATTAGATGTATAATCTTCCTTCTCCAGCTATCATATTTCTCTAAGCCTTTCCTCATGAGCTCTTAATTGTTTTTCTCTTTTTTCCTTGGCTTCCTCCTTTCCATCAACTTGTCTTCTGTGTCATTAACAGAAGAAACAGAAGACACTCTTCCACATCATTAACCCTAGCAGTTAGAGCATCTACCTTGGGTTGCATCTTAGTTAAAATATTTTTAATTTTGCCCTGATCATATCTCAATTTTGCAGTAACAAAGTCTCTAGAGTCCTTTACACTTTTTTCCAGAGCCACCAGTAGCTTTATAATTGTACTTCTGAATAGAATTTCTGACATCGTATTTAAATCCACATTCAGTAACTCTGTGGCAGAGAGTATTGCTTCCAGTTCTTTCTTTTGTGGTGAATTCTTCCTTATAGTCATTTTGTCCAGTACAAAGTGGCTGTATGAGTGAGCTGAGTCAAAAATATCAACCATGACCCAAGTAAAATATACCCTAGTTGATTCTGAAGAGGTCAGAGACCAGAAAATAAAAGAAAAAGAAGAACAGGACAGAAAAAAGAAGAACAGAACAAAATAAAACAAAAGGACCACTAAAGTGAAAAACAAATTGTAAAACAAAATAGTAAAAATAAAAAAAATAAAAAAAAAACAAAGAAGAAGAAAAAAAAGAAAAGAAAAGAAAAGAAAAGAAAAGAAAAGAAAGAAGGGGAATGATTGTGGTGAGGAAGTGGTGGTGGAGAGAGAATGTAGTCGCTCTGAGGGGAACTGGAGCATGATCTTCTTGGTTCTGAGTGTATTTTGTTCTGTACGTTAGAAGATGCTCAATCCTAAATTTATATGAGCCAACAATATTTATATAAAGATCCAACATCGATCACAAAAACAAAAACAAGATAAAAGAAGGGGGCAGAATGGCAAGGAAGAGAGAATATAGTCTCACAGAATGAATCAACATGGTGTCCCACTTGGTTCTGGGTGTATTTTGGTAGTGTTAGAAGGTACTAACTTCCACCATTATAAAACAAAATGAGACAGAAAAAACAAAAAATGAAAATCCATGTCTCATATATCTACCAAAATTAAATTGAATATGTTGAAGGGAATCCAGAGGTGAAAAATATATATTACATGTAATTGTAGAAATATGAAAGTCAAAAATGAAAAAAAAACTTAAAAACAAAGAGTTGGCAAAATATTGTAGTTGAGGTTGGAAAAGAGAAAAAATATTAGAAATTTAAAACCCAATATAAAAATGAGTTATAATGATGTATAATGATGTATAATAATGTATATCATCCTGTGTTCTTGTAGCTTCGCTGAATAGTTCTAGTAGCTGTTATTTAGTATTCTCTAAGATGTTCTGTGTAAGCAATTATGTTTTCTACAAATAAAGATAGTTTTGGGGCATTTGGCTTGCTCAATCTGAAGCACATGCAGCTCATGATCTTGGAGTCACGAGTTTGAGCCCCACGTTGGGTGTAGAGATTACTTAAACAAATAAATGTAAAAAAATACAGTTCCATTTCTTATTTTCCATAAAATAAAATAATAAAATAATAAAATTAAATACATTAGATTAGATAGTGTTTTCCTTACATGAATTAATACTGACCTTCCAGGGAAATGTGGCAAGGACCCCCTGATGTTTCTTGTGCACAATGTCATAATTCTGGGAGTGTGTGCTTAGGAAGTACATATCAACAAGATAGAATCCTAGATACCTGATTCAAGCATACAAATGTGGTTATGATCATGCTTTTTTTTTTTTTAAGAGGCAGAGAGAGGGATGGAGGTAGGGAGGAAAGGAGAAACTCAAGCAAGCTCCACGCTTAGTGCAGAGCCCAACTCAGCGCTCGATCCCACGACCCTGAGATCATGACCTGAACCAAAACCAAGAGTCAGATGCTTAACAGATGGAGCCACCAGGCACTCCAGGATCTAACCCCTTTTTGACCTCATGTCTTGGTACACAAACCCAGCCAATCCCCACCTCCATCACGTCGAACCCATATATAGTTCCCTCCACCCTGGCCCCACCCTCTCTCTGGCCCTTCAAATGCAACTTGCCAGTTTCTTTCTGCTATGATAGGACATATTCCACTGAATTCACGATTATCTGCTTTATCTTTTCCCTGTGATTTAAGGTCACACTCTCTCTAAGTGGCAGAGTTAGGATTCAAATCCAAGACAAACTAACCTGTAAAATAGACCTCTCACTTATAATTCAAAAAGTGCTTTAAATGTTCGGGAAGCTACCAGAGGTGTTGCATTAATGTACAGAATCAATCTATGATGAAAAGTGCAATAACCCAAATCAGATCATTATGGAAGCAGTAAAAGAGGGAACTGATGTGGTAGAAAATCATATTAACCATATAAAAGTCAGAGGCAAGAAAAAGACATTATATAAAAAATCAACAGAAAAAGAATGGGAAGTGTTGGCAGTAGCAGATAGAACAGGGAAGTCCAACCTGTCACAGAGACGTTTATAAAAAGAGACGAAGACAAAGCAAATGGGGCAGAATTGATAATCAAGGATATAAGCAAAGAATGCTCCAAAATTCTAAAAAAAAAGAGATTAAAAATAGTTACTCAACTCCAGGTAAATTTAATAAGCAGGAAACATCACCATGATAGGTTTTCAACTCCATTCTTTAATTTGCAAAAGTCATTAAAGTTTCCCTCATTGTGGAGGGGGGTATGCTTCAGTGGGGTGTAAAGATGAAACTGTTTCTAATCAACCATGAGCTGTCAAATCACCCATTCCTCTCCTTCAAGGGCATCTCAGGCAAATCCAATAACTTCTTAGTCAGTTTTGATTACGGAACATCCAGTCTACTTTAAAACTTCAAACTTAAACTTGATTTTAATCTAAAATCTAATTCTGAATTCTCCCCCTTGTGCCTCTGATAGTTAGGAATGGACAGAGGTTGGAGGGGAATAGTCTAGCCCCTCGATAAATTACCTCCTCCATTCTCCCTTATAACCCAGGTCTCCTGCGTGGTTAGGGGAAGGAAAAGAAGACTGAGGAAGTAATTGCTAGATTTCAGGCTTTTTCTCGTTACAACTGCTGGTGTAGACAGTGGTCTCACAAATGGGATTTTCTTGAGGCCACGTTCAAATTCACCTGAACACATCTTTCACTATGGACTCCCAAACAGGCATCTCTCTTTACCCTCCAGACATCGAAGTATCCAACTTCTTCGACAACATATTGTCTTGCTGTCCTGGCAGCCACCGGGCAGTCCTTCTGCTTCTGTTCTTTCCTCCAACCACTAGGATCCCTTGTGAGGAGCCTCAGAGGCCAGGGAGGTCTGCTGAATTCTCCCAAGAATAGGACAACTGGAGTGTGGGTGAATCACTCCATCTACCCACTCTTTTCTTCCAGGTGCGCTGTTCTACAGTTCTCTTTTGCACATGTGAGTCTCCTGGAGAAATCTCTGGAAGAGGAATGTCTTCATTTTACATGCCCCGCCCCCCTCCATCTAGGACTCATGACACACTCTCAAGTTTGCTTCACTTTGTTCTGATGAGAGCACCTGAATGACAGGTGAATTCTTCAGCTCAACATGCATATGGCTGGAACATGAGATGCAAGATCTAACTCTAGCAGGCAGCCAGCAGTTCTGGGAGTTTCTCTATTGGAGTAATCCTGCAGAGAGTAGGAAAAGCTTCTTGGCACAACTACTGCTCCCCTCAAGATGCCAACAACTCTCTTTATCTTTCTCCACTCTCCTCCTTATTTAGACTGTATTCAAGTGGATTCTGGATGACTAGGGTGGTGGGTGGGTACTTGAGTATAGTTCTCTTTAGAATATGGGAACGCTAAAGCCATTTAGACTCTAACTTTGGGCCTTGATTATTAATTCTGAGGTGACAGGAAAAATTCAATTCATTACCCTGTTACACTTATAAAAATGTTAAATATTACATAAGGGCAAGAACATGCCCATTGCAATTTCAAAAATAGGAAATCATTCTCTCCATGCTTTTCTGAAGTATATACATTTGGCACTTTAGCAAATGATGTTGAAACTATTTCCAGATCAACTTTTTATTTTTATCTCCTGTATGCATGGGAAGAATCCAGACCTTCTTGCATTGAGATAAGATCATGTGACTAAGCTCTTATCAATGGAATATATGCACAAGTGATGGAGGTCACTTCTAGGCTGGCTGTAAAGGATCTCATGCCATCTTCCACGCACATAGTACGAGCAGAGGACTCTAAGATGGTAGAGCCACAACTTGGAGAGAGACTGAGTTCCTGAATTCACATCTTTACAGAGAATCACCTGTGCTGTGACCTAGAAATTAGACTTGTCATACTGTTCCTCTTTGGATGGACCCCAGAAGCATTTTGAATTCTTGGCTATTTCATACAATGGAACAATGAATACCTTTGCGCACATGAGAGCATATTGCCATCTGGAAGTAGAATTGCTGGGCCAAAGGGAATGTACGGTTTTTACTTTGATAGTACTAAAATCTCTCCCCACCCAAATTATTGTGACATATCACTTTTACTTATAGTATATGGCAGCACCTGATTTCTTATACTTGATTCATATTTTATTTCCTATGGGTTGATTGTTCATGGGCTATGGCCATTTTTGTACTGGATTCTATGCATTTCTTGGTTACAGACTTGGAGTATATTTTAATATTATATTATAGTATAGTGTAGTATAGTATAGTATAGTATAGTATAGTATAGTATAGTATAGTCTATTATTTAAGAAATATTTATTGAGGGATCCCTGGGTGCCGCAGCAGTTTGGCGCCTGCCTTTGGCCCAGGGCACGATCCTAGAGACCCGGGATCGAATCCCACGTCGGGTTCCCGGTGCATGGAGCCTGCTTCTCCCTCTGCCTGTGTCTCTGCCTCTCTCTCTCTCTCTCTCTCTGTGTGACTATCATAAATTAAAAAAAAAGAAATATTTATTGACATCTTACATATGCCAGGAACTATCTTAGGCACTGGGTAAATCATGGTGAGTGGAGACACATACGGTTTCAGAAGAAGACAGATAAGCATAGGTCTGATGAATAAGAGTTACCCAGACTAGGAAAATAAGAAAGAGGGTTCTGGGTAGAGGAAAATAAAGCCCAAAAGAAAGATAGCTAAGAGAACCAAACAAAGACACCTTGCAATTTAGTTTGAGACTGTGGGACAAGGAAACCCGGGCTATGGCCATGCAAGAAAGGCTGAAGCAGAAGTACATCTACTTAGTAATGAGGCTTGACCTAAAAGGGTCAGGTTGAGCAAATAAATGTTAATCTCAATATCTTCTGGAACATGGGTCTAGGAACTTGAACATAGCTTTGTTTGGAACGGTGGGTGTATTAATGCAGAAACCACTACAGTAAACCCCAGTGAGCCTAGTTCTTAGAAATCTGGACTACTTGGGCATTTCAGAATACTTGAGTGGTGAAAGTGAGGGTTTACAGCTGCCCACAAATGCTTAGTAAGAATTATAATCCACTTTCCTCAAACTGAGTCCCTTCCGTCTTTAAGGATGTCTTAAACAGCTTTAACCAGATTTCTCTATCAAGATGGTAGATTCAGCTCCTGCATTTATCTTCCTTTCCTTCCCCAAACCTGTCTCAACTACATTAAAGACAGGCGATGCTGTGAATGTTCATTATTGGTGTATTATGTGCCTAGTATTTGTGCCTTCTCCAAATATGTTCTTTGGGTTTTGGGTGTCTTTCTTAGGGTATTTTTAGTTCTTATATAGAAAAATATATCAGATTTTTCTTTTATGATTTTTTAAAAATGATTTTATTTATTTATTTGACAGAGAGAGAGCGCAAGCAGGGAGAGGGACAGAGGGAGACGGATAAGCAGACTCTCTGGACGTGAGATCAAGACCTGAGCTGCAGGCAGACACTTAACTGACTGAGCCACCGAGGCACCCCTCCTTTGTGATTTTTAAAATTTATCTTTTATTTTCACACCAAGTGTTACCCATACAAGTAATATGTAGCATTATTATACTACCTATTCAGTTATTTTTAACAGTTTTGTCTTCAAGCTACCCAGAATATTTCTTTAAGTGTGTGTGGTATGTGAGGGAGGTTTAAAGACATTTTTAAAATCCCTTCCAAATCATTTTTTGAATATTCCTTTCTTTCTCCATAATGTACATTTACTTCATTCTTCCATACCCATGGGTCTGTCTGTGAACTGTCTGCCTCCATTCACTGACCTATTTGTCTATTCTTGAAACACTATTCTCTGTTTCATGTAGCTTTTAGGATACATTGATTGCTAGGAGGGAAATTCTTGTCTTGGTTATTCTCCATCCTTGAGCTTTTATTTACATTCACCTTTCCAGATTGACTTTAGAATGTACTTGTTAAGTTTCTAAAAATTCCCTTGTTGGCGAGTTAATTGAAACCATGGTGAATTTATAGTAATTGATGGTAGACACAAGCAAAGCTTCTTAGCACTCAAAGGAAGAAACAAGCTTGGAAAGTTTTTAAAAGATTACTCTTTTCTAGTTAAAGTTAATAAGTGAAAACCATCAAAACATTAAACTTCTTAGGGAACAATTTTGTAAGCAGGGGGAAGGGGAAGAGGCAAATTCTCCAGTCAATTGCAAAAGTCACTGGGTTGACATCTTGAGTATTCTCAAGGGATCAGGGTATGACCTCCAACTGCTGTATCCAGTCGAACTGTCATTCATTTGTGAGGGCTGCACAAAGACATTCTGAGATCTAAAAACTCTAGCATTTTTTCCACCAAGAGCCCTTTCTGCTAAAAGACCCGGAGGGCATAATTCAGAACACCATCGACTAGATAGGAGTGAGAACTCTTGAAAAGGAATGTTACTTTTGAAAAGTACATGTGACAGCAAGTAAAACCGGCTAGCCATTAGAGAGATAAGTCACTCAGAATACCAAGAGTGTGTGTGTGTGTTGGAGGGGAGAGGAATGGTGGCTGAAAAGAGGAGAGAGAGAGAGAGAGAGAGAGAGAGAGAGAGAGAGAGAGAGCACATAGGTGGGTTGCAAAGTCTAACTCCCTGCTATAATTATTAGAGAAAAAAGACCCAAGAATATAAAGCAAACCAACATTGCTTTTTATTTAGGAGACAATGTCTGAATTAGATTGATGAAGACATGAGGTTCACTATTTCCTCTCTGAAAATGAGTGAATTTGGGGGCCCCTGGGTGACTCAGTTGATTGATTGTGTGAATCTTAGTTTTGGCTCAGGTCATGATCTCATGGGTCTTGGAGTCTGGCTCCGAGTCAGGATGTCCTCTCAACAGGGAGTCTGCTTAGGGATTCTCTGCCTCTGCTCTCCCCCTCTCAAATAAACATAAATCTTTAAAAAAATTAGTGACTTGGCATTCTGGTTTCATACATCAGTTTCTGAATTTTGCTGGTATCCTTTCTTCAAAAAGTTAACAGAGTGATTCCTATTCAACTGCAGAGGTTGCAAAGTCTAACTTTTAGGATCCTAGAAATTGTGGTAGAAAAATTCATGATCAAATAAACATCTCCTTTCAGAAAAATAAGGATATAGGAAAGAGGACCTCAATGTACCTTTGTAAATTTTTTTCCTTTACCAAACAAAAACACATTGACCAGTTAATAACAGTGTTAATAAAAAATTTTTCCCCAATATTTAGTAATAATGAGATGCTGCATTATTAATGCCTATTTGCCTATTTCCAACGTCTCTAGAAGGCTTTCTGGAATTTTCTCTGTATCATTTCAGTGATTCACCTGAAATTCATTTATTGAATCTACATTTGGAAATAAGGCTTTTGCATAAAATAGTACAAGGGCTATAGGTGAATTATATTTACATTATTAGATATTGTTTCTTTTTGATAAGTAATAAGGAAGAGGGGTGGAAAAAGAATGAGCCATCGTGGTACCTGGGCTGGGAAATTAAGACTGGCCATTGGTAGATTAACAGTGACAGAAACGTCAATCATAAAATTATAATCATAATAAAAACGTCAATCACTTTTGTGTGTGCTGGGCACCATACTTACATACATTATTTACTTTAGTCCTTAGTAGGAAGCATGAAACTTATTTACAACTCAGGATACAGAAGCTCAGACGCTTATATAAGCTGTCTAAGATTGCAACAAGTATTAAGTTAAATTTTCTTATATATTCATTAAGCACATTCAGTGACCATATCTGAGGTGCCCCTGGGGATTTATCAGTGAACAAAACAAATATACCCTGCTGTATTAGTGACAGTTCTATAGAGAAGAAGAACTAATAAGCATGTGTGTTTATAAGTCTGTATCTATATTTCTCTTGAGTTCTCTAGAGAGACAGGACCAATAAGAGATCTATCTACCATCTCTCTGTATCTATCTTCTATCTAACAACTGATTAATATTTTCCCATAGATTTAATATCTCCTGTTGTAATCCCTTACTGGTTCTGTTTCTCTAGGGAACCCTATCATCTCAAGCATTAATTGATCAGCAGTAGATGATGTCGAGCATATAAAATGTGCAGGACCCAGTTCCTACCTTTAAAGGAGGTCTCCCAAGGAAAGAAACAGCCATATCCATTGGTGGTTATGATGAGAAGTGCACATCAGAGTGGCATGAGAGGACCTGTATAAGCACAGAGGGAAGGATGACTGAGGGCAGAGCAGAGGGAAGGCTTCACAGGGTTGGGTTCAGAAGGATTAACAGCAAAGAAGGAAGAAGCAATAGAAGATGAGATTATTTAACAATAAAGTGATGCCATGTTTCACCAAATAATAGTTACTTTTGCTCGACTCTATGCACTCAACTTATTTTTTTAAGATTTTATTTATTTATTTGAGAGAGAGAGAGTGAGAGAGAGAGAGAGAGGGAGAGAGAAACAAGCAGGGGGAGGGGCAGAGGGAGAGGGAAAAGCAGGCTCCCCCTGAGCAGGGATCCCGATGCAGGGATCCATCCCAGGATCATGACCTGAGCCAAAGGCGGCCACTTAATTGGCTGAGCCACCCAGTTCCCCCTGTGCACTCAATTTCTTAAAAAATTGTCTGTTCTATTCTTCCATTAAAGAAAAAAAAAAAAAGGCTGCTGGCAACACCCTGTGATTTGGAGACTCACTGTTAAGTTGTGATTCACTATTTGAAAACAAAAGCTTGTCAGCGATGGGGCGCCATCAAAGTGTGTTAGGCAGAGTGAGGACACAATTGGTTGACCTTTGTGATCTTGTTCTTTGTGAAGTCTGGACCAGAGTGGTGCTTCTCCCAACTGAAATCATTTGGTGAGACCTTTGAAGAAATGCTGTTGTCCTGACCCCATACCCAGAGATCCTTATTTAATTGATTTTGAGCAGAGCCCAGATCTGGTGATTTTTTCAAAGCTCCAAGGTGGTGGCAGAGGAGAGCCCAGGTAAGAAGCTGGAGTGTGCTTTTTAAGACTTGCCTGCAAACCTTGTTCTTCCAGATATTATACGGTACTTTGATAAAATGTAAGTTCCCGAGCCCTACCAAAGACCTAATGAATCATATTCTCTGGTATGGGACCCAGACATCAACAGTTTCATAAGCTGCTATGAATTGAATCGTATCTCCAACCCCACCCACAAATTCATGTTAAAGCCCTGATCTCTAAAGCAATGGTATTTGGGGGTGGAGACTTTAAGAGATCTCAGGGTTAGATGAGATCATAGGGTGGTGCCTCCTCATTAGTGCCCTAAGAAGAAGAGACACCTAAGAACACAGTGAAAAGATGGCTGTCTTTAAACCAGGAGGAGAGGTCCTACCAGAAACTGACCATACTGGCACTTTGTACGTGTGTACGTATTTGATTTTGGACTTCAGCCTCCAGAACTGTAATACATCCTTGTCGTCTAAGTCTCCTGGTTTATGGGATTTTGTGATGGCAGCCCAAATTGCCTAAGATGCAAGCTTTCCGAGTGGCTCTTCTTTACCTCAATTTGAGAACTGCTTCCTTGGTGAAGGGGCAGGTGCATGAGGAGGGTAGGGTGAGGCACCAGAGGCAGCCATGTAGGCTAGAAGGTGATGCATTACAAGGTCCAGGTAAAGGATGAAGGAAGCCAGGGGAGCTCCAGAGTTCCTGGAGTAGAGGGAAATGATCTAAGGTATTTAGGGGATTGGATAACAAGCTCGATTTTATAACGAGGATAAAAAAGAATGGAAAAAAAGGAACACCGCCAAATTTTGGCTCATGTGATTATGTGAGAAGGTGGAGCCATTTGGCCAAAATGGAACAACTGGACATATGTCATATGGACCTCTGCTGACCTAGAAGTCCACTCATTCTGCACGAACCCCTTCTTCACAAAATACCCCAGGCCTTACACCACTTCTCCATCAAAGCTTGAACATAAAACCAATTTTGTGCTTCAGTGCACATATTTTCCCCACCACCATACTTTATCAGAATTCAGAAGGAGCCACTCACTTCCCTCTTTCATGTTAAGAGAACCTAATTAGCAGCAATCAGTCTATTTCATAGAATATTTGCAAAGATGCTTTCCTGAACTCATGCATGGCACTGAAAAATGAAACCACAGCAATAAATAATAGGTGCTTTTCTAATTAAGGGCACACTCCATAGGGCAGGTTTCTAATTCTTGAGTGCTGGTGCCTATAATACAAATTTTTTTGTAGAGTTGATAAAGTCACCTGTAGACTTGGAGGCACAGGGAGTTAGACTATAGAATGGACATGGGACTGCACCTTTTGGTGTCAGGAGCAGGACAGCAAGGACCCAAGAGCTTTGTCCTTCCCCTGCCGTGCAATGCCAGGCAAGTTATTTAAATGTGTGTACCCACTGATTCCTCGTCTGTGAAATGGGATGAAATATCCACCATGCCTGGTGATTGTGAGGATTAGAAATAATGATAGGACTAGTGTGGATTAGGTGCTGAAATGGAAGCTATTGCTATCCTTTTCTTTCATGGTTCGTCCAAAGGATGCAGCTCGCGGACAGAGGCAGTCACCCTTGGTACAGAGCAGGTGCATTGGCCTCTCTGTGTTGTCAGCCCACACACCATATATCTGCCATTCTTGCACGTAGGTGCTTGCATCCCAGGTATTGACATTGGATTTATCTATCTACCATGTATGTATGTATGTATGTATGTATGTATGTACGTATTATTATTATTATTATTATTATTATTATTATCTATCCATCTATCTTATTGTTATTATCATTCAACTATTAGTCTTCATACTTCCTTCTGCCTGTCTATGGATAATATTGTTGGCCAATTTCATAGATTTGCACTTGCATATTCCAGCCTTACTTTTAAGTATCTAAAAAGTCTAATCTGTTCCAAATAAAAACTTTCATATGTCAGATTTCAAATCCTCACGACATGAATGTGACAAAATTGTCTCCCTCTCCCAGCACAGGCCTGAGCTTGGCTTAAAAGGCAGCAGGATGGGGGTGATGGAGGAGTTGGAGGAGTTGCCTGTTGCTTGACCTCTTCTCTGACTCTGTTGTCTCTATGTTGTTAAAAATTATGGCCTATCCGGGCTTGGCCCCCCAAGGGGAGCGTATTAGTTTCCCGTGGCTGCTGTAACAAATTACCACAGCCTTATTGGTTTAAAACAATGTTCTCATTCATTTGGGGAATATGAATAATAGTGAAAGGGAATATAAAGGAAGGGAAAAGAAATGTTGGGAAATATCAGAAAGGGAGACAGAACATAAAGACTCCTAACTCGGGGAAACGAACTAGGGGTGGTGGAAGGGGAGGAGGATGGGTGTTGGAGGGGAATGGGTGACGGGCACTGAGGTGGACACTTGACGGGATGAGCACTGGGTGTTTTTCTGTATGTTGGTAAATTGAACACCAATAAAAGTTAATTAAAAAAAATAAAACAATGCATATTTATTCCTTCATAGTTCTGGGGACCTGATGTCTGAAATCAAAGTGTCAGCGGGGCCACATTTCCTGAAAAGGTCCAGGGTGGAATCTGAACCTTGTCTCTATCAGCTTCTGAGGCAGCAGGCTGTGTTCCTTGGCTTCTGGCCGCCTCTGTGGTCATACCTCTTCCGTGTGTAATGATCCCTCTGTCCCTGTCCCCTTTTTATAAGGACATATGTGATGGCATTTAGGGTTATCATCCAGGATAGTCTCCCATTTCATCTCAAGATTCTTAACTTAATCACATCAACAAAGACTCTTTTCCCAAATGCAGTGTTGGTATATTTTTAGACTACCTTGGGGAAGAGAGGCAGAAGAAAGAGTAGTCCTAAGTGATTCCGTTGCTGGTACTTCTCCATAGAGTGGATTCCTGAACTCTGCTTCTTTCTCAGAAAGAATTTATTTGAGGACCTGTAGCACTGGACTCCCTCCTTATTCAGGCCATACACTCTGGGGGCATTGAGTGCATGTCTCTGAATCCTGATCTCATGGTATACTCCCATGGTCTCTCTCTGAGGGGACCCCACTTCCTCTACCAGGCAGACCTCCTGGGATGCTCAGAGTCTCCAGCCTGGCTATTTTTTAAGATTCCCCAGACCTGATTGGGGCTGAAGGGTCTACTTTCAAAGTGGCTCACTCACATGACTGACAAGTTAATGATGGCCATAGGCAGGTGGGCTTGATTTTTTTCTATGTGGGCTTCTCCATAGAGCTACTTGACCCTCCTTGCAACAGGGTGGATGGCTTTCCCTGGGGTGACAGGCCAATAGGCCAGGTTAGAAGCCACATTTCCTCTAATGACCCAGCCTTAGAAGTCACATACCATCATTCTTTATATTCTATTGATCACACAAACTATAAGTCAGTGAAAAAGGGACTACACCAGGGCACAAATACCAGCAGGCAGATTCACTGGGTCCATCTTAGTAGCTGGTCACCACACATGGCAGCGTATCTGTTTCCAAATGGAAAAACAGGACCCAAAATAGTATTTTTGCATCACTTTCAATAAAATAAGCAAATGTTCACTGATAAAACCTGGAAGGACATTAAGAGGTTTGAAAAATTGTAGTAGGGGCACCTGGGTGGTTCATTCTGTTGAGCTTCTGCCTTAGGCTCTGGTCATGATCTCAGGGTCCTGGGATCGAGCCCCATGGCTCCCTGCTCAGTGGAGAGTCTTCTTCTCCCTCTTCCTCTCTGCAACCCCCTCTCCTATTCTCTCTTTTGCTTGTTCACTCTCTCTCTCTCTCAAATAAATAAATACATAAATAAATAAATAAATAAATAAAATCTTTTTAAAAAGTTCCAGTAAATGGGCTTCAGGTTCCCCTCACCAATAATACCATTCAAACCTGCAAATGCCAAATTCAGATGAATTCTGGTCCTCAGTGAGAATATAATCTTTTTGGAAGTCATCTAAATAGCTCAAAGGATGTAATTTAGGTAAAACATTTTACACACTTCTTGGCACATACTAAATACTAATAAACAGTAGCTGTTATGTTAAGGCATTGCAAGGGGTAGATTTCTGGTGGCAGATGTATAAAGATGGTTATGACAGATAGAGGGAACAAAATAATAAGATTTGGCCTATAGTTACAAGTCCAAATATAAAGATAAGGGTTTGTATACATCCCTAAAATAATTTTGTGAAAACTTTTTTGTTCTCCTGAAATAAACAAAATCTACTGACAAACAAAATCCATCGACTCCCTGGCACATGTAAGACATTCTTCTTGACACAGAGTGGAACAGGGAGCGGAAACAAAGGGAAGAGGGGGTGACTTACAGATGATTTTTAGAAAGATTTTATTTATTTATTCATGAGAGACAGAGAGAGAGAAAGACAGACAGACAGACAGACAGAGGCAGAGACACAGGCAGAGGGAGAAGCAGGCTCCATGCAGGGAACCTGACAGGGACTTGATCCCAGGTCTCCAGGATCACGCTCTGGGCTGAAGGCGGTGCTAAATCGCTGAGCCACCCAGGCTGCCCAGATGATTTTTTTGTAAAAAAAGCAAAGGTCTTTATCTTCACAAAGCTAATAGGAAAAATTGGAAATGTTTTCAGATACCTCTATGATGGATCACTTTTTCCAAAGATGGCAATGATATTTCCTTTTTCACATGTTCTTCTGTAATGTGGATTTGCCATTTTCTCAGCAATAAGTGGAATCTAATTCTTCTCTCCTTAAATTTAGGCTGGTTTTAGTGACTTGTTTGACCAATGACATGCAACTAATATGGTATTCTAGGACTTCAATGGCTTGGAGAGTTTGCCTGGGTCTCTTGGAAAATTTGTTCTTCAGATGCTTCTTTTAGGACCTCTTTCCAATTTTGTATTAAGCTCAAGCCACATAGAGTGGCTTTAACTGAGCTCCCGGTCGATGGCCAGCATTGACGGTGAGCCATGTGAGGTGCCATTTTGGATATTCATCCCAGTTGAGCCTTCAGATGACTATAGCCTCAACTTGAGAAAATCAGGAGAGAATCCCCTACTCAGCCCAGTCAATGCACAGAACCATGAGAAATAATAATAAATAATTTCAAGTCACTATATTTTGGGGAGGTTGTTAGGTTTTGGAGAGCAATAGAGAATCAGAGCAATATATAGACAAGGTGCAACATGCTAAGTGCATGATGATTTTTAACTTTATGGATATTGTAATTAAGATAGAATGAATTCCCAGGATATCAGGTCTGAGAATCAGCCCCTCTATCTTACTCTACCAAATGATTGAACCTAGAGCAATGATGGTCAAGGTCAAAGAGGTAAGCAATGGTACCACTAGAGCAAACACTGAATCTCCTTGCCCCCAGTTCACAGATCTTACAGTGACCCACAGACAGGGAGATGAGCTAATATGGCCATCATTCAATGGAGGTAGTCCATGTCTTCTCACTCCTCCTGGCAGTCAATTTTTCCTCCTCATCACTCATATCTGTCACTTCCTCTCTAAATCCTTTCTGCCCCTTTTCCAATTAAAAACTTTATCATTTCTTGCCATAGACTAGTGCATGGACTAGTGCAGTAGCTTCCTCACTTGTCTGTCTTATTTTATTTGGTGTTTCTTCAATCCCAAACTTCCATTTACCAGGCAGTCAGAGTGAGGGATCTAAAATGTAAATCAGGTCACATCCCACTCCAAAAATATCCCTCAAAAGCACCCTTGGAAAGTGACTGCATCTCCTAACATAGCACAAAGAACTTCCCATGGTCTAGCATCTGCCTCCTTCCCAGCCTCATTCCCATTCTAGACATAGTTGGCCACACTGCCCACATTTTTACCTTTGCACAGATTTCTCCTCCCAGAATGTCCTTCTCCCATTCATCTTATTATCTTCTAATCAGTTCTTAGAGCTCCTCTCAACTGTTTCCTTCCTGAGGATGCTTGATTTCACATTTGTTTCAAAATAAACACTTTTGCTTTCTGAAAAAATTTCCCCTTTATTTTTTTTTAATTTATTTATTCATAGAGACACAGAGAGAGAGTAAGAGAGAGAGAGGCAGAGACACAGGCAGAGTGAGAAGTGGACTCCATGCAGGGACTCAATCCCAGGTCTGGAGGATCACACCCGGGCTGCAGGCCGCGCTAAACCTCTGCATCACTGCCCAAATTTCCCCTTTAAAACAGAGAGAGTGATTAATTCTATAACTGAATTTGAAAACTCTTATGTAGTTCACTGAAAGGGGCTTCCCCAAATGTAAAGTTATATGATTGAGATGCACTTGAGAGAAAATACATGCAATTCTAATGTTAAGAACATGATATGTCTTCAGCATGAGTATTGAGGCTTTGGTGAAGGTTTCTGCTCTGCTGTTTATGGGAGCACTTTTACTTCTGGCATAATTTGGTGCAGAGTCACTGTGCAAGAAACAGTTTATTAAAAAAAAAAAAAGCAACACCCATTAGCTCTTCCTCAGATTCTCAAGGTTTGAAATAAGGTTAATTGGATTTGTTCACAAATTCATGAATCGGCCTATAACAGTGTTTCCCGAAGGGTATTCCACAAGACACTGGTTCTAAGAGGTGATAAGTATCATTTGAAAAAAAAAAAAGAATTCTGTGATACAAATAAATTGAGGAAATATAGAATTAAACAAATCAGGTGATTTTTTTTTCCTTTGCAGGGAGTCTCAGAGGCTTCTCTATGCTAATGCACCTTGACTATCTCCTACAAGAGTCTATGATATGCAAAGTATCTAGCTTATTTGACCACAAATCCTTTCTGTGATAGACCACCTTGTATCTATCATGGTTTGTGGATACATTTTGGGAAAAGATACGTTGAAGGACTAGGTGTATGTCTTACTGAGATGGCAGGGATTGCTCCAAATACCTGTGGGTAGAAACTGAGACTTAAGAAAAGAATCGCTTTCACAAGTGAGGAGGAAACACACCCCCCCTTCATCACCCTTTGTCAAAATCTTTGTCTTCTCCGAGAGCTATCGTGGCTAAAATCCTACTGGATGGCTGGATATAATTTACCGTGTACCATGCTTATCCCTGAATCAAAATAAGTTACACCAAGGATGAATCTTGTGTTAAGGTACTCACATTCTCTTGCTCTCCTTTGCCAGATTTGCTAGAGGGGTGAAGAGAGAAAGGTGCATGGATGCTATGGAGATGCTTAGTGTATGAAGTATAGTCAGTGGACTGGGAGAGAGGCTTGGGTGGATGGATGGTTCAACAGGGCCCAAAGGATATGGCAAAAACCACATCCAAAATGTCTAATTGGGTATACAAGTTTACTGGAAAGTTCTGGAAAATTCTAAGGTCAGAGTAAAATTTTTAAAACAAAAGAAAGCATCTTTAATTTTTTCTCAGCCTCCCCCTGAGTTAGCCTATTAAAAGAGGAGATTTTCTTAAAATTAGAAATCAAAGGAAAAAGCCACATAGAATCATACTTTATACTATGCACATGTATTTTCTCTTTTACTCAAGATGCACACAGAAGACCCTAAACCTTGGAGCCCCAGGCAAAAATTTTGAACTAAGATAATTTCTCATTGCATTTGACATTGGAATATGTAGTTATAGGGCTCCTGGGAAGTTGGTCAGCATACCTTGGGAACCAGTGTCAAAACAGAGGAACCTAACAGTTCCATTTTGTAGGCGCTCCCCCATACAAAGTGTTTTATATATACTTTGACATTTATAGTTCACACAATAAGGCCAAAGCAACCATTGCCCTTCATCTTGAGTGCCCACATACATTCTTGTCATTTTGTGAGATTGCCTTGGCTAGGAAAATGCTACGAACAAGGGTCCTGCTTTTTCAGGAAAGCACTCATTTTAGGAAACTTTCAATACTTAATAAAAACATCTCCTTCTATTCAAATAATGTTTCATAGCTTACAGAGTACTTTTTAACGTGTTATTATATCATGTCCTTCTCACGACAACACCATAAGGTTTAAGAAAATCACCAAGTACACATTATTATACTGATTATAGCATTCTTGGGCAAAAGAGGGCCTTAAAGATAATTCATTTGACAATTCAATAAATTTTCATTGATGTCCACCATATGGTGGGCCCTGTGCTAGGCTCTGGCCACTTCACAGTCTAGGAGGTGCACATATGTTTAGAGGAATGAAGAAGAAAACCAACACATAAACATACATGATTTTTACATGGTGATAAGAAATATGAAGGTAATAATACGTTGTAATGGCCAAAGAAGAGTTGGGGGAAGAGTCCAGGCAACCTTAGATGGGTGGGCCAATGGAGAATTCTCTAAAGAGATCTGAGACCAAAATAAGGAGGCAGAAGTAACCATGTTGGCCAGAGGGACACTGTGAAAGGGACTTTCTTTTTTCTTTTTTGCAAGAGCATTTTTGTATACTGATGACTTGCACCAGAGTAGTGGGAACTGGTCATTCTGAATGTATTTTGAAGGTAGATACGAGAAGATATACTAATGGATTAGTTTCAGCTTAGGAGAGACTACAGAGCCAAAGATGATGTTATGGTTTTTTAGTCCAAGCATCTGAAATGGATTTGCCACTTACTGAAATAGGGAAAATGAAGTTTGGCTTGAGAAGTCAATGAGAGACCTAAATGGGAGTGTTGAGAAGGTAGATACAGGCAACTGGAATTCCAGGCTGGAGCTGGAAATTATACATCACCATGTAGATGGTATATGCAACACAAGACTGGATAAGACCAGTGTAATTGGGAATAAGTGTAACTGGAGAAGAAAAGAACTTGAAGGATTGAGCCCTGGGGCTCTCCAATGTCTAGAAGCTATATGTGGAAAAGTGTTTTGAGGAAGAAGGGGTGGCTGATTCTGTTAAATCCTGCTGATAGTCAAGTCAGAAGATGACTGAAACTTGGTCCATGTGGTTAGCAACATGGAGGTCATTGGTGATGTTGATAAAAGAAGGGTCTGTGAGATGGTGGGAGTGAGCACCTGGTTGGCAGGCAGGGTTTAGAATGAGAATAATTGGAGACTGTGAGTAGGGACCACTATTTCCAGGTGTCTTAATCTAAGAGGAATGTTGATACATTTATTCTTCCAATAACCATTGGGCATGGAATGGTGGTGAAGTCATTTCTTTCCCAGATTTCAAGCAGTAGATAAAACCTGAGTGGACTGTTTGCTTCTGTGATGATCTTGGTCTCATGAACAGTATGGGAAAGTCATAGTGAGATGAAGTTCCATATATAAACCAAGAACTATAAACAAGATTAAGGGGGTGATAGAGCTAATGAGACACTCAGAGTAGCAATACTGAGAAGCTAAGCATTCTCCCAGACCTGAGGGGCAAAAGGAGAAAGTCTAGTGAAATTTGGAGCTGGCACTTTTTTTTGTCCAGGATCCAGGCAGGAACAACCTCTACCGATAACTAAAGAACATTTAATGAGGTGATTATTTACAGAGTCAAGAGGAGAGTTAGGAGAACCAGTAAGGGTTGCTAAAGCATTCTAGAACTAACTTCTTGGTGAAGTTGGTGCTCAACATCCTTTGAGAGAATTCCTGAAAACCTAAGCTGGAATCTGTGATTTTTGGATAGAGACCCAAGTAGGGTCTCTCCCAGTGCCTTGATTCCTATTCTAACCTTCAGGCTAATGACATACACTACAGTAGATATGAGAGTAAGAATCAGAATTACTTTGTTGGGGCTTGGGGCTTGTTAACGCTTGTAGTAACTCTGAACCTTGTTTCATGGAAGAAAAGAGAAATCAGAGAAAGTACGCTTAAGGGCAGAAGAAAGATGGATGACTGAGTTTACTTGGGGCAAGGTGGGGGGCGGTGGTTAGGGGAAAGCCCAGGCATAACTTCTGTATCTGTTGGATTTTAAACATAGCAATTCTTCCTGATAAACATGATCCAGCAGAGTTCTGGAACTTGGCCCTGGGCTTAGGGTTGAACAGGATTTCACCATTTTATTACATTTACATACCATGGGAAGATTTTATTTTGTTTTATTTAATTATTTTTAAAGGTTTTATTTATTTATTTGAGGTGGGGGCAGGAGCAGAGGGAGAGGGACGAGCAGGCTCCGCATTGAGCATGGAGACGGAGTCAGGGCTCGAGCCTATGATTTTGAGATCATGACCTGAGCCAAAATCAAGAGTCAAATGCTTAACTCACATAGCCACTCAGTTGTCCCCATCCTTGTGTTGAGATTTTAAAGAGACAATTGCAGTGATTATATTTGATGAACCCCCCCATAACTGTACAGCAGTGAGAAAAGGATATGTCATCCCATTTCACATATAAAGACTCATTAATTCATTCAACAGAAATCCATTGAGCTCCTATTAAGTGCCTAATATTCTCTTAGCTACTATAGATACAGTAAAAAAAAAAAAAAGACAAAAATCACTGCCCTGAATGGATTAAAACTATGATTCTACTATATACTGTCTTAAGAGACATGCTTTATTATTTTTTTAAATTTCAGCTTTATTGTAAGGTATAACTGACAAATAAACTTGTAAGATATTTAAAGTGTACATGGTTCACTGCTATTCAACATAGTACTAGAAGTCCTAGCCTCAGCAATCAGACAACAAAAAGACATTAAAGGCATTCAAATTGGCAATGACATGATTGCCTCTTCGCCGATGACATGATACTCTACATAGAAAACCCAAAAGACTCCACCCCAAGATTGCTAAAACTCATACAGCAATTTGGCAGTGTGGCGGCAGGATACAAAATCAATGCCCAGAAGTCAGTGGCATTTCTATACACTAACAATGAGACTGAAGAAAGAGAAATTAAGGAGTCAATCCCATTTACAATTGCACCCTAAAGCATAAGATACCTAGGAATAAACCTAACCAAAGAGGTAAAGGATCTATACCCTAAAAACTATAGAACACTTCTGAAAGAAATTGAGGAAGACACAAAGAGATGGAAAAATATTCCATGCTCATGGATTGGCAGAATGAATATTGTGAAAATGTCAATGTTACCCAGGGCAATGCACACGTTTAATGCAATCCCTATCAAAATACCATGGACTTTCTTCAGAGAGTTAGAACAAATTATTTTAAGATTTGTGTGGAATCAGAAAAGACCCGAATAGCCAGGGGAATTTTAAAGAAGAAAACCATATCTGGGGGCATCACAA
The DNA here is from genome assembly GCF_018345385.1 of Vulpes lagopus. NCBI lineage: Eukaryota > Metazoa > Chordata > Mammalia > Carnivora > Canidae > Vulpes > Vulpes lagopus. The sequence goes on along the minus strand of NC_054826.1, from coordinate 93,651,485 downwards.
TGCCAGATTTCAGGATGTACTACAAAGCTGTGGTCATCAAGACAGTGTGGTACTGGCACAAAAACAGACACATAGATCAATGGAACAGAATAGAGAACCCAGAAGTGGACCCTGAACTTTATGGTCAACTAATATTCGATAAAGAAGGAAAGACTGTCCATTGGAAGAAAGACAGTCTCTTCAATAAATGGTGCTGGGAAAATTGGACATCCACATGCAGAAGAATGAAACTGGACCACTCTCTTGCACCAGACACAAAGATAAACTCAAAATGGATGAAAGATCTAAATGTGAGACAAGATTCCATCAAAATCCTAGAGGAGAACACAGGCAACACCCTTTTTGAACTCGGCCACAGTAACTTCTTGCAAAATACATCCACGAAGGCAAAAGAAATAAAAGCAAAAATGAACTATTGGGACTTCATCAAAATAAGAAGTTTTTGCACAGCAAAGGATACAGTCAACAAAACTAAAAGACAACCTACAGAATGGGAAAAGATATTTGCAAATGACCTATCAGATAAAGGGCTAGTTTCCAAGATCTATAAAGAACTTATTAAACTCAACACCAAAGAAACAAACAATCCAATCATGAAATGGGCAAAAGACATGAACAGAAATCTCACAGAGGAAGACATAGACATGGCCAATAAGCACATGAGGAAATCCTCTGCATTGCTTGCCATCAGGGAAATACAAATCCAAACCACAATGAGATACCACCTCACACCAGTGAGAATGGGGAAAATTAACAAGGCAGGAAACCACAAATGTTGGAGAGGATGCGGAGAAAAGGGAACCCTCTTACACTGTTTTTGGGAATGTAAAATGGTGCAGCCACTCTGGAAAACTGTGTGGAGGTTCCTCAAAGAGTTAAAAATAGACCTGCCCTACGACCCAGCAATTGCACTGTTGGGGATTTACCCCAAAGATACAGATGCAATGAAACGCCGGGACACCTGCACCCTGATGTTTCTAGCAGCAATGTCCACAATAGCCAAATTGTGGAAGGAGCCTCGGTGTCCATCGAAAGATGATGGATAAAGAAGATGTGGTTTATGTATACAATGGAATATTACTCAGCCATTAGAAATGACAAATACCCACGATTTGCTTCGATGTGGATGGAACTGGAGGGTATTATGCTGAGTGAAATAAGTCAATCGGAGAAGGACAAACATCATATGGTCTTATTCATTTGGGGAATATAAATAATAGTGAAAGGGAATAGAGGGGAAGGGGGAAGAAATGGGTAGGAAATATCAGAAAGGGAGACAGAACATGGAAGACTCCTAACTCTGGGAAATGAACTAGGGGTGGTGGAAGGGGAGGAGGGCAGGGGTTGGGGGTGACTGGGTGACGGGCACTGAGGGGGGCACTTGACGGGATGAGCACTGGGTATTATTCTGTATGTTGGCAAATTGAACACCAATAAAAAATAAATTTATTATTAAAAAAAAGATAAAGTGTACATGGTGGGATATTGATTTGCAGAAGTATGTGAAATGATTCCCTTCATCTGTTAATTAAAATCTTTCTTCTTTCCTTCCTTTTTTCTTCTTTCCCTCCTTCCTTCTTTCCTTCCTTCCGAACATTTAAATTCTACTCTCAGCAAATTTCAATTATATAATACAATGTTATCAACAATAATCACAATGTTTTACATTAGATCTTTAGACTTTATTCATCTTATAACTGAAAGTTTTTGCCATTTTACCAACCTCCCCCAATTTATCTTACTCCCCAGTTCCTGGTAGCCACTTATCTACTGTCAAGAAACACTTCAGATTCAAAGATACAAATAGGTTGAAAGAAAAAGGATGGGAAAAGATATACCACATAAACAGTAACCAGAGAAGGCTGGGATGGCTATGCTGATATCAGATAAAATAGATTTTAAGAAAAAAATTGTTGAGACACACAAGGAAATTTTATAATTATTAAAAGTTCAACCCATCAAGAAGATATAGCACTTATAAACATTCATGGACCTAACAATAGAACTCCAAATACATGAAGCCAGAACTGAGAGAATTAGAGGGAAAAATAGATACTTTCACGATAAGAATGGGAGATCTGAATACTCCACTTTCAATAATGGATAAAACAACTAGACAGAAAAACAATAAAGAAATAGAAAACTTGAGCAATCATCCCAGCTACCTAGAACTTTCTACCTAACAACGTCAGAATACTCATTCTTCTTAAGTGAATAGAGAACATTTTCTGGATAGGCCATGTGGTTTTCATAGTGTTTAGGAGTGGAAGTAGGGTGAGTATTCCTGCACATGGTTTGAGCTTTCCACCAGTGCTAAAGGGAATATACAGGCCTTCCCATCAGCTTTATCTGATGGGAGAGAGGGCAGCATAAGGTTTATAAGCTGTCAATGGTCAAACATCAAAAAAATGGAGTCAGATTCTTTATTATGGAGGTGCAATATTGTGATGTTCACTGAAAATAACAGAACATAGTTGGAAGAAATTTAAAAAGACCTAAGTAAATACAAAAAAAATCCCATGTCCATGGATTGAAAGATGTATTATTAAGATGACAGTACTCCCCAAATTGATCTACATATTCCATATAATCCCTATAAAAATTCCAGCTTTCATTTCTGTATAAATTAACAGCCTGAACCTAAAATTTATATGGAAATGCAAAGGACCTATTATAGAACAAAACAAAACAGAACTCCAAGAAAAAGATCAAAGTTGGAGGGCTCACTTCCTTATTTCAAAACTACTACAAATGTATATCAACAAGAAATGTAGTATTGGCATAAAAACCTAAGAAAAGAAATATAGATGAATGGAGAATTGAACATTTGAAAATAAACTCGTGTATCTCTGGTCAGCTGAGTTTTGACAAGCATGCCAAGACCATTCAATAGGGTAAATAATAATCTTTTCAACAAATGCTGGTGGGAAAGTTGGATAGACCCCTCCTTTACACCATGCACAAAAATTAGTCAGAAGGAATATAGACTTAAATATGAGATTACACTAAAAACTCTCAAAGAAAACATAGGACTAAATTTTTGTAACACTGGGTTAGGCAATGGTTTCTTAGATATGACACCAAAAACAACAAAAGAAAACATTTGTGCTTCAAAGGACTCTATCAGGAAAGTGAAAAGACAGCCACACAATTGAAAAAATAATTGCAAGTTATATATCTGAAAAAGAATTTATATTCAAAATACATAAAGAACTCTTACAATTCCACAATAAAGACAAATAATACAATTAAAATATGGACAAAGAACTTGAATGGAGATTTCTCCAAAGAAGATCTATGTTGGCCAATAAGCCCATGAAAAGATGCTCAATATCATTAGCCATTTGAGAAAGGAAAATCAAGACCACAAGGAGATGGCTGTACTAATAATTTTAAAAAGCAGAAAATAACAAGTGTTGGGAAGGATGTGGAGAGATTAAAACTCTTATACATTGCTGGTAGGAATGTGAAATGGTGCAGCTGCTATGGAAAACAGCTTGGCAGTTTCTCAGAAACCTACACATAGAATTAACATATGACCAGCAAGTCTACTCCTGAGTCTGTACCCAAGAGAAATGAAAACATATGTTCACACAAAAAAATTTTGTTCATGAATGTTCAGAGCAGCATTATTCATAATAGCTCAAAAGTGAAAACAACACAACTGTCCATCAATTGATTAACGGATAAACAAAATGTGGTCTGTCCATAGAGTAGATTAATTCAGCCATTAAAAAAAATGAAGTACTGATATGTGCTACAGCGTGGATGAATCTTGAAAACATTATACAAGTGAAAGAGGCCAGACACAAAAGACTACTTACTGTACAATTCCATTTATTTGAAATGTTCGATATGGGCAAATCCGTAGAGACAGGAAGGCAATTACAGATTATCAGACTTTGGAGAGGGGTGGGGAGAGAGAGCTAATGGGTATGGGGTTTCTTGATCTACAAATGAGACAGTGGTGATGGTCACACTATTCTGTTCACATACTAAAAAATGCTGAATTGCATACTCTAAAATGATGGATATTATGGTATATGAAATACCATGCAATAAAATTGTGTTAAAAAACCACTGCCTTAAGAGGGGACCTTTGCAGTTGCAGAGGAGAACAGACTGATCAAGGGCAAGTGTAGAAGCAGAGAGGCCAAACAGGAGCCTATTGCTATGGCCAAGCTCAGAGAAGTATAGCCAGTGGGAATCTGTGGCACCCAGTCTGCAAAGATGGTGGCTCGTGGTGGCCACACCCTGGTAAGGTTCCCTCCAGGACTGAATTGACAATGGCTCATGCCTTGTTTCCCCAACTGAAGGCAGAAATCATGTTCTGTGATATCTAAGCTCAGGAAAATTCCATATCTGCAATTTTGGGGATCTCTGAACCACCATGTTGGAGTTTAGCTACCCTACAAGAGCTCAGACCATTAGGAGAGGTCCCAGGGAGAGGAGAGGCTATCCACTCAAGCCTCCAGATGATTCCAAGCCTAGTGACCATCTGGCTACAATCATATAAGAGAGTACAAGCAAGATCAGCAGAAGAACTTCCCAGTGAATCTACACAATGGAAAGATATTAAGTGATTATTAATGCTTTGAGCCCTAAGTTTTGGGATGGTTTATTTGTAGGCATAGGCAACTGAAATATAAATATAAACACATGACATCAAATGATCAAATGATTGACTTTAGTGATAGTGCTCATAAATTGGCCTACTAGGAATCACATACAGTCACAGAGGGCCCCTTATTTTCTGATAGGAGAACTGAGATTTGTAGTGCTCTTACTGGGCAATTTTCCCAAATATGTGATACCAGAATGATGATAAACATTATTTGCCCCTTATGCATTGTTTAAAAAACTGGTTCTACTAACATGATTTATGGGCAAACTTCCTTTTTCATCTTGTATACCATATTTCCTGCCTTCTGCTGGGTGTTCATTAAACAGATGCTCTCTTCTATATAAAGGATAAAGTGAACTGGGCTTAAAAGCCATTTTAAAGGGGCTTATTATATTTTTATTTGTTGTTTTGAAACCACAGCCACGTGGGCACTGAGTTCATAATGCTGAAAAACAAACCAGTGGGCTCCTCAAAAAAAAAAAAAAAAATGGTACATGGAACGCATACATGTTATTTTACTCCATTGTGAATCTCCATTTAAACATACAGGAAAAATAAATAAATAAACATATAAATGCATGAATTGTATGCCCCTCAAATTCATACATTGAAGCCCTAACACCCAGTACATCAGAATGTAATCATGTTTGGAGAGAAGGACTAATAGAGAGGTGAGTAAGTTAAATAAAACCATTAGAGGTGGGTTCTTATCTAATCCTATTGATGTGCTTATAAGGAGATGGAATTTGGACACACAGAAAGATATCAGGGGTGGGCTGCCTGAGTGGCTTGGTCGTTTGAGCATCCAACTCTTGGTCTCGGCTCTGGTTATGATCTCATATTTGTGGTTTTGAGTTCTGCATCAGGCTCTATGTTCAGCATGGAGTCTGCTTCAGGTTCTCTCTCCCTCTCTCTCTCTGCCCCTCCCAACTCACAATTTATTTTTTTTCTAAGGTGAATAAAATAAAATCTTAAAAAAAAAAAAAAAAAAGAAAAGAGGCACCTGGGTGGCTCAGTGGTTGAGCATCTGCCTCTCACTCAGGGTGTGATCCCAGGGTCCCGGGATCGAGTCCCTCACTGGGCTCCCTGCAGGGAGCCTGCTTCTTCCTCTGCCTATGTCTCTGTCTTTTTCTGTGTGTCTCTCATGAATAAATGAATAAAAAATCTTAAAAAAAATAAAGAAAAAAAAGAAAGATACCAAAGGTATGCACAGAGAAAAAGATCGAGTGAGGATATGTCAAGAAGGTTGGCCATCTATAAGCCAAAGAGGGAAACCTCTGGAGAAACCAAACCCACCAACACCTTGACATTGGCCTTTTAGCCTCCAGAATTGTAAGAAAGAAAATTTTGTGTTTAAACCACCCCGTCTGTGGTGTTTTATTATGGCAGCCATAGCAAACTTTATTTATTTATTCATAAGAGACATAGGCAGAGGGAGAAGCAGGCTCCCTGAGGGGATTCTGATGTGGGACTCGATCTCAGGACCCTAGGATCATGCTCTGAGCTAAAGACAGATGCTCAACCACTAAGCCACCGAGGCGTCCCTGTCTAGTTTTTCTAAATATGTTTCTACTGTGATTCTTGGGAGGGGATAGAGTCTTATTTCTCTTTACAAGATGCCAAAGATGGTGGATCAGACCGTCCTCTGACTCCCCTGCCAGAAGCCAGGGCAAGACATGTGACTGTCACGGGAAAATGAACAACCCTTGCTTATCCTGTTTTGGTGACAAAAATTCTATCAGCCTAAACAGTCTTATCTTGATCCCCTCTGCAACCCTTCACTTTACAGCTCACCCCTACTCCCTCTCTCCTCATCAAAGGAGGAGGCATGTTTACCTTAAGAGCTTTATCAGTAAAATAAATAACTAACTAAATAAATAAATAGCTTTATCAGTAATAATGAAAATATTTTGATCTTTAGCTGCCTAATTCTTGGGATTGGCTCTCCACTGGTTCTAGAATCTAGAAGGGGGGAAAAAAGCAAAGAAAAAAACCCTCTAAAATAGTACTGATCATGGGCTTTCAAAAAAACCCAATATCCTACATCATGGGGCTAAGACACTTGTGAAATAAATAGGTATCAAACCTATTTCCAAATAGCATATGGAAAGCCAAGTGAGTATTCTGCTTGACTAGAGTTGAGGGCTTTCCACCTTGGTCTTGAGCAAGCAGGGCTACTGTGGGGGGAATTGACCCATGGGGCTCATTGCAGGGTGTGTCCAGAGGAAAATGATTGATGTTATTAGATGGGCAGAGCAGACCTTAAGAAATGCAGACCTCTTAGACTCCACAAAGCTGATCCTTGCAGGCCATGACTTGCATGTTGATGCACTTGGACTTTGATCTACTGCAGACAAGGCCGGGGCAAGAGATGGACCATTTTAGAAGCTGGCCAGTTGGAAATATCTGGTGGTTATTATTTGTCTCAGATAGGATTTTAAACTCTTGATTGCATTGTGAATTAGTGAGCTTCATTCCAACCCAAGAAGAGAGTACCATTTCCCCTGTACCAAATTCCATCTTTTAGGTATTTTGAGTGGCATTTATGGCGAAGAGAGAATTCCCACTGTGGAAGGGCTAATCTCTGTGTCTTAGCTTGAGCTGCTATAACAAAATGCCATAGACTGGATGGTTTAAATAACAAAAATTTATTTCTTGCTGTATGGAGGCAAGATGTCCAAGATCAGGGTGCTAGCAAGGTCAGATTCTGGTGAGAGTTCTTCCTGCTTATAGAATGCTGCCTTCCTTCTGTGTCTTCACATGGAGAAGAGAGAAAGGAACTTGGTGTCTCTTCCTCTTCTTAGAGGGCACTAATCTCATCATGAGATATATGCTATCCAAGGTATCAAATAAGATCTAAATAAGCAGAGACATATACTTCCTATATGACACAGCAGTCTATTCCTAGGTACTGACCCTAGAGAAATCCAAGTGTGTCTTTCTATAAAACCTGTACTCGGATGTTTTTAGCAGCTATATTCATAATCACCAGAAAAGACACAAATAGGCTTCCGTGGAGAAACAAACTGTGACAAATCCATACATTGGAGTATTACTCAGTAATAAAAATTACTGAACTATTGATAAATGCAACAATGTAGATAAATCTCAAAGGCATTATGCTGACCCAAAGAAGCCAATCTCAAATTTACATACTGTATGATTTCATTGAAATGACAGCTTAATGAAGGCAAACTATAGCAACAGAGAGCAGATCAATCATTAGGGGTGGGGGTAATGGTGGTAAGTAGATGTGATGTAGATGTGATTATGAAGGGAAAGCACGAGGGTGGACTCGACTTTTTGGGTGTTGGAATTGTTCTATACCCTGGATGTGGTAGTGGTTACACAGATACAGACATGAAAAAACTCATAGCACTGAATGAGTTTTGCTACACAGTGTCAGTTTTACTACAAATTTAATTTAAAACATACACACACACACACACACACACACACACACACACAAATGTCCAGGATGGAGAGCAAAGGTAAAGAAGGAATGAAAAGACATTTAGATTCATTAAACAAACTCACACTATGCACATTAGAGGGAGAAAAAGCAAGTTTTAGAAAAGTCAAATTGTTAGAAACTCAACTGAGCTTTCTAAGAGTTAATGAGAGTAGCCGAAAAAGAATCTCTAGATTTTTTACAAGACGAGGAAATATTACTCAAGGTCTGTGATGCTCTGTTTCTTCCCTCTCTTCCTTCCTTCCTTCCTTCCTTCCTCCCTTCCTTCCTTCCTTCCTTCCTCCTCTCTCCTCTTGAAGACCTCAGGAAATAGAAATGGCATTCACTTGGCCCCTAGTGGCACAGCCTTCAGCTCAAGTTCAAAGACCACTGAGAGGGATTTTATAGCTAAGAAATGTAGGAACAAGGGTAGATATTTCTGAAGAGGCAGGTTCACTTGTCCCAAGCAATTCCATATTAAGAGGCAGTGACAATGGCTAGCGTAGCACAGGACAGAAAAAGTCCTGCTCACAAGAAACCACTAGACAAAGCCTATGCTAATTTCAGTACTGAGATGCTTGAGCACAAGTCTTAGAAAAGAGATTGAAATCAAGAGGTTTTGAATATAAACCTGGAGAATAAAGCCATTTTCACTGAGATCTGGTGATATGGTTGCCAATGCCAATTTTTAAAACTTGCAAGAAGCCTGTGATATTATTGTCAATGCCAGTGTCTGAGAAAGTAGACAGCAAACATAAGGAATGTACTCCCAGGTATGTTGAAACATAGAGTAGTAACTAACCTCTTAAAGAGAAATCTTTGCCTACTTGAGAATTCAGAATATGAACTCTGGAAAACTGACACAGATTGTGGTAAAATGAGACCCCAAAAAAGACTTTTACTATCTCTTTTCCTCTCTTCATAAACCACCTACTCTCTGTCTTGCCCCCCCCCCCATCTAAAAGAAAATCATTATATTCCTGGAGATTAGTTATATTTTATAATTTTTGCAGGACTGGAGCTATATTCATCTTGAGTTGTTAATTATTAAATTCTTTGTTGGCAGGAATACTTGGGAATGTTCACATTCTGCTGGGCAGGCTGGGGGTGGGGAATGTAAAATGGAACAGCCTCTGTGGCAAGTAGGTAGGTAGTTCCTTGCAAATTTAAACATTTATTTAACACTTTTGGGGATAATGGGCATATTCATTATCTGGATTGTAGTGATGATTCTATTATATTTCAAAGCTTATCAAATTGTACACTTTGGATATGTGCAGTTTGTCATATGTCAACTCTATATCAATGAATCTGATAAAAATATTGCGTATGGCTACCTGAAAGCAAATGTCCACCAAGCGTCAGGATTTAGGGGGTGGGGTAGTGAATTGTTCAAATGCAATATAGGAAGCATGAAGGATTCAAAGGTTTCAAGGTAGTGGCTGCTTCTAATATCATAAAATAAAAGAAGAATAGTGATATCAGAGTCCTGAATTCTCTACTCAAATTGTGAGCTGAACACCTGGTTTTTGTGATTATCATGCTCAAGGAATCTCTTTCTTTTTCAGTCATCAGGTTAGACTCTCAACTTGACACTCATACTTGATCCTAAATGTCTGCCCTCTTCAGGGCTCTCATGGGGCCCCCATCAGGAGCAGTAGGCATTTCCACATGACAACTCATTTCAGGAAGGCAAGTTTCCTATACCCTACCTTCCCAGAGAGCCCCTCGGGGTCCACTACAAAGTCAAAATCAGGAAGACAAGGCTTACACATCAAATAGAACTTTGCTAATTAACAGTGTCAAAATATGAAAAATATGTGAACTCTGAGGGCCAACCAAGGTGGGGTCCTATTTTCACGTTAGGCTGAATTTATGTAAGTGTCCTTAGTGATTCCGTATTCAATGTAACAGCTCAAGCATCTGGGAGTAAGTCTAGTACTTTGCTTATCTAATCTAAACTTAGCTTATCCCAGATAGTTAAGACACTGGGAGTGACTTGGTACAGTGCAGAAGTATATTTCTTTGGGAGAAAGATATGCTGGAAGGTATTGATGGTGTGAGAGTTAGTCTTTCACTTCTGCCCATATTCTTTAAGAAGACTCACAGTAAAGCCTCCTCACTAAGATCTTTTGACATACATTGGTAAGGGGAATCCTAAGAGTCTTGAAAAACAGTTTAGTAGGTTGAGGATGCTGGGGTGAAATGCTACATTTAAAATGAACTTCCTGACTCCAATAGGGAATGGGGGAATGGAGAATCCAGGGTTAGGGTAGACCAGCAACAACACTTAATATCCAGGGTAAAATGGTGGTGGTTATTGCACTAGATGATAGGACTTTGCAGTATTCAGAAAGGTCTGATGGCAGAGGTATTCATCAGTGGCCAGCTGAAGAGAAAACCAGCTAAGGGGCTTAACTCATATTAGCCAAAAGACCAAAAACAAAAACAAAAACCTCCTCCAGATTTCTTGAGCAGAAGCTTGACTTAAGTCACCACATTGGGATACAATAAAATCTCCTTCTCACTTCTCACACAGGGGTCAGTCCAGAGAGGCAGAACCCTTTCAAAGAGTCATTTGAAAGAGGCATCTGTCCTTGAAACCTATGGGATAACATAACAAATAAATGCTATGCATCTGTATTTCAGCTTTTTGCAAAAACCATTAATGATTATTCCTAAGGCAGTGGTGACCTGAGGAAATAAATATACCCCTTTTTGAGTGGATTACTGGACACCTTCTGAGGACTCAGAACACCATTTTATACCAATCCAATACCGATCCACTAGGATTGAGACATCATTAGAGATTTTACCCAAATCTACTCCACAGATGAAATTTGTGGGGTCCCAAAGTCATTCCATCGTTAATTTCTCAGTTCCTGAGTATATAGTTAGAGGAGAGGCTCAAGAATTATCAGAATTCCTTTATTGTCTTGTGAGTCTTTGATGAAAAGACTTTTGTAGTAGGGAGTGTCAAGTAGAAGTCTCCAAATCTCACTCTCCATCCTAAAAGAGCTTGTTTGTTTATTTATTTTTAAATATTTTATTTATTTATTTATTTATTTGAGATAGAGGATGAGTGGAGGGAGGAGCAGAAGAAGAGGGAAAAGTACACTCCCTACTGAGCAGAGAGCCCGACATGGGGCTCCATCCCAGGACCCTGAGATCATGACCTGAGTTGAAGTCAGAAGCTAAATTGACTGAGCCACCTGGGTGGCCCTAAAAGAATTTAGAACATAACATTTCTGTGAGTATCATAGAGACTGGTGTCACTATCAAAAGTCTGTAAGATGCAAAGGAAATATTCATTTTGTGTATTTATTTAATTTCCTAATCCATATGGGCTTTTGGTGAGGGCTTGTAGAGAATGATAGTAGACTATCATTAAGTGTAATCAGTGTGACTCCAGTGAAAGCTTCTAATTTAGATATGGTTTCTTTCCTGGAACAAATTAATATAGCTCCTGGAAACCAATACGAATCTGTATTTGATTATTTTGTTCCTACTAAGGACAGAAGTTGCATTAATTTGGCAGTGACGGCAGTACACCTTTTTCATCTTACCCCAGCAGGTATGTCAGCATTTTATTGAGTCTGGTGATTTATTGAGTCTTGCGATCATTCTTTTTTAAAGATTTTATTTATTTATTTAGAGCATGAGTCAGGAAGAGGTAGAGAGAGGGAGAGAGAGAGAGACAGAGAGAGAGAGAGAGAGAGAGAGAGAATCTCAGGCAGACTCTGCTGAACATAGAACCCAACCCCAAGATCATGACCTGAGTTGAAACCAACTCAGGTGCTTAAATGACTGCGCCACCCAGACACCCAAAGTCTCATGGTTTTAAATACTATCTACATGCTAACCATCCCAAATCTAACTGAGCATTCTTCCCAAAATCTAGTCTGATACATCCAACTGTCCACTTGGTATCTCTACTTGGATGTCCTATAGGGATCTCAAATTTCATACATTTAGAAGTAAGTTTTTGGTCTCCCTTCCTTCCCCAACTTAGCCTTATTATTCTAATTGTACAAGACCAAAAAAGAATAAAAATAAAACAAACAGAAAAACCTCCCCAAACAAAACCATCGTATTTCATTATGTTGATGAATGGGACCAGAGCATGGGAAAGACAAATGCAGTAGCTACTTTAGGTTAAGAGTGAAGTAGAGTGAATGTTCAGTTTGAATGCCACCACCCACATTGGAACTTGATTACTTTAAGCTCACTGGTGCTCAGTTTCCTCATATGTAAAATGGCAATAACCACAGCCAGGTCCTCATAGGGCTGTTGTGATGTTTAAAGGAGTTAATATACATAGTTAGTACTGCGTCTGACACATAAACAGGATATAATCAATTATTGTGTCTGGGTTAAGACATGTATTTCACAAGATGTGAGATAGATCTATGGAAATATTGGAGCTTGCCACCAGCAAGAAATTTGAGGTGGTTTATGGTGAGCCACTTACTGCTAAGAGAAAGAATGCAATATTTGAGTGTGCTGCTCCCACCCTTTACTACCCAGCTCCCAAAGTCACAGGGTTTAAAATGGAATTCAAAACAAGAGAATGTTTTCTTGGATGAAATACGAACAGCTGTCTTTGTCCCCTTATAACCTTGAAGGTCCTTATACAGTCTGTGGCAATTAGATAAGAGAAACCAGAGGAGGCTGTGTTCTTTCTATCAATTAACATTTGGAGAAAACAGTTCTTAACTTGTTAATGGTTCTTGAGTGGACAGTGAATTCTTGCCCATGAGGCTTTGAGCGATGATGTGACCTCAATTGCCCATAATGAACTGGGTATTAACTAATCCACTTAGCCACAAATTAGGCATGTTCAGGAGTGCTATGACAAGCCTGCCCAGATGCTTCTCTCTCCTGCTTCTTCTTCTTCTTCTCCTTTTTTTTTTTTTTTTTTTTTTTTTAGCATCAAGTAGATTATATTCGGCAGTCTTTTTTAGTTAGGTTGAAGCCATGTGGTAGGTTGAAGCAATGTGTGCAGTAAGATATAACACATCACATTCTGTGTGTGTATTTCTCTGGTCCATAGGTCTGGCAGTAAAGGAATCCAGCATGGTTGTGCTGTAGTTGGAAGATGCCCAGATCAGAGTGACACTATTGAGAAGAGAGATATCCAACCTACTTCAGACTGGAATGTGTATGAGAAATACACTTTTATTGCATAAAACTACTAAGGTTTGGGGGCTGTTTGCAGTAGCAGCTAGCAATGATTATCTTGATTAATAAAGAGCACTCATTGTCCAGTGGTATTTGAGACCAAGCCCAAGTAGGCCCTAAAGGCAAAGGTTGGCTGCATGAGTGCATTTAGTTCACACTCCTGGGGCACCTGCTCCTGTCCCACCATTAGTCCCTTCTCCCTCATACTGGAGGCTTCATGGGGTCTTCATTGTAGGATCACTAAATAACTTTCTAAATAATTCCTTTTCTGCTTCAATTAGCATGTGTCCTGGAACCAAAATACACTCATGTTCAAATTTTGGAGGGAGACAGGAGGTTCTGCAAACCACAGACTAAACCTAAGGAATCTAAATTCTACCTAGAAAATCAACTCGGTTCTCTGCCCATTCTGAAAACAGGAATCACAAGGAATTATATATATATTTATATATATGTGTATATATATATTTATATATGTGTATATATTTATATTTCATTGTGTGTGTGTGTGTGTGTGTGTGTGTGTGTGTGTGTATATACACTACTAAGGAGGGTATACAGAGAGGCAAAGAGAATAAGCACAGATTCAACATGTTAGAAAAGGAGTCTATGTGCTCTAATCTGATTGTAGAGGGGGAAACAGGTACAGATATAGATATTGTCAGTCAACCTCTCAAGGTCACATAACTGGACAATGGCAAATCCGAGACAAAAATCAGGCTCTTTTTTAAAAAAAGATATTTATTTATTTATTCATGAGATACAGACAGAGAGAGAAAGAAGCAGAGACACAGGCAGAGGGAGAAGCAGACTCCATGCAAGGAGCACAGTGCGGGACTCCATCCCGGGACTCCAGGATCATGCCCTGGGCCGAAGGCAGACGTTAAACTGCTGAGCCACCCAGGGATCCCAAAAATCAGGCTCTCTTGAGTCTCATATCGTTGCAGCATTTACTGCCAAGGGCCTCTGGAGAAGAGGTGGGCTCGTGGAGGACATCTTGTGAAGCCAGACTACGTCTCCAAGACAACACTAGTGATGCTTCCAGGAGGCACCCTTTGAAATAGCAAGACTGAAATGATAAGGAAGGAGAGAGATTGTATAAAGAAGCTCTGTGGGGACAATCATATCCTTAATCGAGCTATAATATTTGAATGTTATCACTTTTATTTGAAAGTGTGCCTGCAATTAAAGCACATTATGTTGAAAATTCCGTGGTCTTGTTCCAGAAAGCCACCTGTGGCTCTATGAAAACTACATAGAGTATGCCCAGCTACAATTAGAAAAAAATGCCTCCCAACCAGCATGTGTGCCAGTCGGCGAATAGGCTGGTACATCTGACTGCCCTGAATTGAAAATGGTGAAACAGTCTATACACACATGGAATACAGGGCAGCTGAGTAATTTAATAAGATCCTATAATTTCAGGAGTACACGAGGCATTAGATGAGATCTTGCCCGATCTCATCATTTTAACATGTCAGAAACTGAGGCTCAAGGAAGGTCAATGAATTGGTCAAACCTGCATAACTGATTAGCATCAGATTCACTGCTAGGTTTCAGTTATTCATGCTCAGTTGAGATTCTGCATTGGGGCAAAGTTCAGTGCTCCTCAAACCTTTACGTGCTTAAGGACCACCTGGGGGGCACCTGGAGGGCTCAGTCAGTTAAGCATCTGACTCTTGATTTTGGGTCAGGTCATGATCTCAGGGTCATAGGATCGAGCCCCATGTTGGGCTCCACACTCAGTGTGGAATCTGCTTGTCCCTCTCCCTCTGTTCCTTCCCCTGCTCATGGTCTCTCTCTCTTTCTCTCTAAAATAAATAAATAAAATCTTACAAAAGGAAAGAAGAAGAAGAAGAAGAAGAAGAAGAAGAAGAAGAAGAAGAAGAAGAAGAAGAAGAACCTGTGGATGTGATTAAATGCAGATTCTGTTTGGTAGAATCAAGGTGTGGGCCAGGATTCTGTATCTCACATGCTCCCAGGTGATTACTGATGTTCACATACCACTCAATTTGGTGCACTTTGGAATCACCTGGGGAGCTTTACTGTTATTAATACCTGATTAATTTTTTACTGTTACTTTACTGTTATTAATACTGTTATTAATACCTCACCCAAAGATTCTGATAACTTGCTCTGGGCTGTGACCTGGACTTTGTTTTCTTTCCTTTAAAATTTTATTTATTTATTTGAGAGACAGAGTGTGTATGTGAGCAAGCATGAGCAGGAGGAGGGTGGAGGGACAAGCAGACTCCCTGCTGAGCGTGGAGCCAGGTGTGGGGCTCGATCCCAGGATCCTGAGCCATAGTCAGATCCTTAACCAACTGAACCACCCAGGTGCCGTGGGCTTTGCTTTCTTAAATACTCCCCAGATAATTTTAACATGCACTATTATTCTAGAGTCACTTTATTTTACATGTGAAGTAATTATTTGCAAGGATGATGACCCTTTGCCATTCTCTAATTTTTAGAAAATTTGCACCATTGTTCTTACTGGTAGAGTTAATTAGAGCTAGGTCAGTGAGGTCATGGTTGGGAAATTAATTATCACAAGGCTGATAAGCAGATTGACCCCTTATGGTAAATACAGTTTACAACTTTGAAAGAACAAACACAATGATCTCAACAAATGGAGTTGCCTACAACAAACATTCATAGGCTGATAAAGGCCATAAATCAGAAGTCTTTGGGAATATTAAAACCAACATTTTAATATTGCAAGAAAATCCTACTCTTCTTAACCAACAGATGTACATGTTCACCTTTATGGTGACAAGATAGAGAATAGGTAGAAATTTAAGGTAAACTTTATGGTGACTGTTATGTAAATACACACTAAATCACTGTAATGTATCTAACAAGTTATTAATTTAGTACTTTGATTTCTCAAAAGTGCTCACATTCCAAAGCTTATTAAATTTCACTAAAATGTTTGCCAAAAAATTCTCATAGCTTCTGATTTCAAGTTGCATTATAATTAAAGTTGAATCCAAGTTAATCAGAGATTTATTTCCATCCTCCTGATGTCCTCTTTTTTTTCTTTTTTTTTTTACATCCTCACACTATCTCCCCACACATAAGCTTTCCCTTAACTTCAAGTATGTGGAACTATTCTGCATTTATTATTTTTTAAAATTTTATTTATTTATTCATAAGACACACACACACACACACACACACCTCAGAGGCAGAGACACGGGCAGAGGGAGAAGCAGGCTCTCCACAGGGAGCCTGATGAGAGACTTGATGCCAGGATCCCAGGATCATGCCTTGAGCCATAGGCAGATGCTCAACCACGGAGCTACCCAGGCATCCCTCTCCATGTATTTTTTAAAAAAGATTTATTTGTTTATTTGAGAGAGGGAGAGAGAGAGCACACACACAGGTGTTACTTGGGGGAGGGGCAGAGGCAGAAGGGGAGAGAATCTTCAAGCAGACTCCCCACTGAGCACAGACGCTGATGTGGGGTTCGATCTCACAACCCAGAGATCATGACTGCAGCCACGATCAAGAGTTGGACGCTTTACCCTAAGTCACTCAGATGCCCTCTAAGTTCTGCATTTAAAGGCCATCTCTTCTCTTTGTCAAGTTGCCTTGCCTGGCTGGGCACCTCTGTCTGCCAGGACCACCTGCCAGCCAACTGGCATCCATCCTAGAGAAGAAAGAGAAATCCAAATTTCTAATTCCAATATTAGTATCACTAACACGTTTTCTGGTATCTTAGTAAAGATTAAATTACAAGTCTTTCTCCTGGAATTCACTGGGACTCTTAAAGTGAATTGATAGCGAGATGGAAAGGAAAGCATCCAGTGGGTCAAATGCAGCGTTGTTTTGGATTAGAAGTGAAGGCATCTGCTGATAAGCAAGAACCTTTGGGAGGTCATTTTCTCCATTCTTCTGCCTTGGCTGGAGAACATTGACCTTGGTGGGCAAATCAAAATTGAGATCCTGATCCCATAAAACCACATCTCTTTGGAGCCATCTCTTTGAAGTTACAGATGTCTAGTGTTTGGGGTGGCTTTGTACACTGAAATAAATGGTTTGTTCAGCAAAACTGGTAGGACGGAATTTGCAGCTAACCAGTTATCGTGTCCCTGGTTTATAGCACGTAAAAAGAGCTGCCTTAGAAATTCCTTCTAAGGACCTTCCCCCCCCAAAAAAAAACACACTGCCATGCAGATTTTTTTAAGGCCTTGGCAATAATTAGCCAACTAACAACTTTAGAGGCAAAACATGTGCCCCATGAAAGGCAAAATGCTTGATTTCCCTAGCACTGGAAGCTCTCTGGAACATGACTCAAAGAGACAAAATTTCCTTTTCTGAGATATAGCAGGTGTAGTATGCAGAATAATGCCCTCTCTCGCCCTGTACCCCAAAGATGTCTATATCCGAATTCCCAAAACCTGCTGCTGTGTTAGATTGCATGGCAAAGGATGCAGATGGAATGAAGGTTGCCAATCAGTTGATCTTGAGCTGCAGAGATTCTCTTGGGTTATTTGGGTGGGTCCAATGTAATCACAGGGTCCTTAATGGTAGAAAAGGGAAGCAGAGTGAGGGAACCAGAGGTGAAAATAGGAGCAGGACTTGGCCTGATGTTGCTTTCTTTGACAATGGGAGGAGGGGCTAGAAGCCAAAGAATATGAACAGCCTCTAGAACTGGAAAAGACAAGGGGATGTGTTCTCCCCAAAAGCCTCGAGAAGGGAACATAACCCTGAAGACACCGTGACTCTAGCCCAGGGAGACCCACATTGGACTCCTGACCTCAAGATTGGTCAGATAATAAATTCATATTGTTTTATGCCACTAAATTGGTGATGATTTGTTACAGCAGCAGGTACAGAGAATTAGAAGGAAAATCATCCTCAGAAATGTTTAGGCAGCTGTATGTCATAGCAAACCCTTCTTGGAATGACCCTGCCTGCCTTCTATTTGCATCTCCTGCCCTACCTGAGCTCCTCCTACCTCTGCCTACCATCAGGTGTCCCATACTTGCTGTATTTCTTCTCTCTCCATGCGTCTTCTTATTCTCTCCCCTCCTCCTCGACTGTGCCACCTCCCAAAAGCTCACAGGTGAACACCTGCTCATCTTCCAAACTCAGGTTCCTTTAGTAGTTTCAGTGGGTCATCCTCTCCTTTGAGACACTTTGTTCTTAGCACACGTATTTATGGATGTATTCCACCCACTGCAGCCAAATGACTTCCTTCCTGTCTTTCTTTCTTACTCCACTGGGGAAGAGGACTCATTCATTTACGACCTGAGACCCAGGGTCCAGCACACTCGTGATCATTCTGCCTTTTACATTTGACACATTTTATTGAATACCTACAATTCACCAAACACATGGCAAACACATTTGCTATAGGTAAATCAAGGGGAAATATGTGTGCATTTTAGGTTAGGACTGTGATTGGCTTTTTTGTTGATGGTGTTCTATGTCCCTTATTTAAGGACTCATGGCCCATTTAACTCAGGGTCAAGTTAGGAGCATCTTGTCTTGCCCATGGAAACGGCATAATAACATGATTAAGAGGACTGTCCTGCCATTTCCCTGGAGTTAGCTTGAGTAGTCTAGGAGCCATCACTATATAATATATATATATATGTTATATATATTATATATATATATATATATATTATATATAATCTAATTCTCAGTGTCCTTATCTGTAAAATGGGGATCTTAATAACATGGAGTGCAAAGGTCTTTTGTGAGAAGTAAGTAAGATAAACCAAAAAGAGCTAAGGGGTACCTGGGTGGGCTCAGTTGGTTCAGCATCTGACTCTTGATTTCGGCTCAGGTTGTGATCTCAGGGTTGAGAGATTGAGACCCATGTTGGGCTGCCTCTCTCTCTCCCTCTGCCCCTCCACACTTGCATGTGCTCAGCTCTCTCTCTCTCTCTCTCTCTCAAATAAATATACCTTCAAAAAGAGCTGAAATAGTACTTTGGATAATAATTATTATAACATTGTTCTTTCCTCTTGGTCTTAATTCCTGGAACTGAAATCTGTCACTTGAGATCAGTTCTTGTGACCTTTCGGATGCTATATATCTGTCCTTGTGATTGATTTAACCCCTACCCCATTTCTTTAGTGAAGTTAGGTTTTCCTTTTGTTTAAGAATTATTTTGTGTTTTATTTGTATTAAAACTTTTATTTTGTCTCCTCCAAATATGTTGTGCAGGCAGCGGAATATAAATGATTCATATGAGAAATATCTATAAAACTGGAATGTTAGTACTATTTACCTTATAGGCATCTTGTGAAGATAAAATGAGAGGAAGGGTATTGAAATTTGTTTTGGAGATAAACCTCCTTTTCAAAACACTCCAAGTGTAATGAACATTTATATCAAGTTCATGCATTAAAGAACATGGTGTTTATATTAATTTGCAAAGGTTGCTATAACAAAGTACCACCAACTGAGTGGCTCAGAAGAGAGACATTTGTAGTCTTATAGTTCTGCAGGCCGGAAGTCTGAGATCAAAGTGTCCACAGGGTTGTTTCTTTCTGAGGGCAGTGAGGAAGAATCTGTACCATGCCTTTCTCCTAGCTTCTGATGGTTTTCTGAAAATCTTTGGCATTCTTTAACTCATTGACCCATCACCCCATCTCTGCCTTCACGTTCCCATGGCCCTCTCTATGCCTGTGTGCCTATCTCTGTGACCAACTTCCCATTTGCATAAGGACAACAGTCATTGAGACTAGGGCCCATCCTAATGACCTCATCTAACTTGATCACTTCTATAACGACCCTGTTTCCAGGTAACATTACATCCTAAGGACTGAGGTTAAGGACTCCAACGTATCTTTTTTGGGGAGACAGTATTGAGCTCAAAACACTGTTCCTGGATTAGAAATATTAGTAAAGGATGAATATTTGACTTCTGGTAAGTTAGCTTTGTGCTCATTTCTGTTGTGGAAAGAGGAGTAGGATAGTCTTTTGACCCTTGTACTCTCAAACAAGTCACTGGCACCCTGGGCTCAATTTCCCGCAGTGTAACCACCATGTTCTGGATGAGATGGTCTCTGTGCACCTTTCCTGCTCTCACATATGATGTCTGTATGAATAGCTTCAACAGTAACTCACATTTATGAAGCACTCTACAGCTTACTAAGCACTCTTGGGTTATTTCATTCCTAGGAGAACCATGTGAGTGGATATTATTATCCACTCTATTTTGGAGGTACAGAAAAATAAGTCACTTGTCCATGCTTTCACTGCTGTGGACTGTCATCTCCTGACACGAATGTTGAGGTCCTTCTTCTTCTATAACACAGCTCCAAATTCTGTGAAGCGAAAAACTTAAACTGTTTCAGGAAATTAACATCTACATCTTGTTACAATAATTAATGCTGTGATTTAAATTTTATTCGGAGTGCCAGAATATGGCATTTGACCCACGGCTTGACACAGAAGAACACTTGAAAAAATAAAACCATTCTGTGATCTTAGTCCTGGATTTGCAAAAAATTGAAATATCGCATACTACCACCTTTCAGACATTGTAAAGAACTGAATCACTTAGGGTTATCAGCAATTATCTCCACTATGAATGTCACTCCTTGGAAAAAAAAGAAATTTTTTAGGGTCAACAGATTTAAGCCTCCAGCGAATTTATTTTCAAAGGGCTCAGGAACCTACTGGCTTATTTCAATTAAAAAAAAAAAAAGTATAGAAAGCTCATGCAACCGTGAGGGTTTGAGAAGCCCGTGGAGAGGGAAAGGGGAACGCCTGCCTAATTTTTGATTTTATGAAATCTGTTCTTATTGGTTTTAATGGATTCTATGTAGGATAAAAGTAGTAAACTGCTTCTGAATGCATGACTCAAGGCATTGCATTTGGTTCTAAAATTAACAACAGTATCCACCATAAAATGACTAGCATCTCTGAAATGCAGGATCTGTGTCAGGCACAATTTGAAGTGCAAACATGAGTAAACAGGATCTTGAGTCAAGGGGTTAGCAGTCATGGTGGAGGTCAGATCCCCAGAGAATGAGATGGGCCATGGGAGCCATGCACTCAAGAAGGGAGAGTTTCATGCACACTTTTGGGGTAGAGGTGGAGGTTTCATTTCATGAGATGCCAGTTGAATGGCTCTTAAAAGGTGGTGGGATTTTTGGATGAGGAAGAGTAACAACATTTATTGAGCTCCTACTACCTGCTAGGTGTTGTGCTAAGGATTGGTATAATACAGGAATGGGTGTCATGTAGCTCAGAACCTAGGGTGTGCTGGGAGGGGCTACGCCGGGGAAACTGGCTTCTGCTTCACTCACCTTCAATAATTACTCAGGATCTGGGGAGGGGAGGTTGTTGTGCTTCAATTACTTGCATGTGGCGGATAGACAGGCTAACAGGAGCATATTTACTGCCTTTAAGTGATCAGGTGGGAAGGAGTCCAGAAGGGTATAAACCCAAGGCATAGAAAGCTCTTCCCATCTGGGAATCGTCTCACAGAGCAAGTGGTATGACCTACAGGTCTGATTCTCATGGGAATGCTGGGGTGTGGGACACTGTACCTTGATCTGGGAACAAGCGGTGGGCATATCTCTGTACATCCCCATACTTTTGTCACTAAAGAAATTTTAAGTCTATAACTGACTGTGTCAATGGACTCCTAATCAATAACATTACCATTCCATTGTGGCAATCACTCCTCTTTCTGATTTATTTTATTCCATCTGAGCAAGAATAACCCTCCCTACTGTTGTTGGCCAACAGCCAAAGACAACCAGGAATGTCCCTGTAGGGAACAAAGCTAGATTTATCACTTGCCACAGCAAGGGAGCCAGTACATGGTGGCGGGGAGGCTTCTGAAAGGAAGATGGTTACGAAGGGATGGCCAACCATCTCATCTTTGGAACCCACCAGCCCACCTGGAACTGTCTGCAGCCCTATTCTGGAACATGGAGATCTGAGTGAGCAGGTGTTCAAGGAATTTAAGTTTGTGACAAACACCCTGGCTTGGAGTTGGTAGTTTTACTCACCTACTTACTCAGATACTCAGGCATGGAGAGGTTAAGCGCTAACTGGGGGCCTGTTGACCATTTAACAAAAGAGTAGCAAATAATGTGAAGTTGGTGGGAAGGTCAGAAGGGAAGTGAGCCCAGCAAGGTGATGGGTCACAACGGAGGGTAGTTTTGAGTATCATGCTTGGGAGCCTTCATCATATTCCACAGGCAATGCCCAGCCACCGAGGGTGTTTGAGCAGGGCTGAGGTGGATGTCAGAGCCATCCGTGTGCTCCCAGGAGACCAGAGGGTGCAGGGAGCAGGCATACAGGCTGGTAGAAAACCAATAATCGCACTTGTAAGACATTCGATGAGACAGTTCAAATCTAGCCTAAGGAATGAAAGGGACAAGCCAATTGAGAAGCTGATAATGTAAGAAACATTATCCCGTTTTCTACATTATTGTTTCTGAATAAAGGACAAATTCTTATCCTTTTCAGCAAAAGTAGTCTGAGATTCTGAATGCTGGTGTAGTGGTTCTCAAAGTGGCTTCCCTCGACCAGCAGCCGCAGCATCATCTGGAAATCTGTAAGAAATGCAGCTTCTTAGGCCCCAACCAGACCTCCTAAATCAGATGTTGTAGGGGCAGGGCCCAGAGATCTGTGCTCTCAAAGGTTCTCCAGGTGTTCTGATGCACACAAGCTCGGAGAACCTGAGGTCCAGCAGATGTTGGGTATGCACAGATCTTAGCAAGCGTTAAGCTATTTAAATAAAATAAAATCCCATCATATCCTAAAAACTCAGTAGCAGTCACCGTTGGGATGCTAGTACTATCCTTGCAATCTAACTTGGGCCTTGTTTGGGATTAAAATATCTCTTCCTGTATCTTTGGAAATTTTGAAAGGCCCTATGGATAATTAGAAAATATCGTTTTATGAAATTACAAATCACAGCTTCTCTTTCTTTCTTTCTTTCTTTCTTTCTTTCTTTCTTTCTTTCTTTCTTTCTTTCTTCGAGACATAAGGGACGGAGAAGGAAGGCATCTGGGGAAATTTTGTGCATGTTAATTGCAGCCTGTAGGTTTCCACTGACAATGTTTTATTTTGCAACCCTTTCCGACTCTTATTAGAAACAGGACATTTTTGTTACTGTTTGCTGCCCCGGGAGTTTTAAAAGAACTGATTTTCTGTCACGAAAGATTGGAATCAATTGCAGTCTTTCTTTCTAGATAGTGCTAAAACATTTATTTAAGAGTTTAGCGGCTCGCCTGGCCTTATCTGTATTCCGAACTGCTTGTCCAACGAAATAAAATTCATTCATGCCTTTGCTCCTTGTGTTATTGACAAAGCACACACTTTATGTGACTCAAAGCCAGGATCCTGTCTTCTGGGAAAGCTTCTCTCTAAACTTGTCTCAAAGAATTATTACGCTTTTTATTTTCATGCCAACTCTAGAACACCTGAGTGAGGATACAGAAGGATCTGCACCGGTGATTTTGAAAAGCCAAAGGGCAAAGATAAGGGGGGCTCCTTTGGATTCTTCGTCAGAATATAGGGGTTGATGTCTGTGTTTTGCCACTGCTAGAACACTTAGCTGCTCATTTGCATTTATAGATACAATGGCATTTTAAGTAGATCAATATAAAAGGGTAGAGCTTTTTTCTTCAAGACATTTGTTCCTCATCAGATGAGAATAATCTTAGCTTCATTTGTTGTATATTTTACTCTGAGTCAAGAACTTAACCATTTCAAATCTGGAAAGCCCCGTCACACAGGAAATACTCCCATTTTACAGATTAGGAAATGGAGGGATGCTTGTTCTAAGAGGGGGTGCAGGGTTTGATTCCAGCTCTGCCTGGCTCCCAATGAGTTCTGACGACTATCACCCTGGTAAGATACCATCTCCTGGTCTATAAAGGGAAAGCTGGTCCCTGCTCTCTTGCAGGTGCCTGGAGCATGCTCCTCCCTTAGTCATCATTCAGAAGGATCTCAGGGCTCCCTGCAGGTGAGGGAGTGGAGGACTCATAGCTTTTGTGTAAAGTCCTTGACTCCTCACTGTGGACATTCTTAGGATGGGGCAGAAGAGAATCTTAGTGACCTTAGAATTCTTTGTTAGAAAACAAATGTTTAGGGGCACCTGGGTGGCTCAGTTGGCTAAGCGTCTGTCTTTGGCTCAGGTCATAATCTCAGGGTCCTGGGATCAAGCCCCAAGTAAGGCTCCCTGCTCAGCGAGGAGCCTATTTCTCACTCTGCACCTGCCTCCACTTACGTTTTCTTTCTTTCAAATAAATAAATAAATAAATAAATAAATATCTTTTTATAAAAGAGAAAGCAGGGATCCCTGGGTGGTTCAGCAGTTGAACACCTGCCTTCAGCCCAGGGTGTGATCCTGGAGTCCCGGGATGGAGTCCCACATCAGGCTCCCTGCATGGAGCCTGCTTCTCCCTCTGCCTGTGCCTCTACCTCTCTCTGTGTGTATCTCATTAATAAATAAATAAAACCTTTAGAAAAAAAAGAGAAAACATTTTTTTAAAAAAATTGAATTAAACAATGTATCTGAATCTAAATTCCTGGACAAAAATATTTTCTCTCATTTTGGATGAAAATATCCTGCTCCTTTGGGAGTATTTTTTGAACCAGAGAATGGGGCCTGAAGTACTGATGACTAGTGTGTACTGATGAGTGTGAACATGTGTGTCAGGGATTGAATGTTTGTGTCCCTCCATCATTTCATATGTTGAAGCTCCAACCCCCAAAGTGATCGTATCTGGAGGGGAGGCCTCTGGAAAGTAATTGGATCACAAGGGTGGAGTGCTCCTGAATGAGAGTAGTGCCCTTAAGAGAGAAGACAGGAGAGTGATGATCTCTTTCTCTCTCTCTCTCTCTCTCTCTCTCTCTCTTTCTCTCTCTCTCTCTCTCTCTCTCTCTCTCTTTCTCTCTCTCTCTGCCAGATGAAGACAAAGCAAGAAGACTGCCATCTGCAGACCACGACAAGGCTCCTTATCAAACACCAAATTTGCCAGCACCTCAATCTTAGACTTGTCAGCTTCCAGAACCATGATAAGTAAACACATCCATTTAAGCAGCTTAGTCTTCTATTTGTTACAGCAGCACAAACTGATGAAGGTGGTGCTCTTGGGACAAAGGATTTAGGATCCTGGGTGACCTAAAGGACATGCATTTGTCACATATATTGAGGAAATCAGGGTTTCTGATGACCTGTCCAACTGAAGACAATTATAAATACAACGGGCTACCTACCACACATAGCTACCCCAAATTATCAGCAGTCTGCTTGTTAAGTAATTAAGTGTTGTTCAGAAATTAAGTTAAGCAAGGAACATCTAGCTAAAGATCTAAATGAGTAGATGAAATTTACCTTCCCATGACTAAGAAGAAAACAGGTGGGTCCATCCCTGTAAAGCATGCTGGGGTGATCCTACCAGAGCTCAGGGCCCATGGCTTATACTGAACCATTTACTTCTCTCTGGCATCCAGAACGATGTTGGCCTTCACCAGCATCTTGACCTTTTTCTCTGCCTAGCAGACACCAGGAATTTTTATTCTCTGCTCAAATGTCCAGGGCTATTCTTCAGGCTTCCTTATTGGTGCCGTAGACTTCCTGATTGATGAGAACTGGAATGGCCTGGCATCTCAGTTTGCACTGGGATGGATGAGGTCACCTTCATCCTGTTCTGTCTTTACAGGAAGCCCTTGCAGGGTGTGATCCAGCCTTGTTTGTCCCTGACCCACAGCCAGCCCTGGTGAGATCCATGGGGACCTCAGGACCAGGGCCCCAGGAGGACCTCACCCTGAAGTTTCAGGGACTCTCACATCAGGAAGAGTTGAGGGATTGAGTCTAGTAGGCTGATAAATTAGAAAGGGGAGGCTGAGCAGATCCCTAAAAGGAAGGGGCCCAGCCAGATCTCAGGTGGTAGGAAACAGAAGACTGAGAAGAGGAAAGCCGGCTAACAGGAAGCAGGATGGATCTGGAGCTTGCCTGCAGTGAGAGATGCTTTCTTCCCCAGCAGTGATATGCCAACTACCTGGGCTACAACACACCAGGTGTGTGGCCCACAGTCTCAACCCATGGACACTTCATACAACAACAATGTCCCTCCTTCTTCACACCTTGTGATAGGGTAAGACAAACCAACAAACACACCAGAACAGAAAGGGGAAACATAATTCTGTGGTTTCCCTGGTGCAGTTCTGTGCCAGCAGACACTGAAGACAGCCCCCCACCTCTGCTTTAGCTGGTGGCTCAGAAGTATCTGGAGACATTTTCATGTCGAAATAACCCAAAGATGAGAGAGAGAGGGAGAGAGAGAGAGAGAGAAAGGGAGAGACTTTTTGAATGCATGCTAAGGCAAGACAGTTGATTTTAAAATGAAGGATGAACTCTTGCCATTTGTGACAACGTGGATGGACCTAGAAGGTATGATGCTAAGTGAAAAATAGATCAGATAATGAAAGACAAAGGCCATGTGATTTCACTTATCTGTAGAATCTTAAAAACAAAACAAATGAGTCAACAAAACTAACTCAAAGATACAGAGAACAAACAGGTGGTAGCCAGAGGGGAGAGGGTGGGAGGATGGGCAAAATAGGGGAAGGGGATTAAGAGGTACAAACTTAAAGTTATAAAATAAATAAGTCACAGGAATGAAGGGGACGGCACAGGGAATGGAGTCAATGGTATTACAACAATGTCATATGCTCACATGGGGGGGGCCTGTGCTTGTCATTTATTGTGGTGAACTCTGAGTGATGCACAGAATTGTGGAAGCGTTATGCTGTACACCTGACACTAATATAATGCCGTATGTTAATTACACTTCAATTAAAAAAAAAACCAATGTTCCATTCCAGGGCTATGTTTAAGGTTATATTTTATTTTATTTTATTTTATTTTATTTTATTTTATTTTATTAAGATTTTATTTTATTTTATTAAGATTTCATTTATTTATTCGTGAGAGGCACAGAGAGAGAGGCAGAGACACAAGCAGAGGGATAAGCAGGCTCCCTACAGGGAGCCCGATGTGGAACTCCATCCAGGACCCTGGGATTATGACCTGAGCCAAAGGCAGACACTCAACCACTGAGCCACCCAGGTGCCCCAAGGTTATGTTTTAGATAAATGAAGAAGTGAAAAGTTTGTGCAAAAAGCCCCAAAAGACGACTTGGATTTAGCCTACATCAAAGATTATTCTAAAGGAAAATTTTATCCATTATAACAATTATAAATAAAAAAAAAGTTTTTACAAATTAGACAACGTCATCAGCGTTATCAGACATAGTTTAAATCTTGTTTTTGCCACTTGCTAAATAGGTGATTTGGGGTAAGTCCTTCTGTACGGTAATCCTCATTTCTTTTTCCAGAGAAAATATTTATTTTCTATATTCCAGATAACAAAGGTGAAATGAAATAATATAAAGACGCATCTGGTTTGGCACATCATTTAGAGTAAGTGCTGGTTCTTCTGATTGTAGCCTCAAAGTGAAACTTGTTTTATCTTTTTTTTTTTCAAATTTTTATTTTAATTCCAGTTAGCTCACATAGAGTGTAATATTAGTTTCAGATGTATGGTATAGTGATTTAACACTTCCATGCATCACTGGATGCTCATCATGACAAGTGAGCTCCTTAATCCTCAAATACCTTATCTTGTTAGCTGAGGGGTGGGGTGCTTGGGGTGGTAAATATGCCAGTATTCTCAAGCAGGAAATCTGGGTCTTGCCATGGGTTGAGCTTATCCTGCTGCAGCATCAGACAGCAGATGACAAAGAGGGAGTGTCGTTGTTGACCTGCATGCCTTATCTGGCACATTTGTCAAAGTTGTCTGACTCCTTCGCTGTGTATCAGCAAATATCTTGTGTAGTGAATACATGAAAAGTTTTAAGAGAACATCACATTTGTAAATGGCTGGACTGATTATGAGCAGAGAAACTTGTTGAAATCTATAGTCAAGAAGCACATCTTGTAGCTTGATGTCAAGGCATTCCTGATAGGCAGCATGTACTGAAATCATTAGAGTCCTTTATTTTATTTTTGAGAGAGAGAGCGCGCACGAGAGTGAGAGCGAGCGAGCGCATGAACAGGATGGAGGGTGGTGGCAGAGGGAGAGGAAGAAAAAGAATCTTGAGCAGACTCCACACTCAGCAAGAGCCCAACACGGGGCTTGATCTCATGACCAAAATCAAGAGTTGGACCCTTAACCAGCTGAACCACCCAGGAGTTCCTGAAATCATCAAATCCTTTTTAAAAAGGTAAAACTTGCATTTTAAAGTTTCAAAAATGTCATCTCTGTTACCTTTAGTGACACCGTGGAGTTATTCCTACTCCCAATTCTTGGGTGAGGAAGTTAAATTCAGGGGATGCGAGGGACTTGCCCAAAGTTGTGCAGCTCACAAGTGGCCAAATTCTGATAAAACTTCAGCTGCTTTTGGTCCACTGCCTTTTTGGAGAAGAGCATGCACATCTTGGGGAAGAGGTGAGTACCCAGACGAAGGGAAGTACAAGGCTATAATGCTGATACAGCTAGACCTTAGGAGAAGTATCTGATTCCAGAGCTGGAGCAAGAAAAGTACAGGAGGATTTCACAATACCTCGCACAAGATAGTAAGTTCTCAAAAAGTGATGAGGACACAAAAGAGGACATAGGTGCCAGCCAGAAGGAATTCCCACTGGCTGAATCTGAGGCAGTATGAGCATTGAATTGAATAAAATAAGAATTCATGAACCCACAAGGACAATAAACAAACAAGATAAAGCTCTTCCTTACAGTATGAAGCCAACTCACCCATAGAGAAAGAATAAAAAAGAAAGTCATTGGAATAATAACGGATTTAGTTAAAAATTAATAGAGGCTAAAAGGAAGCTGACAGTTTGATGGGGAAACGAGAAATTTACAAAGTCTCACAGGATCCCTTTACACCTATGTATTTGTGCAACAGGAAAAAGAATTGACTTTCTAGAAATGGGAGAAACCTGCTGGGTACCGTCTTAAACCACATGCTCAACGTATAGCAGTAGTAAAGGAAAAACTGACCTTACCAGTGGGATTAGGAGGCACAAATCTATGAGGGGAACTAGACTCCTCCTTCAGGGGACACTTATAATTGCCAAAGGTAGTAAGGCTAGAAGGTAGTAATGTAAGAGTTATTTTTTTTTTTTAAAGATTCTATTTATTCATGAGGGACACAGAGAAGAGAGAGAGGCAGAGACACAGGCAGAGGGAGAAGCAGGCTCCCTGCAGGGAGCCCAATGCGAGACTCAATCCCAGGACCCCAGGGTCACAACCTGAGCCAAAGGCAGATGCTTAACCACTGAGCCACCCAGGTGCCCCATAACATAAGATTAGATAACATAAGATAACAGATCATTCTGTGGGGAGAATTTAAGATTTAAATTCAGATCTGATTTCAAGCCCTTATTATGTCTCCCACCTCCTGGGTCTGAAGGGTGTCTCTGGTCCATAACCGGTGCTGACAGGAGGTGGTTGGGCAGGACAAGACAGAGATTGGTAGAGGTCATTGAAATGCCTGGCAGAGAAAGGACCTTCCACATGGAATGAAAGATGGCATGGTGGAATGACTCCCCGAGAGATGGAGTTGCTCTCTGCCACTCTAGCCATTTCCTGATGATTTTCTGATTTTGGGGGACACGCAAAAGGAGCATCCCGAGAACTCCTCGCCTACTGTACAATGCACTGAGTTACAATGAGGCTTTACCAGAAGACACCTTTAGTAACAAACCAGACGCAGCAAAAAGGATGGGTAGTTAATTACATGGTCAATTGCTCATCCATATTTACACGGCGCTATTATGGGATTATTTTCACCTTGCAAAACAAATCCATTTGGATAAATCAATATTATTTCCCAATACAGTTCCTAATCTCCACTCAGGGAAAAAAAAAAGTACCGAGAGGCAAATCTAATACTCTTCTCAAGATAATTGGACAAAATCATATCCAGGAATAGCCCTGAAAGAAAAAGTATAGTTAATAAGTATTTGACAGCAATCAGAAGATGCTGCTAAAAAGATTTTTAGAGGGTCCCTGGAGGGGGTAGATTAATATCCTTAAGAGAATTTGATTTTTGCTACATGGAGAGTTCTTTTTGATAACAATTTTTATGTTTTTTAAGATACAAATTAAGTCATTCTTTGGACTTGGGATAAACTCCACAGAAATATCTAGAGAAAATAAATGTCTCTGTATGGGGCAAAGCCAATAACTTTACACTTCTTTCAAAAGCTTGGTGCTTGTGTTTTGATTTGTTTTGTTTTCTGTTCCACTCACGGAAACAACTCATTTATTTCAGGTGGCCATGGAAAGAGATATTCCACGTGAGTGAAATAGATAAAGTCCGAATTAAAAAAGAAAATCCTTTTAAATATAAATCTTCCTAAAATGTGTTATGTATTCCCTTCACATTCTTCAGTGGAGCTTGCCGATCAAGATTTGACTTTTGTCTGTCTTTCTTTTTTTGATGACTCTGGGTTCAACGCCTGGTGTTATATAATAGACTCTCTTTGTGGAGAAGACTTGGATCAGAGATGGGGTTTCAGGCCAGGGTAGGTGCCTGAGTCAAGCCAAAGCCTGAGTACGAGCAGAGAAATATTGGAACCAGGCCATGGACAGATGGGATGCCAGGCACAGTGGAGTAAGGAGGGAAAGCAGGATGGCCAAGTGGCTCGGCAGGAGGTTGGGCCATTACGTGCATTGTGCTCACATGCAGAACCCAGGCAGCTCCCAGCACATGAATGCCCCGATTTCTGCTCTGTTCTCCCAGCAGAGGGTGCATTTCACTTCACCTCCATCATCTTGCTTATCTAGACTCCAGGATCATCACGGGTAAATAGGGGCATGTAGGAGGCAGGTCAGGTACAACTAGAGACACATACTTCAATGTCAGATGGGCATTGCAGGGACACTGTTCTTGAGGTTCCTGCTGCATGGTTAGTTTCTTTGCATTCTAGAATAAGTTCTTGCTTTAATCTTTTCCATGTACTTGGCTTTTTAGGACTTGGATAACTCACTTGCAGGCTCTGTCAGGCCCTGAATATACCTCACAGTGCAGATTCTTGCCACCTCCACCTTACCCTGAGGACCAGCATTTATCCCTGTCCTCCACCTCGTCCCACTCCTCAGGCTCCTCTTTCTGAGCCTGGCCTTAGGCCTATCCCAGTGCCCCTGGTCTTAGTTGATTTCCTTGATCTACAATCTGCTGCCCCCCATTTTTCCTGATTCTTTCTAACAGCATTGATGTAGGAAGTTAACCTTAGATACCACTATCATGGGATGATAAGTTTTGAAATACTGTCTTGGGGGTAAATCTGGTCTTATTCTTTTCAACTTGACACCATTAACACTAGACCATAAAGCCAGAGAAAAAGAGGGGTGGGGGAAGGATGTAAGGGAAGTCCCAGCTGGATAGGAAGGGAAAGCAGAAAATGATTCTACCAAGAAAGAGAAAGAGGAAAGAGGAAGGAAAAGGCGAGCATGTGTTAACCCACTCCCCCACCCCTAGAATTACCTCATCTCCTCTTGGAGTTGAAACACTGGCGAGAAGGGAGACAGGAGGGATCCCTGGGTGGCGCAGCAGTTTGGCGCCTGCCTTTGGCCCAGGGTGCGATCCTGGAGACCCGGGATCAAATCCCACGTCAGGCTCCTGGTGCATGGAGCCTGCTTCTCCCTCTGCCTATATCTCTGCCTCTCTCTCTCTCTCTGTGTGACTATCATAAATAAATAAATAAAAAAATTAAAAAAAAAAAAAGAGAAGGGAGACAGGAGGTAGAAACAATCAGAGAAGCTTGTGGAAGTTCTTAGGTAAGGACATTTGCTCCTTGCTTCCTTGAAGGTAGACTGACAGAATTTTAAGGCCTTAGAGAAGTCCTCTTTCCCCAACTACCATTAATCCCTATCCATCAACTACCAATTTATGGTGCTAGAATCACGTGTCATGACTGAAGGGGTTCATATGAAATGCAGGATGATTTCTAGAGGGTCAAGTCTGAGGACAGGCTCTTGGAACACCTCATACACCCTCAACGGGGTATCTAGAAGTCACTGGGCCTGAAAAGGGAAGTGAAATTGCATAGAGAACCAGTAGACAAGTAGAAACCAAGACGAGGAGGCTCCAACATGAGAGGACATGAAGGCAGAGCCCAAGACTATTGTAGGGGCCATGAATGTCTCCTGAACAGCAGAGAATGGCCAAGATAACAAGGGAGAGGGATATGAGCTGAAGAGGGTGTCATGGATGTCATGTAAGGCATGCATGGCCAACATAGGGAGCTGTGCATTGTGAGGAGTGCATAGGGCCTTCCAATGAAACCACACCAGTACTCTGTGAGAAAGCCGATGATTGGACTCCTGCTCCATGGACAACATCACGAACTAGTCACCAATGGTCAAGTAAGGACTAGAGCTAGGCATAGAGACGTTTGCTCCTTTTCCACATATCTCCACCCATACCACCTACAATCCCACCCAGACCATAGAAGAACTTGAAGACAGAGCGAGAAGAAGGAGAGGAAGAGAGAACTAACAGATCATTCTGTGGGGGAAGGTGAGAAGCTTTCAAGTGGATATGAACTTGAAATTTTAAATAGGCCTCAACTGAGTTTTCAAGCCATATATTTTTTTGAGGATTGTATGTATGTATGTATGAAAGAGAGAGTGTGTGTGAAGAGGGAGGGGCAGAAGGAGAGGGAGAGAGAGAATCCCAAGAAGACTCTCACTTAGCTCAGGGCTCAATCCCACAACTCTGACCATGACCTAAGCCTAAATCAAGAGTCGGTGGCCTAATCAAGCAAGCCACCCATGTTTCCCTGGCCTGCCAAATTGACAGTGGTTGTAGAAAGGAGAGTCTGGTTATGTACAGGGACAATAGTTGGAAAAAAGGATAAAGTCATTTTGGGAGTAATTTCTTGAGTTCAAACTGTCCCATAAACTGGTCTATTTTGTGCCTCTCTGCTCATACTGGCTAATACCAGTCACTGGCTGGATTATCAATAAGAAGCATGTGAAACTAGAATAAATTGCTATATCCCTAAGCAAATTCCCAGGTGGCCATAGACTACCATATAAGGACCTTTGAGCCAATCATCTTAGGTTCAAATTTGAATTCCTTCACTTGCCAGATATGTGGTGATGGGCAAATCCCTTAAGTTAGGTTTGCCTTAGTTTCCTCATTTGTCAGAAGAAAGAAATAATAGAATCATAGATGCCATATGATATACACAGACATACACTGTGTGAACACACACGGTATCCATACCTGCTAATTTATCTTCCTCCCCATCACCAGTAATTTAGCTAATAATTCTTGCTTATGACAAATTGGAGAACACTATGGCTTGCTTATCTCTTTACTTGAATTTGTTAGATCTGTAGTTTTTTAAGAGAGAGAGAGAGAGACAGAGAGAGAGCATGAGTGGGGGTTGGGGGAGAGAGGCAGAGGAAGAAGGGAAGAGAGAATCCCAAGCCGACTCTCTGCTGAGCATAGAGCCTGATGCAGAGCTCGATCTCATGACCGGAGCCGAAATCAAGAGCTGTACACTCAACTGACTGAGTCATCCAGATACAGATCCCTGTTAGATCTGTATTTATTTACTTATTTTTTAAAAAATATTTTATTTATTTACTTATGATAGTCACACACACACACAGAGAGAGAGAGAGAGAGAGAGAGAGAGAGAGAGAGGCAGAGACACAGGCAGAGGGAGAAGCAGGCTCCATGCACCGGGAGCCCGATGTGGGATTTGATCCCGGGTCTCCAGGATCGTGCCCTGGGCCAAAGGCAGGCGCCAAACCGCTGCGCCACCCAGGGATCCCTATTTACTTATTTTTAACCGAAGTATAACATACATTTATAGTGTCTAATATATGTATGTATATATCTGTTCTGGTTGTCTGGTTATCTATTGCTAAGTAATGGACTACCTCAAAACCCAGTGGTTTAAAAACAACTTCTTATCATCTTCCGTGACTTTGTGGGTTGACTGAACACAGCCAGATGGAGTCATCTGGAGGCTTCTTTGCTTACATATCTCTTGCCTGGGTTGGAATGGCGGAACAACCAGGCACTGTTATGTCTCTCCTTCAGAGCTCTACATGTGACTGGTTTGGGCTTCCTCCCAGCATGGCAGCCTCAGAGTTGTCAGAACGTTTGAGGCATTGGCTTGCTTCATAATGGACATCCTGAGAGAACAAGGTGGAAGTTGCAAGCTCTCAAAAGTCTCAGAAAGTCAATTCCATCAAATTCCACTGTGTAAGTAAATCATGAGCCATGACTTTCATACCAGTTTGGGTTTACACACAATGTATTTGGCATCCCTCTTTCAGTGAGAGGAAGACCAGAGCATTTGTGACCATGTATAATTTATAATAACACCAATTTAATCACCTTTCACATCAAGACTGAGAGTCTTTACAACACCCGGAACATTTCCTTGTGCCCTTTTCCAGCCAATTTTTCTATTGATGATCACTATTCTGTATATTTATTTTTAACATTTATAACTAAATGTAATATAGTAAATATAATCTTTAATGTTTCCGGATCAAAGTTTTTAAAAGATTTTATTTAGTTATTTGAGAGAGAGAAAGAGAGACAGTGTGCATGTGTCAGCATGGGGAGGAGCACAGGGAGAGAGAGAATCCTTAAGCAGATTCCCAGCTCAATGTGGAGCCTGACCCAGAGCTTGATCCCAGGACCCTGAGATCATGACCTGAGCTGAAACCAAGAGTCAGCGCTCAACTGACTGAGCCACCTAAGCATTCCTCTAACAGGGAGTTTTTAAAAATATTACTTTCCTCCTTCTGATATGATGTCAAACACCTTGTGCATAAACCCAAATTGGTAGGCATAAAGTACCATTTTGCCATGCCACTCAAAGCTCAAAACTGCATGCAGATTCCTAAGGATGATGAATCAAATCCAAATAATTCCTTAGCATTGTTCTCACAGCCTTCCACGTGCATAAAGAAAATATTTTGAGTATCAACTGATGTACTTTCCATTTGCACTTACATACCTCCCTCTCATACAGCAAGAGCTATCCTGTTGCTTAAAACAAGAGCTGTCAAACTTTGCCTGTGAAAGGCTACATGGTACATATGTTAGGCTCTGGAGTCCCTGTGGCCTCTATTGCAAGTACTTAGCTGTATCATCATAATGTGAAGACAGACGTAGATGATATGTAAATGAGTGAGTGGCTGTGTTCACACAGAATTTTACAGACACTGAAATTTCAATTCATATAATTTTCATGTGTCACAAAATATTATCCTTCTTTAAATTTTTACAGCCATTTAAAAAAATACAAAAAACATTTTTGGCTCACGGGCCATGCAAAAACAGGCTGAGCAGGAGTTGGCCTGCCAACTCTTGCCCTTGAAGACGGACAGGGGCTGGGGAGGAAAGCCAGACATCCAGCTCTTGGCTTTCTCCGGTCACATATAGAGGAGGGGGCAGTGTAAGACATGGCCCAGTTTTGGAGGAAGGAGCATAGCACCTGTGCACTGGGGATCCTGTAGGGGCCCAGCCACCATCATCTGCTTCAGTGAGCTCTAACCATTGAGGAACCTTAGCTGCCCTTCTCATTGACCTTTAGCCATTGACAGCTGCACGTCACTCACAGATTGGCCAGCAGGAACAATAACTCTTTATACCTCTGGACGTTGCTCAGCCCACGCCAACAGCCCAGGGTGGACAACGTGCTCTGTAACAGCCTCGGACACTCATCAGCCCCCAAGCCAACACTGTTGGCAGAGCCGCCATGAGCAACTCCAGGGCCTATGTTTGGATTGCACTTGGTAGAAGCAAACTTTCTTTTCCCAGCTGGGGCGACGTGGAAAATCGGCTCCATTTACCTTCCCCTTCCCTCCTGCTTTGAGGCTGCATTCTTGGCAAAAGTGCTCACTCACCATCCCCTCTGTACCACTTTGCACTTCTGCTCATGCCT
Organism: Vulpes lagopus; assembly: GCF_018345385.1. Taxonomy (NCBI): domain Eukaryota; kingdom Metazoa; phylum Chordata; class Mammalia; order Carnivora; family Canidae; genus Vulpes; species Vulpes lagopus. The sequence goes on along the minus strand of NC_054826.1, from coordinate 93,615,300 downwards.
GGAATCCATCCGTCTATCCTCCCAAGCCATTCCAACCCTCATCCACGCCCTCGCTCACATCTGCCATGAAAGCATCCTTGGAATCCTCAGGGTTTGGTAGCGGACAGCTCTTACTGCAGTCACTGTGCAGGTGCAAATCAATTATCCACTATCTACATGCAACATTTGCCTTGTCATCTTGAACTCACATAAATCTCTGGATAACTGCCTCATGTATGCATAGGTTCTTCCTGAAACTTTTCTCGAAGAAACCTTGAATTTACTTTGATTTCTCGTGTCCTCCTCCCCTCCCCGCGCTGCCCATGGGCAAGTTCAGTTGTTTCCAAATCTTTCTTTAATTCATCCATTTCTCTCCAGCTCCACTGTAATCCAAGCTGCTAAAATCTCTTTTATGGCCCAGTCTCCTTGCTGATCTCTCTGCCTCTACCATCTGTTCTCCAGCAGCCTGCCTGTAATCGCCTTAATACATAAAGCACCACAGATTGAGCTGGGTCCTACCTTCCTCTCCAGCTTATCCTCATTCTCCTCTCTCATCTTGCTCATGATGCCCTGACCATATGGCCTCCTTTGGGTCCTCAAACAGGCCAACTATTTGTACCCTCTGGCCTCTTATGTGTGTTGCTTGCTCTGTCTGGAACAGTTTTCCATTCTTTTCCCCTCCTCACCCTCTACCTGGCAGGTGTCCGGATTAAGTAGCTCCTCCCAATGAGACCTTCCCTGTGGGTTTTAGCTAAAGCAACCCTCCACCCTAGTATATTTCCCTCCATTTGTTTTCTTATCACCAGTTATCAGAATTTCCCATTAGTGATTAATTTATTTGTATATGTATTTCCTTGCAGTGTATTTCCCATGTCTCTCCTACTAGTCATAAGCTCTAGGAAGACAGAACACTGTCAGCCCTGCTTATGTCCTCTCAGCCTAAATCAGTTCCTAAGTAGGGCAGGGTCTCAACAAACATTTGTTGAATGAGCAAGTGAGCTCAAAAGTCCTTTAGATCAAAAATTGTGTCTTTGACTCCCCTGCCTGTCTAGCACACTGGAGGTCCTCTATAGATACTGCTTTATTGGATTTGTGGTACAATGATTAAATGTAGCAATGTGGATTCCTCTCTTCACATCCCCTAATTGCCTCTTTCCCCTAAAGATTAAGCAGTTTCACAGAAGCCCTGAAATCTCTAGGAGCCTCTCTATTGTCATAAAAAGGGGTTCACTATATTTCTTAATATTGTCTACCTTTTGATATCAGGTCCAGGCACCGCTGAGAGAAATCCCTCCTGGTCCCTGTCTGCATGTCGACAGGTTTCATGGAATATTTATACCTTCTGGAAGAAAGAATGAAACTTCAGAGAACCACACAGACCTGCCAGTTACTTTCTAGGGCAGGTGCCAGGGGACAGAGAAAGGGAGTTATAAATTGTTACTGCTAAAAAGACTCATTTGGCTAATGTCTTCATTTGATGGGGGAAGGAACCAGGGCCCAGAGTAGATATGGTCTGAGACCTTAGTCCAAGGTGTCTGTTCTGATCCTCTGCCTAGATCAGCTCAGGTGTCTATTTGCCAGGAGCAGGGAGCCTCCCTGCCCCACTCCCGCCAGCCTGTTCATGGCCATGGTCTTGCGCCCTGATGCTCTGTTCCTGCCCAAGTCTGGTTGTGTGTCCTTTGACCTCGTTTTTTTTTTTTTTTTCTAGTTCTCTGCTCATCTGTTCAACTTGGCAAAGTTCATCATCTCTGGTTTCATCTTTTGTGTTCCCTAGAGGTAAATGGCCCTTTTGGTTTTCTCATCCCAGAAAACTTTGAGAAGCCTTCTGGTAAGATGGCTGCCAAGGTTGGGAACTACCTGCTGCCCAGCTGCTGTGTCTCAGCAATAGGCTCTACCTTTGAAACTCTGCTCTGTGATGCTCTCCGTGAAGCACTGATCATGAGGTGCTCTAGAGAGAGAAGATAGGGCTGCAGGAGGAAGGAGGAAGTAGCTACTTCACACTTGGGTCCTGTTGGCTTCCTTCCTTCCTTCCTTCCTTCCTTCCTTCCTTCCTTCCTTCCTTCTTTCCTTCTTTCCTTCTTTCCTTCTTTCCTTCTTTCCTTCTTTCCTTCTTTCCTTCTTTCCTTCCTTCCTTCCTTCCTTCCTTCCTTCCTTCCTTCCTTCCTTCCTTCCTTCCCTCCTTCCTTTCCTTCCCTCCTGTTGCCATGAGTGTGGCTCCAGGAAGGCTTCTTCACCTGGTGGCAGCAATTCCTTTCTGTAGCAGTGGCTACATCCAGTTTCCCCAACATTTGTGGCCCTAGCTTCATCCCTGCCCCCCAGCCCCCCAGCCACCCAGCCACCAAGGTCCCAGCACCCTTTCTCCAGAGGCTGAGACTCAACTCCACCTGTCTTTCTCCTCAAGATTTTAAGTCTGAACAATTTCAGCCTCCTCTTCGTGCTCCCCCAGCCTGAGTGGTGGCGATATTTATGTATTTATTGGCATTGCTCAACCCTGAAATGTTTTTCTTACTCTTTTGTTGCCTAGTTAAAGACCTGTATTCAGATCTCCATCAGATGACTGGCATGGTTCTTTCTTCTGACTGGATCAGGAATAATATACCAGTAGATCCAAGTTAGGCAGTTGGACATGAGATGGGGCTGCAGGGGTGGTATGGAGCTGGGGTGCAGGGGTGCGGGGGTGAGTGTGACAGTAAAGCTCATGTTTCTGTTCTGGAAGTAGAATCAAATGCTCATACCTCCCTTGTCTTCTGTGGCATTCACAGCAAGTTCTCAGCATTCTGTAAACAATTCCTCACAAGATTGAGTGGGGTGGTGCTCAGGGTCCTGTCAGGACACAGTTAAGTCACTAAGGCAGGAACATCATCTCAATGAGAGAAAGGGGTTTTCCCCACATTGCAGACATGGCCTAATGGTGTAGAATGCTTGTTATTTATATTATCCACCTATTCACCTATCTATTTACGTATCTATCTGCCTATGTATATATCCACCCATCCATCAATTTGCAACCCTTCTGTCTATCTGCCTATGTACCTATTAATTTATTTATTATTTATGTATCTATCTATCTATCTACTTACCTACCTATTCATCCATCTATAGGTCTATTTATCCGTTTCTTGCACGGAGAAGGTGAAGCAGCCTCAAACAGGAGGGAGAGGAGGGACACTGCCACTGGGAAGGGTGGGGTCTCACAGACCATTTCCTCTGCTCACCCTCCTTGCCCATGTATTAGCATATGAACTATGAGAGAGAGAGCAAGAAAGAGAGAGTGCATGAGTTGGGGGAGGAACAGAGGGGGGAGGACAAGAGGGGAAAGAATCTCATGCAGATTCGGCACTGAGCATGGAGACTGATGCAAGGCTTGATCTAATCACCCTGAGATCATGACCTGAATGGAAACCAAGAGTTGAGCACTCAACCAACAGAGCCACCCAGGTACCCTCCACTGGTGATAATTGAGTAATAGCTGGGAAATGTGGTCTGTAGCTGAGCAGCCACAAGTCCAACTGCAACTTCGAGTTTTTGTTAGCAGCAGCAGAAGGGGAGAATGCATTTGGATCCCAGTTGTCTCTGTTCCAGCTCAGTCCTGCTTGTCCTGCTCTTGATAGCTGATAAAGTCAGGAGTGACCTTGGGCAGACATTTATTCATAAACTGGGTATCTACCTATAGTGAGTGTGCACTCGTGTAAGAACGTGTGCCATCACAAAACTTTTTACAAGTCTATCCTATATTTATTGCCTCATATGTGCAAGGCACTAGCTGGGAGCTTTATATAAGTATTTTATTTATTTTTCATTGAAATGTAATTATACCATAGTCAATAATATTGTAATAACTTTGTATGGTGACAGATGGTAACTAGACTTACTGTGGGGATCATTTCATAATGTATAAAAATATCGAGTCACTGTGATATACACCTGAAGCTAATGGAATATTATATGTCAATTATATCTTAATAAAAAAATCACATTCTTATTGTCATAACTGGGGCTCAGAAACATGGTCCTTCCTTGCATTACAGAACTCAGTGGTCCAGAGCCTATGTAGGACTGGGTTGTACATGGTGGTGGGTAGAGAAGTCCTGCCCATAATCTAGCTTCACCACCTACAACAGCCCTATGAGCTAGGAACCGGTAGCATTTCTATTTTACATCAGCAAAGTAAGACCAAGTGGCAGAGGTGGGATTTGCACCTGGCTCCCAGGTGTACAGCCCACCCTCTTATTACCCTCTGGGCAGCTCCACTGTGGTCACTCACCAAGATGTGGGTGGTTGGGGGCAGCGCCCTGCATCCCACATAGAGTGTGGAAAGTGTTAGGAATAGGGTGGCTCCACCCCTTGCCAAAGGGGTTCACAGGTGGGAGCATGCAGAGCCAATTTCAGACAGCAACTAATTCCAATTTGTTATTAATAAAAACAGTTCAAGAATCATTTGGCGAAAGACTGCAGGATCCAGTGCTATTGATGAGAAGGGTTTAATGGGAAAACGCACAGCTGCAGCAGATGGATGTCGACGGGGCCTCTCCAGAGTGTTCCACTCTGTTTTCCTTTGTCTTTGAATAAATTCGGAGGGTGCCACGTGAGAGCCTGGATGGATGGTTTTGAACCACAGCTAATTAAAAACAGGCGCTTCCCTGAGGGTTAATGATGAAGGAAAGTGAAATCACCCAGACAAACAGTCCTCTGGTCTGGGCTGTTACTTCCTGGAACAGAATGGCCTTTGGCCAGGGTGCAAATGTAGCTACTAAGCCCTTAGGTATTAAGCCAGCAGTGAAAATGAGACACAAGGCATCCTGATCCCTCCATCCCCACCTTGGTCTGCTGAAGAACCCCGACTCACTTGGTACAGGTGTTCAGGTGGCTCCTCTGAGGGCCATGAACATTAGCAGCCCCAGGGAAAGGTTAGCTCATGGCCAGAGGAGCCCCCATGGAGCCAGTGAACCTCCAGATCCAGATCACAGGGGTCTGCACCTGATCCAGTTTGGATGGCCCCCGGCCTCCAGGGACATGTAGCCGTCTAGTGACCAGCCTTTCAGAACCTAAGGAAGCCTCTGTTAACTTGGCACGCCTCTGCGAAACACATCCTTTTTTCTCCTAGATGAAGCCAGCCCAATCCTCAGCACCTTACTTTTGCATATGAAAGCCCTGGTAATTACTACTTTCATCCTTAAAGCATGCAAGTGACATACAAAATTAGCACTTGAGAGGATCCACTTTTAGACCTTGTTGTAAAGCAAAACTTATTATTTGAAGATAAATCAATTTCTGTTGCCTGTATTTGCGGTTTCCCCCAGATGGCTAATTACTAAAGATAAATGTGTATAAACACAAGCCTTATCCCTCTCCATCCATCTTCCCTGCCTGCCTGTTTATCCAGAGGTTAATAATTGCAATCCTGTAGTGTATTGCCATAGTAATGGCTTTGATGGGCCCGACAAGTTTACGACCTTTTATTACAAACAGAAGGACACGCGTTTCAAGAAAGGAAGGTCATTTTAGAGATAAATGTACAGATAACTAGGCTCGATGAAACAGAGCCAAAAGGAAAAAGAAAACAGAAAACAGAAAACAAAATCTAAAGGGAGGGGGGGAAGCCCCACACAACTGCACAAAACAAACAGAATAAATGTCACGGAAATCGGCTTACAGCAAAATTGAATAAGGTTCCCACAAGCATTAATTTTCATATTTTCTGTTTATGCACCGTTAGAATTATTCCCCAGCTTTGATTTACGAGAGAGTAAGACCCGGCGCTATCATTCAGACACTCGCCAAATTCATTTAAGGGCTAGATCTCCCATTCAGATGGGACCAACTTCCTCCCTGGTCGAGAGGCCAGGTGGAAGGTGATATGTCTTCATAGAGTAGCTGAGGATTGACGTTCAAATGTGTTTTGTCCTTCCTCTCTCCCTCTCTCCTTTTCTCCTTTCCTGCCTTCCTTATCATAATGCATACTCATTATAATAATCATACAATACAGAATAATAAAGTCTGCCCCTTCCCCATCGCCCATCCCACTTCTGGGAAAAGACCAGCACTAAGAGATGGTTAATTATAAAAATATAGCTCTGATATGTGCAAGACAATGTTCTAAGCCATTTATAAAGGTAAACTCATCTTCTCGTAAAAACCCTACAGGGTTACTATCATTGTATCTGTTTTACAGGTAAAAAAACCAGAAACCCAGAGAGATAAGTAACATGCTGAAAGCCAGAGAGGCAGTAACAGGAAGAGAAGCTTATTTGTCCATTTGGGATGTCCCAGCCATGGCCTGGGTTCCTCATAAACAATGGAAATTTATTTCCCATGGTTCTGGAGGTTAGAAGTTCAAGGTCAAGGTACCAGCAGATTCAGTGTCTGCTGAGAACCCCCCTGCCCACCCCATCCCCCCCCCCCCCCCCCCCCGCCGGCCTGGTTTGTAGATGGCTGTCTTCTCATTGGAAAAAAAAAAGAGTCAAGAGAGTTCCCTGGGGTCTGTTTTATAAGAGAACTAATGCCATTCTCGAGGACTGCACCCTCATGACCTAATCACCTTCCAAGCTCCCCACCTCCTAATGCCATCATGGTGGGAACTAGGACTTCAACATATGAATTCGGGGGAGACACGATGTTCAGACAATAGCAAGGAGGGAATCAGATCACCATTTGCAGATCTCCAAGGCCTCAGCTCATCTCTTTGCCAAAATGCCAACCTGTATCTCAAGCCAACTACCTACCCTCTTGTACTGATGAGTTGTTGAGACGCCCACGCTGACACTGAACATGTAGGATTTCCTGGCCAATGTTCTGCCCAATACTCTGGGTTGCATCAAAGAAAAACTATACTAGCCAGAGTTACATAGGAAAGGAAGACTTTATTCAAGACTATTGCAATAGGGAGAGAGAGAGAAGGGCCTCAACACCAAATACAGTAGGGGCAGCTGGGGACTTACAATAGGCAGTCAGTGGAATGACTGGGAGGAAGTTGGTTAGTAACCAGGGCGTGGGGGGGGGGGGTCTAGCTGAACTGGGCTCAGTGGGCTAAGGAAAAGAGAGCTTAGAGGAGCTCCCCAAAAATTTGGTCAAGAGGGAAATCCTCAGTTGCCTCCTTGAATCTCAGAAATACACAAAGAAATATATTTGGGCACATGGCTCTATGCCATGCTTTCTGTGAATGGCCTCTTGTATACACCATGTCTGCCTGAGTACATTTCAGTGTTGTTCTCATTCAGAACATTCTCAAAACCTCTGAGTTTCAGGAACCAATATGAATCTGCTCTGAGCATTTAATCTAATGGTACAGAATCATTTAACTCATGTTATACTGATTTCTTTTTTCTTCCTCTGTGAATGCTCCTTAGTGAGCTATATCCCAATTCAACTCAAACCCCAAACTAACCTTCAAATTAAATTCCATTTCTGTGAGACTTAAAGATTAAACTAGAACCACACTATACATGATTAGAAGTTTGATTTGTGTTCATTCATTCATTCCTTTATTCATCCTTTTTTTGTTTGTTTGTTTAAGAAAATCCTAATTTCTTCTTGTATTAGAGTTTTCAGGAGAAACAGAATCTATCTTATCCAATAGGATAGATAGATAGATAGATAGATAGATAGATAGATAGATAGATAGACAGATAGAATTGGCTCATATGATTATGGAGACTGACAAGTCCCAAGATCTGTGGCTAGCCAACTGGAATCCCAAGAGAACAGATGGTGTAGTTTTAGTCTGTCCTGATCTTGAGCCAGTATCTGCCCTAGGTCAAGACCCAGGAAGAGCCCATATTTCATTTTGAGTCTAATTGAAGAACCAGTCTGAAGACATTGAAGAACCAATGTCCCATCTCAAGGCAGTCAAGCAAGGAGGAGCTCTTTCTTTCTTGTGGAGTGTCATTCTTTTTGCTCCTTTAAGCCCTCAACTGATGAGGCCTACCCACATCGGGGAGGCCTGTCTGCTTTTCTCAAAATCCCCTGATTCCGGTGTTATTCTCAACTAGAAACACTCTCATGGACACACCCAGAATAATGCTGACCAAATGTCTAGGCATCCTGAAGCCCAGGCAAGTTGATGCCTAAAATTAACTATTACACCTGTCTATGTATATTTATGCTGGGATCTGTGCTAGGAGCAGGGGACATGATGCAGACAAGCCATCAACCTCCACTGTGGAGGAACCCATAGTCTGGCCAACACAAGTTTGCAAACAATGTGCCAATTACTCCAGATGGGTCAAGGGCAAGCTTTCAAGTCTCGATGGAAGGGAAGAGTATTATGAAAGAATCACTCATGGACACAGAGGCATGATTGAGAATTATGCATCCTTCATGTTTATATTATGGAAGGTTTTCTGCTTCTTTTCCACTGGGCCTCAGGCTCCAGGAAGTCTCCACCTTTTTACAACTTTCTGTTTGTAGGGACTGCTTTCTTTCCAGGACTGCTGAGGGCTTTTGAATTACTAAGACTCCTTCGCTCTCTCTTGAGCACTGACTGGTGCCAGCCTGCCTTCACCTCTTGTCCTGTCTCTGAAAAGCCTGAAAGTCAGAAGAGGGTTAATCACAGTTGTTAAGAAGCAGAGGGCATAGAAGCCTACCCTGCCTGCATCCCCCCCGCCTGCCTTTCTTTCTTTTCCTTCTTTCCTAGTAATGAACCCTGCCTCCTTTAAGAGCTAAGTTAAAGTCTGGGCAATAGAGTGTACTTGAGAACCCCTCAGAGGGTTCTCAAGTACAGAGGGTTCTCAAGTACAGAGGGTTCTCAACAGAGAACCCTCCGTTCTGTCCTAACTTAAAAAGAAGATGGCCTAGAGAGAGCCTCCATTTCTAGAAAGTTTGCTTGTGTATTTGCTTTTTCATTTATAACACCTTATAATTGGGACCTAGTTAAAGAGTGACCCCCTTCTCTATTTGAGAAGAAAGATTTGTGTGACTTAGACATTTCTTTTATTTGCACGCATACATGCTATTCATGAAGGGGAGAATATATATGGCTTTATTATTTTTTTATTTTTATTTTTTTAAAGATTTTATTTATTTATTCACGAGAGACACACAGAGAGAGACAGAGGCAGAGACAGAGGCAGAGGGAGAAGCAGGCTCCATGCAGGGAGCCCGACGTAGGACTCGATCCCGGGTCTCCAGGATCAGGCCCTGGACTGAAGGTGGCGCTAAACTGCTGAGCCACCAGGGCTGCCCCATATATGGTTTTAAAGTGGCACAATCGTTTGGAGCTTAGGTTATGTTACAGATGATAAGATCCCAAAGATCATAGGGCAGGATGAGATCCTTGGAGAGAAACATCAAGGCTTCTCCTGCCATCGTATTCTGCTTCCCTCACTAGCACCCCACTTTATTATAAGATGGGGCTTCCAGGGTGACCTGCGTACAAAATAAGAATGAAGCATTTTCCAATTATCTATTGTTTTGCAACCAACCATCCAAGACTCAGTGACTAAAACAATAACAACATTTGTTTTGCTCTTGAATCTGCTGTGTATGCCAGGCTTGGCAGGGACAGCCTGTGTCTGCTCCACTTGGCATTCCCCCGGGGCGGCAGGAGGGTTGGGGCTGGGATCATCAAGAGGCTGCGCACTCACCAACTGGTGGCTGGTGACGGCTGTGGGCTGAACACCTACATGTGGCCTCTGCATATGGCCCAAGCTTCCTCAAAACATGGTGGCTGGGTTTCAAGGATAAATATCCTGAAAGAAAGCAAGAAAGACAGGTGGAAACTATATCAGTTTTTTTAATCTAGCCTGGCAACTTCTTAGTGTCAATTGCATTTTCGATGCTGCACATATACAGCCTGGATTCAGGGGGAGGGAAATCAGGAGACCATCCAAGCCTGCAGACTTATTTTTAAAACCACCACAAGCATCGTCCATAGGAACTTGGTCAACATTTCCTCCTCTGATCTGAATCGGGGTAAAGATGTCACACCGTCTGTTCCCATGCTTCCAAATGGCACCAGGTGATCTGAATGATTCCACAGAGAGTATAAGCTGGGCTGGTCGTGGTCTTTATTAGGTGACCCTGATGTGCTAAGGAGGCTCCAGATATTAAGGGAGGGAGCCCTGGTAGTTGTATGCTCATCTCTTGAGGCTCCTTCTCTCCAAGCATGGGCCCAGAGGGGAATCCAGCTTCTCTGGCCTGCCTTCTTTTTGGGACCTAAAAACAGGCTCTTTTTGATTCCATGGTTTATTTTTTTATATTTTACTTAAATTCAATTTGCCAACATATATATATAACACTCAGTGCTCATCTCTTGATGGTTTTGCAGTCAATAACTATGAGAATCAGAGGAGACATAAATGATACGTAGGCTCTAGACTATCCATGCACCCAGGCTTCTCCAGGCTCAGTCTCTCTGAGTCTCACCAGTTGCCTTTCAGAAACTAGTCTGCATTCAAATATGCTTGCTTGGAGCCTGAGCCATTTATCTGGCTTTTTTCTTTCCATTCACTCCAGAGTTTTTAGTCTTTGTCTCCTGTCACTGCCAGGCATTCTGCTTCAGAATCTGACTCCCCCGCCTTTGCAACTCTTTGTAGTGTCAATGCCTTAGAACTCCATTGTTGGCCCACTTGCTAAATTGGTCCCCCTTGGATCCCTGTGTGAGCTGAATGGTATTTGAATTCATTTGGATCCCTCCGTTTACACATCTGTAAAATGGGGAAATGATATATCTGCCTTATCGAATTGTGATAGGGATGAAATGACTTCATTCATGGAAAGTAGTTAAGACAGAAACAGACCATTTAGTCAGTATTCAATATTTTTATTACAATTATTGCTCAGATTGCTCACTTTCTCCGGATTCCTGCCCGACACTGCCAGCTCTCTGGAATCCAAGCCTACAATCCAAACCGATTCCCTCTGTTTCCAGCTTTGCCCTGTCTTGAGCTCCTCTTCCTCTTTCCTGGGTTCCTATTATTGGCTGGGTGGCTGTAGGTCTCAAGGCCATGCAGGCTTGCATTTCAACTAAACACGGGTTCTGCGTCTCCATGCTGTCTCCTCCTATCTCCTCTCCCTGCCACGAAGCTGGGGATGCTCTTGGAAGGGCGGCCCCGAGCTCATGTGAGGATGACAGATGACGCGATATGATGGAAGTGACATCGCTAATGACTGAAATCAACTCCTCCAGCCAGAGCCAGAATCTGAAGGAGGAATTCAACAGTAAGGCCCCTGAATATATGGTCCTGCCCAAAGTCCTGCCAGAAATCAGTCTCCGCCAGAAAATTGAGCTGTGATTATTACAAAGAGTCAGAATGATGGCTCTAGGCATGACACTTCGGGAGCTCCATAAAGAGCAGCCCAAACAATTTCGACATTAATTGTTTGGAGAAGAAGGATGGTTTGTGAAGGAAGATCTTGTTATTCCCTGAAAGCTCCTATGAAGACGTCAGGCGTATGGAAATAACAGATGGGAAGGGCGTGCCGGGATCATTACTCTGAACTCGGAGCGCCGTTATTGACAAGTACAACCCACGTCACCAGGCAGATAGATGTGCCAGGACTGGGAGGGAGATGCACAGAGAAGGGAAAGCAGAAACCAAATATTTCCAAACATCAGGAGGTGGAGAGAATTGCATTCGGAGTATGGCATTCTTCAAAGTAAAATAAAGAAAAAGCATAAAGGTTTGGGAAAGAATGTGAGCAAGGAAGATCCCATCGAAGGTTAATTCACTGACAAATTTGTTTTCATTTGCCTGGAATGTGGTAGTTCCTAATGTTGGGGGGATCATGCTGAAATTCTGATGATAACGGTGGCCTCTCTTTCTCAAAAATTCCCTTATGATGCATAGTTGTGACAAACAACGTGAGAAGCATCGATGGGGTGGGAGATGTAAGGGGTTCCCAAAAGGTGACTCAAGCAGTAGTCTTTCCTCCCATGGAAAGAGATGTAGAGGTGACCAGAATTCAGGGCCTGAGCTTGCTGCCCAGCAGATTTCCAGGGAGAACATCGACCCAGGGCCCTCTGCTGTGGCCACCCTGCTACCACCCCACACTCTGATAAGGTGCTCTCATGGGGTCAGAGGCTTCCTTGCATCCATCCGGCTTGTGCACTTGACTAGAATCAGGCTAAGTGGCCTCTTTAGCTATTGTTCTGTCTCTGTGAATCAATGGGGGTGCTATTAGAATTTAGGGAGGCATATTTTCTTGGGGTGAGACTGTCACACACATTGTGTGATGCTTTGCCCTTCACCTCTGAGTACTAACACTAGTAGGCACCCTTTTATGGTCATGGTGACTACCTCTCACCCATTTTTATTTTAATTTTTTTAATTTTTATTTTCTTTCTTTTTTTAAATTTAAATTTAATTTGCCAACATATAGTATAACACCAAGTGCTCATCCCATCACATGCTCTCCCTAGTGCCCGTCACACATTTACCCCATCCCTCCACCCACCTCCCCTTCTGCAACCCTTTGTTCGTTTCCCAGAGTTAGGAGTCTCTCATGGTTTGTCTCCCTCTCTAATTTTTCCCATCCAGTTCCCCTCCTTTCCCTTATAATCCCTTTCACTATTTTTTATATTCCTCATATGAACGAAACCATATGATGATTGTCTTTCTCCAATTGACTTATTTCATTCAGCATAATACCCTCCAGTTCCATCCATGTCAAAGCAAATGGTAAGTTTTCATCCTTTCTGATGGCTGAGTAATATTCCCTTGTATATATAGACCATATCTTCTTTCCACCCATTTTTAAAGGCAATTTTAGAGTCTGTAGAATATGTAGTTGGTATGAAACCTCTGTTCTACAATTTTCCCCTTCTACTCTGTTTGTCAGGAGTTGACCATTGTAGCGGTGAGAATGGTCATGGGAAGAAGGGCCAAAGGACAAGCATTTGAACCTGAAGGTGAAAATAGCAGGTCAACACCTTCTCCCTCACTCTCATGTCCTTGGCCTTTACCCCACAGCCTGGTGAAGGCCCTGCTGGGCCTTCCAAGCTGGGAACCACCCCAGTGGCTCCAACAAAAGGCCACCTCTGGCTTTTGAATAATAGGAGCAAGAGAGTTTTAGGAGAAAGAAGCATGAAAAGGATACATAGTCCAAACAAGGCAGACCTCAGAGGAAACTCCTGTCATGGCCCCAAGACTTTCCAACTTCTCTGTTTCTCCTTCCAGAGTCTGTATTTCCTGATGCCAGCACTCAGTTGAGGGTTACAAGCCTACATCCATATTGCCTTTCTCAAGTAGGAGATGAGAAAGGGAATCCCAAGTTCTAACCTGCCAAACACAACCCCCACTTTACCCTGCAGAGACGGGCGTCTGCACCTCAGTAAGTCCCAGGGGGACACACAAAACTGGAGCATGCTTGTTTGAACAAGATCATGCAGATTTCTTTGCTGAAGGCCTTGAAGCTGATAATCATTCAGGGCCAGGTGCCTTGTTGAGAACTTCATGTCAGTGAGAATATTTGCCTGTCCAGCCTGCTCTAGGAGGCACTGACTATAAATACCAGGAGTTTTCAGATGAGAAGACTAAAGTTTGGATATGTAACTGCCCAAAGATGAACAGCTAGTTGGGGTCAGTGTCCAAGTTCAAAGCTAGTTCCACCTGTTGCTGGAGCTCACACGCTTTGTCAGCAACACATCCTTCTACTAAGCTAATATATGTTAGGGAGATGCATCAGACAGTATATCCCACATTTATTTGACCACATGTAACAGATAAAGCTCTTCTAGAAGCAGCCTCTGATGCTCTCAGATGTGTGTACATAGAATTCATTAGGGTTAAGGCTCTCTGGATCAATGCCTGTTGAGCAAAATAAGACTGGTTGCTGAAATTGAATTTGGCCAATCCTACAGGGAGCTCTGGAGGTGGAAATGCCCTTCAGATCTGTCTCAGAATAGGACAAGGCAGCTGGGCCTTTATTAACACCACTTCCACCCACCACATCCACCCCATATTGCATATTAGTAGATACAGGATGCTTTCAATGGGAAGCATAGCCATGAGTGGGGCTTCTGTCGTCAGCTGAGGGCAAGTTCTGCAGAGGGTAAAGATGAGGGAGAAGCACTTCAGTTCATGAGTGGGGCATGTGGGCAGCTCATGAGACCATCCACTACACCCCAGAGTCCTGCTTTGACATGTGGGGCATCCTCTCAGCAGCTCACGACACCCCAGAACTTTGCTTGGGAGGACCTGCCTGCAAACCTAGTGCCCCAGGGAACAAATGCACTTAGGGAAAGCTGTCCTAGAGACTGGAGCTGTAGAGATGAGCAATCACTGTTTGGAAGCCACAAGATCTTAGCACATTTCTTCACTCAGAGCTTTGAATAGGAACCCATGACTCTACATGAGTCTACTCAGTCTAGACACTTTCAGGCATGTTGCAGAGCAGGTGGGCATGGTCTCTGCAAGATCAGTAAGAAAATCTATGTATAGGATCTAAAGTAAATGATGTTGAGTGTATTACTACTGACATAAGCTAGTTGGTGGCAGAACTGAGACTAGTAGAGCCCTCCCTGCTCATAGTTAAGTATTCTTGCACTCATACCTGCCAGTCCTTGGTTCTGAGGGCAGAGAGGTAAAGAAATTACATTCCAAAATCCCTTGGCCAAATGGGCAGAGAACCTTATTATCTGAAAGTTTTATTTGGAGACCAATTAAAAGAGAGAAATTTCAGTTCATTGCTCATTTGTCATTCACCAGGACTGAGATGTCCCTGGACGATGCTAAGGTAACATTCAGCAGCATCTCCAAGATGACACACAAACCACTGAAAAGTAGCCTTTGACGGCATTAGAAGAGGGTAAGAGCCTCCCAGGAGTGATAAGAGCAGAAACAAATGTGAACTGAAGATCAAACATCAGCCAGCTACACAAGACAAGACCGAGATGGGACACAGGGCAGCCTCAGAGGGGAAGAGACAGTGTGCGGAATCAGTGCTCTGAAGCGGGAACATGAGTGATCTCCCAAATAAACAGATGGACAGATCACAGCCTCATTTAGATGCCACTTTGAGATGACTGCCCCTGGGGTTTTGGTTTCTCTGCTATAAGCGGTTCATCGGTTTGCCAGAATATAAATAGACTACATTGAGACTTACAGCTTGAAAGGGCCTAAAAGATTCTATCGCCCAATTTCATTTCTTTCTTTAGCAGAACATCAAAACCCAGAGAAGTCCATTGATTTGCCTGAGATGACACAGGTAGTTAGTCACAGAATAGATGGGACGTCAGATTTTTTTTTCACTCTATTATTCATTTATTTTCTAGACATGGAAAACTATGTGTGCACTGTCCTTGGGCTTGAAACCAATGGTATAGAGTTGAGTGGGGGCACATTGCTTGTTTTCAAGAGGTTCTCAGTCAACCGGGCAGAGAGGCCCATGAACAATTAATGAGTGAACACAATAGTAATAACATTATGGAAGCATTTCCACAATGCTAAATGACATGTACAAAATGCTGAGAGCCCCTCGCTACTTCTGGGGTGTTGAAGAACAGGTGGACGCATTGTCCTGTATGCCTGTATGCTGGTCCCACTCTGTACCGGACTATCCTTGAAGGAGAAGCAGTATCTTTAATTTTCAGCCTCAACCCTGTCCAGGTCCAGAGCCAGTCCTCATCGGGGCAGTGGGTGTATTAACTATTTTAGATCCAAAGCAATTAAAGTTCGGAATTGCTTATGTCAACATGGGTCCTATGTTCTGTGTACCCGAGTACCCACTTTTGGCACGATTTTAAATGACCCAAGTGCAAAGGAATATATTAGAAGAAGAGAAGGGAATCTCTCAGCACTCTCTGCAGGAAGTATTCCCAGATTTTGTCCTATGCCTCTGCTTTCTCCTTGTGTGCATTTCAGGCTATGATATGGGCTTGTCTTGGTGTATCTACATCATTCTTCTACTTTCTTTGGCTCCCTCCTCCTCCTCCTCCTCCTCCTCCTCCTCCTCCTCCTCCTCCTTCTTCTTCTTCTTCTTCTTCTTCTTCTTCTTCTTCTTCTTCTTTTTAGCTTATTTGTCATCATACATATGTTCTAGCTAAATCAGCATCTCTTCCTGAGACTATATGACCATAGAACTTTAGTGCATACTGCTGTTTGGTTTGCCTATAGGTTCTGTGCTCAAGAGAGAGTAAATCAAATGGGCTCAACTTGGACCAGCTGCCTACCACTCTTCCAGTCATCTGTGGTCAAGAGAATGTGTTCAATTCTAGTAGCCAAGACCCTTAGGCTTTATCCATCATTAACAGTTGTAGATCATCAATTAGCACTGAAGTGGCATGCTCTGGGTAGGCACTCCAAACATGTCTACTCATCATTAACAGTACATCGTGGCCTTCTAGGGACACCTTCCAGATTGAGAAAACTTCTGCCTCAGATTTTTGTTTTCACTCAAGTGATCCAATTGACTTCAGCTCCACTGATCATTCAATGTGATAGTCTGCTCGAGCTGCCATGACAGTACCACTTGGTGGATCAAACAGCATTAATTTACATTATCATACTTCTGAAGGCTAAACGTCTAAGATCAAGGTGCCAACAGCGTTGGTATCTGGCGAGAGCTCTCTTCTTGACTTAGAGATGTCTGTCTTGTCATGTGCCCATGCATGGCCTTTCCTCCATACATGTTCCCCAGGTGTCTTCCTCTTCTTATAAGAATTCTAGTCCGTTTGGATTAGGTATCCAACTCCCCCATGACCTCCTGTAGCCTTAGCTAGCCTGAAGGCCCTACCTTCAATTCTAAATACAGTCACCCTGGGGGTTAAGGCTTCAACATATGAATTAGGGGGTGGAGTGGAGGGTGGGACAGGACATGATTCCATCCATATCACCCAGCAGTCCCCTTCTAACTGGGATTCCTTCCTGTAGCTGGGTTTCCCTTTCCTGGAGTCTCAATTCATGTCCTACCTCACTCACTCTTAATAGGTCACAAAAGTCGTGTGAAAATCAACCAATCCTAAAACAGGCAAAAATTAATCCAAGCTGTAGGGATGGTGGTTATCTTTGGGAATTAGAGACCAAAAGAAGCAATGAAAAGACATTTTGAGAAGGTGTTTCTTGATCTGGGTGCTGGCTACATGGCTGTGTTTCATGGCTGAAAATTCATCAGCCTGTGTACTTTGGCATTGTATTTTTTCTCTGTTTTTGTTATAGTTATCTAGTGCTTTGTAACAAACCACCCCAAAATGTGGGGGTTTAAAGCAATCAGCAGCATTATTTTTTTGTCACATATCTGTAATTTAGCAGAGTTTGATAAGGATAATGTAACTTTGCCACAGTTGGTGTCAGCTGAGGCAGATCCAAGGCTGGGCATTAGCATCACCTGAAGCCTCACTCACTCCCATGTCTTACAATTCATGCTAGTTGTTGGGTGAAACCTTTACGGGGACTTGGCTGGAACATCCACATGGGGCCTCCCTAGGTCACAATATGGCGATCATGTTTCAAGGGTGAGCAGAGACAAGTGGAAGCCACATTACCTTTCATAACCTGGTAATGTCACTCACTCTGTGTTTTGATAATCAAAGCAGCCACAAAGGCTCAACCAGTTAAGGCATGGAGAAATACACTCCAACACTGGATGGGGAATGGCAATGTTCTGAAAGAGTATTCAGACCAGTTATTATGGCAAATTTTGAAGGAAAAAAATGCATCCCACTACAATGTTATTATACTTTAACAAAAAGTTAAAGGAAAAACTTTAAGTACAATTAAAATTAGGAAAAAATAAATAGTTTGGGAGAAACAGGTGGAGCCTGAGTCACCATCAGGAAGTCTAAAGTCAAAAAACAAAAAAAAAAAGGAGAAGTCTAAAGTTATGTCCCACATCTCAGCCCACTTTTGATCTTCCAAGAGCCTCTGTTGTTACAAAAACCTTTCACATATAACCATTGTACATGAAGAAAAGGAATAAACAAAAAAATCAGCGGCAACCCACATTGTAGAGGTAGGCAGGTTATTACACAGGGTTGGTTGAGGCTTGTGTATTTTTTTTCCCAGTCATTTGTAATCATAATGGAAAAAAACATTATCTACAAAATAGGAGGTTGCAGTGTGCAGGAAATGGAGCATGAAAGAGATTTGTGCTGTGATGTAGAGATTAGGAAGAACAACCCGTGTGAATTAATAAATGGGATGCAAATATAGCACATTCAAGTGTAACTTCAGTGCAACTTCGAAGGTTTTGTTATGTGAAGAAATACAAATTCTCTGAAGCAATATTAAGTACGGATCCCCTTCCCCGCCCCCAAGAATGGAGCACGATTGCATTGGGATGATTTCAAAAGCTTTTCAATTCCAAGGTGATGTCAGAGTTCATGCCCATTGAAACTCTCTGATGTTCTTTCTGCAGCCATTACTTCCTCTTTGCTCTATCATGGGCCATACCCAAACATACATCTGTCCTTCCTTACCGCGTGGTGTCACCCCAAACCAATCCATCTACCTATGTGTTTTAGCTTAAAACCTCTGGCCATTCCATCCCTGATCTCAGAAATTTTCTCAGACCCTCCCTGTTCCATTTCCAGCATACTTATGCTCCGGACATACATCACCTTATCTCCCGACGTTCATCCCATTGCTCATGTTCTGCTTCACCCATGCCCTTGAACTTGAGGGCAGGTTTCATTTCCTCCATTTTGTCTGTCTGAGAAATGGGTCTTTTTTGCCTTTGGCTTCCTGATCCCTGGGTATTTTAAATAATGCTTCCATGTATTCTAGGACTGATATTTGGATCCCATCCTGACATTAGGCTGAGAATATAGGAGATCAGGAACCATTTGGGATTACAGCTGCCAAGACTGATCATGGTGGGTGCGGGGCCTGGCTCAAACAGCCTGGAAGCCACTCAAGATAAAAGCAATGGGTACCTACAAAGGCACTGCAGGACACTATTAAAGATAGAAAATTTGAAATTGAATTGTAATGATTTTCATAAAAGAGTAGGGTGCAGATTCCCAAGGGCCTTGCATGATCCCTCAAGCTTCTTACCTAGTTGCTCTCTCAAGAGATAAAACTTCTTCTAACTCAACATAAGTGTTAAGTCAGATCTACCTTACTCAACATCCCAAGGCACAGTGTCTGGATTCTCAATTAACACTTATTAAGTTAATGAAAAATTGTCTATTTATCCCATTTATCATGAACTTACTCGGGCCACAAAATTGGATACTCTCAGAAAAGTGTCCAAACGAATTTGTAGATTGAGTGTACTTCCTTTCTAGTGACAGCTCAAGACACCATTTGGCATTGTCAGCATGAATGAAAGTAGGGCAGGGCTTCTAATGGGCAGAATGATAAGGCACAGGAGCACGTTGTTCAGGATTATTCCATCTGGGTCTTTCACCCTCGCCCCATCATAGTACCTCCTATTCTTAACCCCCTGCAAAAGGAGGCAGAAATAATTGTGGTTGAGGGAATGAAAGATATTTTCTCTTTTTGAAGCCAGCTCGTTCCTTAAGATTCAGAGACTGGTGAATTCTCATTGTGTCCTCATCCCAAGGCAAGTGCACTCAAGCTCAGGACTGTTTTTTGTTTTTTGTTTCTTTCCTAGAGAAAAGCAAGCATTTGCCGCTTGACTTTCTCCTTTCTTCTCTTGGAGGAGGTCAAAATTGTCCATCAGTTGCTACCTGGCCAGCATTTCTCATTACTGTGTTGACCTCTCTTTAACAGTTTTTCCACTCCAAAAAACAGAGATATATTTGAGAAGGAGGTTATGAGAGGTCCTTCAATGGATAGATAATAAAGCATCGTTAATAAATGTCAGCAGAAAATCCATCACTAAACATTTTTTTTTTATCTTTGAGTCCTTGGGGGAACTTTGAGGA
Source organism: Vulpes lagopus (assembly GCF_018345385.1). Taxonomy (NCBI): domain Eukaryota; kingdom Metazoa; phylum Chordata; class Mammalia; order Carnivora; family Canidae; genus Vulpes; species Vulpes lagopus. The sequence goes on along the minus strand of NC_054826.1, from coordinate 93,595,556 downwards.
GCCTATCTGTCCAAAACCTTTGGAAATGATAGAGTTTAATTAATTCCTCAGATATTTATTGAAATCATGGGAAAAGTAAGACACTTGGGGTCTTGATCCCATCTCACTCAGTTGCAAAAGGTGCATAATGACCACTACCTCATCAGGGTGAGGTCTAAACAGATGGAAGGAGAAAGGACCTGGAACAGGATAGGTGCTTAGTAATAGCCCAGGTTTTCCTCTCCTGGAGGTTCAAGAAGATTCTAGCAAGGAGAAGAGCAAGGAGAAGAATCTAGCAAGGAGACTAAAAATCAACCTGTGGCATAAGATAAACATGGAAACTTCTGTAATAGGGGGCTAAATGCTACATTATGGGAGGTCAAAGATAAGGGGGAGCTCTCTGGGCATCAGAGACCCCTTCGTGGCTGTGGTAGTATTTGATCTGAGAGTTGAAGAAAGGACGGTTTCCATACTAGGGCAGGTACTTGGATCACATATGCAGGTTTCCAGACTGCACCCATGAAGCAGGGCTTTCCCCAGGAGCCCACTGATACCCCAAATGGCCTGGGCATGCCAGGATGTTGGAATCCAACGGACTTTAGGGACTGAGGAGTTCCTGGGTGATCTTTTATCCCATGAGTGGGAGGGTGGGGCATAGCAAGCCCTAACCACACAAGTGGAGCAATGATGGGGTCACAATGTATGGTAAGAAAAATGAATCCGCAGCACCTGAAAGACGTATGCTGGAGGATGTAGATTGAGGGTTGTGAAGGCAATATAGAAGCAACTGAGGAAGTCCAGGTGAGGGGTAATGAGGACTTCAATTAGGGCTGTAGTTGAGGGACACAGAGGGAAAACATGAGTGGCTGCAGAAGTTTCAGATAGGAGGCATCTGGGTCTGGTAGTCAGCTCAGAGGGAAGGTCTAGGAGACTTAGCTGGAAATGAGTTTGCATAGGTAGCTCAGAACTCTACCTCAGATAGTATCTTGTCTATTTCCAGCAGCTGGGTGAGTGTTGGGGGCGCTGATGTAGAGTGAGGGGGGCATAAATCATCCCGAAGTACACTTTAGCACTTTCACTAAAAGAGAGGATGGCTGTGTTTGAAACCAAAATTGTTATCACTTACAATCTGTCCTATTTAGGTCTTAGGCTTCTCTTTCTTCCTCTTTAAATGACAAGAATTGACCGGATGTTACCTAGGGTCACTTTCAACATTGTGATTCTATCAATCTTATGTTCCTTTGAAGAATCTTGCCAAGTTTTATGGTCTGTGTGGTTACTGCCAGAAGCTCCATATGGCACCTTTGAAGAAGAATAAGAATAAGAATAAGAAGAAGAAGAAGAAGAAGAAGAAGAAGAAGAAGAAGAAGAAGAAGGAGAAGGAAGGAGAAGGAGAAACAGCTGCTGTTTCAGGAAGCCAAAGGATGACTGTAGCTGTGGTCTTGAGATGGACTTTCCTGAGCATGCTTCGCTGGCTGCAGTGCCATAACCTCTGCTCACTCAGAATTTCTCGTATTTCCCTAAAATTTCTTCTGTCTTCATGATACATACAATCTGTCAGGTATTCCGAGTTGAATTAGTGTTGTTTTGTTGTTTTGTACCCATGGCCCATTGCAATTGTATTTAGCCCAAATTTCCCCCTAATTAATAATGTACAAAAGACAAAGGAGTCATGTACTTTATGCTGACCTTCTAAAAATACCCAGTGACAAATTCTCCATACTGCTTCCTGTTGCTTTAGACATCTGCTTCTTTCCTCACCTGTCAAATTGTACCCTATTTGCCAAGGCAAGCAGCCTTTAAGCATCAGATGGAAGTTAAGAGGGTCTGTTGTAAGATTTCTTAATTCTTATTAGGAACCTGTTCAAGGCAAGTGCCAATTTTTAGTCTTCTGTATGTCTGGTGGAGGTAGGGGAAAATGCCGAAATTTACTAATTTCCCCCAATATTTTATTATGAAAACACTCAAACATGTGGCCAACTGAAATCATTGTATAGTGAATACTCATATGCCTACCAGCTAGTCTGCTGTTAACCCTTTACTATATTTGCTTTATCATATCTCTATCCATTTGTCCATCATTCTCTAAGGTTTTTCGATATAATATATAGTAAGCCACAGATATCCATAAACTGACCCTTAAATACTTCAAACTTTCTTGTTTAAATAATTTAATAATAACAATTAGTAGCATTTATTGAACATTTCCTGTATATCAGGCACTCAAGTAAACATGTAATCCATTTCCTGTTCACAATGATCCATGAAGGTAGGATCATCTTCACTTGCCTACTATCTGCACTTAACAGATAAGGCTTGAACTCAGATGTGTATGACTCAAAAGCACTTCAAGAAACAAACAAAAAAAATCATGCCAAAATATTGGACAGCATCACATGGCATAGTTAGATCATGAAACCCCAAATCAGGTATAAAATTATGCTTGATTCCAGGCTGGTAATAGGCTGATCACTAAGGTCTGGGATAGATACAGCCAAGACCTCAGTTGGAAATGAGATAATGAAGAAAGGGAGTGAAGGCAGAGTAAGAGCCAGAGTCCCAGGGAAACTGAGGCTGTGGTAAGCAGACACTGAGGCAATTACATTGTATGTCTGAGGGACAGGCTCTTTCTGCTCTCTCTTCCACTCATCTCCAAGTTGCAATAATCTATGCCATAATTCTAAAACTGACATTCTTAAGTGGGACAAGTGACGCCATCATTATGATCAATAGACATGTACCAAGTTCAAAATGCCAGATTAGAGAGGCATAGGCAAGCTATCTGCCCTTTGACACTAAATCTTCTATGGAAAGATAATTTCACATGGTCAGGAACTGTAACACAGTTATTTGTATAACCATAAACTGCCACCAGAACCCCCTACATTTTCCTATTCTCCCTGTATTTTGGTGAATTTGTGCAGAACTGGTTTTGGGAAAATGGGTCATGAGTGGAAGTGATGTTGTCATTTGCAGGCTAAAGTGTTTAAGAGTTAGCACAAGACTAGCCATCAGACTCTACCCAGCCACATCTCTCATAGAAGTCCTGAGATGGCAGGCCATGGAAGGGAAAGAGCCAGAATCTCTGAGTCACTGTTTAAAACTGACTACCTAAATAATAATATAAATTAAAAAATGAACCCTTACCTTAAAGCACTGTGATTTGGAAGGTTTGCTTGTTACTGAATCAAAGATGAGCTCATCCTAACTAATGCACTCTAACAAAACAACACACCTTGAAAGCCAAGAGGTGAGAGAGAGCTCTGGAGTAGAGAGGGAAACTTTATAATCAGCTAGAGAATTGAAAGATAAGAAGGGTTTAGATAAATGGGTGGAAAGGAGAACATTTTGGCTAGGTGGGAGAAAAGGCCCAGGGGCTGTAACATTACTTGGTGTTTGCTGTGGGCCACCAAGGTGAAACTATAGTTGAGTATCGTGAGTAGTTATCTACTTGATATAGTGCTTCTTTACAGTGAAAAATCCAGAGAGTAACCCTGAGATCTGCCTAGGTACTGATCGGCTTGTCCTCAAACTTCAGCATCCAGAATTCTTACTTTAAATTCAATCCGTCTTGTTGCAACATAAGGTCTTCTTGTTCTTGGAATAAAAAACACAGTTGCTCGCTATCACCCATAAAATATTGCTTCATTAACTTGAAGACTGTAATTAACTACATATCAGCCTTCTGGCTCCAGGCAAATATCCATAATTCCTTTAGTCTTCCCTCACAGTCTGCTTCTAACCTGTTAATCATTTTCCCTGCCCTTTTGCCATCATCAGTAGAAGGAGAAAAAGCCCTTTAAATAGAATCTGATCACCCACAGCACTCTGTTAGGCACTTTACAGATGCCCTTACATTAAACTACGCCAGATATGCACACAAACACATACACACTCTGTGTGTATGTGTATGTGTGTGCACTTGAGTATATGAACAGATTATTTCTTAAAAATAGATTAATGGTCTAGAAGAGCAGGAAGAAGAGAAGATTATTTCACAAAAGATTTAACATGTGATCATTTCAAATAACAAACTCCCCTAGGTGCCTTTAAAAATGAGAGTTTATTTTTCCCCCTCTAAAAATGCTTACAGTTGTTTATTTTACCAAGGCACTGGCTGCAAATGCAAGTCCATTTGTACATAGAGTTCTCTGCCTACTCAAAGCACTTTTATGGAATATAATTATAGCCAAATGAACAAATACCAACACTGGAGAAGGTTAAAAAGGAAGCCTAGGCTTCATTTTGCTCTGTGATGAGATTTGTCTAAGGACAGGAGGTGAAAGCCACCACCAGAGAAAGGGTGGTGACCTGATGACTGCAGGGTGGAGGTTTACTCCTCTTAAGGAGAGGGGGATGAAGAAATAACTGAGATGGAGGCAGGTGGAGGGGAGAAAAGCACTCTATACCAGCATATGGCCATCACTATATATTGCCAGGTAGAGTGTGTTAGTCAGTACAAGCTAGTCAATGCTGCACTAACAAGCTCCTAGCAGAGAAGAGTCTATGTGCTGGATCCAGGGACTCTCTATTCTTAAAAATCAACTGGTTGACCCTCCGATAAGCAAGAATTAGAACCAACAATGGGACTGGGCTCATGGCTGCAGTATTTTTCCTGAGGATGAATAAAGGGCCTTCGTATCACTGGGAGCAATTGTACCTGGGAGGGCCATGGTGGTTCTAGCAGCGACAGTAATAAAGGAATGAAGTTTTAGGAGGCAGATGGAAGTAAATCTTCCTGGAAATGGTACCCATATGGGGCAATGGCTCCCTTACAGATTGTAAACTTCAGAGAAGTGAAAGATGAGACAGGCTTGGGTCACGATGATTTCTTAACATCTATCACACAGTAGATGCTCAATAAACATTGCTGGACTTCAATTCAAAGTAGAAAATGACTTAGAGACCCGGAGGCTTGAGGCAAATGTGGGAACATAGGGGAAATGGTAGAAGGAATTTGCATGGGATTGATGTTCCAACCATTTTGTGAGTAGAACAAGCTGTTCTTTTGTTTTGTCTTTGCTTCTGTTAGTAAGCTTAGAAGGGCCAAGAGAAACATTATTTCAAAAGGGCAAGATGGACCAGGTCATGTGCTGACTTCGGGGGAAAAGTTGAGAAGGTATGTTTTGCCATATTGCTTGAATGAATAATTCATCTGGCATAGACTTGATGTCAAGTACCTTAACTCTCCTGGGTCCCAATCAACCCTAGGCTCTAAGGAAACTCACTCTCCAGGTAATCAGCAATTTGGCTCTACACTGGCCTTTTCTAATGGTTACTTGCACCAAAGAACTTGGCTGCCCATACCCCAAATGCTTGATGAGGAAGTGGGTAAATTGTAGTCCCCTATTGGCCAATACATAATTCCATTAGATTGGAACCAAAGAAACTCCAGAGCATGACTGTTTAACCCGAACATTCCACTAGTGTTTTTATTTTATTTTATTTTATTTTATTTTATTTTATTTTATTTTATTTATTTAAGATAGAGAATGAAAAAGAGAGCATAAGCTGCAGGGAGCAGCAAAGGGAGAAGCAGGCTCCCTGCTTAGCAGGGAGCCCCACATGGGGCTTGAGCCTAGGCCCTGAAATCATGACCTGAGCCCAAGGCAGACGTTAGCCAACTGAGCCAACTAGGTGCCCCTAAACATTCCACTTGTTATCTGGTGCATTGCTCTATGTACATGCAAGCCTGAGTATGTAGTGCTGAGCTTCTGTGACTGTCTTTGTTGGGACAATTTTTGCTTTTACGGCCCTGACATTTGTGAAAGTGGAGGTCATCCATTTTGCTGAATACATAATGTGTAGAAAATAGTAAGGTTGAATGCAAAAAGGCAAGGCCATCCACTCTTAAACCACACATAAATCTCAGCCTTAGGCTCACATGATTACTTATTCCTCTCATTTGAGCTTGTTAAGTAATTACTACGTAAATTATTAGGATAATGTAATATGCATGACTTTAAGGAATGACAAATTGTAGCTAACTTTCTTAATTTGTTGCCATAGCTACATTTCTAGAAATTCTAAATTGTTCCTCTTCTCACGTATAAATTACTGCCACCCTGCTATTTGTTTAGCTTTGACTAGCTAGACCACAAGTCCATGCCAGTAAAATGACCCCATGTCCAGTCTTGAAAGCCTTGCCTTGGGCTCGAGTGGCCTCCTTCAGAGGGTGAGGACACCTTGAAATACGATCCAGGATTGATATATGCACTGCTGAAGCAAGCATATAACCCAGGATTGGGCAGCCCAACACTACCTTCTTCCTTTTTGACCTCTCAGTCGACATTTACTAACCAGAAGCGAGAGGCTAAAGTGGAAACTAGTCATTATTTGTGCTCATAATAACTAAGGAAAGGCACATTCTGGCACACTGGCTTAGGTCTTAAGAAAAAGTGTAACTATCCTTTCTCATTTTCAATAAAATATTAAAAGACACATTAGTCACATTTGTGCCTAGAAGGTAAAGGGGATGTTCTAGAATGGGGGTTTTCTGACTCTCCCACTGGGTAGCAAGACTAATTTTGTCACCACACCTCTTTTAAAGGATGAGCAAAGACACATTCGGTGTTATGGGTCAAATGCCAACTAAATAAAAGCAAAAGTGAGGAAAGTAATTGGAGATAGCAGAACTCAAAGAAAAAAGGCCCTGGAAACTGTAGCATTTAAGACAAAATACATTAAATAATACAAATATTAAATTAAATAATATAAACAATAAAAAATACACTAAATAATATAAACCATTTTATTTTGGTAATAGGTATAAAATGTATAAAGTTTCACGAAAATGTATACAAAAATGTAGAAAAAAGACAACTATTAGAAATAGAAAAGAATGAACCACAGAAAACAATTTGTGTGAAAGAAAACACAATTCCTTAAGCATCTGTGTGTTTTAATGGTTAAGCATTTGAATAGGAAAATAATTAAGATTGGATTCATGAATATCTATTCATCTATCTACTTCTATCACATCTCTGTGTATCTATAAAGCTCTTCAATCTACAGAGAATCTACCTCCTTATTAAACATTTATGAAAGAATTGGCCATATACCAGGTCTTGAGGAAAACTTAATAAATTTCAAAAAGCAGAAATTACAGGGTTTATATTTTCTGATCACAAAGCAAATAATAATAATGATAATTATAAATGCTTAAAATACCCACTTACTTGGAAACTAAAACAAAAACTGTAATAAGTTGTTGAGTCGAAGAGGAAATCACAACCATAATTACAGCCCATTTTAAAAATAATGACAACAGAATAATGCCTATCAACTTTGACGGAAGGCAGTTAAAGTAGAAGTGAGAGATAAATGGGCACTTGCACATACTTCCATTTTTATACCAGGAAGGATGTACATAAACAAACTCATGTTTCAACTCAAGAAACGTTCAAACATTCGAATCAAGAAATCAGAAACACCCCTCTAGGCAAAGAGGCTCGCAGGGGGTTTAGGGTGGGGAGAAACAAGGAAAGAGGTGGAGTGCTGAGCTATAATTCACCTGCTTCCCGTCATTAGCCTGCAGTGGCCACAAAGATGGGGGGTCAGGGGTAGAGTGGGGAATCACAAATCATTTACATAAATGATTTGTCTTTTATGTTTGCCCAACAGAACCATTGCTTTTCCTCTCTTCTTTGTTCATCTGGAACTTTCTACCTTTTTGCCTCCCTTCCTGCACACATTTGCACGTGACATGCCTGTCTAAGGTATGGTTATTCAGATGGAGCTCCCAATCTGACTTGCCAACCGGTGGGTGTGCACTTGCGTTCTATAACAACCTATAAGTACGTTTTATAGCAGACACCAGTTCGAAGCACAATTAATTCAAACGAAGAGGCGCATCTAGCCGATGAGGCTTTATTAGGATGACAAATGGATTTAAATGAAATAATGCTTGTAGAGTGCACTGCCTAGCTGGCACATTCCAAATGCTCAATAAATATTAACTATTAGACCATTTTATTTCACTGTCTATATTTGTGTATATAGAAAAACTGTAAAGCTATTACTCTACTAATAATAGAGTTCAGAAAAGCGACTGAATAAAAGGCAAATAAAAATAAATATATTCACTATATTCTATCAACATGCTTAAAAATATACAGAGAAAATCCTTTTTTTTTTAAAAGATTTTATTTATTTTATTCATGAGAGACACGGGGGAGGGGGCGGTGGCAGGCAGAGACACAGGCAGAGGGAGAAGCAAGCTCCATGCAGGGAGCCTGACCTAGGACTCGATCCCCGGTCTCCAGGATCATGCCCTGGGCTGAAGGCGGCGCTAAACCGCTGAGCCTCCGGGGCTGCCCAGAGAAAGTCCTATCTGGGAAAGTTGCAAAATGAAAACAGAACAGATCGAACAAAGCAAAAGAAGGAAAATATACAATTTCACTGAGAAAAAATATTAATGAATAATGGAGAGAGATACCATATCCCTTGATTGGAAGACTGCATATTTTAAAATGTAAATTATTCTCGATTTAAGGTACATTTAAACATAATCCAAGAAAAATATTAATGGAATTGGAGGGGGGAATTTTTGGCTCATGATTTTAAAGTTCATCTGGAAAAATGAAAAGGGTATTCAATGTTAGGAAGTGTAAATTAAAATCACAATGAATGATCTCTATACACTTATTAGAATAGCTAAAATAAAACGTAATCACAGTTAACTGCAGAGGTACTGGATGTCTCATACATTGCTGGTGTTATGCAAAGTGGAATAGCCACAGTGGGAAATTGTTTGGCAATTTTTAAATAAAACTTAATGTACACTTATCATATGACCTAGAAATTACACTCTGGGGCTTTATCCCAGATGAATGAAAGCTTCTGTTCACACAAAAGCCCGAACACAAATGTTTATAGCAGCTTTATTTGAAACAACCCTAAACTGGAAATAATCCAAATGTCCTTCAATGGGTGAATGGTTAAACCAGCCCTGGCACAATGAAATACTACTCAGCAATAAAAAAAAGAATGAATTGTTGATATACACAAAATCCTGGATAGATCGCAAGGGCTTTGCACTTAGAGAAAAAAATGCCAGCCTTAAAAGGTTATATACTGTATGCTTCCATTTATATAAAATTCTTCAAATGTCAAAAATATAGAGATGGAGAAAAGATTGGTGGTTGCTAAGGACAAGGATGCAATTATAAATAAAGGGAGGATGTGAAGTAAGGTGGGGGGTACCATGTAGGAGGCCCCTGTTGGTGATGGAGCAGCCTCTTGTCTTGACTGCACTGCTGTTTGTACGAATCTATGCATGGGATAAAATTAGAGCTGTGTGTTGTATGTAAAAATGTTTTTTTTTTACATCCATGATGCAAAAAATGTTGATAGTCTAGTTAACAGTACAAATGGTACAAATGTCAACTTACTGGTTTCAACATTGTACTATAGTTATGTAAAATGTCGCTGGTATGGAAACATGGGTGAAGGGTTCTTGGAACTCTATGTACTATATTTTGTAACTTTCTGGAAGTCTACAATTATTTCAAATAAAATGCTTTAAAACAATTGGGAAGAGGGGCACCTGGGTGGCTCTGTTGGTTAAGCGTCCGACTCTTGATTTTGGCTCCAGTCATGATCTCAGGGTGGTGGGACCTAGCCCCCTGTCCCGCTCTGTGCTGAACGTGGAGACTGCTTGAGATTTTTCTCTCTCCCTTTATCTCTTCTCTCTCTTAAAAAAAGAAAAGAAACACAAGAAGAAAACAGGTTAATAAATAATAAGAACTATGGAATTCATAAAAACTACAAAATTTTAAGTAAGAAGACTAGTGTGATGTGATTGCCCTGGCACATGCAGAACATACCATGAACCCTATATAATGAAAATGTGTTAGGACTCATGAGTCAACAGATCCATGAAACAGAAAACATAGCACTGAATCAGGAGCTGAAACGTGATAAAGAAAGAGCTGCGGTCAAAGTCAAGGGCTCACGACTCAACAACTCATGTTAAAAATTGAATGTAATTCCTTTGAAACAAAATTGTGTTAACGCCTCATCTTATATTACACTCCAAAATAAATTCCACATGTATTAAAAAGCATCAAGGAAAAAAATAAGTTAATTGTTTAATATATAGGGAAAAATCTTTCTAATCATAAAAACCTATGGGTCATATAAATCATAAATATCTCAAGCTTCTAGTCATCCAAATCATCATAAACCATGACAACAAGCAAAGAAATATAAGGGGAAATGATCGTTATCATTACTTTACTGAAAAAGATCATTTGAATGTATAAAAACAGCATCTCAATGGAGAAATGTAAGTAGGACAATAATAGACATTAACAAATATTAAAACTTTTTCAACCTAATGAATAATCAAAGGTAAGAAAAATTAAAGCCATAGTACAATTTGTCGGTTTCTTAAAAAACTACACACTCAAATGCCATATGATCTGGCAATTGTACTTCTGAGAATTTATCCCAGAGAAGTGAAAACTTCTGTTCACAGAAAAACCTGTACACAAATGTTTGTAGCAGCTCTATCCAAAGAGCTGAAACTGGAAACAACCCATATATCCTTCAATGGGTGGACAGTTTCACAAACTGTGGTATATCCATACCACAGACTACTACTCAGAAGTAAAAGGGAGAAAACTATTGATACAAACAATTTGAATAAATGTCTAGAGAATTAGGCTGAATGGAAAAGCCAAACCCCAAAAGGTTACATACTCGAGGCTTCCACTTACATAAAACATTTGAAATGACAAAATTAATGAAATAGAGAACATGTTAGTAGTTTCCAGGAATTAAGGACACAGAGGTGGAAGGGGTAGGCAGTGAGTGTGGTAATACAAGGCCACATTAGCGATCTTTGTGGTGATGAAAACGTTGTGTGCCTTGACTATATCAATAGCAATGGTGATACTGAATTATAGTTTTATAAGATGTTACCACTGGCTAGCATGTGGGGAGGGGTACAAGGGATCTCTTTACTGTGTCTTTCAACTGCATGTGAATCTACAGTGATTTTAAAATTAAAAAGTTAATGAAAAAAGAAAACAATAAAGCAACACAAAAGATCGTTCTCTTTGCCTATCAAAAGAATGAGGAAATAAATTATAGGTAAAAATGCTGGGCTGTATATGGTAAGATCAGGATTCTCCAAACAGCTGATGGGAATATAAATTGATAGTGATTCTGAAAAAAACTTTCTGACAATACATATGATGATCTTTTAAATTGTTTATGTCCTTGACACAGTGATTTAATATGGAGGGATCAGTCTTGAGAAAATAATCAGAGAGGTGGACAAAGATGTATGAGTAAGACTATTCACATTTCTGTATTATTAATAAACTAGTAGAGAAAATTCAAGGGAAACTAAATGTTCAACTGTAGAATAGTTGGTTAAATGGAGGCATGTTCGTATGCTAAAAATGAGATTTTTTAATGACTATTGGATGACATGGGAAGATGTTCACAATGAAAATGCATGACAGAAATAAGATAAAATAGCAAATGAAGGCACATACAGACATATGAACCCACACACAGTTATATATGCATACCTGTGCATCATTAAACACACACACACACACGCACACACACACACACACACAAAGCTTGGAAAGGAAGACACCAGAATATTAAGAATGGGTGGTGGCTCTGTGGCAGTGATTTTCGATTTCTTCTTTGCACTTTTAGTACTTTGCTAGTATCATATGCTTGAGAAGTGGCCAAGCGGATTGCAAGACTGAGAGGTCAGATTTAGCATAAAATTAATTAAAAATAGATTCAAACTGCATTTATTGATCACTTCCTGCATGTCAGTCTCTTAGCTAGGGATTCTTTTCTAAAGTGTCCATTTAACATTCTGACCTCAAGGAGGGCATTTTCCCCATTTTAGGTCAGATAAGAACAGTTCAGAGAGGTTGAGTGGAGAGCTCAGAGACACCCAGCACACAGGCAGCAGAGCAGGAACCCCACCCTTCCATTCTGTTGCTCCTCCTGTTCTGGCAACACTCTTGACTTGGGTGTTTGTTCAGGTAGGTATGGTCAGGTTACAGTGCGGTGACTCGGCTCAGAGGACAGGAGTGAAATTATTAGCTCAATTAAAAAGAAAAGATGGTTTGATGGAAACTATTACTAGAGATAAACAAAGTGTTCGGAGCCCAGTCTCACAGGCATACATGAACTTGGAGCTACCAGTGGCATCGATCCACTGCTGATTTGTGAAGGCAGCATCAGCTTAAGCCTCTACTGGACAGCTGCTTCGACCTGTGAAAACAAAGCCAAAGTTCTGAGCACGGCTTCCCAGGAGCCTGGAAGTGCGGTAGAGTCAGGCATAGCTACCAGACCCTGCCTTCCTCACCCTTTGGCAACTGGGAAACGCTGGTGCAGGGAGAGGAAAGAATGGAGGAGGGAAAGAGAGCATTTGCCATTTCTTCTTGTGCCCCATCAATCATCATTCTCTCCTGTTTTGTACCTCTACCCCAAACCCCAATGCCTTCCAGCTGCATTTCTTCCTCGTTCCACTCTGTCCTAAACCTGTCTCTTGTTGGCCTCCAAGGAGAGAGAGATGCACCTTAGTAAGAGCTTGGCTAATAGAATAACAAAGGTGCAACAAAGCATCAACAGGAACTTCTCCCAGGCATTAACACTTGGAGTGGATAACCCAGCAGAAAATCTTGATTTGTGGGATCAAAAGCTCTGGTGTGGTGATTTGAAAACACATTTGCGAATTCTGTGATATGCTCCCAATCAGGAGGGGGAGTTTGAATGCCCACCCCTTGAAACTAGGCCGGCTTTTGTGATTCTCTCTGGATAGAACATGGCAGAAAAGTTGTACTTGATTTAAAAGGCTGAGTTAGAGAAGGTCAAGATGGGGCAGCTTGTGCCCTGTTCTCCTATGATACTTGCTTTGAAAGCCTGAGCTGCTATGCAAGGGCTGGGCTACTCAGAAGCTTCCATGGTGGAGACACCATGCAAAATGACATGAGAAAGAGAGAGAGAGGGGGTGGGGGGAACTCTGTCTTTTTCCCAGCTTTTTCCCATTTTTCCAAGGTTGTGCACCAGACATGTGAATGGGGCAGCCTTCAGCCCGGTCACAGTCTGACTGCAACCTTGGGAGAGATCCTGAGTGAAGACCACTTGGTTGAGACCGGTCAATCCCCAGAACCAGGAGAGACAATGATAAACTAATTACCATTGTTTTATTTGGCTAAGGTTTGGGGCCACTTGTTAGGCAGCAAGAGATAATGGAAAACATCTGCATTTTGCCACCAACAGACACCAGGATGCCTGAGTCAGGCGGCCTCTTTGTCAGCTCATTTTCTTCATCTGCAAGATGCATGTTGTGATGTTAGTTCTCACCAAACATTTTTTGGGGCTCGCATAGGAGATAATGTGCGTAAAATGTTTGGTACACTGTCAGAACATCTGCTAATGTTGACAGTTATCAGAGGCCACATCTGCACTTGTGGAAACAGACCCCCAGTGATGGAGTCCCATTGCCTCCCAAGGAACATAAACATTTGTGGACATTATTTGACATAGAGAACACTAAACGTATTCCAAGACTTTATAGAACAATAAAGTTTGTTCTTCTTTGCTTAGGACAGTGCTTGACCTAATATGGTTGCTCAAGTAAATATGTTGGACCCCTAGGGGACAGGAATTGGAGGTCAGACATGCTGGTTCTATCACCTACTAGCTATGTGATCCTCAGCAAATTACTTAACCCCTTTGTGCTTCAGTTGTCTTTTAAGTGAAAAGTGGGAAATAATAAATACATTAAAAGGTGTCATGAAAGTTAAAAGGATTCATATTCATAAATGATGAAAGAAGTACAAACCCTACACATAAGGTAGTCCATTCAGAGGCTTCACCATGTCTTTGTCCACTTCCCCCGTAGGCTCTAGGTGTCCTTCCGGTGCTGAGCTGACTGTCTTCCCTGCTTTTTCCTGAAAATCTCAGTTGTCAGAACAAACCCATTATGACTCACTGGGATTGATGTCTCAATCCTCAGCACCTCAGAACGTGACCTTACTTGGACACGTGGTCATTGCTGCTGTACTGAGTTAAGATGACGCTGCAATAGTCAGGCCCTTGATCCAATGACCGGTGTCCTTACAGGAGACAGGCGACAATGTTGTTGTAGACACACCAGGACAAGGCCATGTCACGTGAAGGTGAGTGCAGAGACGAGTGATGCCTTTAGGATCTGAGGATCATCTGGAGAAGGGGAGCCTCTGGAGGGAGCCCGGCCCCACTGACACTTTGATTTTGGACTTTCAGCCTCTCGAACTACGACAGAATAAATTCTTGTTGTTCAAAACCAGGTGGTTCACGGTGCTTTTGTTAACAGCAGCCTCAGGAAATGAATCCACCCAGTCTGGTCGTCCCAACCATTATTTTCAGGGTGCTCTGAAATGCATCGGTGGGTGAGGGTGTCTCCCAGCCAAGACACGGGGATGGGAAAGGGCTGCAGAATGGGACCACGTGGCCATCCCAGCCTGGACCATTGGCCTGATTAGACAGTCCCACAGAAGAATGTCCGAGGGCATGGCTCTGTGTTTCCTGGGTTCTGGGAAAATCACAAGGGCATGAGTGTGGCCTCAAGGACATGTGCTTTCTCAGCCCTGCCAGGTTCAGTGTCGCAGTGTGGCCACCGAGGTCATGCCTTATTTCCTCCTGCAGCCTGTGAGCCTTAGGAAGGGGAAATCACAGCCGCTTCTTGGCCCCAGCAGGTGCTGTGAGGTCAGGGCTACAAGAACCGCTCTAACACCCGGCTCATTAGCTGGCTTAGAAGTCAGATCCAGCCTACTCGGACGGCTGCTCCGTGGTCCACTTCTCACAGCGCGTTAGAAGCCAGAAATCAATAAATACCTTTCTATGGGGGGCAGACTGGCCGTGAAAATGATCTCCAAAGAGGTGGCTATGAAAGAGCTTGCTGCTTGGTCTGATGCTCTGTGAATAAGTGATCTTTGAACCTTCCAGCTCCTGCACCAATCAAAGGCAGGCTCATCCAGGGAGGAGGTGGGGGAAGAAGGCACAGCCTGCTGGGCAGGGGGACAACCGAAGATCCCAGCCTTGGAATCGCTTGGGAGTTTGAAAGGAACTTGCTCGTTTCAAAGTAGCTGGGCTGGAGCTCCATGGTGCAGTTCATCCAGACAGCAAACCCAGCAAGTGCTGCTCCTCCTTCCTGCAGTACAACTATGCGCCCTCCATCAGAGTATCTTGCGGGCAGGGGGTTCCTGGCCTCTCTATGTTTAGTAATCATCGCAAGTGATAGTTCTGAGGCCACACCAGCATAACTCTGCAGTTATTTTAAAAAATGTGTCTGATAGGGTGTTTTCCTAAAAATGATCTGTTCCGAGAACATAAGGGAGGCATATACACTGCATGGTATTCTTTAGAGGTGGGTTTTCTGGGGGCAGGTTAGGTCTGTGAGGAAGTGATGATGAGGAGATTTGGGGAAGGGGGAGAGGGAGAGGGGTGCTGGGGCAGGGGTGGTGTAAATGCAAAGAAACTGAGCTGAGGACGGGATTGAGTGGCAGGTCATGGTCCAGTCACTGGAATCGCTTCAGCTCTGCTACTGGCACACTGGGTCCCCTTGAGCATATCCCCAAGCCACCTATGGCTGGCACACATACAGGGAGGCACTTCTGGATTGTTCTAGCATTGCCAGCTGAGGTCTGCCAGCAGGGCCGTGCTGGGTAGCATCCCTCTGGGTGGGCTCTGCTTCAGACTGCAATGTCCATGTTTAATTCATCCTTTTTAACTGTTTTACTTTTCTAATTCACAAAGCCGCTCCCAACCAAGTCTTCTGCTGGGTTAGTAGGTTTGCTGAATATTTGCACTCAAAAGGAAGGATCTCATCCTATACACATGGGCTCTTAATGGCTTCCTGGCTCTATGCAGCAAGAGCAAGGGGAAATCTCTCCTGGTCTTACCTAGTACAGTTCTGCCTCTTTTCCTGAAATCTGGGAGCTGGGTTGCATCCTCATCCTCCTGGGGATCTTAACTTTTACCCAAAGTGGGCATGTGTTCTGAGATACAACTTCCAGACCCTGGCGTGAAGGACGTGGGAAGGAGACCAGCAGAGGCATGGTACATCATAGGAGGATGGTCAGGGGTAAAGATGGGAAGAGAATTGGGAGCAATTCCAGCTGGAGATTGTCATTTTTTTTTTTTTTTTTTTTAAGAGATTGTCATTTTTATGGGGGAACACAGGGCTAACTGAGGACAAGGCACAAGCCTGGGCAGCACATTGACAACACCTTGAAACAGGAAGAGGGACATTCCTCTACAGACTTAACTGCCTCAATGTCAATACTTTGCTAAAGGTAAAGGCAATCTTAGCCCGATCCCCAGGATCCTATAAGTCTACTTTAACCATAGAAACTCCTTTAGAAATTTCCATTATCTCTAAACCCCCCTGATACATTTGGCAATCATCCTCCAAGTATATGGTCCATTGATATACATCAGAAGGGTCTCATGACTAAGGGTTTATTAGACGATAATAAGTGACCATTTCCCAACAATAGCTAGTCCCCTCAAGATCCTGGAAACCTTGCTTCCAAACTTCCTTAGAGTAGGCTATCCTCAAACCCCTCCCAACTCCCAGGTATATAATCAGCCACCCCTCATAGGACTGGGGCAGGAGCTCATCTTGCCCATGGGTCCTGTCCCTGTGCTTTAATAAAACTATCATTTTGCACCAAAGACATCTCAAGAATTCTTTCTTGGTCGTCGGCTCCAGACCTCACCTATATTCCAAAACTTCATCAATTTGACTTTATTTTTTTATTTTTTATTCTTTAAAAGATTTTATTTGTTCAGGAGAGACACACAGAGAGACACAGAGACACAGGCAGAGGGAGAAGCAGGCTCCATGCATGGAACCGGATATAGGACTCCAGACTCTACCCAGGATCCTGGGATCACAACCTGAGCCAAAGGCAGATGCTCAACCACTGAGCCACTCAGGTGCCCCTTGTCATTTGGCTTTATTATTACTACTAATATTATTATTTTTAGCACTATTCTGTTTAAAGAAGGACCACAGGACGCCCAATTGTACCATCGCCAGAGATGAAACACAGAGATTAGGACCAGAGTGTTACAGCTGTGTTGAAAAAGAAACAAGCTCCAAAAGGAGTCATTTGCCTGCCATGATTTATTTCAGGAATGTGACCTTTTAAAAGTCAGTCTGAAATTTTCTGATCAGCACCAGTGAGGTCATTTACATGATAAAAAATCAAAACAAACTCTGCTGCTCCCTCCCTCCTGCCACCCCAAAGATATCCTGGCCAGAAAGGATTCTTTCTTTTGCTGGTGACTTTCTTGCCTCCTCCTCCTGCCTGTAATTTCCCTGTTGTGCACTCTTGGGAGCATCTCTCTACTTGTTAGATGGGGTGCTGTCTGATTGGGGAAACATTTAATAAAAAATTAAGTCTTTACTCTGTTGAATTTTGTAGTTTTTTTTTTTTAAGAGCTGTTAGGAAGAGATGTCTGAAGTCTAAGGCTAAAGTATTTGCTTCCCTGTCCCTATTAGTTTTCTTTTTTTTTTTTTCCCCTATTAGTTTTCTATAACTGCTGTAGCGGGATTGCCATCTTACTGAATTACAGCAACACAAGTGTATTCTCTGACATTTCTGGAGGTCAGAAGTCGGCAGTAGGTCTCACTAAATATCAAGGTGTGGGAAGGGCTGTGGTACTTGTGAAGACTCTGCGGAGGATTCTGTTTTCTTAGGCTTTCCAGCTTCTAGAGACCACCCACATTCCTGGGCTAGTCATCCCTGGCCCCATCTTCACAGCCAGCCATGAATGGTTGAGTCTTCTCACACTTGGGCACTCTGACACCGACCCTTCTGCCTCTCTCTTCCACATCCACTTGGATACTTCAGGATACTCTTAATTAGAAGCTATAACTCTATCTGCTTCCTTAATTTCCCTTTGCCATCTAATATACCATTTCACAGGTTCCAGGGATCAGGATGTGGGTATCTTTGGAAGGGGGACATTATCCTGCCTCCCATGTACCCTGTGCAGTAAGCTTCCTTCCGTTCCTCTAGAGCGCCTGGTCCAATACGGTGGCCACTAGTTACATGAAGTGTTGAATCCTAGAAATGGGGCTGGTCCAAATTGAGATGTTTCATCAATGCAAAATACACATTGGATTTTAAAAGTTTAAGATGAACATGGAATGCATGTATCTCATTAATCATTTTTTAATAGTTGATTACATGTTGCAGTGATAGTGTCACTAGCTGGACCCCAAGACCTGACGTTCATTGACCCACCTGCTTGGACTCACCAACCTTCGACCTTCATCCCACATTTTCCCTTAAACTCTTCTTCCCAATTTGTCTCTTAACTCAGGCAAATGGAAGCAAAACTATCCCTCAGGTGTTGGTGACTGCCCTGACAAGACTTGCAGCTGGCCCAGAGCACCCAGACCAGATTGAGATTAACCCTTGACTTGTACCTACACAGATGGACCATGAGGTGATCTTTGGAATGACCTACAATCATCCTTTATCTCATTACAATACTAAAATCTATACCCAGGGAGGAGCCTTGACCTCATTTACATGACGTACCATCTATATATCTATATCTATATCTATATCTATATCTATATCTATATCTATGTGTTTCCTTAAGGCACATGTGCCACCTTACCACTTGCCTTACATAAGATGACAAGATAGGATTCCCTACCTAAATATTCATCCTAACCCTAACAAAAGGAACCCATGCACCCTCACACTGGGAGTCATGGCTTTGAAGCCATTCCCCATGATCTTTTTATTTGATGCAAAGAAAAGTTTTCTTGACCCAACAACTCAACCTGATGCAGTTGCTGACTCCCCAACAAGCAACTCAGGCTGGTTTGGTTACAGAACCATCCAAGAGGTCACCTCTGAGTCTTCAAATCTGTCTCACCTTGACTGCTGCCCAGGCAAGCCTGGGAATCCCACAGCCTGTCTCTTTTGACTCTAGTCAAATACTGGTTTCAGCAAACACTTCCTGTGATCCTGAAGCCTTGGGCCAGGCCTATCAGGCTTTCCTTCAAGCCTATGACCAGGCCTTTGTCCAAGAACCTGCTTCTAACTTTCAGGGTCAGTCCTCACCTGCCTTAGCTGTATGGACATTCTAGTGACTGGGTTCCTGCTCTGCTCCATTCCACATCTCAATGAATCCTGACATGTCCACAGGAGACTCTGGGGGGGCCAGTGTGGCTTGATTTAAACTTAGGCCTTGGCAAACTCTTAGCTTTGAAAGGTAAGACCCCAACCCATGGTTGTGGTGACAGGCCCAAGACTTTACAACCAACCTCTTTATCTTTACAAATCAGTGTGATATAAGGGCCTTATCACTCTGCATGGCTCCCCCATCCAGGCCCTGTCCTAAAAACCTGGCTGGCTTCAGATCAACTGGCTAATTACTTGTGCTGTAATGATCAACCTGCCTAATTTATCACTTCTTTGAACATTTAATTAGCCAGCAGTGCAAGACAATTAGGTTCTGAATTAGGATAAATTAAACTGCTAGCTTAGCAGCTCTAAGGACATGGAAACTATAACCAATTACATCTACAAAAAAGATTTGACAGGACCATCAAAGAGCACGAGCCTGTCATGGACTAACAGCCCGATGTGCCAAACATTCTGGAGAATCTAGGGGGGCCAGTTTTAGCTTGGAAAACAGAGCAGGGAGGTGTACACCTTTGAGAGAGCGAAACATTTGCCTGGCACAGGGTTTGGAGTCTTTACCCCCAGCTAGAAAATGCTGATAGCATCTGTGACAATGGACCGTAGGATTATTTTAAAGATTTCATTTTTAAGTAATCTCTACAACCCCCCCATGGGGCTCAAACTCACAAGATTAAGAGTCATATGTTCTATCGATTGTGCCAACCAGGTGCCCCTGTTTTAAAAGGTAAAGTAGAATTAGAAATTTGCATAGTTAGCAAGTTCAATGGTCATGCTTAGGATCATTGTTTTGCTAGTCCAAAAATTATGGATGGTACTCCAGTATAGCATATACAGTATAGATTCTTTACAGAAAGAAAGTCATCTCTTATCTATTTAAGCCTAGTTACTCTTGAATATTCACACTGTGATGCTGTTTGCACTCCCCAGGCAGATACTGAGCTTCATTATAGATGCCCTTCAAGCCTGAGGTTCATTCAACTTCTGCTTTCACTGTGAGGAAAAGTGATTGACATATACGGGGCTTCCCCTCCAGACAGGGTGATGAGAACCAAAGAGAAGGGTGTAGAAAAAGGCAGGAGGGCAGGAACCTTCTTGATCTTATTCTCTTTCTGGGATTTTCCAAGAATGCAGGAGGACCTCTCAAGCTCAGGGAGCAAATCATTTCACAAGGCAGGCTTTTAGGTTCATGTGATTCCATTCTATTCCTTCTTTTTTTTAAAAAAATTATTTATTTATTCACGAGAGACACACAGAGAGAATGAGGCAGAGACACAGGCAGAGGGAGAAGCAGGTTCCATGTAGGGAACCCGACATGGGACTTGATCCCGGGTCTCCAGGATCACACCTTGGGCTAAAGGTGGCGCTAAACCACTGAGCCACCCGGGCTGCTCCTATTCCTTCTTTGTGACTTAACACTTCCCGTGAAGCCTTGTATGCATGGTTTGAGTCTGGTTCACAGCTGTGCTATGGATTATTACTTATAGGGACTTTGTGCATGGGGTTGGATTTTGTATTCCAGGAGATGCCTGCATCCTCACTTTCCAAGCATGGTGCCACCAGTGGTAACATGCAAGAGATCCACAGGGAAAAAGCGAACTTCAGCATAAAAAGAATCACCAAGTTCCATGGCTTGACTTGCAACCTCCCGCTCTTACCACCTTTCTTATCCAGAACTCGTGTCTACAGCCCAGTTTTGAGTGTGACCACGGCAGACACCCAAGCCACACAGGCACACTGTGGCCAGCAGAAGGGGGAAAATGTACTGCATGGATGTGTGCATGATCGAAGGCAGCTTCCAGAACCATGAGCCAAGTCATGGGCTGCAGGAAGGCATTGCCATGCTTCCGAACGCCTAAGAAGAGGAGCGAGCCAGACACCAGAGGAAGATGTTTTCAGCATGATCAAAGGGCAGCTTGATCACTTCAGGAAGAGAAGTGGTTGGCACGCTGTGGATGTTTGGAGGTATGTAGTAAGTGCAAACACAGGAAAGCACCCAGTGGGGAAGAACTTCCTTTTAATCGAGAAACCTCTGAGCAGAGGCAGCTGACAACCGAGTCAGGATTGAGTGGCCCAGCTGACCAGTTCCCCAGGCCAGCTCTCCATATTTTCCCAGCTCTTAAGGTTTTGTTCGTTTGGCTTAATTAACAAGGAAATCAGCAAGGCTCGTTCGGGAACAGACTTCGGCATCCCAGTTTCTAGACTAAGGGTGTTTACTTCTCCTGCCTCTCTCAAATCCCATCTCAGACATTAAGCTAACTGCAGTCAAGCAACTTCCTAGATCCTTATTGTAAAAGAAGATCATAGTCATTTTAAATGTCTGGGAAATTAGGAGCAAATAGCAGATTTAGCCTTAGAAATTTTGCAGGGAGCATAGGTTCATACTAAAGCTCTGAAGCAAATGTCACAAACCCTCCACATCATCTTAGAGAATGTTTGCAGGTATGCATTTCATTGACATATTTAGAGCAAATTAGTCTATTTTGCATTGTTTCTCCAAATCGCATCATATCATCGCTTCATTAAAAATGCTCCAATTAAGGGAAAGAATGAAGTTCCTGTAGGGTAGCTCTCTGTACATATTAGTCTGAAGCTTTCAAATTAGAGACGAAATCACAGGTCTCTGTTACCATGAGAACCACAGCATTTCTCTGGCTGTTAAAATTATTAACTCAAAGAACATGCATCTTCTTAAACTCTGCCTGTTATTTATCTACTGTTCCTTGGGCTTGTCTGTGCCTAGAGTGAACTCTATTAATCACCAGTGCAAGAGAGAACAGCCGCGACTTTCTTCCTGTCGGGAGTGGCAAGCAGTGGCAATTCATTTCCCCATGTCGCTCCATCCCTCTTGGAGGGTAGAGAAGAGGAAGGATGGAGGCACTCTGGAGTGAAGGCAGTCTTAAGGAGCCTGAAATGATGCACAGGGATGAGACAGACTGGCTGTCAATGGCTTTCAAACCCTCTGAGGGAGACCAGAAGACTAGAGGCTTCCTTGCCAGGTGACTGGGGCCTGCACCAACTGCCCATTTAAAAGCAAAGACTAGTAATTGTGAAGTACAGTACATATATCACTTTCTGCTGTACAGAATGCTTTCCAAGCCATTCACTCTTTTCATCTCTATTTTACAGAGAAAGAAACAGCCACTAAGAGAAATTCCAAAACTTGCTCAAAAAAAACAAAACAAAACAAAAAACAAAACAAAGCCAGTGGAGTAGGTAGTGAGATACTCCATTTTTAAATCCCACGTATCCCACACAAAAATCTGCACAAGGGTGTTTACAGCAACTGTATTTGTAATTGCTCAAACTTGGAAACAACCAAGATGTTCTGCAGCAGGTGAATGGATAAGCAAAACTGTGGCACATCCAGATAATGGAATATTATTCAGCACTAAAAACAAATGAGCTGTTAAGGCACAAAGAGATATAGAGGAAGCTTAAATCCTTATTACTAAGCGAAAGTAGCCAATCTGAAAAGGCTACCTACTGTATGATTGCAACTATATGACATTCTAGAAAAGTCAAAACAGTGGAGATAGTAAGAAGATCAGTGGTTCCCAGGAATTCACAGGGAGGGAGGGATAACTGCGCAGGACACTGAGGATTTTTAGGGCAGTGAATATACTCTGTATGACACGATTGTGGTGGATACATGTCGTTACACATTTATCCAAATCCATAGAATGCACAACTCCAAGAATGAAGTGTAATGTGAACTGTGGACTCTGGGTGATGGCAGCGTGTCAGTGTAGGCTCATTGAGTGTACAAATGTATCACTCTGGCGGGGGAGGTTCATATTGGGGAAGGCTCCACATGCGTAATGACCACAGATACACAGGAGATCTCTATGCCTTCCTCTCAATTTTGCTGTGAACCTAAAACTGCTCTAAAAAAGAGAGGCTAAAAAAATTTCATGCCTTTTCCTTGTTATTCAGCAGGCAGGAGAAGGGAACTCTTGGCCATTTAAGAGATCAATAGAAGATGGACACTGATTGGACACTGATCGGACACTGTGATGAGAAAATGGGTCAGGAGAAATGAGTGTTGGCAATCGATGGGGCTCTACAGGAACCTGGGTCCAAAGCTGTAGGGGCACAGAGCCTCTTCAGCAAAGCCTTCTGGCTGAATTGCCACCCCCCTACTCAATATGGCGACAATCATTCATTTCTCAAGTGCCACAGTGCCTAGTCACACACTCTGCCTGTGGCCGACTTGCTCTCTTAAGGAATTTGTTTACTGTAGAGAGATGAGCATGTGCAGTGTGATGTGATCTCACAAAGAAAACACACCAAGCTCCCCAATCAGAAAATCTTAATCCACATCCTCCAGGCTCTGTTGTATCTTTTCTTGGTCACTACTTTTACTCTCACTACTTTTACTCTCATTTCTCTTTATTTTTTTGAATATTTTATTTATTTATTTGACAGACACAAAGAGACAGAGAGAGAAAGAGAGAGAGAGAGCACTAGCAGGGCCTGATCCTGGAGTCACAGGATTGAGTCCCACGTCAGGCTCCCTGCATGGAGCCTGCTTCTCCCTCTGCCTGTGTCTCTGCCTCTCTCTCTCTGTGTGTCTCTCTTGAATAAATAAATAAAATCTTTTAAAAAATTTGTAAATATTTTTGTGCTTTTTAAAATTATTCTGCAGTTTTATGTGTCACTGAGTATTAAAATGGGACTGTTTCAATTTTAGATGAAGGCCCAAAGATAGAAAGCATAACTATAGATGGCCAGCACTTTACATTCTCAAATGAGGGTTTATACCATTTGGGAAAGGTTTAGAATTCCAAAGGTGGCAGACAACAGGCCCTGTGCCTCTTAGCACAATGAAAGTGGGAGAGTTCAGGACAGAGTTGGTGTGTGTCTTGCTCCCAGTTTCAAAGGGCTTCAAAGGGGGCACCCAGGATGCTTCTATGGGTCTCCTGGAACGCAGTTTCTCAGATGGCTGAGTGTGGAGAGCAGTGAGTATGCTGGGAGCTGGCATACTGCTCTGATTGTGGGCAAGAATGCACATTACCCTGGAATAGTGGGAGCACCATAGGAAGCAGAACTTCCTAAGGAAAGGGGGAATTTCAGAAGAAAGAAGCCAGAGTTGGGGTGGCTGTAATAGCCTGCCAAAAGGGGCCTTGCCTTGCTAAGGGAACAGAGTGAGGTGGCTTGCCAGTGGGGAGTTCCAAAGAACCCACAAAATAAGAGGCGGCAGTAAATTCTTGCTTATGGGCAAAGGAGACCACCAGGCCCACCCAGGGGTTTCAGAGCAGTCCTGCCCCTTCCTCCTCCTGGTGTCTGACTCCTTTTCCCAAGAAGGAGGAGCCAAAGGCAGCCTTCACAAGGCAGATAGAGGATAGCAGCACTTGCCAGGGAAGTGGAGAATTCACCAGATGGTGCTTTGGTCCAGCCTTACTGCCTTTCCATCCTGCAGCAAGTACAGCTGACCTGGGAATGGTTTAACTTCATATGCAATTTGGAGTTTGGAGTTGATGTCCTTCAATCGTATTAGCTATTGAGATGAAATTACTCTGGGACTATCCTATCCTAGCTACAGGATCTTTAGTTTACAAGAATGAGCTGAGCAGCTTGGGGCATCTTGCTCGGTGGGGCCGCTGAGATTGCACTTGGAGCTAGGGATGAGCTAGGGATAGGCGTGTCGAGGCAGATATGTCATGATGCAGGCAATGTCAGAGGCTTTGGATGGAAAAGTGATTAGGAGTCATCAGTGGCCACAGACAGCTCTCACCCTCAAGTCAGGTGTAAAGTCTGGTTCACTCCAACGCTCTCATTTTCAACTTGGGAGGGAAGCATCATTCCACACTGTGCAGGGCAAGCATGCCCTCACCAGTGGGGTTCTCAACACATCAGGACCCCTCGATTTAAATGTTCTAGGGCTTTAGGGGAGAAAGTATAAATGACCCAGGAAGATCAGTTGTGGGCAAGAAGAAACTGACTCCCTGGCAAGGAGGCATACTCAGGAAGCCCACTGTGGCTGAGTTCCTCAGGCTGTACCCAAAAGGGACACTAAGTTATGAATCCTGAACTTCACAAAGATGATCAAGAGTAATGATTCCTCACCCGTGGTCCACAAACCCCTGGGATGGGGGACAGAGCTGGGGTAGGGCCGTGCTTAGAATTAGAGCAAGAAGTTCAACTATTTCTTACCATCTTGAGACCATGCACTGCTGGTAAACCAACGTAGTAAAATATGGTATCATGGATGGTATTCAACAAGTGTGTAATAAGGCACATATTCTTTAAATGCACTACTGGATTTTTCATGACACTGGGCCATTTTGCAATTCTTCATCACAAATGTTATCATGGGAGGACCTGCCGCTTTCTTATTTTTTGTTCCCTTAAAGAGATGTCCTTACACCAGATGAGAGGAAAGAGATACACAGGACCATGATGCCATTGCATTAACACTAAAATGCCATTTAGCCAGCATGCGGGCTGCCAGATAACACTGTGAGGTACTAGAGGGATGAATTGAAAATTGTCATTCCGTCAAACTTAGTGACAACATTATCTGCAGATCTTAGAAAAATCAGCTCAGAAAAATCCCTGGTTGGTAGTGATCCTCTCAGATAGATTGAAATCTTTCTAGGCTATTCCTCAGGGCTCATCAATCAAAGGTAGTTGTCATGGTGAACAGTTGAATGGATGGTTTCCATTTAATTATCTTCAGCCCTCTGGATATTGAAAACACTTGGGGACAGCAGGCTCTGCCGGCCCCTGTCTCGTCAGCTCAAATAACTGTTGCTCTTTCCTCACCCACCTCACCTGGAGGCATTCATTCATTCATTTGTTCAATAATATGTACCAAGTGCCTACTATGTGTTAGGCAAGTGCTCCTGCCAAGGATTCCTCTGTGAAAATATCAGGTGCCATCTATGACTTTGCAAACTTCAAGCTGGATCCAGACAATCATGACAGTTGGGAATCAGAGGAAGGCACCGATGCCTGGGAAGGTACTACTAGGTATTGGCCAAATGGCCAGGAGCTAAGAGTTGGGTTCCAAAGAATCAATAGGGCAGGTGAGAGTATTGACTGAGAGAGGAGGTCCAGGTACAATTCTTTCCAGAGAATGGGAGATAAAAAGGGTAACAACAACATAGGGGAACTAAACAAAGCAAAAGGGAACCCATTGCCACCAAGAGGAAACTGATGATGAGGAAATCAAAGGATAAAAGGTGGGAACCAGAGAAGAATTAATAAGAAATTAAGAAGGGTCCTGGGCATTTCCTTGAAAAGCATCATGATTTCTGTGTCTCCCATTCATTAGATGTGAAGTTTATGATATCAGAGACAAGGCTTATATTAAGGAAGCAAAGTTAAGTGAGACCACTCAGACAATCAACATGGCCATATATCCATCGATCCACCCATCCCCCACACATCCATCCTTCCATCCATCCATCCATCCATCCATCCACCCATCCATCCATTTGCTCATCTGGCAAATGTTTTCCGAAGGTCTACCATGCACCTGTCTTCTGGGAGTTAAAAACATAAAACAGATTTTATACATGTGTTTATTTAGTCACAAGTGTAAGTCATGCTGTGAAGTCCACAATCAGAGAGATGATCAGGGAGAGAACTACAGGGTGAGGAGGAACTAGTAAGAAGAGGCCAGATATGGGGTAAATTTTCCAGGCAGGGGGAAAGCACAGTTGGGGACTTTACAGACATACAAGCACACAGTAAACAAAGGTGGACACTGGCCATGTCACAGAGGGCCACTGAGACTTGGCCCTATAAGCAACAGCATTTAAAGAGGTGGAGAGATATGAATGGGGCTGCCTTTTTCAAGACCCACTCTGTGCTGTGGGAAGAAGGTATAGATGAGGGTGAAAGTGGAGGGATGTAAAGCTGTAAGGAAATGGATATGGCAGTCCGGGCAAGAGATGTCAGAGGCTGGGCCTTGAGTGGTGTCAATGGAAATGGAGAGCAGTGGTCATCCTCACTCTGGTGTCAAGGTTTATAGCTCATCTATACATACCTCCTGCACGTGACAGTATGTACCTTCACTGGACATGCTCACTTAGCAGAGGAGCTGGCTCCAAACCACAGTAGACTCCCTTGCAAATCTTCACACCCACCCATAATGCTAATCGGTTCCATTAGGGAACACAGTTTGGCCTTAAATGAATGGAGTCTCTCTGAATTGGTGGCCTGATAATCACCTCAAATCCAGGACTAGGCTAGGGGGCTCAGGCTCCGTGCTGTATCAGAAAGAAATAGTACTGACACCGAAAAAGAAATGTTTGAGTTATCTCAACATTTGGGGAACCAGCCCAGTGGTAGGGGTCTGAGCAACGTCTGCTGCTGACCGGCTTTGTACCATATCAATGCTGCTTTCTTGGTTGATGAGAAAGAAAAAAACAAAATAAGCCTTTAAACATTCCTCCCTCCAAAGTGGTGGGGAAGTTCTGTCTGGCCTGTCATTAGAGGGGAACAGGGAAGAGAGGAAGGAAAGAGAAGGGAGAGATTCGACTTTGTTCATTTTTGAAGGAAGATCTTTTTAAAGTTTTTTATTTATTTTTTTTGAAAGAGAGAGAAAGCAGAGCAGGGGAAGCTGTGGAGGGAGAAGCAGGGTCCCCCGCTGAGCAGGGAGCTTGACATAGGGCTCCATCCCAGGACCCTGGGATATGACCTGAGCTGAAGGCAGATGCTTAACCAACTGAGCATCTAGGTTCCCCAAATTTTGTTCATTTTTGAAGTTTATCTTTAATTTTTTCCCTTCTAGCGACAGGGCCAGTTTTCTATAATCTGTACAGGTGTGGAGACGGTTGGTAGAAACATATCAGGTGCTATATTGGCACCCAAGAGATGTAATGTTGGTGCGAATGGATGGCAGTGTAAGCAGCGCATCAGGTAGGGTGTTGACATTGACAGTGATGTGTCAATGTCAAAAGTAGGGTCTTTGGAAAACATATAATGAAGTTCCCAATTTTTACATTTAATGTGTTATCACCCAACTGAACTGACATTTGGAGATCAAGTGATGACCACTTCACCCTGGATTGCTCTTTTAGTTGAAAGTGGACATCTCTTCCTGTCCCTCCCAGGCTTGGTTTCAGGACTCTCAGGGGCTGTGTTACGTGTATGTCTTGAGAAACAGGATCTTGGGTCCCTTGTGTGGTTGGCATTTTACTCCTTGCTTGCTCTTGCTCGGAGCTTGCATGCTGCAAGGCAGGTTCATTCTTGTCAGTGCCACATGAAAGCTGCTATGTCACCAATGCCCAGTGTCGATGGCACACTGTTGTCCCAACTAGTTACCAGCACATCACCACCAATGTCAACAACTCCCACACACACTGCTGTGCCTCCATGATTGGTACCATCCATCGGCACCAACACTACATCTTTTGACGACCAGGATGGCAGCTACGAGGTCTTTTATCATCTTGGGAAGTCACACACTATCAGTTCTGTGGACCCCTGGCTGTAAGATCAACCTGTTGATGGGAAGAGTCTGCACAGGGTGGGAAGACCCTGTATTTCTTGAGGGCTCAATTGGGGCTACCTTGGAGCCTGGCTACCACACCTCACAAGCAATGATGATCTGTTAGAGGAGCCCTTAGAGGGAAGAAATAGCCTGGTTCTAGAACACTTGCTGGGCTCAGCCATAGGATGGGAGCAGCAGGGAGCAAAATGTGACTTTCATGTGAACGCTGTGGAGGCCCCATGGAGGATTCATGAAAGATGGGGAAGGGGGAGCTTCTGGGGGCTGACCGCTCACTACACTTCTCATGGTAAGTTTCCTCCAAGGGAGATCTGAGCGGTACACCCCCCATGGGTGCCCCATCCCCATTCCTTTATGAAACAGATCCTGAGAGCATCCATTTATCAGCCTCCTTGTTCCAGGATTTTCCTAGTTCAAGGTGTTCAATACACCTTCAGGTTGAGCTGGGAACACTGTCCCCCCCATTAAGAAAAGGAAGCATAGGGATCCCTGGGTGGCGCAGCGGTTTGGCGCCTGCCTTTGGCCCAGGATGCGATCCTGGAGACCCGGGATCGAATCCCACGTCGGGCTCCCGGTGCATGGAGCCTGCTTCTCCCTCTGCCTGTGTCTCTGCCTCTCTCTCTGTCTCTCTGTGACTATCATAAATAAATAAAAATAAAAAAAAATTAAAAAAAAGAAAAAAGAAAAGGAAGCATAGAGAAAGAGATACAGTAACCCGAGGTCTTCCCCAAGATGACAGAAGCAAGACTCTAATGAAGGAGTCTCAATTCCAAGCCAGTGATCTTTGCTTGGTGCCATGAAATGCCCATAAATTCTGCCCTCTGTGTGAGGGATGGGCTTACAAGGACACTCCTGGCTGCTGAAGATGCCATTAGCTCTGAGGCACATTCCTATTTTTACTCTTCGTGCTGCTACGGCAACAGATTTGACTCCCTAATTATGTTTTGCTTGGGCTAATGTAAAAATTAATTTTTGTTCCCTGAACAGCCATCAACCGCTGGTAAGAGGAGATAACTGAGAAGATTATAAATTCACTCGACACCAGCACGATCCACCAGCAGGGGAAGGAACTGTCACTTGTTACACGTGCGTTCTGTGCTCTACTCTGTACATGATGCCTCCTTTCTCCCGAACCTGTCAGGTAGATTTTAATATTCCCATTTTAAAGTTGAAAAAATAGAGGGTAAGCATGTTATTCAGAATTATATGCAGAATAAGTGGCAAGATGGAATTTAAGGAGTATCTGTCAGAGTTCAAATTTAGTTCTCTTTCGCCTAGGTGGGACTGCTTCCGGTTTTAATATTCACTTAGATGCCTAGTGGCAAGTAGGAGATGGGAACAAGAAGGGAAAGGCACACAACTGTTCAGAAGGGTCTGGGCAATGGTAGCATTTGTTGGGGTTACTGCTGTTCAGAGTATAGTTTTGAGTTTTGGTTCTGAGGCCTAATTATTTCAGGTCACAGAAGGATTTGTGAATCTTGGGGGAAATATATTCCTATTGATTAAATTCACAAGAGACTGATGTATAAATCTGAATGAAAATCTATTTCCTTGGAAGGGAATGACCAGAATTTCCATGTCCATCCTCCAGGACTCCCTCTTCCCAGAAGCTTCATAGGTTGGCTTACTGAGCATAAGGCTACTTGGTAAGTATAGAATCAGAACCACACTAACTGGGAGGTAGCTTTGAAGACCTCTATGGACATCTTGTGGATGACTCCTTCTTAGCCTCCTCTCTTATATGATGGGAATATTCTGGTGTCTCTCTCCTGTAAACACTCCTAAGGAAGTACCGTCATGTCTTGCTCATCACTTTTGGTTTACTAGACTTTCCTATCTTCCCTTTGAGGGGGAAAAAAAAAATATATATATATATATACATATATATATATATATATATTCGATATATAGGAATATATATTCAATATATAGGAAATATATATATTCAAATATTTTATTATAATTATAATTAATTATACTACAACTATCTTTGCTATGCAGCCATGTTTAATTTCAGGGCCTCTTCCTACTATTTTGGCTTGGAGATTCTCTGTCCTTTGCTAGATGGCTTCACAAATGTTTAACATTATACATTTTATCTTATTTTCCTTAAGATGGTACAAGATATGTCAATCTAGTGCCTAAGGGCCTGACCCTCCTCCAGAGTTATAGACTCAGCTTGAAACCCACTCTCAGCTAAAGGGATGTGCACTGTTTTAAATCAGAGCTGATGGAGCCAGGTGTGGGGTCCTTACCTGAAAGAGGCCCATCTGTAGACTCATCAGATATGAAAGAAAGACCTATACCAAATAGATCCTTTCCCTAAAAAGTCTGAAGAGAGAAATAGAGTTTTTAAAAAGCTTGTTAGCAGAGAGAGCTTGCCAGTGAGAGGTCATGAAGCAGAAAGATGCCTCTTGCGTCGCCTCCGAGGGCTGCCGAGTAAAGTACCACACGCTGGGCCACTTAAATGATAGGGATTTATGGCCTCATAGTTCTGGAGGCTGGAAATCTGAAGTCAAGGTGCCATTAGGGTTGGTTCCTCTGAGGACTGTGAGGGACGATCTGTCCAGGCTTCGCTCCCAGCATCTGGTAGCTCTAAGGTGTTTCCTGGCTTGTAGATGGCATCCTCTGTGTGTCTTTGCATCATCTCTTTCTGCCCGTGGCTTTCTCTCTTTCCAAATCATCCTTCTTTGTATTGGATTACAACACACCCTAATGCCCTCATTTTAACTTGCTTACCTTTGCAGAGACCCTTTTTCCAAATACGGTTACATTCTTTTGGTATGAGGGTTAGGATGTCAATGTATCTTTTTTTTTTTTTTTAAAGATTTTATTTATTTATTCATGAGAGACACAGAGAGAGAGAGAGGCAGAGACATAGGCAG
Organism: Vulpes lagopus; assembly: GCF_018345385.1. Lineage (NCBI taxonomy): Eukaryota > Metazoa > Chordata > Mammalia > Carnivora > Canidae > Vulpes > Vulpes lagopus. Next base: position 93,564,030 of record NC_054826.1, on the reverse strand, counting down.
AGGGAGAAGCAGGCTCCTTGCGGGGAGCCTGATATGGGACTTTATCCCAGGATCCTGGGATCATGACCTGAGCCAAAGACATACAGACGCTCAATTGCTGAGCTACCCTGGCAGCTCCTAAGTACCTTTTTTAGGGGAATACAGTACAACCCGTAGAGCCATGCCCAGAAACAAGGCCAGGATGGAGCCAAGTGAAGTTCTTGTTAGAGCCATGAGCTTCAGTGAGGAGGGGTAAGGCTTGGGCTCAGGACTGGGCCGCAGCCGATGCCATGGGAGGTGCCTCAGCAGAGCCAACAGAAAGGACAGCAAGGCACAGCAGGGAGAGAGGACCTCTGGGGTCACCACAATGACCTCTAATGGTTTCCAAACACACTGTCCAGGCATCCAGGCGAGGAATATACATCCTGGGCAGGGAATCAGATTTCTGTACCAGTGTACCCACAGCTGTACCCTGGCTGTGGGACTCTGGGCTTTCATCCTCTTGTCACACCAAGGCTCTTCCTAGCTATAAAATTCTATGATTTTTATCATGATCAATCTATTAAACCCAAAGAGTCCTTCCAACAGAAAGCCTTAAAGATGCATTTTAGAAAATGCCCCGCATAGGTAAATCACAGGTCCGTAAGTGAGAGTTTATCACCCAACTTTCTGGGAAGCAGACCAGAATTTCTTCCCAAATGTGAGCTCTCCTTGAAGCTTAAGTTATTTTTAAAAGATAGGCAAAACCTGTGATATCATCCCTCTGTTAATTTGTGGATGTGGAAGATTTCTACTAGTTCTGAGTCTTAGATAAATACACAAGAATAATAACAACCCTTGCAAAAAGGTATTGAACGTCAGACAGTTACAGAAGGCGAATATCATTTGTTCCAAGGAACCCGTGCAATTGGGGCTTTTGATTCTGTGTGTAAGCTGCCAGGAGAGGCAATTACTGTTCTTTTTCTATTTTGGGTCTTGAAATACCTTAGAATTCTTTCCATTGTGGTCCAGCTGTCAGGAGGAGCAACTCGGCACCATTGTAGGAAAGGCTTCATATCAGACTTCTTCAAAGAAATAAAAACTCGAGGCCTGTGTAAGGTGGCCCCTGGGAAGCAGAAGGAAACCGTGCACGCTTGCAGACCATTAGCAGGTGCCTACTGTGCTGGGGGGCCTGGGATCCACCGCCCCTCCCCTCCAAGCCTTCACAGACTGAAGTCGGGACCCCCAGGTAGTCAAATATTCTGGTGCAGTTTATGGTTTCTGTGAAGTGCACGTCCAACAACAGAGGAATGCCTGAGACCATTACAGCACGACGGTAGAAGTGAGTGTTATGCAGTCATAGAACATTGCATTTAGGAAGAGTATTTAAAAGGGCTTGCTTTTTTATTCACCACTGAATAGGAAGTGGAAAGGGCAAGATACAAAGTTCTATAGGGTATGAACCCACTTCATTTTTTTGTTTTGTTTTGTTTTTCTCACTTCATTTTCTTAAAGATTTATTTATTTATTTGAGAGAGAGAGAGAGAGAGAGAGAGAGAGTGCGTGTGTGCACATAAGCAGGGGAAGGGTAGAGGAAGAGAGAGAGAATCTCAAGCAGACTCCCTGCTGAGCCTGGAGCCCAACTTGGGGCTCAATCCCATATTCCTGAGATCAGGACCTGAGCTGAAATCAGGAGTCAGAGCACATAACCGACTGTGCCACCAGGCACCCCTGAATCCATTTTATATAAATGATATGGCTTGTATGATACGCTTTATTTGTGTTATATGCTATATATTACATACATATTGAAATATATAAGTAGTATACACTTACACATAGTTTGTATATGTGCTATATATTAGACATGTAATATATCATACATAAAGCCATAGAAAGAAATTAAAGTTACTGAGAAGTGGTTGTTGAATTATTACTATGCAACTTAATACATTCTAGGTCCTGTGCTAAATTTGCTATTTATCATATGTCACTTAGATCTTAGATTTGTTGTGTTTTTTTTAAAGACTTATTTATTTGAGAGAGAGAGTGGGGGCGGATTCAGGAGAGGGAGAGAAAGAGGGAATCTCAAGCAGACTCCCCACTGAGCATGGAGCTGGCAGTGGGACTTGATCCTGAGATTCTGAAATCAAGAGTTGGATGCTTAGCTGACCATGCCATCCAAGTGCCCCAGATCTTAGATTTGCTTTATGTGAAATAGATAACATATAAAAGAGTAGCTATATCATGTGCACAGTGTTAGCAATAACAATGAACCTAATTTCTGTGAGCCCACCTCCCAGCTTATGCTGTAACACAGTGGGGATCTTTATGTTTTCCTCGATGGCAAGTCCTGCCCTACTCCTTAGAAGTAACTACTATCCTGACATTAATATTAATAATTCTCTTGCTTATCTTTATTATTATTTTTTATATTAGTTTAAAAAAACACAAAACAGGAGCTCTATCCTCTTAAAAAATTTTTAAATGTATAGGACAGTACTGTTAATTAAAAGGACAATGTTGTATAGCAAATCTCTAGGTTAACAATTTTTATATATACTTTAATAATTATTTGATATGTATTTATATTGTTTATTTTAAAAACATAAATAACAATATTCCTTAGTTATTCAGTACTTATTTATATTACATACATAATATAAATAAGAATTTATACAATATGTATAATATATATAAAGATATATAATAATTATCAATATAATTTTGCTTCCACATCTTGGCTTTTGTGAATAATGTGATGAACATGGTATACAAGTAACTCTTTGAGATGCTGGTTTCAATTCTTTAGAATAATTACTCAGAAGTGGGATCGCTGGGTGAAATAGTCATTTTATTTTGATTTTTGGAGACACTTTCATACTCTTTTCCATAGCAGCTACACCAGTTTACACTCCCATTACCAGTACACAGCTTTCAATTTGTATTTCTCCATGTGATGTTGAATATCTTTTCATACACTTGTTGGCCATTTGAATATTTTTGGAGAAATTATTTAACTATATTGCCCATTTTTAGAAAAGATTTGTTTATTTTATTTTAGAGAGGGAGAGAGAGAGACAGAGCATGCAAGCTGAGCTGGGGAGTCGCAGCAAGAATCCTTAAGCAGGGCCCCCACTGAATGGGGTGCCCCACATGGTGCTCAATCTCAAGACCCTGAGATCATGACCTGAGCCGAAATCTAGAGTTGGCTACTTAACTGACTGAATCACCCAAGTGCCTCAATACTTTGCCCATTTTTAAATTCAGTTATTTGGAAGTTTTGTTTTTGTTTTTGTTTTTTTTTTTTTTGGCTATTGAGTTGTGAAAGTTCCTTATATGTTTTGCATATTAAGCACTTATCAGATATGTGCTTTGCAAATATTTTTTTCCCATTCCATAAGTTGCTTTTCACTCCGTTGATTGCTTCCTTTGCTGTGCAGAAGCTTTTTAGTTTGATGCCATCCCATCTGTCTATTTTTGCTTTTGTTGCCTGGGCTTTTGGTATCATACACAAGAAATCATTGCCCAGAACAATGTCTTGAAGCTTTGCCCCATTATTTTCTTCTAGGAGTTTTACAGTTTCTGGTATGTGTTTAAATCTTTAACTTTATCTTTATTCTTTCTCAGGGAGGGTGTGTATCCCTAAATAATGCATGCTAGGGTCTGAATGTTTATGTCTCCCTCAAAATTCCCACATTGGAATCCTAACTTCTAAAGATGATGGTATTAGGAAGGTAGGACCTTTGAGATGTGCTTAAGTCATGAGGGTGAGGCCCTCATGAATGGGACTGGTGCCTGACAAATGAAGCTCCAGGGAGATCCCGTGTCCCTTCTACCATGTGAGGACACAGAGGCCTCCTGCTATGAGGCAGGGAGAGAGACTTTACCAAAATACGACCATGCTGATACCCCGATCTTGGACTTCCCAGTCTAGGACTGTGAGCATTACATTTCTTTTGCTTATAAGCCACTGAACCTGTGCTATGTGGTTATAGTAGCCTGACCAGACTGAGACAATGCATTTCTTCTAGTTTTTTGTCTGTTTATGAACTTCTCATAAATGCCATCACATTGTGTATGTTCTATGATTCACTGTCTTGTTGATTGTTATATTTCTGATATTCATCCATGTTGATTATGTGTAGCTGCGGTTGATTTATTATTTTGGCGCTGAAATACTCATTTGCACTCTTAGCCCACAATTTACATGCCTGTCCTACTCTGACTGTTCCTCATTAAGAACTGTTTGAAGTTTATGTTCTGCTAGTATGGATGTTACTGTACATGACTGTACTGTACCTGACTTCTGGGACACTCAAGCAAGAGTTTCTCTGGGAGAAATAGTTACAAGTGGACATACTTGCTCTTAGGATAGGCACATGCTTACTCTTTTCTGATTACATTAGTTATGTTTATCTAAAGTAAGAACTAGAAACAAAAGTACCTATGAACTCATCTCCTTAATCATAGAATACCTTAACTGCATTCTGGATCAGTGGAAGGTTATCCTCTAGAATGTAATTCAGAGACCAAGACCTCTTCCATCTCTTGGCGGCCATCCCTTTCATCTTGAGGAGTGGAGAAAGAAAGGGAATGTGCAAGAAGCTCAGCCACTTTTTGAAAGCCTGGAAATGACCCACAGCTCCTGTTCACACCCTGTTGTCAACGGTCAGGCAGTACCTACCTGCAAAGAGCAAAGAAATATGATCCTGACTCCACGATCCCATGTTCATCAGGCTCTTCTCAGAAACAATCCAACAATACTTAACAAAAGGGAGAATGAATTTTGGAGGACAGCCAGCTGGTGGTGCGTTAAAGAAGGTCAAGCCACGTCTCTTCCAAAGTAACCATGACCATTTAAATGGTCACAAGTAGTGCTTCAAAATGCCTACCACTATAGTCCCTTGCCAATGGGTGGTATTGCTCAACTTCAAATGTCTTGACGATGTGACATGTGTTTGATTATTATTTGGAATCATTTCATGGTGTCATGAGCTCTTTATGCTTCTTTTCCTGTGAAATGACGGTGTGTGTTTTTTGCCTTTTTTCTTTTAACTACTTTTTTCTTCTTTTGATTTTTAAAAGTTCTGTATTCACACTGAATATGAATTCTTTTTTAGTTATATGGGTAGCAGGTAACATCTCCAAGTCTGTGTTTTTGCTTTACATTCTCTTTATGTTGTGTTTGGGTGAAGAACTTAAGTATAACTGTCCACTTTGGCAATTTTTTACCTTATTACTTGTGCATTTGTGTCTTGAAAAATGATTTCCTGTTCTGAGATCCTCCATACAGTCTCCTATAACTTCTCCTAAAAGTTTTAAGGTTTTGCCTTTTTGCATATGAATTTTAATACATTATCTATCTATCTATCTATCTATCTATCTATCTATCTATCTATCATCTACCTATCCATCTATATACCTACCTTCCTATCTATCCATCCACCCATCCATCCATCCACCTGTCTGTCTATCTATTTTTTTAAATGGTATACGGTAGGGATCCAAATCTATTTTATTCTTCATTGATAAATAATTGTTTCTGTTTCACATAATGAGCAGTCTACTTTTTCTCACTGTTCTGTAATTCTAGCCCTGATATGTAAGTTTTTCTATATATGTATGGGTCATTTTCTGGCCTTTCCATTATCTTCATGAATCTAAACATCTATCTCTGTGCTAGCTTGATTGTCTTGATTATTATATAGCCTTAAAATAAATATTGATTTTGGTAAAGCAAGTCACTCCTCTTTTGCATCATTTTTCTTTTTCTTCCAGGAGCCTCCTATATTCTTTCTGCCTCTACTTATTTTTTGGAAACTGCTTATCAAGTCACAGTATCGGCATTGCACTGAATATATGGATCAACTTTGGCATTGCACTGAATATATGGATCAACTTTGTGGAGAATTAAAATCTTTACTCCTCCCCTCCCTGACATGGTGATGCGTCCTTACTTATGCCTCTTTAAATGCTTTTAAGTCTTGCCATTTTTTTGTTAGATTTATTCTTAGATACTGCATAATCTGTATCGTTATTGTAAGTGATATCTTTTTTCGACTTTATTTTCTAATTGTTTCTTGCTAGTATTTAGAAATTCAGGGGACCTCTGTATGTTTACATATGCAAACAGTGCTAAATTACCTACTTGAAACTAATAATTTGTTTGTGAATTCTTTAGCAGTTTCTGCATAGATGATTTTATACATTGAGACCATTGAATACTGTGTATCTTACTTATCTTATTTTTCTTGTTTTGCTGCATTGACTTGGATCCTTAATGTGATGTTGACTGAATCCGTGCCAGCAGACATCCTTGTTTTGTTCCTATTTTATAAAGAATACTTTGCATAGAATGAGTGAGATATTTACTGTGTGTTTGTGCATTTTCCACACAAAGAGGTGCTCTTCTTTTCCTAATTTGTTAAAAGATTCAGTTGCATTCTAATAAATAATTTAAAATTTTTAAAATACGTTTTTTGCTTTCCTGGGTCTTGTTCTCCTATCACCTATTATCATTATACATTTCATTAATAGAATTTTTATTATTAACTGCATTTATAAAGTAAACCTGACGTAGTCATGATGTACAGTCTTTTTACACATTGTTGGTATCACTTTGCTAATATTCTGATTAAAATTTTTGCATTTATGTTAACAAATTCTTTTCTCATTTAATTCCTGCATTGTTAAGGTTATGTTAGCTTCCAATGAATTGTAGCATGCTTATTTTTTCTTATTCTCTAAAATAATTTGCATAAGATTAGAATTCTTTCTTCCTTGCATATTTTGTAAAGCTCATCAATAAAAGTTTCTGAGGCTAGTGCTACCTTTGTGAAAGATTTTAAACTGTAATTTCAGTTTATTTGAATAATTATAGGATCATTTTGATTTTATATTTCTCTTTGAAAAAGATCTTTCAAAACTTTGTTTTAGATATTTGCTCATTTCACTCAAAAATCCATTTTTTTTCGATTTTTTTTTTCCACAATGCTTTGTCTTCCTCTGGGACTCCATGGACACAAATGTTAGATCTTTTGTTACTGCTCCATGTGTTCTTGAGGCTCTGTAAGTTTTTTCCTCAATCATCTTTGTTGTTATTCTCTGTCGTCCAGATCAGGTGATCTCATAGCCTTTCCCCGTGTTCACTGATATTTTTCTGTTTTTTTTCCATTCTGCCTCTGAGTTTCTTCCAATGATTTTTTAAAATTGTGATTATTATATAAAATTGCAATTTGGTTCTTTTTAAAGATCTTTTATTCTCTGCTGAGGGTTTCCACATTATGCTCTGTTTCAAAAAGTGTCTTTGTCTGATAATCTCAACATCTGTGTAATTTCATTGTTAGTATCCTTTGGTTGTCTTTTTTCATTGTGAGATGTTCAGATTTTCTTATTTCTTAATATGTAGAATTATTTTGAATTGTGTTCTAGACATCTTGGTTATGTGACTCTGAGTCTTATTTAATTCCTATCACATTAGTTCTTTTAAAGCAGATAAATACCTAGTTAGATTCAGGCCACAAATTCCTACCCATCTTCTGAGTGCATTAATTCTTTCTAATGTTGGTTCAGTATACAAAGCCCTTGCAAATGTTATTCATATCTCTTCCACCCATGCATTACTCAGGGATCCGTTTGGGATCTGGGTGGTATTCTAACACATAATTCAGTTCTCAAAGACTGTGTTATTTGTTTTAGCATCCAATCCATATATATACTTCATGTGTTTGAGTCCACAAGTTGTTCATAATTTTATAGGATTGCTTCCTTGAACTCCCTCCTCTCCATGATCTCCCTGACACTTTCTGATTTTCTTGCTAGAAATATGGAGCTTTATTGTTCCCACTTTACTGCATATTTCCCATGATTGTGTTTGCTTCCAGATCCGAGTAGTAAGAGAATATTTGAGAAAAAGAAACTTGAAACTTAGAGATTCCCTTCTCCCACCTCAATATTGGTCAGAGGGAAGAATAATCCTCTTTCAGAATTTTAATCTTCCTATCTACTTATTTCAATGCTGTCAGTGACATTGGAGAATTGCCTGGATACTATAGTAGGAGAGAGAATAAACAAACAAAACAAAAGGGATCAGAAATCTTGGAGAAATGGTTGACTCTGGGGATGGAGCAGGGAATATACAAGATAAGTCTAGAACATTTTGTAGTATCAGAAATGAAGGAAGTGCTCACAAGGCAAATGACGGGGTGTATATGTCAAAGGGGTATAGAGATAACTGAAATATGGGGCAATTTGGGAAAAAGAAATAAATTTCATGGACTGGATTACAGTCCAAATGATAAAATAAATATCCATGAATAGTTACCAATATACATGATTGAATGCATAAATAAATATATCAGAAATAGAGGCCTTTGTCTTGGAGCCTTTTGTATTTGTATCTTGTGTGCAGTTTTAAATTTGGAACTACCTTTGAGTCCAGACTGGTAGATAAAGAGGGGAAAAATGGAAAGATGAAAAAATCATGATTAATTTGATCATATTTCACATTTTAGTGCCATCATATAATGAAATTATGTATCATAATATTTATTTCATGAACTTTTTTCTAATTATAAAAATAGCAAATGCCTCTCTGTACATGTTTTTAATTTTTTTAAAAAGATTTTTATTTATCTGAGAGTGAGAGAATGAGAGAGAGAGAGCAGGAGCAGGGGGAGAGCAGGCAGGAGAGGGAGAAGCAGGGTCACAATTGAGCAAGGAGCCTGATGTGGGGCTTGATCCCAGAACCCCACGATTATGACCTGAACGGAAGGCAGATGCTTAACTGACTGAGCACTCCATGCACCCCTGTTCACATTTTTAAAATATAAATAAGCACTAAGAAAAAAAATACTAGCACTGGAAAGTAGCAAAAATTAAATCATTATTAATATTTGGTGTACTTACTAGTATTACTTTAGTGGTTTTGAGAAAAATTAAAATTATTGGGATGACTAACTTGAAACCATTCAGGAGAATAAAAATGCTGAAGAATAGGTTTCAAACATTTCAAGTATACAGAGCTCAAATGCAAGTTGGAGGTGAGAAACAATAATGCACCATGGTTTGAAAAGAGTAATTAGTTTTTGAAGCTGGTTTCTTTCTTGATGACAAATGTTAATCCATGAAGTGTTTTAGTGAAACACCAAAATCTAGATCCCCAAAACAATGTATAGATGGGTCAGAAACGCTGTCATAGAGCTAGGGCTCTGTGATATAAGACACGCTCAGAGGAGGGATCCCTGGGTGGCGCAGCGGTTTGGCGCCTGCCTTTGGCCCAGGGCGCGATCCTGGAGACCCGGGATCGAGTCCCGCGTCGGGCTCCCGGTGCATGGAGCCTGCTTCTCCCTCTGCCTGTGTCTCTGCCTCTCTCTCTCTCTCTCTCTCTGTGTCTCTCATTAATAAATAAATAAATAAATAAAATATATATATATATGTATATAACAAGAATTGGGGTCAGAATTCATTCCATGTACATGTCCTGGAAAAATCCAGCTTGAAATCTTAGATTAGGGCAGCCTGGGTGGCTCAGCGGTTTAGCCCCTGCCTTCAGCCCGGGGCATGATCCTGGAGACCCCAGATCGAGTCCCACGTTGGGCTCCCTGCATGGGGCCTGCTTCTCCCTCTGCCTGTGTCTCTGCCTGTCTCTCTCTCTCTCTTTGTCTCATGAACAAATAAATAAAATCTTAAAAAAAAAGAAAAAAGAAAGAAGAAATCTTACATTAGGGAAGACTCACATAGATGAACTTCTCTGGGACCTGAAATAGTGACCACAGTGTCTGGAGTAAACAAGTCACCACTGGAGTAAGAGTTGACAGAGCAAACCATAGGATCAGATCCACAAAGACTGCACAGTGCAGTTACTGACAATGCTATGGAAAGGAAGTGAGTTTCATACATTTAAATGAATATAATGGATCAAAAATGATGAAGGAACGAAGGAATGCAGAACATTCAGGAAGATTTCAAAAAGATCTCAAAAAGCCATGAGGATTGGAGAATATTGAAGTTGGAAAAAAATGGACAAGTTGAACAGCATGTTGATGCAGATAATGAAAGAATTAGAGCACTGGAGGATAGATCTGAAAATGTTGCCATAAAATCGGCACAGAGAAAAGGGATGGAAAATATGAGAAGTGAAGTGGTATGCAGAAAAGAAAGAAAAGGTCCCATTTATGTAACTGGTGGTACAGAAAAAGAAAACAGAATGAATTGGTGAATTTCAGTATCCAAAGAAGTGATAGTTGTGAATATTATAGATTGGTAAAATACATGAATATTTAACCTCGAACACCCAGTGAATCTCAGGAACTACAAAATATCTAGGGATCACAGAGCTTCGCTTGGATTTTTACTTATTTTCACATTCCCCAAAATAATTATTTGAAGCTCAAGAGGAAATACATGTATTATCTTTGCCTATATTACAGCAATGCCCGGCACATACCAAGTGCTTGACAAATGCTTATTGACACTGAGGATGGTTATCTCTGCTTTAGTAGACTGCCATATATTGAAATATTTTCTGCACCTTAATTTGAAATAAAAATATCTATTGTTTGACCCTAATGTAATCACCATTTGAACAACTAGATAGGGGACACCTGGGTGGCTCAGCGGTTGAGCATCTGCCTCCAGCTCAGGGCATGATCCTGGGTCCAGGGATCGAGTCCTGCATCGGGCTCCCTGCATGGAACTTGTCTCTCCCTCTGTCTATGTCTCTACCTCTCTCTGTGTATCTTTCATGAATAATAAATACAATTTAACAACTAGATGTTATTTCAACCCAGTTAACCAAGATGATAATCTCATTGCCATAATGTGAAGCTATTAATGGTACTCAAAAATATGCCTCATATGAGCTGAAGATTTTTTCAAACTTTGATTTAATGTTTATACACAAAATCCCATGAAGTTAGATTTAGTAAAGGTTATTTTGAGTACAAGTAACAAGAGTATGCTTCAAATTACATCGAATGCAAAATTTAACATAGGATTTATGGCCATTGACATATTAGAATATTATTCGTGTATTTAACAGAATTCAAGTAAGAATTTTACAAAAGCTTCAAGAATCCCTTCCTTTTTAAAGAGCTCTCTTATCCCTTCCCTGCATTGCATAAAATTGCACTACACATGCTAAATCTACCTTAGAATGCTTATTTCTGATCCAAATTGAGGAAAGATAACTAAATCCCAAGTAGCAAATGATACTTAAGAGATCTAAACACCCAAGGAACATGTCTCTTCTGCAATTTTTTATTTTTTTGAAAGCAAGATTTACTACTTCACAGTTGATGAAAAAAAGTTAGACACAATAAAAGTATTTATGATAATGGGTGAGAAACCCATTAAGAATTTTATTAGGTAAGGATGACAAAATTAACTTTCCCTGTTTTCATTTTGGAATCACTGAACATTTGTGTTTCCATAATAAAAATAGCAATGAAAAGAAAATTGGACACAGAGCATTACCCCCTTTCCCTCTGCAGGGTGGAGGAGGATAATTCCTTCTCCGTTGAAAGAGGAGGGAGACCTACCATGGGTTTAATTAAAGAGGGCATTGCATGTAGAAAAAGAGGAAGGTTTAAGAGACTTCAACGTAAGGCTTAACAGCCTACAACGTAATTCCCTGTGTTGCCTAGTAGTTACATGCTCGGGCTTGGGTTCACAGCACTAGGTGATTTTCAATACTATCTCTGCCAGTTGCTCGAGATACCGGGCAAGGAACTTTATATCTGCATCCTTCCTTTTTCCCTTCGGTGAAGTGGTTGATGGAGAGTGTCTCACCATCTAAGAGTATAAAATGAGCTCATTTATTCCGTAGAACAGTGTTTGGCACAGAGTTTGTGGGGGGTGTCACTGAATGCCAGCTGATAGTATCTGCCCTTAGTGCAAAATGGTATGAATCCAACCATGATGTGGGAGAGTGATCCACATGTTTGAAAGGATTCTGTTTGTGAATTGATTTGTTGATTAGGTCTCTCACCCAAAATTCTGTGCCAGGCAGTCTGCATTTATCTCATCTTGTGACATGACGGAAAAGATCCAGACACCTGCCACGACCTCTGTAGTTGATGATTACTGGTTGCAGAAACTGTGCCTGTGAGAGGATATGGGATAATGTGTTCGATGGAAAAACCAACAAAAGGATAGAGAGTAAGTTTAGAGGGGAGATGTACAAAAAAAGAGAAGATGACCACTGAAAGAAAAGACAAAGTATAATTTTTTTTTCCCTTACCAAAACTAGGACTAAGGATTTTGGTTTGTAGTGGGTCAAGCCCAGATGAACCTAAGTGGAGACTGGGTGCACGGGGCCCCTGATACTCTATATTTATTATTGCTGATCTGTAGGATGAACTGCTAGTTATTTGTTAATTCTGTTTGACTAAAGGCAGGGAGAAGGTTCTGTACCCAGTTTTCTGGGAGGTTGCTGTTGGAAGTGGAGAACTGGAGGCTCTGCTTGCACCAGGTCCTTAGCCTGGCCCCAGAAACCAAGGTGGACACGCTAGAGAGATGGAGAGTGCAGTCAGAATCCAAAGGACCGTCAGATACAGGACCTTGTGGGACTTAAGGTGGAAGCAATGGTGCTGTAGGCACAAGGCTTCATGATATACAGGCCACAGAGAACTGCAGCCCCCAGCCAGGGAGGTTTCTGTGTCTTAGTGGGGCATCTTCAGGAGCTCGTGCACTTAGCAGAGCTTTTTACATTTCTGTTCTATTATTATTTTTAATAATAATGTTCTTAGAACTCTGTTCCATTATTATTTTTTTTTTCTGTTCCATTATTATTATTTTTCAGTGACTCACAAAAAACACATTTATTCCAGGTCAGTATTGTCTTTTAGTCTATTTCTAGAACATTCTATCATGGTTGTTCCCAGAAAGAAGCAAAGAATTTTTACCTCCGAAACTAAAAAACATACTGCCATTCTACATTTTCTGTATAAGCAAGTCAAGAACATGAGGTAAGCCGCTCTCAAACTCGAGCAAGCTTACAAGGTAATGAAAAAGAAAAGAAAAGCTAAGGTCGATGATGGGTTCTTGGCTGCCAGTATCTTTGGAATGGTCTTCCAACCTCTAGACAACTCTTCTTTCTCATTTGAACCAGTTTCTTTCTTTCTTTCTTTCTTTCTTTCTTTCTTTCTTTCTTTCTTTCTTTCTTCCTTTCTTTTTCTTTCTTTCTTTCTTTCTTTCTTTCTTTCTTTCTTTCTTTCTTTCTTTCTTTCTTTCTTTCTTTTTCTTTCTTCCTTCCTTCCTTCCTTCCTTTCTTTCTTTCTTTCTTTCTTTTTCTTTCTTTCTTTCTCTTTCTTCCTTCCTTCCTTCCTTTCTTTCTTTCTTTCTTTCTTTCTTTCTTTCTTTCTTTCTTTCTTTCTTTCTTTCTTCTTTCCAAATATTTTATTTATTTAGTCATGAGAGACACACAGAGAGACATAGGCAGAGGAAGAAGCAGATTCTGTGGGGAGCCTGATGTGGGACTCAATCCCAGGACTCTGGAATCACAACCTGAGCCAAAGGCAGACACTCAATCACTGAGCCACCAAGGCACCCCTGGACCAGTTTCTTAAGATTCCTTCTTAGAAAATTCCAGTTGGGCTCTAGTAATAACTCAAGTCTTTGAGCACTTATTATGAGCCAGGTGCTAGTCTCAGTGCTTTGTATGTAGTCACATATTTAGACCTATTGGTGAAGTATAGTTTCTAAGCACTGACAATTGGAGTGACTAAGTAGCTTGCCCAGAGTCTCAGTTAGTAAGGAGTAGAACCAGGATTTGCATCAGGATGCTGAGTATGGCATCTTGTTTTGAACCACCCAAGAATTCTGACCAATGGATGGTGTAACATGTGTGTGTTATGGCTCTCCCCTCCTCATACATATTCAGTTGCTCCCCATTACTTATGGTTGGTCCTTTCCAAAATCCTTAGCCAATTATTTTCCTCAGAGTTTAAAAGTAATCTCCTGGCACAATCAGCCTGGTTTCCTCTGCCCAAAATCACTTAGTAAATCCATGGCATGAAAATGTTAAGATGGGAGAAAATAATTAGAAACTCCCAGAAAGCAAAGGGTTATTTTTAGCTGAGATTTTCTGTGTGCGGACAATCCCTTGGAGTGAAGTAAATGTCCATGAATCCATACTGATGAATGAGTGAGTGAATGAATGAATGAATCCAATCAAACAGATAAACAATAAGTGGAAATATATTCTTCTAGCAAAATTCCAATCAACAAATAAGTGGAGCTGAGCTAAGCTCTTTTAGGGCAGTTCTCGGCCATGGCAGGTGTGTTATGAGATGGGGGCCCCCTTCCGTGACCAGTGCTTGCTCTGGGTTTCCACCTTGGCTTTGTGAAGACTTTATCAACAAAAAGGGTTATTCCAATTGTCAGAATAGATTATTATCAATTATTTTGTTGCTAAAATTATCCCAGATTTGGTCATTAAAGTCTTCTTCAGGCTGACATTCTCATGTGATATCTTCTGGAATCATGAATCATATTGGGCTCATCTTGTTTTCCATGTCCCAGGCCTGGAATGGACCATTTCTCCAAAGATCTCTGGTCCCTCATTTTGGACAACTGTATACAGAAAACAAGATCTAAATACCAGGTATGGAAAAAGCATTTTGTAAAATGTCACAGAAAAATAGAGGCAAAACAAACAATAAAACCAAACAGATTAGGGTAGTGTGATCTCAAAGATTAGCACAGTGCACTCACTGGACACCCAGTAAGTGTTGCTAATGTGACCAAATTTTTAAATGAAACATAATCAAGTGACAGATGCTTACTTAGTTCAGGTGGTACGAGTAGAATGGCAACTATTTGAAAGATATTTGAAAGGCTTCCCAGAGGTGGCTCTGTGGTGCAATGGATAGCACATTGGACTTACAGAGGCTGAAAGGTTTCCCAGGACACTGGATTTTCAGTGAGAAACCAGGGAAAGCCCAGGGAAAATGGGATGAGTTGGTCACTTGAATGTAGAATAGGGTTGGCTTGATGTTGTTACTTCTTTATATCAGCTTGACTCGCCAAGGGGTGCCCAGACTAAATATTGTTAATCATTACGTCTGGGGGTGTCCTTGAGGGTGTTTTGGGACAACATTAGCATCTGAATCCATGAACTCAGTAAATCAGATGGCCATCCCCAATGAGTGGGCCTCCTCCACTCTGTTGGGGATCTAAATAGAACAAAAGGCAGAGGAACAGAGGAATTCAACCACTTTTTATCCTGCCTCAGTATTGGGCTGGAACATTTCATCTCATCTCTTGCCCTTGGACTGGGATTTAAACCATTGGCTTCCCTGGTTCTCAGGCATTTGGATTTGGATTGAACTACACTGGATTTCCCTGGGACTCTAGCTTTCAGATGGCAGATTGTGGGGCTTCTCAAACTCTATAATCATGTGAGCCAATTCCTCATAATCAATCAATCAATCACTGTTTTGGTCAGGATTCTAACAGATAGATGATGGATGGATAGAAAGGTAGATAGGTAGATGATAGATAAATAGGGTCAGAGTTCATAGGTAGCCTACTGATTCTGTTTATCTGGAAGTTCTCCAGAGAACACTGACCAGCACAGCTGGTTAGGGTAGGGGGTGATCACTGGTGGCTTCTGGGGGGAGGGGAGGAGGCAGATCTCTGAGGCTTTAAGAGATCCTAAAACCCCCTTGCCCTTCCTTATGCAGCTCAAACCCTGTCACTCCCTGTGAGTGGTTTTTGGCGCATGGGTCTCAATCATAGCTCCTGATTTCCTCCTCTCTCCTCAACTGAGCCGTAAATAATAGCTTTGGACTTTAAACACTGCTCAGATAAGCTGTGATTGGAAACACGGCCTGTGCCAATGGAGCATGTGTCTCTGCCAGTGACAGCCTGTTGGAGCAGGAGGTGGGACGTCCAGATGCACAATTACTACTGGGCTTCCAACAGCCTCCTATTCCAGGTTTACGGAAACACAGCGGCAACAACAGAGGTTCTGTTTCAGGCATCACTGACCACAGCTGCCAAGGTGTCTCAGCTTTTCCAAGGCAGTATTTTGTCCAAGGGCTGGATGGGCAGAGGTTGCAGGTCAAGGCGTGAGACATTTGGATATAACGAAGTCCTAGTCTGGAGCAGCTCAGGCAAATACCCGATGTCAAGCTCCCTGTCTTTATGCAGGAACACTTATTGTCCCCATAGTAAGGATTCAGAAACAGGCTTCAGAATGATGATCCGTCACATCAAGTTGCAACGTTAATATGCACTGGAGATGAGACGAAAGAACTTTCTGAAAGAGTGCTCATTTTGCCACAGCAATGTTTGCTCCATACTATGTATACTTTTTTTTTTTTTTAGATTTTATTTATTTATTCATGAGAGACACAGAGAAGCAGAGACACAGGCAGAGGGAGAAGCAGGCTCCCTGCAGGGAGCCTGATGCAGGACTCGATCCCATGACCCCGGGATCACGCCCTGAGCTGCAGGTAGACACTCAACCACTGAGCCACCCAGGTCTCCCTATGTATGACTTTTTGAAGTCTGCAATGGGCATAATGAGATACTCTGTTAAAAAAAAAATAATAAAGGTGCTTTGCTTAATTCAGATTTCTCCACCTTATTTGAGCATTAAGTTCTCTCTTCACTGGATCCCTATTATGAGATCACGGAATGCAGAGTCCAGGAACCTTGTCACGGGTAGGAAATTTATAGCAAAAGAAAGGAAAGAATTGGTGGAAATCAGTGACACTGATGGAGGGACCCAAATCCTACAACTGCCAATGAGGAATTGCTTTCATTGGGAAGTCTAAATGATTGATACCACTTAAGGACATTTTGGTTGGCTGAGTTACGGTTTGCTTGAGGCAACAGAGTATCTCCGCCTCCAGTTCTGCCACTCTCGGCAAGATTTGCACGCAACCCTATTTATTGTTCAGTGGGGGTGTGAGGACTGCAGCCATAGCAGGTGTTGTTCTTCATGAAGAAGATTTAGAGACTCTGGGCGCAGGCGCTGCTACTTTAGGGTGCAGGTGACAGCCTGTGAGGCAGTCAGGAGGAGAATCAATCTCCCTGCTTTGACTCAGAGTTCAGCACATGGCTGGCACTTGGAGGATTCATGGTCTGGGAAGCGTGAGGAGATGGCACCCCTGACCACACACACACTGACGTTCTCACGCAGGGACGTCCTGTGTATTGGTGATAAAAAGACGGAAAGCCCACTAGGACAGTGAGAAGAGCTGCAAGAAGGATGTTTATAGAAAGGGAAGGCACCAAAGTTTTAAGCATAAGATGAGAGCCCAGGCTAGGTGGCAGGTTAGGAATTGGACAAATGCCATTTCAAACAATGGGGGCTACTCCTTCATGCTTAGGCACTGGTGAAAATCAGAGCTGGGTGGCACCAGCATGGGCAGGATGTGAAACAATGGTGAGGGGGCAGACACTCCTCGGGTGGGAGGGTGGACTGGTGCTGCCATTATGGAGAACCACATGGCACTACCCATGCAATCTACACATGTGCACACGTGCGACTCAACAATTCTTTGGTGTGTATAGCAGGAAAATGATCTCGCCATCCATAATGGACAAGAAAGCCTGTTACACTATAGTTGAGGTCAAGGCAGTTTGGAGGCAAGCTGGTAATTCATCACTTGAAGAGGGGACAGGCAGGGGTGATACTCAGCTGCCATAGTACAGCCATGCTGGTTGTTGAAAACCAGTGTTCTGCTGGTTGATAACTGGCCTGCTTCTCCTAACCCACTCAATGTCTCTTTATCTCCTTTTGAGACCTACCCAATCTTTATATATGCAGCAATTAAAGATTAAATTCCTGCATTTCAGGGACTTATAGGACCCAGTTATAGCACTGACGCAGCTTCCGGATTGGGCCATGCCTGTGTTCTACAAAAGTTAAATGTTTGGGACATTAACTCTGCGGACAGGTCAGATGAGATGGATTTATACCATGGAGTACTAGCGGTTGGAACGAATGGATATAGGGGTGCCTGGGTGGCTTAGTCTGTTAACTCTTGATTTTGGCCCAGGTCAGGATCTCTGGGTGGTGAGAATGAGCCTTGTATCGGGCTCTGCTCTCAGTGTGGCGTCTGCTTGAGTTTCCCCCTCCTCTCTCTGCTCACCCCGCTTGCCAGGCACTGTTGAAAGCACTTTGCCTATATGAACTCATTTTATCTGGATGATAACTCTAAGTCCAGCCAGGCCCTATTTGCCCTCTGGATCCAGTTCTGGCCACTTGCCTGTCTTTGCTGTACCCTAGCAATGCTGAAGTTGTTCCAGTGACTTCCCGAGAAGCCAACATTGATGAGTTTGAGCAAGCCAGAGCAGTAGCAGAACAGCGCAGAACAAAGAACCGTCCTGCATATAGGTCCAAGGTGGTTGGTAAGGTGTTTGAAGACACCCACTGGGGACCATCGTGGCTTCCTATCAGTGCAGTAACAGATACCACAGATTTAGTGGCTTAAAATGATTCATATTGATCATTTTATGGTTCTGTGAGAGTCAGAAGTCTGACTCAACTCATTGGGCTAAAATCAATGGGTCATGTTCCTTTATGAAGGCTCCAGGAGACACTGTTTCCTTGCCTCTTCCAGCCTGTAGGGGCCACAGGCATGCTCTGGCTCATGGCTCTCTTCCTCCCTCCTCAGAGCCAGCAACGTCTCACCTCTCTGACAACATTCTTTCATAGTCATACCTTTCTTTCTTTCTTTCTTTCTTTCTTTCTTTCTTTCTTTCTTTCTTTCTTTCTTTTTTCTTTCTTTCAATATTTTATTTATTTAAGTAAGAGAGAGAAGGAGATAAGGAGGGAGGTAGAGACAGAGGGAGAAGTAGGTTCTCTGCAAAGCAGGGAGTCCAATGCAGGATTTGATCCTAGGACCCTGAGATCACAACCTGAGCCAAAGGCAGCCACCTAAGTGACTGAGCCATCCAGCAGCCCCTCTTTTTTTTCTTTTCTTTCTTTTTTCTTTTTCTTTTTCTTTTTAGATTTTATTTACTTATTTAGAGAGAGCATGAGTGAGGGGTGAGGGAACGGGCAAAGGGAGAGGGAGTGAGAACCTCAAGCAGACACTGCACTGAGTGTGGAGCCCAATGCAGGGCTCAATGTCAGAACCTTGAGGTCATCACCTGAGCTGAAATCAAGGGTAAGATGCTTAGCTGGCTGAGCCACCCAGGCACCCTTCCAGAGCACCGTTTCTGACTCTGACTTCAGCTGGGACCATTTCTTTAAAGGACTCAGGTGGTTAGGCTGAGCCACTTGGATATTGCAGAATAACTTCCTCATTTTAAGGTCCTTACCCTGAATGATAGCTGCAAAATCTCTCTTTCCACTTAAAATAACATATTCCCAGGTTCTGGGGATTAGGAAGGACTTGAGCATCTTCAGGGGGCCATGATTCCACCTAGCCAAGAGATTAAAAGAAATTCTTCGGGATGGAATAACAGCTGAAAAGGAAGACACAATCTTTTTTTTTTTTTAATTTATTTTTTAAAATTTTTTTTCTCTGTAAATTTTTTAAATTTATTTTAAGTTTACTCAGTTCACATGCCCTGCAATATTTTTTTCTGGAGTAGAACTCAGTGAATCATCACGTACATATGACTCTCGGTGCTCATCACAAGAAGCCTGCACCCTTTGTGAAAATTCTAACGAGAAAGGAGAAGGCAGTGAGGATGGTGGCCGGGACCCTGCCAGCCCTGGAGTGGTATTTCCTGCAGGGTCTGTCTCCCATCAGGAGTCACAGATCATCCCGACCAAGGTCATTTCAGAAAGGGACAGGTCGTCTCCTGGTCTTGGCACATGCAAGGCTGCGTGATGCAACCCAATGGGGACTTGGGGCGGCCTTCCCCTTATCTTGGTGTCTGCACTGTTTCCCGCAGGTCATCCACAGCTGGAGCAGATGGACAGCGTGTGCTGGGGGCGGCGATACAGCCCCTGCTCTGAGGTCTGGTCGAGTCCCTGTGGCCTTGGTAACAGTTGAAGTAGAGCCTTCCTGGGAGCTCAGGAATGGCCTTAAAGCTGAAGATATCCTTTACTTTACCAGCGTGGGGCCGAGGTTCCTGAGACGGCATGCCTGTGTGTGAGAGCTGTGTGGGGCTGCGGTGTGGCCACCCCCAGTTCTTAGACCCTGCCCCGGCTTCCTTCTGTTTAGACCAAATCCTCCAAGGCTGTAAGGAGCCCCCGAGCCACCCAATACTGGGTGTTCTCCCCGCGTGGGAGGCCAGTAGCCCAGGTGTGACCCCCACAGGCTGCAGGTGAGCGGTCACTCACTTCCATTCAGATCTGTGTGACATGAGCCAGGGATGGGGCCTGTCTCGGAGGGCCACTGGCCCTCCAGTGCTGGGGAGACACAATCTTTGAGGGGCAAGTTGGGGGAGGAAGGACAATTTACTAATAATCCTGGTGCCCTGGGACCTCATTTACAATTCAATTGTTGATGAGGTCTGCCAACATTTGAGTTGCACTTAAACTGGAGCCCTTTGCAGCAGATCTAAAAAAAGACCTGGAGAAAAGAATTAAATGGAAAGATTTGAGCAAAGCAGTTTGCAGACTCCCAGATGAAACTTGTGGTGGTCTGGTGGCAGAGTGGCAGGGCCAGAGGGTGGGAGGGGTGCAGGGGAGGCATTTGCAGGCTTTCAGATTTACTGTGCTGGAGCAGAGAGAAAAAGAAAAAAGCCAAAAACACACATCTCCTTGTCTTTCTTTCAAGGGAGTTGAACCCTAGCATTTTTAATTAGGTAGCTTAGTGACACAAAACACTGACATTAAGAATAGTTGAAATATATATATATGTGTGCGTGTGTATGTGTAGATCACATCTTCTTTATCCATTTATCTATCGATGGACATCTGGTCTACTTCCAAAGGCTTGACTAAAAAAGAAAAAGAAAAAAAAAAAACCTAAAGTAATTTCCAGTAGAATGAAAAAACTGCATGTTTTTCTTCCAAATCACTGACCAAGACGAAAACCAGCCTTCCCCATACATCAGAGGGTAACATTTAAAAAGGCTCACCCAGAGAACATAAAGAGAAAACATAAAATAGGACAGAGGTTGAGTAAAGTGAAGCTGTTTTAGCAAACATAAAACTAACAGTGTAAATTCCACTGCCAAACAGCCAATTCTCTTAGACTACTGGAATATCTTTGTTTAAAGAATTGCTGCAGGGACGCCTGGGTGGCTCAGTGGTTGAACATCTATCTGCCTTTGGCTCAGGAGGTGATCTCAGATCCTGGGATTGAGTCCTGCATCAGGCTCCCTGCTCAGCGGGGAGTCTGTTAGTCCCTCTGCCTGTGTCTCTGTGTCTCTCATGAATAAATAAATAAAATCTAAAAAAAAAAGAACTGCTGCTTATAAAACATACAGCTCCAGAGAGCTGAATTCCAAAGTCTTAAAAACAAAGTTGAGGACGGTAATCTTGATTAAAACACAACAGGTGACTGACAGTGGTGGGGATAGTAACAGCATTTAAGGCAGAACTTGTTGGCCATGGTAAACAGGAAAATCAGTTATATGAAAACTATAATCAATACTAAGGTCCTAAAGTTATCAAGGATTTATTCTTTGAATCAATATAATCAACAAAGTACAATCTCTTAGAAATACATAAAATTGTGGGCAACTGTTAAGGGAGGTTTTAATTATTAGAAATTAAATATGGGTATAAATGACATGATATAGTGCAAATAAATTAGGTGGGATGGATAGGATCAAATGTCTTGCTTTACCAAAGTGTGCTTTCTTTTCATATTCTCATGATTACTTATATAAATTGATTGTATGATGCACACCAAAGCTTACGAAAATTCAAGAAAGCTGTTCAGGAAATTAGTAAACTAATAGTATATTTATAGCCACTCGATTTTGAAAAACATTTCATGGAATAACAATCCTTTCAGAAGCTCAAGACTGAAGCAACAGGTTATTCAGAAGATAATGAAACTTCTTTTTTAATTTTAATTATATTATTTAGGTATAATTGACATTATATTAGTTTCAGGTGACAGTATAATGATTTTATATTTATTTGTATATAATGCGAACATGGCCAGCTAAGTAAGTCTGGTTAACATCTGTCATCATACATAGTTACAAAGTATTCTTTTCTTGTGTGAAGAACTTTTAAGATCTGCTCTCTTAGAAAGTTTCAAATATGTAGTATAATTAACAGTATTATTAGTTGCACTTGTCGTGTTGTACATTATATCCTACAGTTTATTTTATAACTGGAAGTTTGTACCTTTTGACTCCCTCCACCCATTTTATCTATTCTCCACCCATTTTACCCACCCTCCACTCTGATAACCATCAATGTGTTTTCTGTGTCAATGAGCTTGTTATTTGGTGTTGTTTTGTTTGTTTGTTTTGTTTTTTTAGGTCTCACAAATAGGTGAGATCCTACAGTATTTGTTTTTTCTGTCTGACCTATTCCACTTAGCAAAAGCCCCTCAAGGTCCACCCATTTGGTAGCAAATGGCAAGATTCCATTCTTTTCTGGGCTGTATCAAACTAAAAGTCACTGCAAAGAGTATCATCAATAATATGAAAATCTAGTGAAATGAAAATGAAAATCTGGGAGAAAATATTTGCAAACCATACATCCTGTAAAGGATTAATGTCCAAAATATATAAAGAAATACAACTCACCACAAGAAAAACAATTGGATTAAAAACCTGAGCAGAGCACCTACATAGAGATTTGTCCAAAGAAGACATACAAACGGCCAACAGGCACATGAAAGGATGCTCAACATTACTGATCACCAGGGAAATGCATCAAAACCACGAGATACCACCTTCAACCTGTTAGAATGGCTATTACCGAAAACACAAGAAACTTCTTTGTAATTTAATACATTATGGAAACATATAAAACAAAGTGGGACTCCAAAATTAAATCCTTCACTTGAAGTATTTTATAATAAAATAAAAAGGTAAAAATAAAACCAGTTGAGCTAAACAGTAAAAGACGGAGAAATCTAGCAAAGAAATAAATGAATTTGAAAAGCATGAAGAGGAGCCAGAAGTCTAAGATTTGGTCTTTTGAATAAGCAAAACACTGGCAAGTCTCCCAAACTGAGAAAAAAACACAAATACTTACGATGAGAAGAGGGGATTTGGCAATAGACAAAAGAGAGTATATACTTGTAAATGAATATGCGTTCATAAGTACATAACCCATTCCTATTAGTAATAGAAAATCTTGCTGAAATAATTTTTTACAGAAATATACAATTGCAAATTGACCAAAGAGCAAATAAGAAGGTGAAGTTATACCAAGCAACAAAAATAAGGAGAACCATCTAGAAGGCTCCATGCCCAACGTTCTCTACTGACTGAGCCAGCCAGGTGCCCCAACACTGAGAAACATTTAGTGTGGGTGTTCTCTGCTTGCCTCTCCTGCCCTCTCCTCTTCCCCACACTACTTTGAGTCCCAGGAATCTGACACACATGGACAACATCAGTGGATGTTTTTGACCTCTTTCCAGTTGGGTTTGGCCGATGTCAGTTGGGTTTGGAGGTGTCATTTATAAGGCAGAAGGCAGAAGGGGCGTGGGGTGGGGTGGTGATGCATCAATCAGCCCTCTCCTTGCAGGGTCGCTTGGGACTGTTGGTGCCCAGAGGCCACAGCTCCTGTCACACAGCCTGTCCACACTGCACTGGTGTTGCAAAGCACCTGTGATCACTTCCTCCTCTCACTTCTTCATGCTCAAGGTGGTGATGCCTTCTCTTATCCGTCTGCACACACCTTGGTAGATAAACCTTTTATTAAACACTCTTTACTTACCCTGTTGAATGTGCTAATTCCCATGTGAACAACCACTATTTGCTTGAGCATCTGCCGCTTGCTCCTCAAACAGCCCCTTTGAAAAACACGTAGCCCAGGAGTCTGAGGTCTGAGACATACAGGTGGCCAGAGGTTGAGTAAAGGGGGGCAGAGGCAGGCACAAAGACACAACACCCAGGACAAGCTTGTACGTTTTGATCCTTATCACATTTTATAAAATAATTTTATAATGTCTCCTCCTTTTAAGTATTTGTCCAACATGTATTTAATGAGGGGAGAATTGGGGTGCCATCTTCTGTGGCGAGGGCAAACCATCAAAGCAGAAGCCCAAAGCGGGGATTGCATTTCTGATAGTCGGACAGGTTGGCACACCTCCGGGCCCTGTCTGTTCATCTTGTTTTGAGACAGGTTTTCAGCCTGAAATCGAAACGTGCTGGTTCCTTAGGCAGAGTTCTGTGCCAGGCACTCAGACCTCCTGGGCCTCAGGCAAGAGCACTTTGCTTGGGTACCAATGTCTGAAAATCAAAACCGAACACCACATTGCTCTTCCTCTGCCAGATCGTTCCAGCGACAGTTCGTACCCACCTGCTTTGTGCCAAGTAATGAGCGAGGGCCCAGGCAGCCTGGAGGATGAGCCCCCATGAAACACACAACCGCTCTTGCCAGCTCCATCATTTCTGGCAATTCCAGCCAGATGGGGCTGGCCTTGGTGGTCATGGGGACTGTCCTTTCTGACAGCTGGCACAGAGTTTTTCTGAAACCCTTTCCATTCTGGTTCTTGCCTCTGATCTCCTGCTGGAGAGTATCTGCCAAAGTCCTCACTTTGGGCTCTGGCCTGGCTGCTTTAGTCTGATTTCAGCTTCAGTACCTTCCTACAGGAGACCGTTTCCTCCGCACAGCTCCTGGAAGCAATGGCCCTGGGCATTCTCTGCCCCCATTCTCTGGTCCCCTCTGCTACAATGCTGCCAGCACTCCACTGGAGACATTTCCTGAATGTGCCACTTCATCTCACCAGCTGGGTCCACGCCTGGTTGAGGCCACCTATGGGTCTCAAGGTCAGCTCCCAGCAGCACTAGCACAATCTCTAGAAGAGGTGCTAGTGAACTTGGATATAGTGCAACTCAGATATCTCCACTGTTATTCCTTGACACTTAATTAGTGGCAATAACTATAAGGCGTTATTTCTAAATATTTGTTGAAGACTTTCTCCAGAAGCCCTGTGGCATGGACCAGGACCCTCCAGCTCACTGCCTCTACTTACCAGCTAGAGTCATCAAAGTGGTGCCTTAAGCTTTCTGGGCTCTATTTGCTTCCCAGGTAAAATGAAAACCAAGACCCCCTGCCTGCCTGTACCCTCACATTTAGGCTCCCTCATGGAGTGTGCTTAGATGCTTCTAGTTCTCTTAGCTGCAATATTTTCTGCTCCAGCCAAACAGGACTTGCTGCTCATCAGCCCCATGCACAGCATGCATTTCCACTCTGCTGCACCGGAAATGCCTTTCCCCCAGATCTATGCCCTCCTATATTCCATACATGCTTCAACATACTTTCAAAGTGGCAAATGTCTCCTGGTGGGCTGTGGATCCTTGTGGGCTGAGGAGCTTGTTAAAAATTTAGGCAGTTTTCATATCTGCTTTGACTTGTGCTGCTGCTATGGCTCCCTGAGTCTCAGTCACTCAGGATTGCATGGAGAGTTTACACACACACACACACACACACACACACACACACACACGTATGTGTCTATAAATGCATATATACATATATGTAAATACATATATATCACATATCTATCTCTCCATCAATTCTTTTTAAAAGATTTTATTTATTTATTTTAGAGAGAGAGATAGCACCAGCAGAGGAAGGGGCAGAGGAAGAGGGAGAAGCAGACTCCCAACCGAGCAGGGAGCCTGACACGGGCCTCGATCCTGAGACCTGGAGATCATGACCTGAGCTGAAGGCAGACACTTAACCAACTGAGCTATCCAGGTGCCCCTCTCCATCACTTATTCTTTAGAGGAAGTCTTCATACCATTTTTCTCTTATTGCTCCCAGCAGCACTCCGAGGCATGAGAAATTATTACCCTTACCTTCCAGAAGAGACTCTTGAGATCCAGAGAGCCTATACCGGTCGCTCGATTTTCCTTCTCAGAGTCTAACCTACTGGAACCCCAGGAGCACATCTCCTCTAAATATTTTCTCCTGTGCCTAGCACAATGCTTGCTTGATCAATGAATGGGCACCCATGTTAAATAAATACTTTCGATCTCCTAGGCCTATTGCCCAGTTTCTTTGGGGACCATGCATGCAATATCAGGGTTGCATTTAGGGCTACTGCCACATATTCCATTTGAGGAATAATTTAGAAGTATCACTGGAAGATAAGATATTAGTCTGACTCCAGGTTAACCAGTGTTCCTAATTAAGCCACAAGGTACACTGCTTACAGCTGAAGACAGTGCGGCTTCAGTGACAACTCAGCTAATAGTCTGTGGCCTCTGCTATCCCCTTCCCTGGCATTTCCCTGATGAGTGCAGAAATCCCTATGGAATCATGGCCTCCATCTCTTTAATGAGGCTTTAAAATACCCAGGGAAATTATAGGGACAGATAAAGTTAGCTTTCTTGTATATATACCTCCCAAAGGTTTCTCCTCCCTGAAGTGAGGTAATATCATTTGATAGACCTTGGAGTTGAGTTTCATGTGAGTTTACTGTGCCACATGGTTGAGTTAATTTCCCAAGTAACAAAGGAATATTAAAAGCAGATTCTTTTATTGGTGGTCTTCCCTGATCTGATGGGAAACAGAAATGCAAATATTCTTTTTTTTTTTTCTAGTAAAGAATGGAGTGCAATGGGAGAGCTTGGCCTTCATAGTCATGGACCCGGGTAACAATCCTCTCATGGTCAATGATTACTAATCCTCTACTATGTTGGGGATAACAGCAATGACAAAGGAGCTTTGAGAAAATTCTACCACTATGTAGAAAGTGCTGAGGTGGATGAATGTGTAGGAGGATTTCCAACCCTGATGGGCCGGACACTTGCCTGTCAGTACTTGGCATCATTTCCAACACCTTCCATACTCTGCTTGATATTCCAGATGCCAGAAGCATGGAAACTTGTGTCCTCCAGTCTCTTGCCAATGGGATTCTGATGTACAGTCTGTTCTGAGAGCTCACATGCAAGATTTGGAAGAAGGAAGAGAAGTAGAAGCCATTTTCACAGCGGCAGGTAGAACCACGGATTTAGGTCGACATGCAAATTCACACAGAAACACCTGTAGGTGGTACCTCAGACAGTTTGGCAGTAGCTGTGGATCCTGACCTAAGAGATAGCTAGCGCTATCATTTTTCTTCGAAAGGGAATGGTGGGCCTTACAGGTCAAAGTGGTCTTTCAATGCTTTAGTTCTTTTAGTGCTAGACAGTGTTGCTTGGGGGAAGACTAAGGCTCTGAGTTTTGGAGATTCCAATAAATATCAGTAGATTGTGCTCCCTGCCTCCACCTAATTCTACTGAAAGCAGAAGTATCCCCCACTTACTGCGAGGAGGCTGCTCTCCCCCCTTTTTTAAAACATTTTTTAAAAATTCAATTTGCCCACATATAGTATAACACCCAGTGCTCATCCCAGCAAGTGCCCTCCACAGTGTCCATGACCCAGTTACCCCATCCCCCCACCCACCACCCCTTCCACAACCCTTTGTTTGGTTCCCAGAGTTAGGAGTCTTTCGTGGTTTGTTTCCCTCTCTAATTTTTCCCATTCAGCTCCTCTCCTTGCTCTTAAAATCCCTTTCACTATTTCTTATATTCCCCTTGTTTAAAGACCTTGCAATGACTTTACCTGAGATGGTTACCTTGTAAAGAACTATTCTCAAGAAGACCCTCAAGAGCCACGCTGGCTACTCCTCATTATCTCTAGACCCATAACTGGAAGAGATCTCAGCATAGCCTAGAGAGATCTCTACAAAGGTCTCACCTGGGGGGAGCCCATTTACATACCAAAACAATAATAATATTTTGTTAGCATTGGTAGAAGCCCAAGGAATATGTGTGGAGATGGATTCTGAGAAGTGTAGATCAGGAAAGTTACCTATCTGAAACCTGGCAATATTTTTCTTTTGGAGGAGACTTCTAGTAATTCCATTCTAAATGGTAGATGTGAACGGTGACGACAGTAAATACAGGCCGAATCATATGGCAGGAGGTAAAGTTTGTCACCCCATCAGAGAGAAACCATAGTTGCAAAGGGATCATAGAGTAGATGGTTGAAGAAGGAAGTTCTGGACACCAACTCTGGTCTCAGGGACTGTCACAAACAAGCAAAGAAACACGTGTAAAATACATGCACAAGTTTTTCCTTGCTTTGCTATTTAAATATTTGCTTATAATAATTGCTGTGTAATTTCTTTTTTCTTTACTACCTTATTAAGAAATATTGGTGGTAAACTAAATATTTATTCTCCAGGGTAAAAGATGTTGAAAAACGAATAGAAGAAGAACCAGCATCAGCCAGAGATGGATACAGTGTCTGATGGGACCAGAGCCTTCCCTTTTGAGCATAAAGTGGGTATGTCTTGGTTTGCACAATGTAGAGCCATATCATGTTATATTGTTAAGTATTAGAAATGTATATACAGATAAGGAGAAGTTGAAGGGGCTGACATCCAGATGACGCTTTACTGGAATTTTGCACCTTTCTGGCTCCTTTCTATGTTCTCCCTATAGAACAGATGAGGAAACCAGAAAGTGCATCTTCCAGAATCCCTGGTCAGCACCTGGTTTACACTCTAATAAGGACAGAAGTGAAGCAGAAGCCACTTTTGCTCCTCTGGCAGTAGTGAGAAGATATTTGGGCTTTGGTAGACATGACGTAAAGTTTTGTACCAGCATCTGGGCAGATTCTCATGATATATCTGTCCCTGTGCCACAGACAACTGTGAACAACAATTTTGGCATATTTATGTACCTGACTTGGGTGGTCAGATTCCCTAAAAACTAGTGGTAACCTTGAGATCTGATAGTGGACGTCCTGACTTTTCTCCTCTCATCTTCCTACAGCATCATAAGCCCTGCTTTATTACGTCTCTTTATTTTATAAATACCTTTTAATTCCTTAACATTGTTTGATACACCAGTTTAGGAGATCCAGCAAAGTGATGAGAAATTCAAGTGGAACATGGAATGATAGATTCTATAAAGCCTGAACCTAAGAATATGGGGGAAGTAGAAGGTAGCAGTGGACACTATGATTTTCCAGGCATCCCATAAATAATTCTAACTCATCCCTATAGTAAGAGCTTGGGCTCTAGAGGATAGCTTTTAGCTTGGGTTCTAGCTCTTATTCTTATTCTTAACCCTGTGGGATGATGGATAAGAAAAGTCTCTTTACAGAGGCCCCAGTATGCTAATAATGTGTGAATAATAAATTCCTAGGCCATAGCTCTATTGAGAATACAAAAGACCATTTACATAAAGGCTCAATGCTGAGGACAAAGTAAATCGTGAGTGTAGATAGCTTCTGTTATTTCATTTTAACGTACCTCAGGAAATGGAGCCTCAGAAAGAGAAAATGTACCTGTAATTATAACAGTTAATATCTGATAGAGCCAGAACTCCAAAATCTGTGCTCATTCTTCTATATAAGGCAACCATCCACATAGCTAATATGTGATAATTAACAGGCTCAGAGACTATATGTTTTGCTGAGATACCAAGCAACTCCAAAATCTCATGGCTTATAAGGGTGAATATTTGTCAGGGGTTTGTAGGTTGTCTGTGGCTCTGTTGACTGGGTGCCATGTGTTTTTTTTGTTTTGTTCTGTTTTTGTTTTTTAAATCTGGCACATCCAGGCTAAAGGAGCAGTAGCTCTCTTTTGAATGCAGAATCTCAAGATTCCTGGAAGAAACAGGCAATGCTTCTTAAAACCTCTTCTTGGAACCCCTACTTCTGCCTATATTCCTTTGGTCAAAGCAAGACATAGGTCCAAGCCCACATGGGTGGGATGGGAAAGTAAACTTTTTCCATAGAGCTGGAGAAAATTGGAGGATGAATATTTGGTGAGCAATAATTCAATCCACCACCATATTACAAACCAGAGTTTTGTAATGCTTCTTGTCTTCTCCTTACTTTTCTTTGGTTTCCTCATTGTGCTGGATTATCTGTTTTAATTTGATAAAATTAAAAACGTGGGGTGATCACCACACCCACGTTTTACAGTCTTTTTTGCATTGCCAGAAAGAAACCTGGGGATATATTTCTCAGAATCTTTATCTCTATGTGGTTCCAGGTTAGAGTCTCCCAAAGACAGGGTCAACAAGTGAAATTTGGAAAGCAAAAAAGAGAATCCATTATTTTTATTATTATTATTTTATTTTTATTATTATTGGTGGCAGTTTCACATAGTTACATGAGCATATGGCCAATATGAAGTTAATAGTACCTTCTGGGCAAGGTCCTAGAAGACACCTGTCTTGATATCATAGACAGCTGATGTTGGCAGTGTTGACACCATTTAGCTTCCTAAGATTTGCTGTGGGTTCCGGGTGAGCTCTCTTGTTAATTACCTTCTTCTCGAAGCTTCACTAACAATTATTCTTAAGCCCTTCCAATGATTATGTAGGCTTTTAATGCCCTCTGTTAAAGCACTTTCTACTTGGAATGCCTAGAGTGGCTTCTCTTTTCTCAATGGAATTCTGATTTACATATTTTATATTCTATAAAAAATTTTGGATATCTTCCTTTATAATAAAAATGACCAGCTTTTGCCACCTCTGGGTTCTGAAGATCAATGCAATAATCATCAGGTAGGGTCTGCTTGGTGCATTTTTAAACTGAGAAAAAACATGAAGGAGATCCTAATTTGGTTCCTAAGAAATCAATGGCAAAACAATGTTTTGAGAAATACTAAACTTGTACTTGGTACGTATATTTTTCTCTCAGTATTTACATGGAATGAACCACAAAGGAAGAACCACAGAGCTCCAGTTCATCCTCCATGAGAACGGATGGTGACCCAACTTGTATGGCTAGAGATCTAATTCTTGTTCAGAGCTCACTGGTTCTGAGAGATCTCATGGACCCAGCAGTTGACTCACCCACTCTGTACATCAGCTCCAGACCCTGCTCTATATATCTCAGAAGGTTCTAGCAAATGTGTATAGTGAGGTTGCAGTCTTTAACCACTGAAGTTTCTGCTTTGTTTTGTGTTGAAGGGAGCTCAGGTGCACAGAATGGACTAGTCTTAATCCTTGATTCATGGCACATTCATCCTCAGTCCATGCCCAGGGCCTCTTGTCATTTAAGTATTTATTTGCCAATTAGTACATCTTAATGCAATCAGCATCCATGAACCCATCACTCCTAGATCTTGTGGAGGCTTTCCATTCTTCAATGTGCTCTGCAAAATGCTGGCAGAATTTTAGCAAATATAGCTATGTGATTTTTCCAGGGTCTCTTTAACTTCATCACCAGATTTATACCATGGGTTGCATTTTCTGTCTTGTCTGTGAAAATAAGGAATAGACATTTTAAACCCCTTTTGGCAGAAGAATAATATCCTTCTGGTAGTCCAAACTATAATGGACCTATCTTGGGCAAAAATACAAATGCCCTGCATTTCTGCTTGCCACTATTAAAGCATCCCCTTGGCAATACCAGATTAGGGCATTTCTACATGATCGGTGTGGTACAGATTAAAGCCTTGGGAACTCTGTTTTGGATTAATAGTGGAAGAAATATTTGCTTTTCAATAGTAGATACTCACCCAAGTAATAAATGAATTAAAAACTAAGTAGTATTTAAATATTCTTTAAATGAGAGTACATTTGTTAAACTTTAATCAAAAGAAATTTTATATCAGAGGGCCTAACAAAATATAAATTTAAAAGCCATGCAAACAAACAATTATCTCACTACTTAGTTGCAAAATTTCAACTTTTTTAAAGCATGAATTTGAACCAATCATTAAATATAGAAATCTACATTTAAATATGTCAATTTGCTTAGAAGCAAATTTAACAAAAAGTGTATTATGTAAACAACAGAATGAAACAAAACAAAATCTGAGAATTCTAAAGTAAGTGGAAAGAAAAGCAAATGAAAGAATGGGATCAATTGAAATCTGAATTAAAAAGTACATTTTCTGAAATGATTGCCATGTAACCAAGAGGTATTCTCTAAAATGAATGGACACCAAAATGCTCATTCATTAAGGTTTATTTAGTCATTTCTAAAAGAGTTGACTGTTTTATATTACAGAGGGTCAGTTAATGTGAGAAGTCTCATAATTTACTTTCACTTGAATTCAACATAAGATGGATAGATAGATGATAGATAGATAGATAGATAGATAGATAGATAGATAGATAAAGATAGATTCTCCATAGGGTCTTGAGCAGCTGGAAAGGAGTCTGAGAAATCTTAGAAAAATTTTCTAATCTGTGACTTTTCCTCCAGATTCAGGAGATCTGTCCCACCCTCCAGGAAGAAATAGTTCTTTTATCACGTCTATGGTAGAGCAGAAATTTCTGCTGTGGTGGACTGAACACAATGAGGACCTTGAGGAAAACCATGCATTTGCAATTAGTACCACAAATCAAACACATTAATGGTTCAGTGATCTTTGTTCTTACAGCCACACCTACACCTTCTCCAGCCACAGCTCATACTCAGAGATTTACACCTCTCTATATCCATGAGGTAACTTGGTCTTCACCTCATCTAACCTTCTAGGCAGCGAAGGAAACCTCACATTCACAACCACCTTTACTAAACAAAGTATCAACCCTTTTCCTTTTATTTTCACTTGCATTCATGTCAGCAAAGGAAGTACTGTTGTTGTTTGGCTTTTTTAGATGTAAAACTGACTGAGGATTGGAGATTGTGTGATGTATCTACAGCTAGCTTTGCAGTGACTAAAGGATGGAGCCAAGGAGGTAAATATGAATCTTTCTCTAAACCTCATATTTTGTGTGTGTGTGTGCTACACTTGAGCACCAATCACATTATCCTCCCAGATACTCAACTCTTCCATGGATGGACAGTGGTCAACCTCAGAAGGCAGCCTGACTCTTCTCCAGCCAAGTGAAATTATTAGAAGAATCTTTCTGTCATTTTCACCCATTGGTTTTGCCCTTTGGAAGCAAAAGAGAAAAAAATAGTGTACCTTTCCTTTACATGACAATCTTCAAGTATCTGAAGACCCCTATAGGGCATTCTAGGTCTGATGTCACCATAGACCACAAAAGATCTCCTATGACAGCTGAACAAACACAGTCTCTGAGGTTGAATCAATCATAACTCTGTAATGTGGCTTCCAGAAACACTATGTTTTTCCTCTAGATGTTGGTCACTGATCAAAGAGGGTGAAATAAATCCATCTTCAAGTCTCTCTGTAGACTTGAATACTGCAGAGGCAAGGGGGGGGGGGACTTTTCTTATTTTTAATAGTGAGTCTATACAGATGACTGTTGCTTTGAAGACAAGCTACTGCCTAACCCATATCCTAGGAAAAGCAGCCCAAATCAGTGAAATAGGATCTCTGGATCAATCCTGGGCATTATTCTTTCACTTTTGTGTTTCTGTGCCAACATTTGCAGCACATTCAGTACATATTTATTAATCATCTACTATTTGATGACTGTTATTCCAGACACTGAACTCAATAAAATTCCTGTCCTGGTGGATCCTTCATCCTAAACAAAAAGAAAGAAAAAAAGAAAAGATTCCTAGGAAATGTAGGAAGTGTGTAAAATTCAAAATGGGTGGTCAGAGAAGGTGTCACTGCAGTTACCTTTAAGCAGACCCACAGGTGACAAAGGAGTGAACTGTAGGTCCATGTAGGGAAGAAAGAAGACTTAGGTGAGGCACCAGAGATGGGGGCGTCTGTGAGGCTAAAGTTCAACCAGCAAGGAGGCATATGGTCCAGATGAGTTCAGGGTGGGGTTGGGGGCCAGATGGTGTGGAGAAGTGGTTCCCAAAGTGTAGTCCACAGATTCGGGTCATCCTCAAACACTTTAAGAAGATCCAAGAAAGCAAAGCAAGTTTTATAATACTACTGAGGTATTATTTGCTTCTTTTTTTTCCTATTCTTTTCTCACTAACATATGATAGAACTTTCCAGATATTACACAGTGGGCAACATTGCAACAGAGTGAATACAGAAGCACATAAGAGAATCCAGCCCTCTTCCACAAGCCAGGCATTAAAGCATTTTGCAATACTATAGTGTTACTTTTACTGCTGATTTTCTTTGTTTGATTTTGGAAAATGCAGCTATTTTTCAGAAAGATGTTGTTTACGGTAATAGGTAAAGGCTTATTATGGTTATTTTTCAATGAATCAATACATATGTTTTTTAAATTCTCAATTTTAATTTCTACTCTGGCATGGATTGATAGATGCAAAGCACAGAAATAAAAGTTTCTTGGTGCCCTCAATCACTTTTTAAGAGTTTAAATGGGTCTCAAGTCTACATGGTTAAGAACCACCAGTGGAGGGCTTGAGAGGCTGGGTTGGTGATTTTTGTCTTTTGGCACTGGGTGGTTTTGAGCAGGGGAGTGATAAGGAGGTCTCACTTCTAGCCCACGGGACCAGTGTGACCGATGACTGGGAACAGGTTGAAGTGGGCAGCAGTGAGAGAGAAAGGAGAGAAGCAAGAAGGCCAGTCAGGAGGTCCCCATAGTGGTCTAGCAAGTGGTGTTGGTGCCTTGGACCAGCTAGAAAGCAAGGGTGGGGGGATGAGGGTAATGAGGGTGTGGGGGGTGAGAAACAGTCTCATTTCTGGATTCATTTGAAATAATGAGCCAACAAGCATCTTTGTTGAGAGGCTAAATGTGGAATGTGCAAGTGATATAGGAATCAAGGGATCTTCTACAATTTTTGTTTGTTGGTTTTTGAGGAAAGAATGGTCATTAACTGGGGTTCCCCATGGGATTACTTCCCAAGTAATCCAGGGTGCAGAGACTTTACTTGTAGTATCCCCACATCTTGCCTCTGAAAGAATGTAGAAGGTTCAGGAACAGGAAGAGTGGCTTTGCCTATAGAAAGAACGAGCTGGGGGCCTGAGAGTGGGGTTTCCTGTACAGTCATGCTAATTTGGTTTTGCCACCATGGAGGAAAAATCAGACAGTCCTGAAGACATGTTCAAGGTTTTCCCTTGTGCTCAGACCCTGTCTGTACCTTGGCAGGGATGGGGAGGGGGGATGTTGCTGAGGCAGGGAGACATGTCACAGCTCTGGAGTATGCCTTGCAGGGCTGGGAGTGCTGTGTGCTGTCCTGGCCCTGGGGGACGGCCCTTGCACCCCACAGATCCCTTTCTTACAAGCATGGCACCAGACTTCTTCATCTCAGGATTGTGTGACTCTGAATGTCTCTGTGGCAGCATTGTGTCAGGGGGACAAGAAGCATGTGCAGCCTCAGTGAAATCACATGTGCAGAGCTAACATGCCTGGGATGCCACCAGCCCAGGGCTCTGGCCCCTTTCTCACTTCCTGCTGGTCCATGAGCAAGCAGAGGTGACAGGGCTGGGGCCACGTGCTGCAGCAGAGATGGCCTCCTGGCCCACTTCCTCCACTGACTGAAGCTGCAGCACCCGTGCCCTCTCTCCCTCCCTCTCTCGTCTCTGTCTCTGCTGTGTTTCTGTCTCTATGTCTTTTGTGGCATGAGATAAATAATTGGCCAGTGTCCATAGTAAAAACAGAACAATAGTACATAAGCTTTATTTTCTGTTCCATCAGAAAACCAGGTTAAATTTTTATACCGCCTTAAGGTAATTCTTCCCCCTTCCCCACCTCCTCCCTCTCCTCTTCCTCCCCCTCCTCCTTCTCCACCTGCCACCCGCTCCTCCCCCTTCTCCTCCTTCACCTTCCTTCTCTTCCTTATTCTCCTCCTTCACCCTCCTCCTCCCTCTCCACATCCACCTCTTCCTCTTCTTCCCTCCACCTCTACCTTCTCCTCCCCCTCATCCTTCTCTTTCCCCTTCTCTTCTCCACCTGCCTTCCCCTCCTCCTCTCCTCCTCATTCACCTTCATCCTCTTCCTTCTCCTCCTACTCATTCACCATCCTTTTCCTCCTCCCCCTCCTCCACCTCTTACTCTCCCCTCCTCCTTCTCCTTCTCTTCCCCCTCCCTCCTCCTCCTTCACCCCTTCCTCCTCCTCTGCTCCTTCTCCTTCTTTCTACTATTATCATTTTTTTCCCCATTAAACTGGAACCTAAGGCAACCAAACACCTTTGCTCACTCATCACCATCATCTTGCCTGAGTTGGGTTTGAGACATGTGCCAGTCAGTCAGGCTTCTCCAAAGGAACAGAATACACAAACTTGACCCTTGAACAACATTGGAGTTTGAGATACTAACCTCCTGCAGAGCTGAAAATTTGTGCATAACTTTTGATTCCCCCAAAACTTAGCAGAAGCCTTAATTATAGCATAAGCAGGCAGTGAACATGTATTTGGTATGTTACACGTATTATATGTCATGTTCTTACAAAAAAGTAAGCTAGAGAAAAGGAACTGTCATTAAGAAAATAATGAGGAAGAGAAAACACATGTACAGTACCATACTGTATTTACTGAAAACCATCGGGGATCCCTGGGTGGCGCAGTGGTTTAGCTCCTGCCTTTGGCCCAGGGCGCGATCCTGGAGACCCAGGATCAAATCCCACGTCGGGCTCCCGGTGCATGGAGCCTGCTTCTCCCTCTGCCTATGTCTCTGCCTCTCTCTCTCTCTCTCTCTCTCTCTCTCTCTCTCTCTGTGTGTGTGACTATCATAAATAAAAAAAAAAAAAAAAAAGAAAACCATCTGCATACAAGTGGACCCACGCAGTTCTAACAATTGGGTACCATAGCCAGTTGACATGGAGAATTAACCATCACACAACAACAAAATGGCCTAATCCTGGGGAAGAAGATCAGGTTTTACTTCCAACAAAGCAACAACAGGAGGTAGCTGGCAAAGAAGGCCTCTGACTTAAATGGGTTTGGGGGCAGAAATGGAAAGAGAGGCCATCTCCATAATATATTCCACTGGAAAGGTGATCTGCATTCTGAAGTAGACAGATGAGTTCATAGGAACAATTCCCTCCACAGGTGCAAAATCATTTCATAGATGAGCCACCATGCAGTCTGGGTGCATTTCAATGTATAGGCAGCCCACCAGGAAAACATCTTGCAAAGTTGCTAGATGGCACCAGTTGAGGTTGCACAAAGAAAGAGATAGAGTTCCAGCCACCCCATTCCCCATCCCATGGACCAAAGATATTTTACCAGCCAATTACTAAGAAAGTGAGCTGAGCTTTCATAGGTTGGTTCCTAACAGACCCTCTTATGCTGCCTCTAACGTGTCCCTAATCACCACTCCTGTTGCTTATTTCATGTTTAACATCCCTAGTCTTACTCAAACAGCTATACAAGCAACTGGGTCAGAGTCACAGTAGATCTCCTTCTCCCCTTCCTTCTCCTTCTATGGAATCAGGGTGTATCTTCACTGTATCCCCGGAAGCAACTTCCTAACTTCAGCCCACAGCTTTGTATAATATCCCACCCACCCAAGCTCCCCACCTTGGGAGTGATGAGGCAGCTGAGTTTTGTGCTCTCAATGGTATATAGGACATGGACAATAGACACTTGATGTTATCATGACAGTTGTCTGGGTATTGGTATGATATGGGGCTGGAAATCAGACGAATCCAGGACTTAAGAAAATTTAGGGTCCCAAATCACCAAATGAGAGGGAAGATTAGCTGATGACCCCAGAGGTCAGGCCAGGAAACCAAATCCTAAGTACCAAGAACCTATAAACACAACCAAGTGAATGGAAAAGAAGATGATGTTTAGGCAGGCACAGGTTTTCAAAGAAATAATCCTGAGTGTGAACCACAGGTCAAGGACAAAGAAATCCTGGCAAGGTAGTGGAAGCAGAAAACAAAGTGACATGAAGACATCTGCTTTAGTCTGGATTGCTTCCTAGAGGCACTCCGTGTCACTTCTTATTTCTTGATGTCTTAAAAGGAACACCTGGTACCTGACAGGCAGAAATGATTCCTCAAAAGGGCACAAGATGGAGGAAGTTTATTGGACTTGTAATCAAGACAAAAGCTTACCTCAAAGGTTTCCCAGTGCCCCTTTCACAGACACTTCAATTACTGGAAAGTGAAGGGCAGGTTCCTTCCACAAAATAGCCCTTTCTGGCCACTTCAGAGTTCTGAAAACACTACCTCCAAATCACACACAAATTAACTGTGGCCACTGGCTATTAATTGTGATAATGGTGCCTCTCCCTCTAGGGACCTGTGAGTACTTCACGCTGAAGTGAGGTCCTGTCTGGAATACTGTCATGGGCAACTGTGAGAAGAAGCTGCAGGAATTGAGAAGCCCCAAAGGTCAAGAAAGGGACATTCACTAGAAGTGGCTCTGGAGAATTCTCAGACATTCTGTGGACATCTGGAAGGAGGTGGATTTCTCCCAAGTAAGGGCGGAGTTGAGTCAGAACAATATTTTTGTACCAATGTTGGGTTTTTTAGAATTTTATTTTAGAAGACTTATACTTCAAGAAACATCGAGAAGATAGTACAGTGTTCCCATATATCTCCTCTACGTATCCCCCTATTATTAACACTTTATGTTAGTGTAATACATTAGTTATAATAAGTGAACCAACATCAATACATTATTAACTAAAGTCCGTGCTTTGTTCAGAATTCCATAGTTTTTAACCTAATGTCCGTCTTCTATTTGGGATACCATCCAAGGTGCCACATTACATTCAGTTGTCATGTCTCCTTAGGCTCCTTATGGCTATGGTAGTTTCTCAAACCCTGCTTGTCTTTGATGACCTTGATGACTTTGAGGAATCTTGTAAAATATATTGCAGGATGCCCCTTTATTGGAATTTGTCTGATGGTCTTCTTATGATTACACTGGGGTTATGAGGTTTGGGGAGGAAAGTCACAGAGATAAAGTGCCATTTCCTTCACATTAAATCAAGGGTGCATACTATCAACATGATTTATGACTGTTGATGATGACCACGATCACCTGACCAAAGTAGTTAGTGTTTGTCAGGTTTCTCTACTATAAAGTTACTTTTCTTTTTTATTCCTTTCCACACTGTACTCTATGGAAAGAAGTCGCAATGCACAGCCCACACTTCAGGAATAGAGAATCATGCTCCACTTCCTTGAAGGTGGAATAGCTACATGTATTATTTGCAATATTTCTGCATGGAAAATTTGTCTCTTCCTCCTCATTTATCTGCTTATTCAATTACTTATGTTTGCTTGGGCTCATGGATATTTATTTTATACTCTGGGTTATACTGTTGGAAATAGTACTGGGGAATACTGTTTTATCTATTTTCTGGCTTCAATTATTCCAGTGTGAGCCATTGGGAGACTTTTCAGTTGATCTCTGTGTTTTTCTGAAATGTCCCCACCATTGAGCATTTTTGGTTTTGTTTGTGTTAGGGGGGTGGTATTTCCTTACTATCTCTCATTACAAGATGCTTGGGTTCATCTTCTGTATTTTCTGCCCTAGTCCTAGAATCAGCCACTTTTCCAAAGAGCTTCATTCTTTTTATCGAAGAATGGTATTAAAAACCAAGATTGGATGATAGGTGTGCTCACTGCTATTGGGGTGTGGTTGCTTCATAAACTTCTTCCTGACCTTTGTGCTGCCACAGCAAGGAAATATGTGTGTATTCCAACTGATGAACATAGACATACTGTGACATATTTCTATGTATTACCATCTTTATATTCATGTAAACATGAATTTTTACTACTAACTCTAACACTAATTCATTACCACATTGATTATTCTAGCCTCCTCCCCTTGTTGATCTGTAAATTTCCACTCCAACAGTGAGAAACCTGACTCACACCAGCAGCCTCTAACCATTTACTTGTTCATTTCAGACATCAGTGTCATTTCAGACATCAGAATTGGTAACTCACACCTCTGTGGTAGGCATTTGTGGATATACACTGATCATCTCTAGTATAGAGCTTAGGTACAGTTTCTTTTGGCTTTAATTTTACATACTTCACTGATTTCTAAAGTTATTTGGGTCAGCATATTTTCTCTTGACCCACTTCACTGAGGTTGTTTTATGCATTTATAATACATTTAGATTATTTGTTACATTCTACATTCTATCTGGGATCCTCTGTACTCTTAAATTATTTGTTTTGATATATATAGTTTCAGGTTCATATTTTATGCAGTAAAGTTCTATGGGTTTTGAAAAATGCCTAGTGTCTTGCATTTGGTAATAACAGTAGCTTACTGAATGGTTCACAACCCTAAAAAAATCCCCTATGTTTCAATTCCCTATGCTGAGTCAACCCTCCTCTCTTTCTTCTGGAACTCCTGTCCCTGGGAACCACTGTTCTGTTTCTAATCTCTATAGTTTTGTCTTTTCCAGAGCATCATGCAATTGCAATTACTCATTATGTAATTTTTAACAGATTAGCTTCCTTCACTTAGCAATACACAGTTAATATTTATCCATGGTTTCCTTGTGTTTTGATAGCTCATTTCGTTTTATCATGGAAAAATAAAGCATTGTCTGTATATACCAGTTTATTTATCCATTCATCTATTGAAGGACATGCACATGTAATTTGTATGTATTTTGTTAGATTTATACTTATTGTACCTAAGTATTTCACTTTTGGGGGCGCTATTGTAAATAGTAATTTTATATCCAAATTCCTATTGTTCATGCTGGAAAATAGAAACATAGTTGACTTTTGTGTATTAACCTTGTATCCTGAAAGCTTGAAGCACTCATTTGCTAGTTTCAGAGGTTTTTGTGGAATCTTTTGTACTTTCTACATAGACAATCACATCAGCTGTGAATAAAGGCAGTTTTTATTTCTTCCTAATATATGTCTTTCTGTATATATTATTTATATATATTATGTTATATGCAATAATATATAAGATATACATATCATACCCTGTTCTTGTTTTATTGCACTGGCTACAACTTCCAGTACAATGTTGACTAGGAGCGGTGAGAAGGGACATTCTTGCTTTGTTCCCCATATTAGGGAGGAAGCATTCAGTTTGTCACCATTAATTATGATGTCAGCCCTAAGTTCTTTGTAGATTTTATTTATCAAATTGAAATTATCTCTATTTCTATTTTGGTAAGACTTTTCTTTTAAAGATTTTATTTATTTATTCATGAGAGAGAGAGAGAGAGAGAGGTAGAGACACAGGCAGAGGAAGAAGCAGGCAGGGAGCCTATTGTGGGACTCGATCCCTGGTCTCCAGGATCAGGCCCTGGGCCGAAGGCAGGTGCTCAGCCACTGAGCCACCCAGGCTGCCCCTATTTTGCTAAGACTTTTTAACATAAATGTGTGTTATATTTTGTCAAAAACATCTAAAAGCTTTTCTGAATCAATTGATATGATCATATGACTTTTCTTCTCAAACTTGTTGATGTGGTATGTTATATTGATTCATTTTCAAATATTTAGCCAGCCTTGCATGCCTGGAATAAATCCTACTTAGTCATGGGTATAACTCTTTTTCTACATTATTGAATTTGCTACGATTTTGTGGTTTATTTTTACAATTGCATTCATTAGAGATATAAGTCTGTGGTTCACCTTTCTTGTAATGTTATTATCTTGTGTTATTATTAAGGGAGTGCTGGTCTCATAGAATGAATTAGCAAGTATTTATTCTTCTATTTCTGCAAGAGATTGTGAAATATTGGCTTCATCCATTCTTTAAATATTTATGAGAAATTATTTGTGAAACCATCTGGACCTTGATTTATTTTTTTCTTTTTTTGGAAGGTTTTTAATACTGACTCAATTTATTGAACAGATATTAGCCTATTGAGATTATCTACTTCTTCTTGTATGAGTTTTGGTAGCTTGCATCTTTGAAGGAATTGGTTTATCTATGTTATCAAATCTGTAGGCATAGAATTATTCATAGTATTCTTTTATTATCCTTTTAGCATCTACAGGACCAGCAATGATGACCCTTCTTCATTTCAGATGCTGCTAATTTGTGTCTTCTCTCTTTTCTTTTTGGTCAGACTGACTAGAGGTTTGCCAGTTTTATTGACTTTTTCAAAGAATCACTTTATGATTTTATTGACTTTATTGCTTTCCTCTTTTCAATTTCATTAATCTTTGCTCTAATTTCTTTTCTTCTGCTTGCTGTAGGCTTACACTGCCTTCTCTATTTTATTAAGGTGGAAAGCTTAGTTTCAGATCTTTCTTATTTTCTAATGTATACATGTAATGCTATAAATATCCCTTTAAAGTACTGCTTTTGATACAACTCAGAGAGGTTAATTATTTGTATTTTCATTTAGCTCAAAATATTTTTACGTTTGGCTTGTGAGTTCTTCTATGACCAATGTGCTATTCAAAGTGTGTTATTAAATTTTAAATATTTGGAGATTTCCCATCTCTTTTTCTCTTGTTGAATTCTAGTTTAATTTCATTGTGGTCTGAGAATATGTTTTGTACAGGTTTTATTTTTAAAAATGTGTTGATGTGTTTATGGCCCAGAATATGCCCTGTCTTGAGGAATGGTTCATGTTAGCTTCAAAGCAGTGTGCATTTTCCTCTTTTTGGATGGAGTGTTGTATAAAAAAACTAGATTAATTGATTGACAATTCAGGGCAACTATATCCCTCTGACTTTTCTGCCTACTTGATCTATCAGTTCCTGAAGAGGTATGTTGAAGTTTACAACTATAGTATTTCATTTTTCTATTTCTCCTTGAAGGTCTGCCATTTTTTGCCTTACCAATTTTGATGCTTGGTTGTTCGGTGCATATACATTTAGAATTATGTCTTTTGGAGAATGAAGTGTCTTATTATTATGTAGTGCCTTTTGTTACCCCTGATAATTTCTCTTGTTCTAATGTCTGCTTTGTCTGAATTTAATATAGCTACTCTGGCTTTCTTTTGATTAGTATTAACATGATCTATTTTTCTTCACTCCTTTACTTTTAATCCATTTGAGTCATGGTGTTTTAAATGCAATTCTTACAGACAAACTATAGTTGGCTTTTTAAAAAAGGTTTTATTTATTTCCTCATGAGAGATGGTGAGAGAGAGGCAGAGACATAAGTAGAGGGAGATGCAGGTTCCCTGCAGGGAGCCCGATGTGGGATTCAGTCCCATGACCCTGGGATCACGCTAGAGCCAAAAGCAGACGGTTCAACCCCTGAGCCACCCAGGTCCCCTTCTTTTTTTATTGAGTGCTATTTTGACCATACTTTTACCTCTACACTGGTACAACTCAATATAAATATGTTAACTCACAAAATTGTGTAAGATAATGTTATTATTCTCATCTTATACATAAGAAAATGGGGACTTCCAGCATTCCAACATGCCTAACAAGGATGGCACATAGCCCAGTGGGTAATAGTACTTGTCTTTGCCATTTGCTGTATGTGTGATCCTCTTCTCAATATCATTTTCCTCAGCCATAACATGAGAATGATGGTAACAAGCCTACCTTAAATTATGTTAAATGCATGTAAAGTAGTAAAGCATCTAGAACAGCATGTTGCACTGGGCATTAAAAGAAGAGAAAGAAAAATAAAGCCCTAAGCTTTTCCTGGATCAACATCTGCCTTTGATTCTGACTTTATCTGAGCCTGAAGAATATTAATAGAATAAACCTCTGAAATTTGTTGAGTAGATTAAATGAAATATTACCTTTGAAACACATGCTAAGGAGATGAGCACCAGGTGAGTGTTCAGCAAATATTGTCTATGGCTATAAAAAT
Organism: Vulpes lagopus; assembly: GCF_018345385.1. NCBI lineage: Eukaryota > Metazoa > Chordata > Mammalia > Carnivora > Canidae > Vulpes > Vulpes lagopus. The sequence continues at coordinate 93,520,527 of NC_054826.1, read as the reverse complement.
GCTTATCAATGTGCTTTCCCACATTTCACTCTTATGAATATTCCTGGAATGACCATCCTTTCACACACGGACATATCATTATGTGAGAATGGTTTGTTTGTAGACTAAAATTAGAGAAGTGCCATTGCTGGGTCAAAGGTAGGGATCTTTAAATTTTGAATAGAAATTTTACACGAGCCTGTTCACGTTCAGAGTTACTATTGAGAGATATGAGTTTAGTGTCATCATGATATCTATTCAGTCCTTGTTTTTGTGGATTGTTCCACTGGACTTCTTCTTAAAGGGGAATTTTAAGAGTCCCCCTTAAAATTTCTTGCAGAGCTGGTTTGGAGGTCACATATTCTTTCAGTTCCTGCCTGTCTTGGAAGCTCTTTATCTCTCCTTCCATTCTGAATGAGAGCCTTGCTGGATAAAGTATTCTTGGTTGCATGTTCTTCTCATTTCGGACCCTGAACATATCCTGCCAGCCCTTTCTGGCCTGCCAGGTCTCTGTGGAGAGGTCTGCTGTTACCCTAATACTGCTCCCCATAAGAGTCAGGGATTTCTTGTCTCTTGCTGCTTTAAGGATCTTCTCTTCATCTTTGGAATTTGCAAGCTTCACTATTAGGTGTCGAGGTGTTGAATGGTTTTTATTGATTTTAGGGGGGGATCTCTCTATTTCCTGGATCTGAATACCTGTTTCCCTTCCCAGATTAGGAAAGTTTTCAGCTATGATTTGTTCAAATACATATTCTGGCCCTCTGGCCCTTTCGGCGTCCTTGGGAACCCCAATTAAATGTAGGTTTTTCTTCCTCAGGCTGTCGTTTATTTCCCTTAATCTGTCTTCATGGTCTTTTAATTGTTTGTCTCTTTTTTCCTCAGTTTCCCTCTTTGCCATCAACTTGTCTTCTATGTCACTCACTTGTTCTTCCACCTCGTTAACCCTCGTCATTAGGACTTCTAGTTTGGATTGTATCTCATTCAATTGATTTTTAATTTCTGCCTCATTAGCTCTAAATTCTGCAGTCATGAAGTCTCTTGAGTCCTTTATGCTTTTTCCTAGAACCACCAGAAGCTTTAAAATAGTGCTTCTGAATTGGCTTTCTGACATTGAATTGTAATCCAGATTTTGTAACTCTGTGGGAGCGAGGACTGTTTCTGATTCTTTCTTTTGAGGTGAGGTTTTCCTTCTAGTCATTTTGCTCAGTGAAGAGTGGCCAAAAACAAGTTGTATTGGGAAAAGGAGAAAAAGAGAGGAGAGAAAGAAGGAAAGAAGAGAAAAAGAAAAAAGAAAAAAGGAAGAAAACAAGAAAAAAAGAGAAGAAACAGAGAAAAAAAGGGTGGGGGAAGCAAACAGAAATCAAAAAGCAAAAAAAAAAAAAAAACCAAACCAAAACAAAACAAAAAAACCCAAAAACCACGGGGGAGTATCTTCCGATTCTGTATACTTTAAGTCCCTTGACTTATCCCTGGAACTTATCCCTCTAGCTGGTCTTCTGGGGGAGGGGCCTGTTGTGCTGATTTTCAGGTGTTAGCACTTGGGGGAGCTGCTCTGCCCCCTGCCTGGTGCAGGGCTCAGTGGGGGTTGTTTACCCAGTGAGGCCCCAGGAGGAACAACCCCAGTGGCGGCGACCAGCTCTGGAGCCCTGGATTCAGCTCCTGCAGTAACTCCGGGGCTCTCCGTCTGCAGGGGCCTGGAGGCTCCGGGGGCCGCTGATCTGCTCAGCTCGGGGCAGGAGCGTCCTTGCTGTCCTGGGCCCTCCTGGCCTCTGCCTAGAAATGACAAATACCCACCATTTGCTTCAACGTGGATGGAACTGGAGGGTATTATGCTGAGTGAAATAAGTCAATCGGAGAAGGACAAACATTATATGGTCTCATTCATTTGGGGAATATAAATAATAGTGAAAAGGAATAGAAGGAAGGGAGAAGAAATGGGTAGGAAATATCAGAAATGGAGACAGAACATAAAGACCCCTAACTCTGGGAAACCAACTAGAGGTGGTGGAAGGGGAGGAGGGCGGGGGGGGGGGTGTGAATGGGTGACTGGCACTTAGGGGGGCACTTGACCGGATGAGCACTGGGTGTTATTCTGTGTGTTGGCAAATTGAACATCAATAAAAAATAAATTTATTAAAAAAAAAGAAATTTTACACAAATGTCCCCCTAAGAATTTCACCATTTTAAACCCCTCACAGACAATGTTTGAGGATGCCTGTTTTCTGTACACCTTCACCAACACAGGGTGGTATTAACCCTTTGCATTTTTCTGTCAATATACAAGTTGTATTTTATTTTAATTTGTGTGTCTTTATTTATTGGTGAGATTAATCATATTTATATGTCCTTCACCTTATTCATGTTGTGTACCCATTTTTTCTTTAGATTTCTTTGAATACCTGTTATATGCTGGGCATGATCTCTGGGCAGCAGGAATATGCTGGTTATCAGAACAGATGAGATTTCTGCTCTTGCCAACTGAGGTTGTTTCCTGATTTTTGTTTGTATTGATTTTTAAAGGCTCCCTGTGTATTTAGGAAACATCTTTGTCTATGATGTGTTACAAATTTGGGGGAGAAATGACATTTTTAAGGCATAGGCTGATACAGGACATCTTTTCAAAGTATAATAAAGTATAAATTCTCAGGAGGAGCAGAAGCAGTTATTTCCAGATTGGAGGCAGCAGTTACAATTGACTGTTAATGATTTTCCTGATTCACCAGAAAGAATCAGATGTTAAGTTCCTTAATACATTCTTGATAAGAGCTGGTCAGGGACAAGAGAGGCGAGGTCATCCTAGAGTTTTGAATTAATGCCCTAGTTCATAGCAATTCTTTCTTTTCTTCTCTTTCTTCTTTTATTTTTTCATTAATTAAACAACTTTTAATGGTATGGCCTGGCACTAAACTCTCAGGCCCAAATCCAAAAGTCAAAATTGAAGGACATTACCTAATGTGCCCTAATGATAGAGTCATTTGGATAGCAGGTTAGTAATCAGTAGCTCTCATCGAAGTATGGAGCTCTTTTAAAATTCAGGACAATAATTTGTATCTAATCTGTGCCAATGAACCAAACATTTAGGGCATCAAGATGTTCTAATGTAGTCACTGCTACTAAAGTCAGAAGAGACAGAGTTGAGCACCCAGCCCTGGATGGCTCCTGGCAGTCTACCTGGGAAGTCATAGTTGAGCTGAAGTCTCTGGGGACACCAGCAAGTGCCTCTTGGGTCTTCTCTGTGAGATGTGATTTCAAGGGGCATGACTACTACTGTGAGACATCAGGTAAGGATCCAGAAAACCAGAGCACAGACCATGGTACTTGGCAGGAGAGGGTGTTAGGGAAGGCTCCCCCAACTATACTTATGGCAAAAACTGGAGGATTAGAGAAAACAAAAGAAGAATAAAACTTCTACAGTCTCAACCCCCTAGAATCATCCACAGAGGGCATTTTGTTATATTCCTCTGAAGTCTTTACTTTTTAAAAGTTTTTTTTTTGTAATCTTATTTGTTTTTCTCTATGCCCAATGTGAGGCTTGAACTCACAACCTTGGATCAAGAGCCATGCACCTTTCAGACTGAGCTAGCCAGGCCCCTCTGTCCACTTGTTTTAATCCCACAGTTTTTATTAATGCACATTTTTATATTGGTGGAATCTGTTTTTACTGACTGCAAAATTTTCAATTTTCTGAATGCTCCAGATTTATTTCTCCATCTCTCTCATGATGTTCATTTCACTTTCTATTTATATTTGAATGCATTCTCTAGAATAAATTTCTTGAGATAGAATTAAAGGTGCAAGACAATCACGGTTTTTTTTGTTGTTGTTCGTTTGTTTGTTTGTTTGGATTTTATTCATTTATCCATGAGAGACACAGACAGAGGGGCAGAGACATAGGCATAGGGAGAAACAGACTCCCAGCAGGGAGCCTGATACAGGACTGGATCCCAGGACCCTGGGATCACGCATTGAGCCAAAGGCAGTCACTCAACCACTGAGCCACCCAGGAGTCCTGACAATCACGTTTTACCTTTTTCAAACATTGCAAAAGTGCTTTCTTAGCAGATGATTCATATTTACCCACCTATCAGTAATGTATGTGATTGCTCATTTCAGCAAACTCCTATCATACTTTCACATTTTTCCAAAGTCACTCTAGCTACTTTGGAAGATATAATAGAGTATGATGTTAAAACTTAGTGAGTTTGCATGTTTTTCACATGTTTAGTAGATGTTTAGAATCTATTACTAGTAGATTTTTTTTGTTGTTGCTGTTGGGGGAGGTAGTTGTCTTGAAAGACCTTTAACACCCTGAGGACTGATGTGGTTGAGAGATATAGAACCTCCTGTCTTGGTCCTGTTGACTTTGTATGTTTCTAGCTACCTTCCTAACCCCAAATGCCCTGGACTGATTTTAGATCTATATGTTTTAGTTAATTTTTTTTTTTACCACTTTCTCTGATGGATCGTGTCCTACTGAATCCATTTAATCCTGAGGGAAGGAAAGGAGAAGCCCTCTTAAAGCTGTAGGTCTAAATCTCTTCTCTTCACCACTGTAAGCCAGTTTTTCTGCTTTCTTGTAAGACTCATAAAGGAAAAAAGATCCATTCCTAGGACTATGAAGATGAAAGCCAAGTGCCAAGCTCTACTAGCATTTCCTTAATGGAGGACCCAATGGGTCCCACATCATTCTCCAGAGAAGGGGCAGCATGGAACAGTTAAATCCAGTTAAAGTTAAGTTTTGGGATCAGACCTTGATTTGAGACTGGACTCAATCACTCATAGCTGACGTAATGTGGAGAAATGTTCAGAAGGATTTAACACAAAGGTGGCACATAATGTGTGTTCAATAAATGATAGCTATCATCATCATCAATAGTAGTAGTAGTGTAGATTAATAGCGGGGATGTATGGGAAAAAATAGTCAAGAGAAAAAAAATGTTGAGAGAAAGAGGGCTAGGAGTGGTTCCTTAGGAGACTTAATATCCCAACTTTATAAGTTTGCTAGGAAGAATATTACTAAAGCTACCCTCCCTCCAATTTTAGTCATTTAGCTTCCTAACCACGTGCCCCTTCTGGTTATAGTTTTCAACTGAGTGACCTAACTTCCATCTGTCTATAAGTGGTGCAATTGACAGAAACCACAAATATCCTTTGGCTAATTGGACCACTCATCAAATGGACTGTAGCTGATCTGTTCAATCAGAAGGCACAGTAGGAAAATGTCAGACTTGGAGTCATTTCCATAACTGGCAAAGACATTGCTAAAAGATCAGAACACTGAAAACATTGAGCCATCCTTCCTTGTAAGATTTTCATGAGAACTTCATTTTCTAAACTTGCCTCTCAGCCTCTTAAAGATTTATAAAGATGATTTAGTGCTTTGATGTGAAGATAAATATGCCTGTGGTTTCAGAAATGTCAAAGATATTGCTTGAAAATGAAAATTTCAGGCTGCCAACTTCATGGTCTACATGGGGCCATGGAACTTGTTAAGTTGCTTCTTATCCCATTATCTCCAGCAAACCCTTACTCCACTTTCCATATATAAACAAAATTAGCCTAGCCCTTCTTCACACACATATTTATTTATTCAGTGACCATCTTTGTTGACATTCCTGATCGGTTTAGTCATACAACTGATCAACATAGCGATAAAGCTTATTTTTCTCCAACTCTACATTTCAAATCTACTGCCTCTCTCCCATCCTCAAGGCCCCTGTAGTTTTATATAATCTCGTGTAGGTTAGCATGTTATTTTTTCTTATTCCTCTCCAAGTTATCTTCCTGCAAAGCTATTTCTCTAAAATGCAAATATTAACATAGCATACCCCCACTCAAATCATTTCATACGCTCCCAAATATCCATGACAGTGCTGAGCCATAATTAACAATCATGGAAGTGCTCTGTATCAGAGCTGTTCAAGATGGTGCCCACTAGCCAGATGGAGCTGTTGAGCCCCTCAAGAGTGGTAAGAATGAGAAACTGAATTAACCTTATAAAATTTTAACTAAGTGAAGTTGAATTTGAAATAGCCATATATGGCTTGGGTTGTCTACCCTGATGCTGCAGATCTATGAGATGAGATCCAGGTTGCTTAGCATGGTACACAAGGACCTCCATCATTTGGTTCCTGACTACTTCTCCAGTCCCAGCTACCAGTGTTCCATGCCTTTAATGTTTATTAGTAAGGTCAAACACTTGTAGCTCACCAACTATACTTTTCCAGACAATGCAGTTATGTCTGTGCATAGCTATTCCCTTGGCCTTATATATATATCTGTCTCTCCTGACCTTGTACAATTGCCATATTCACTAGGATCCTTAAAACTGGAGTTTTATCCCTCCAATGACTCCTTCTTGCCTAACCCTGAAGCCCAATGACTTCTTTAGTTAGGTTTTTTTTTTTTTAATTAATTTTTATTGGTGTTCAATTTACCAACATACAGAGAAACACCCAGTGCTCATCCCGTCAAGTGTCCGCCTCAGTGTTTTTACCTCCTGCATGTGGTTTTGTTATTGCACTGCTAACACTAAATTTTAATTACTTACCCAGCTGTCAGTTTCTTGAAAACAAACTTATAACTTAATCTGTTGGTTGGTTGGTTGGTTGGTTGGTTTCTCTAGCACCTACCACATTATCTGGGATAGACTGGTCACTTAATGGATGGTTATTTAATTATATGTCATTGGATTGTTTAATTGACATTATGTAAACAAAACCATTCATTATTTAACAATTATTTTTTTCTGGTTCAGGGGTTATCCTTTGGAATCAGGTGGTTTCTTTTTAAGATTTATTTATTTATTTATTTACTTATTTATTTATTTATTTGAGAGAGAGAAAAAGCAAGTGTGGAGAGGAGGGGGAGAGGGAGAGGGAGAGTTCCAAGAAGACTCCATGCTGATCAGAGTCCAAAGTGGGGCTTGATCTCACAATCCTGAGATCATGACCTGAGCCTAAGCTAAGAGTTGGAGGCTCAACTGACTGAGCTGCCCAGGCGCCCCTGGAATCAGTTTTAAGTGAAACACGGAGACATTTCATTTCCTTAGCAATAGAAGAAGAGTTGGGATGGAGTGAGCTTGCTGAATTCTAAAAAAAGCAGCTACAAATGTCTGATATCCAGTTTTACCTGCTCATTCAGCACAGAGTCTGAGAATCGAAAGCCCTTAAAAGTACAGACTCTTTTCAAAAAAAGACCCTATTCTGTTGTAAGATTGTTCCTCCTACAATCACTTGCCAAATATGAGCTGTATTTAAAAGATATGCAGTGCCTGTGTTTTCATAAAACATATATAAATTAGATCTGTCCTTTGCATAGTTTAAAATATTATAGCAATTTCTCTATGTGGAGGGAAGTAACTTCTAGCAAGTTCTTTCCTTTAACAGTTGTTCATATAATGGATAGACTTTGAGTGGGTTATCTCTGATTTTTGATCTGGAAAACACCATGAATCGCTCTGTCATTTTTTATCCTGGCTCTCTTAAGCCTTGTATTTGTATAGCACTTCAGAGTTTACAAAGCACATTTATCTCTATTATCCCACTTGATTGTTATGAGAATCTTGCCAAGCAGGCAGAGCAAAAACTGTTATTCTGTATTCATAAGAAAGGAAGAAAGGAGCCAATACTCCTATTGCCCAGCCTCTGACTTGCCCAAGTTCTTTGGGGAGCAGGATGGGGCCAGAATTCTTCCTCAGTCTGACCACAACTCCAGAGCTATTCTCTCTGCTCGGATTATGCTCAGATTATGGGCGGGCCATACCCTGCTGGGACCAGGAGCTTGCAGCCAACAATAGAAGTCTTCCCAAAATTGCAGTCTTAAAGTGAAAGTGTGTTCTCACTATGTCATCTTGCTATTTCCTTTCTGGAATGTTGCTTCTAGTAAATGAGGGGGAAGATTGCCAGTGACAGCTTGATAACTATCCCCAACCACAGTCGACAGGGGTTACCTTCAGCCACAAGTTGGCAAGTGTCTCCATGGTAACCCAGAAGCAAAGCTATTTCTCGGATACATCTCAACAGCAAGAGCACGATTATAAACTTTGTCAAGAGGCTGGAGTTACACCTCTGGATAGGTGAGAAAGGGCTCCAAATACTTAAAATATATATTTGTAAGATTGCCTTCTGGTCATTGACATATGCCATATCGTATAACTTTTGAATCTCATTCAATGTGATAATATTTCCTGTATACTGTCTTCTGAATTCAGAATTTTGGCAATACCATATAGGTGAGAGCACATTATAATATGAATTTTCGAAAAATTCTGTAACCAAGCTTTCTTGTGTGGAATTCAAATTCAAATGGGATCTACTTCAGAATAAATACAGCATTGCACCAAATCTAATTCATTATGAGGTTTGTTGGTATTTCACATTGATAGGTTGGAGGGTCTACCAAATACTCCAGTGGAGTAATGTGCTTTATTTCCAGGTGCCTTTCATAAACAAGAGAATTAAGATAATCTCTATTTTCTGCCAAGTCGCTGGAATGTTAAAAAATCTGGTGTTTTTTTTCAGTCTGTCTCCAAATGCCACTAGCTTGCTCTACAAATGTGGACTTCCTACTGCATCTCTCGGGACCTTCTACTCCTTATGAGGAGCCTGCTTTCAACTGTTCCTTAGCTCTAAGACTTCCAAAGATTAGTATTTTGTTCCACACAGAGTAAGGAGCAGATAATGGGTTCAGTGTTCCCACTTCAATTCAGATATCCTGGCAGAACAGAAATCCAGAATAAGAGAGCTAAGTAAGGGTAGAAAATGAAATACAGTTAACTCTTAGTCAACTTCTTAGTTGTAGAAATTATCTACAACTTGTGTGTTTAGTACCAAGCAGAAAACCTGTCTCCTTTCTACTTCTGGACTCCTCACCTAAACCAGTTGCTTAGAATCTGAGCAGATAATGTATTTTTAATTAGACATAATCAGTTATTAGTGTGTGCCAGTAATTTATTGCTGTGTAACAAAAGGGCCCCAACGTTTAACAGCCTAAGCCAACAATATTCTATTATTTCTCACAATTTGGTGGGTCAGTTGGATATTGCATCTGCCCCGTGCACTGTTGCTTGAAGTCACATATGCATTTGCATTAAGTTAAGAAACCGATTGGGGCTAGAATGTCCATAGTAACTTCACTTGCCTGTCTGGGAGCTCATGTATGAAGGCCGGAATGTCTGGTGGTTGGTGGGCCTCTCTCTCCATCAAGGTAGCTAAGATCTTTCATGGTGACTCAAGAGTGACAGGTGAAGCTACTATAACTCTAAAGGGTTAGAGTCAGAATCAGCACAGTGTTATTTCTACTGTATTCTGTTGGTCAAAGTAAGTCAAAGTCTAGCCGAACCCCAAGAGGCAGAATCAATCCACTTCTCAATGGGAAAAGTTACATCTGTGTACAAAAATGGAACATAAGAGGAGCTATTTTTGGACATAGCTGGAGACAACTTCCCAGCCTGCCCTATAGCCACAGCAATTTATGAGCCTCCCACATGCAAATGTTATCCACCCACCCCAAAGATCTTTAGTCTCAAAGATCTTGGGCCCAAAGCCAGGATTTAAAGTCAGGTCTGCTGTGGCTAGATGTGGATGAAACTACTCGGGTAAAGTTCCTCTTGATCGGGGACTTTGGAAACCAAAGCAATAACACCACCACCAAAAGCAAGCCTAGTCAGTGTCCCATCTCATACAAAGACACCCAACATAAATGGTGAGATAAGAACAGAATAATCACAATAGACACACCTGTTCAAGAAGTCAGATACAGGGATCCCTGGGTGGCGCAGCGGTTCAGCGCCTGCCTTTGGCTCAGGGCGCGATCCTGGAGACCCGGGATCGAATCCCACGTCGGGCTCCTGGTGCATGGAGCCTGCTTCTCCCTCTGCCTATGTCTCTGCCTCTCTCTCTCTCTCTCTCTCTCTCTGTGACTATCATAAATAAATAAAAATTTAAAAAAACTTAAAAAGAAAAAAAAGAGGTCAGACACATACCATGAGCTTTGCATCCATGGGGATGGGAAATGTTGCTTTGTTAGAGCTCAGCTCTGCATTTGAGAATGGTTCCCCAAACCACAGCTTTCCTCTGCTCCAGACTCTACCCTCAGAGTCATTCTCTCTTTTGCATAAGAAAGGGCTAATGCTAATATCTGAGCAGCTTCCTCATCCTGTTTCTGACCAATATGGAAGGTTGGACACCCACAGGACTCTTGTTATTTGGCACTTTTTTTTCTTCAGCCAAGTTGGGAGTATTTTGCTAGTACAATTATTTTAAAGCCTTTTGGATTTCCTATGAATCTTATAGTGGCCCAGAAGCCCCATCCAATATTCTCTCTGACACAGCTTCTCCCTATTTTGTGCTTCTCAGGCTGATATGGGACAGCAAGATTGTTGGATAACTTTACAGTCTATCTGTGAAGATCTACTAACACTACCTTAAATCTTGCAGGGGTCTTATAAAGAGTTCTAGCAGCCCTTATTCAAGAAGAAGAGAACATACTCACACTTTTACTGGGAGCAGCACTAGCTGGGCATGGATGGGTGCCACTATTGGTCGCTGTCTTTGGAAATAATTCAGCACAGACCTGAGAGGGGTCTCAGAGATCATCTGATCCTACTACCCATTTGGTACCAAAATCAACCAACCTTGAGATTAATAAACTAAAGCCAAAAGAGAAGGACTTGGCCACAACCATAAGCCAAATGGTTAACAAAGCAAGAAAGAAAAATTTCATCTCTTATATTCACATTCAGGAGTGCTTTCTGCTACCATTTATCCCCTAAGTGAAGCTGGAAAGAAACATGGCTTTAAACTACAGGCTGAGGAATATCAAAGGTAAATTATCTTGGAAGCATCTTTTTTATTATTATTCATAGCATTGTTAGCTTCCTTTAGTATACACAGCAGAGTCAACTATATTAGAAAGATCTAAAGTCAAAGAACAACAATCAGTATGAAATTGGAAACTGAGCTCCAGTTTCTGTGTTTCTAGAACATCTGGAGGAAAAATAAAATGCCATTTGTTTTGGTGTTTTAAGGATCTTTTACTTCCCATTAATTTTTCACCAAGTCATATAACAAATGCCTTTTTTAAAAACAAATGCTTTTTATTTGATTTTTATTTTTTAAGGATTTTATTTATTTATTTGAGAAAGAGACAGAGACAGAGAGCAAGAAAGAGCAGGAGGGGGAGAGGAGCATATGGAGAAGCAGGATCCCTGACTTGGGGCTCGATCCCAGGACCTGGAGATCATGACCTGAGCCAAAGTCAGATACTTAACCAACTGAGCCATCTGGGCTCCCCTAAAAGGTGCCTTTTAAACACCTTCTACATGTCAGATTCTATCCTCTGCATTGGAGGTTGGCCTTGGAGATGCCCACTAGGTAAGAGTTTAGACAGCTGATGGTGGGAAATTTAAGTGTGTAGTAGAGCAGAGAAGGCAGCTCCATTTGGAACAGCTAAACAGTACCTTGGATAAAGAAGAAAGAACAGAAACTCACCAGGACTTAATAACTGCAAGAAGCCCTAAAAGAGCAAAGAAAGTCCACAGTTGGATGGTGTTAGGGTATAGTATGCATGATGAACAATGGTGGAAAGAGAGGTTCTGGGGAGGTCAAAGACTTGTGGAATCCTTTGACTTGGACAAGGAAGCTGCAGAAAGAAAGAATCAGAGGGTGTTCTGGGCCAACCTCAAATCAGAGGCCATTCACCCTGGATTAGAATGGGGGTTTCCAGGGGCACCTGAGTGGCTCAGTCAGTTAAGCATCTGACTTTTTAAAAAAGATTTTATTTTATTTATTTATTTATTCATGAGAGACAGAGAGAGAGAAAGAGAGTCACAGACATAGGCAAAGTGAGAAGCAGGCTCCATGCAGGACCCCAGGATCCTGACCTGAGCCAAAGGCAGACTCTAAACTGCCAAGCCACCCAGGTGTCCCAGCATCTGACTCTTGATCTCAGCTCAGGACTTGATTTTAGGGTTTTAGGGTTGTGAGTTCAAGCCCCATGCTGGGCTCCACACTAGGCAAGGAGCCTACTTTAAAAAAACAAATAAAAATAAAGTAAAATAAAAAAATTGGAGTTTCCAATCTATCAGTCAGGTTTCCTTTCACTTTTCTGTTGTCATAGTTGTTGCTCTGTATGGTAACAAACCCTGGTGAGAGCATGGCTTTCTCAGGGAGGTAGCACATGGAAAAGACACATGGTCATAAAATCAGGAAATGTTCACAAAGGCACATGAGTGCTGAGTAAGCCATACTGACCATACTGAATGCACCTACATTTTCTGTTTCGGGTCATGCCTTGTACTCTGAAAGGCATTGCAAATTTGCTTGCAGATCGTGTACCCCTGATTCAGGACCATTGCCATGAGGCAGTCAGAAGAGAAGTTATACAACATGCTTTAGGCAAAGTGAGTATACATTATTTGAAAACATCATTCATTTTTAGAGCCTGCAGCATTTCACCAAAATGAACATTAGAGATCATATAGTCGAAAATCTGCTACTAGTTTAAAAAGAGAAAGAGAGAGAGAGAAAGAGCTGGAGTGCCTAATTCTTCTGTGTCCGGATAAACCTGGGCAGGGTGGCTATTCAGACTTGTGTCCAACCTTCGAAGGCTGGCTACCTGTTAAACTTCAACCATGGCTCAAACACAAGGCCCAGGGCCAGACCAGTGATACTCTCAAAGAGACAATCAAGTCGCCGCCTAGCAAAGAAAACAGAGGCAGCAGAAGGCGTGATGCCATGAAATAAATTAGAATGAACATCCCATTTTTATCTCCATGGCAGGCGGCCCATTCCATTCTTTGTATGCTATTTTCATATGTTCCCAGCAGTTTGAGAGCTGAATAGGAAGAGAGGAGGAATGGTATAGAGGAATCAAAAGGGAAATGAGAGAGAGAAAACCACTGGCTATTAATCCTGACCCAGTAAAACCCAGTTGTGTCTATTGTAACCAGACAGAACCAGACATCCATTCAAGGACTTGGCATTGAAATGAGTGAGACATGGCCCTCACCCAGCCTGGGCCTCTCTGCCTCTCTCCCTAACCTTGTTTCCACTGCCTTCCTTAAGCCTGGTTTGAAGAGAGTCACATTTCTCTGATTCTTCCCCAGTGGCTTGTCCAGCTGGGTCTATGGAACTTGAAGAGGGGCTTGGGAAGCTCCCTGATGGAGAGAGGAGAGTCTTCTCCAAGCTCAGCAGTACTTCTGTGCACACATCCCTCCTGTCTCCCAAACTGGCCCAGCACTGAGGAAGGCATGATGCTGTATGATGGGCTGGGTGCCAAGCACTGAGATCGTGCTAGAAAATGGCCAGTTTCGATGGCAGATTTTATCCATTAAAACCTATTACTAGTTCCCTCCCAGAGCCCAGCTGGTTCCATTATAGAAAATTGGAGTGAAATGATGTCAGGTTTGTGCCATAAAAATGAATAGGAATCTTGCTTTCCATTATTTTAAATTGCAGATTGTTGCACTGATATGTATTTATTTTTGTCATTTCTCTCTGGCCCCAGTTGAGGGTCTGACCCTTGAATAATGAATAAACAGAAAGACACATGTTGGCACTTGAGCCTTGCCTGTGTCACCCTGGTTTTTCCTTCCATTTGTGACAAATTCAAAAAAAATGCAACACTCTTAAATGGGTTTATAATCTGTACTCTTTTAAGCTGTCACTCAATCTCTGTCTCAGAAAATAGGCTATTGAAACTCAGGAGGAAATATTTCATAGAGACTTCAACACTGCAAACTTGTTTCCAGTTTTAGAGGCAGCCCTTTGGTAGCTTTAGAATTAAAATAAGAATTTGGAGTAATTGTTGCTTATTGAGATAAAGGAGGTTCATTTGGAAATGCCAAGTACACTTTAGCAGCCTTAAAAATGATGGCTTCTTTTGTTTGGGCATAATCGAGTTTTCTAGATGTTTCTTTCAGACCCAGGATTTTTATAGGATGAATCTTGAGAGTGGGCAAAAAGGGCAAAGCAACAGTGAGTATAATGGTAATGACTATGTGTTCATTTTAAAGTATTTTATTGTTAAAGGAGGGTTTATATCTTGTTGCTCTAGTGCTTAAGTGGCTACCGGGGTATAAAGACCAAAAAATATAATAAGTCCTAAAGTTATTAGGGATATGAGAAGCAGTTGAAGTACCATAGAGATAAGAGAATTTATATTTCTGGGCATCCTTGAGTTTTGGGAAAATGTACAACTCACAATGGCCATTAAGATCACAGGACCATACAAATAAAAAAGCCAGCAAACAGATAATAATTGCTTCCATTTAAAAAAAAAATCCAAATGCAATTGTTTTCAGAGATGCAGAAAACATCCTAGCATGTATTTCTTTGCCATTTCATTAATTACAAAGTGTGACAAGTGGATTTCAGAGCAGATGGCAGCATGAGAGTCAAACACACAAATGGTTTCTACTAAGTTCTATTCTTCTAGCTAAGTCCAAGTCCTAGTCCACCCTCATTGAGAGTGGCTACAGTAAACATGGGATCTGGCCTCTCTGCAATGTTACCACCTTGACTTTCAGCCCTATGGACAGCTGTTAAGAGTCTGGGCTTCGAGGTGAGAGAGAACATGAGGGCCACGATTTTCCCACTGCCACTTTTGAATGTGAGAAATAGAGAAATGTCAATGCCTTCCTTCCTCTCCAAATCAATCTTATCCTGAGCTCTTGGCAGGCAAGATGCTGAGAAATTTGATCTCAGTCATCATCAGAACTCTATTCATGACTGCATAAGAGAAATTTGGGGTTTCACAAAGCCTAGAACATTTGGAAGGTTTCCAGAATATAGGTCTATGTTGGTCATCTATGATGCAGACCTCTCCTAAACACAGAGAGTCCCCTGCACAAGTGCATGTCCATCACTAAGGGTTATACCTGCAACAGGCTCCTTGATGAGTCTGGGAGCCCCCATGCCTGGGTCTCATGACCTACACATGACTCTGTGTTAGTCATCTCTGACATCCTCCAATTTGCCAGGCAGGAGTGTAGCAGTTCTCCTCCCAGTTTTAGAGAAGTTTTTCCTGCCTCAGTTTGTTCAACTGTGTCTTCCTTTACATGCTCTTCCCTCCAGCCTTTCTTTCCCTTCCAGGAAGGTCTCCTGCCTCCCGTCTTTAGAAACATAATGTTGATTCCCCGCCCCTACTCCTTATTGGAGGGAGAAGCTGAAAACTGACAGCTCTTGTGACTTACTAAAGCATGTGTTAGGGATGCTTGAATGGCTCAGTGGTTGAACATCTGCCTTTGGCTCAGGAGTGATCCTGGGGTCCTGGAATCGAGTCCCACATCGGGCTCCCCACAGGGAGCCTGCTTCTCCCTCTGTCTATGTCTGTGTCTTTCTCTGTGTCTCTCATGAATAAATAAATAAAATCTTTTTAAAAATAAATAAATAAATCATGTCTTAAATCTAGATTCAAGTTCTGACTCTATTACTTTAGAAAAGCTAACTATGCTCTCTATGCCTTGGTTTTTGTACAAGTGGAATTGTGACCATGCCAATTTCATAAGGTTATTGTCAAGATTAAACAAGGAAAAAAAGCACATTTATACCGAGCTCAATGCACATGAAAAACACTGATAAAATAATACTCGTTAAGATGGAATTGTGGCTTATCTTTTCATTAGATCTTGTGCCTCAGTTCTTAATAGGAGTAGTTCGCTTGGACCAATGTCATTTCTGAAGCCAGTTGATCACCATTTGAAAGTGCCAATGCCAAGATGAAGGCTCCTGAGAAAGAAACAGGGAAACCTCCTCTCTGTGCCTTGTTCTTTCACCAGAACTCAGGCAGGATAAGTAACATGGTTGATTCATGACCCCTCTTAAAGCTCCAGACACAAGTATTTGTCTTTAGGTTCAACGATACCGTGCTTAAGGGCTCAGCAACCTACACCTACACCCAGACTGCCCTCTGGCCTCAGCTCAACTAAAATTCCCCAACACAACTCAAGAATGATTGCTTCTCAAACAAAGCCAGTATGATAAAGGATCCAGATATTTCAGGGGAGAAATAGAGAAATAGTCAGCCAGAGCTGTGTAGTGGGTCTTGGTGGAGTGGTTCTTAATATGTCACATAGAACAATCATCGGCCATGAATATTAGCTATTGGGTCCCAATCCTAGAACCTGCAAATGTTTCCTGGTTTGGAAAATGTTTTGTTTTGTTTTGTTTTGCCTCTGTGATTAAGTTAAAAGTTGTGAGATGAAGAGCCCTGGATTACCTACCCTATGGGCTCTAAATGCCAACACAAGCATCCTTATAAGAAAGAGGCAGAGGGAGATTCAACACACAAAAGGAGAAGACCATGTGAAGACAGAGCAGAGAGGTTTGATGATGCTGGCCTCGAAAGCTGGAGGGATGTGACCATAGGCAAAGGAAGGCTGGCAGCCACCAGGAGCTGGAAGGGGCAAGGAAGGGGTCCTGCTGAGTCTCCATGAGAAGAGTGGCCCTGCCAACACCATGATTTCTGCCCAGTGATATTATTTTGGGAATTTTGGTCTCTAGAACTGTGAGAAAATAGATTTCCATCATTTTAAGCCACCAGGCTTTTAATTTGTCCTGGTAGCCCCAGGAAGTTGATAGAGCAGGAGAAAGGAAAGTTGATGAGAAGAAAACAGGAAAATGTGAAGGCAGTAGAGGGACAATAACAACGCTTCATCCCTTGTAAAATTGATGCTTCACATCCTTATGAAATTAAACAGGGTTCTGCATGCAGAATCTGTGTAGTTCTCAGAATATACAGGCATGTTATTGAAACGACCATGAAATAGGTATGGACATGGAGTAAATCACTCCATAAGCACAAGAAAGTCTGGCATAGCAGTTTATAAGCCAAAATAGCAGTAAACTGTCTCCAGTGTGGCATCAGTGAGCAAGGCCAAGGACACAGTGGCATGGAGAGTAGAATGGGGTCTTCAGTTCCCTGTACAGCCATTGAAATAATGTCAAGTTTTGTGTGTTGCCTAAACAATAGGACTCTATGCCAGTAGTACTTGCAAGAACTGTTCATGGTATATTGACTGCCACCTGCTTTATTGTAATAGGAAAACACAGAGAAAACAAAGTTGAATATTCATAAAGTTTTTCAATTGGGTCCTTTGGGTCAACAATTAACAGTGGTAAATGATACACCAATAAACTGAGATTATTATAAAAGTATGCACACATGCAAAAAGACCATAGATGTCACATTTTCTCCCTCCAATTAGAACTTAATTCACACACGAGAACAAAATTCGATATTAGAGATTTTCTATTCCTTTAGAGAAAAAAGGATACACTATCTTCTTAAGCAGAGCCTGTGTATTCAAAAATAAAGAAATGAAGCAGATAAAAACCAAGTAAACATTTTGCAGAATCAGCTGTCAGGCAGATTCTCAGATTTATACTTGAGAGTTACCTCCAGAATATAGAAGACAACTTTAAAAAATAATCAAAAACAATGTGCAGGGGGATCCCTGGGTGGCGCAGCAGTTTGGCGCCTGCCTTTGGCCCAGGGCGCGATCCTGGGGACCCGGGATCGAATCCCACGTCGGGCTCCCGGTGCATGGAGCCTGCTTCTTCCTCTGCCTATGTCTCTGCCTCTGTCTCTCACTGTGTGCCTATCATAAATAAAGAAGAATTAAAAAAAAAAAAAACAATGTGCAGAGATATCAAAATATTTTAAGAATTCAGTACTTTTATTATAATTGTTTTTTTTTACTTCAAAAAGAAAGATGATAGACATGGACATTAGAATAAAAAGATCTAATCTGTTAATAAGAAGATTCCCTTCCTCCCCAAAGGTAATCACTACTCCTCTAAAAATAAAGCAACTAATTCAAAATTTTATCTTCAGAACTAATATGGAAGAGAAAAATTACAAACTTATAAAAGATCCAAAGATTAGAAATCAAGAAGACAAAATAAGTTCAATAAACAAGACAAACCCATTGTGAAGATTTTATTTTATTTTATTTATTATTTTTTTTTTAAATTTTTATTTATTTTTGATAGTCACAGAGAGAGAGAGAGGCAGAGACATAGGCAGAGGGAGAAGCAGGCTCCATGCACCGGGAGCCCGACGTGGGATTCGATCCCGGGTCTCCAGGATCGCGCCCTGGGCCAAAGGCAGGCGCTAAACCGCTGCGCCACCCAGGGATCCCCATTGTGAAGATTTTAAATTCAAAGGATAAAAAGATAACCGTGTGAGCTTCAGGAAGGCAATAATTTGGTTTCAGAGGAGTTAAAGACAAGTTAGTTTCAGATTTTCTTTCAGCATAGTCAATATCTAAACATCTAGTTGTTTAGCATATCTTAAATCTGAGGCCCAGAGAGTCATTCTGAGGTCTTCAGAGTCTCAGATATATGTTGCCCCAAATGTCTTTTGGAAATAAATAATAAATAAAACTGAAAATATTTTGAACAATGCAGAGATCGTAATTTTTAAAGAACAAGAGATTGTCATTGAAATACAGTTCCTATATGGAAAGGGGAGTTAAGAAAATATGGTATTTATGGTAGCATCAAAAAATGTCCTTAGGAATACACTTAACAAAGGAGGTAAAAAGTCTTTACAGTGATAACTACAAAACATTGCTGAAGAAAATTAAACAAGACATGAATTAATGGGAGGTTGTCCTGTGTTCATGGGTTGGAAAACTTAATAGTCTTAAAATGTCTGTACTACCCAAAGCAATCTACAGATTCAATGCAATCCCTAGCAAAATCTGATGACATTTTTTCAAAAGTTAAAAAAAAATGCTAAAATGCGTATGGAATCTCAAAGGATCCTGAATGGCCAAAATAATCTTGATAAAGAAAAAGAAAGCTGGATGACTCACACTTTTTGATATTATGCAATATATATTATATTATATTGCAAAATGACAGTAAACAAAACAGTATGGCACTGGCATACTGACACACATGTGGACTGATGGGACAGAATGGAAAGCCAGAAATAGTTGTGTGAATGGTCAAATGATCTTCAGCAAGGATGACAAGGCTGCACAATGGGGAAATAACTGTCTGCTCAACAAATGATGCTAGGAAAACTGTATATCCACCTGCAAAAGAATGAATTTAGACCCTTATCTTACACCACACACAAAAATCAACTCAAGACAGATCAAAGGCCTAAATGTAATACCTGAAACTATAAAACCCTTAGAATAAAACATAGGGTAAAATCTTCAGGACATGAGATTTGGCCATGATTTCTTGTAAGTGACACCAAAGTCATATGCAACAAAAGCAACACAAGACATATGGAGATATATCAAATTTTAAAACTTTTGTGCAGTGGAGCAATCCATCAATAAAGTGAAATTGCACCCCAAGCAATGGGGAAAATATCTGCAAGCCACACATTTGATAAGGAGTTAATATCCAGAAGATAAAAAGGACTTGCACAACTCATCACTAAAAAACTAAGAACCCAATGAAAAACCAGACAAATGAGTTGAGTAGCTATTTCAACAAAGAAGATACACCAACTGCCAATAAGTATTCTGAAAAGATGTCCAAGTGTCACTGGTTATCAGAGAAGTGCAAGTCACAATCAGAATGGGACATCACCTCATGCTTGCTAGGAAGGCCACTATCAAACAAACAAACAAAATGAAATCATAAATGTGCAATGATGTAGAAAGATTGGAACACTTGGGCATGTAACATCATAAAATGACTATGAAAAACAGAACAGAGATTCCTCAAAAGACTAAAAATAAAATTACCATATGATCCAGCAATCCCACTTTGGGATATGAATCCCAAATAATTGAAAACAAGATCTTGAAAAGATATTTGCACACTCATGTTCATTGTAGCATTGCTGAGGGTAGCCAAGACATGAAAGCAACTTCAATATCTATGAATAGACGGGGAAAGAAAATGTGGTGTATGCATATAATGAAATAGTATTCAGCATTAAAAAGGAAGGAAATCCTACAAAATGTGACAACATGGATGGACCTCGAGGACACACAATAAGTGAAATAAGCCAGTCCCAAAAGGACAGATACTGCATATTCTACTTCATGAAGCATGTAAAGTAGTCAAACTCTTAGAAAGTAAAAGAGTCTTTACCAGGGGCTGGGGGGGAGGAAGGAAAGGGGGAATTGTTCCCTTGGCATAGGATTTCAGTTTTGCAAGAGGAAAAACATTTTAGAGATCTGTTACACAACAATGTATATATAGTTAACACTACTGTATGCTGAGAAATGGTTAAGAGAAAATTTTATGTTTTTTACAGTACTAAAAAATGGTCTTGACTTGTCTGATATGATTATGATTATGTAAAAATATCAACAGTGAGAACATGTCATGGTGAGAAACGATTGCTGTAGAATTGTAAATCATTTAATTTTCACATCTTCGTAACATTTTACGGCAAATAGTCATGTATATAGTAAGTGCTCACTAAATACCTCTTGAATAAATGAATAACATGGTTCATTCAACACAGGACAAAATAGATGTAATAAAGGAACACAGAATATGATTAAAGATTCCATAGCAAGAACAAAAGTTATAATCAAGAAGTGAAAAGTACAGAGCAGGAAATGTAGTCAATAATATTAACACTGTCATACGGTGACAGGTGCAACTACACTTACTGTGCTGCGCACCAAATAATGTATAGAATTGTCAAGTCCCTAAGTAGTACACCTGAAATAACATAATATCGTGTGTAAACTATACTTCAATAAAAAACCAAAATTAAAAACTATAAACAACATAAATTCCCATTTTAAAAGGGGGCTAAGTCTCCGATTGAGGTGTTTTTTGTTTGTTTCCCCTTCGCGTATTTGCTACTTTTGAGAGAAACACAAACAAAATGAGAGGAGAAAACCGAAATTGCAATGTTTGGTCTATTACATAAATGAAAATGAGAAGATCAGGGCTAGCAGTATTAAAATCAAACCAGAGATTAAATTTAATATGTTCTATCAAATTTAAACACAGTATTCAAGATAAAGTGTAACAAAAGATCTAATAAAGCAAAAAATGTTGGAAATTAAAAAAAGTGCAAGAAGCACAACGTGGGACATGCTCTCAGCTTGTTCTCATCAGCTTGTGACTAATTAAGTGAGCAGCGGTGGTGGGTGAAGGTTAATGACTGACATCATGGGAAAGAGCCTGTAAGTATAGTCATAACTTAAACCCCCTATGAACTAAACATTTCTTTTTTTAAAAAAAATTTATTTATTTATTTATTTATTTATTTATTTATTTATTTATTTATTTATTTATTTTAGAGAGAGAGTGCAAGGAGCTGGAGGAGCATAGGGTGAGGGATAAGCACACTAGGCTCTGAGCGTGGAGCCCACCATGGTGCTCCATCTCATGACCTGAGCCGAAATCACCAGCTGGTCGCTCAACGGACTGAGCCACCCAGGCGCCCCACAGACTAAATATTTCTGATGACTTTTGTTCACAGTTGTACATTTTTTTCCTCATGACAAAAAGTAAAAAATGCTGAAGAAATTTTCAGAAAATATGGGGGAAAGATCAGGTATTTTTTTTTAAATTTTTATTTATTTATGATAGTCACAGAGAGAGAGAGAGAGGCAGAGACATAGGCAGAGGGAGAAGCAGGCTCCATGCACCGGGAGCCTGATGTGGGATTCGATCCCGGGTCTCCAGGATCGCGCCCTGGGCCAAAGGCAGGCGCCAAACCGCTGCGCCACCCAGGGATCCCAAGATCAGGTATTTATTGGCAGGGAGGAAACCCAAAACCATAATTATTTTTTCTTTAAAGATTTTATTTATTCATGAGCTACACAGACAGAGAAGCAGAGACACAGGCTGAGGGAGAAGCAGGCTTCCTGCAGGGAGCTTGATGGGGGACTCCGGAATCATGGCCTGAGTCGAAGGCAGACACTCAATCACTGAGCCACCCAGGCACCCTCAAAACCATAATTAATGAAAAAGTAAGGTGCAGAAGAATTATTACAGTATACCACCATTTATGTGAAGAAATGGGAGACAATGATACATGTATTATATATTATATACACTATATATTTAAATTCATTACTGTATTTTATATACTAATTATAATATATAACATCAATACTTGTATTATTAGTTACTATATTATGTTATTGTATTTTATTGTTACATATACTTCCTCTATGTAATTACATATAAATTTTACTATATAAATAAATAAATTAACACACACACACACACACACTATAAGGAAAAGCACGGGTGTGAGGAATACTTCATTCAGGATGTCATTAAGTATAATAGTGTCATGATAGGGTCATGATAAGAAAGAGAAGAGATGGAGCTGCTCATTCCCCACATGGCTGCCAATTTCCCTTAGAGGATACGTAGCCATATAACCCACTTGATCTAACTCCTGCCACCTTTATGGTCTCACTTCCTGCCATCTGCTCCCATGCTCAGCTATAGTTGATTTCAGTTATTGGATGGTGCCATGATTTCTTCTGCTTCTGAGGCTTTGATATGCCCTGTGCCCTTACCCGATCCAGATCTCGTTTGTCTGGGGTTAATTTTTTTAAAAGGTTTTATTTATTCATGAGACACACACAGAGATATAGGCAGAGACACAAGGCAGAGAGAAACAGGCTCCCTGTGGGGAGCCCAATGTGGGACTCAATCCCAGGACCCTGGGATCTCGACCTGAGCCAAAGGCAGACGCTCAACCACTGAGCCACTCAGGTCTCCCAGGTATCTTCTAAATGTCAATCCCCCTACTTTTCCCTCCTGAACCTGGGATAGACACCCTTACTCTCTTTACGCACAGCTCCCTGTTCTTTCCATCCTTCACTTTATTGTAACTGTTTATAGAGTTGTCTAATCTCCCATTTACACTATACATTTTGGAAGATCTTGTCTCTCTTATCTGCCCTGTATCCTGGGGAATAGCGAGGAGGGATACAATAAGTGTTTGTGGGATGAATGGATGAATGCACATGACGAGCTCCATGCCTCACCCTCAGGGCAGGCAATCTCTCTTCTCCACTGATGACTGGCACCTTCACATTTCTGTCTCCTCTTCCTGAGGAATGCCCATTTCACTGCATTTAGAGTTTTGCCCTGGTACTGCCTACAGCCCACTGCATCCACTGCGATGTGGATTGATATTCTACTGAACTGAACAGCAGCCTAAGTTAATCAGCTCATAATCCTAATAGCAGCCAAGGCGGAGTATAAAATATAAGCCCGGTGAAAGGAGGTACCCCAAGGAAGTATTGTGTTATCCATGTGAGAACTGAACAGAAGGGCTTAAAGATGCATTGACTTTCCAAGGAAACATTGGGTTTTTAACACAAGAGTTCTGACTCCTGTGTATATCCCATGTGGCCCCAGGAGAAAGGAAATTGTCAATTTCCTACCTCTATGCCTGTGTCTATTTCTATCATCTCTGTATTAAGATATTATTAAATTCAAACTTCCTGGTAAAGAGAAGAACCACAAGCTCAGACTATTGAGCAGGATCAACAGATCCCGAGGGACAGACAAAAAGGATGATAAGTTAAGGTCAACACACACAGTTTAACACTCTTGATGAGTAATGGGTTGGTTTAATTATATTAGCTTCTTTTAACCTGTAGAAAGATGATGCGCTATACTGGAGAAAGCTCTGGATGAGGGGCAGGACACCCTGGTTCTCTCCCCACTTGCCCTTTTTACAAGCTGGTTTACTTTAGACAAGTAACCTACTCCTCCAGACCGCAGTTTCAATGATCTGTGAATACCCTTGGTCATTGGTACCCAAACATCGTTTCATGTAGCTGTGGATGTACTGGGCTCTATCCCTGAGAGATTCCACTTGACCACTCCAGTAGGCTAATGTGAAAATATGACAACTTATACATCTCTTCTGTTACTAATGGGTAGAATTTGTTTCCAAATATTTGCTATTATGAGCAGCGCTGCTATGAGCATTCCTTCCTGTGTGCATGGGACGCTATAGGGTAAATCCCTAACAGAGAAATCACTGGATTATAGGGTGTGTGCATCTTCACATTTTCTATTACCAAATTGTTCCCCCAAAGTGGTCACATCAACCTACATTTCCACTTGCAGTTCTTGCTCTGTATCCATGCTTACACTTGAAGTTGTCTGACATTTTTGTTTTAAATTTTGAGTAAATGCTCTGAATAAAATTCTTCAAGGGTGAACATTGCCCAAGGATGTTCCTAGTGTCTGGTGTTCTTCTGCTGATGCCCTTCCTATGTGCTTAGTCTGTCTGCTGGGTAAGTTTATAGAGAAACTATCTGCCTTACTATTTTGCGTGCTCTCTACACATAAGATTTAAGATGAGGGGCGCCTGGGGGACTCAGTCGGCAAAGTCTCTGACTCGATTTTAGCTCAGGTCATGATCCCAGGGTGGTGGGATCAAGCCCCATGTCAGGCTCCACAATCAGCATGAAGCCTGCTTGAGATTCTCTCCCTCTCCCCCTCCCTCCTGCTCAAGTGTGTGTGCTCTCGCTCTCTCTCTCAAATAAATAAATAAAATCTTTTTTATTTATTTAAGGATTTAAGCTGAATTTGAGAAGGAGGACTCCTATTCTGGTGTTTCTTGCTCAGATTCATTTGTGTAAAGGTGTCAGGTCTGCAGTTGTCTGCGTTGATGTGTATTACAGCTTACCATGAAACTAATTGAAATTGATAACAGTTATATTAGTGAGGTTTAGATCAATTTTAATTGCATAGGGAAGTGTCATAGTGATTTAGAAACTGACATTCTGTTACTATATCAATGAAAAAGGTATCTCCTCTAAATGGATGAATGGAATGTGCATGGAGAAGTTACCAGAGAACATGAATGGCCAAAGAATTCTTCAAACCAGGACATATGTCTCTGTAGTTAACTAATGCAACCCTTCAATGAAAAATTCCTTGAAAATTATTTCCTTCAGTTTTGGAGACCTTGATATGTCTTAGGTAAAATCAGGTGAGAAATAGAAAATGACAGGCAGTGACACTTTGGCCATGTGAAGTTAGACTTATAGGGCTTCTAGAATGAGAAGTGGTCCTGAAATGAATAGCTAAATGTCATTAAAATGGGAAAAGATGCATCTCATGGAGCTATAAGATTCTTTTCTGTTCTCTTCAATCATAGAATATTGAAGGAATTATAGATTTTGAGAATGTGTTGTGACACCACCCCCATGACAAATCAAAAGGACCCTGGTTCTCAGTATGGGATGCCAGTCTGCCTCTCATGTTAGAAGTGGAATTATCTGGTAATCTGCCTCTCTGGGAGCCATGAGACCTAACAGTTGAGTTCAGAGGAGATAGTTCTGATGGCCTAGAAGCTAAGTTGTGTTGTCTTTCCCTTCTCACTGCAGCTTGCCGGCCTCTGAGCAGCAGTGGTAATGTAGGAGGGTGCCCCCCTCCAAGTCTCCAGAGTTGGCTCCACCTTGCAGTGGAGGGACGTTCAGTGGAAATGTCAAGTGGCAATGTGGCTGAGAACACTGACAAGAACTTTAGTTGGACTGAATTCTGGGAGAGCCTCTGATTTTTATAGCCACATTGGACTGCAGAAATCATTGGACTGGACTCAAATTTAAGTAGGAAAGAGATGGAAAATGTGATGTTTGTTCTAGTGGTTCAGGTTTCAGAACAAAACGTGCTGCTGTGAGGATAAAGCTAGCTCTGGGTTTAGCTATGGCTGAGATGAGATTCTTTGCACAGGCTGATGATTATTATGGTTTTCTTATCATAAAAGCAGCACATATTTCCTGCAGGAAATACACTTTATCATTATACTCGATTTTTCTATATTCTCGGTTGTTAGCTTCAGTCCATCTGGGGAGTTATCTAGAGAAGGCAGGGTCTAGGTCACCAAAGATAAGATGACTTTCACTTCTAGATAGAACTTTCATGCACCATTAACATTCCTTGACTTTTGGTGATTAAGAAAATCCAGGAGGGTTTTTGTTTTTTTGAGGTTTTTTTGTTTTGTTTTGTTTTTTGTTTTTTTTTTTTAGGAGATTCATTAGGGCGAAATATCCATGTGGAAAAGTAGAGAAGGAACGGGCAGTCACAGTCTATGATGGAAAGGCAAAGCTACATTCCTTTATAATTTCCTTTAGATACATGCCCCCATGGAGCCCTTCTGAATTCCTGGAGAAGACATAGTAAGTTTTTTTTTTGCCCAAATTCATGTATTTTGAGCTTTATAGCTAGTGATGATAAAGACTGTTTAGGAATGTTTGAACTAATTCCTCCAACTCAACTCAGTCACATAAGTGGATCACATCACCTAAGAAATAATAGTTCAGAAGCCCCACCAGTCTCTGAAATATTGCTGATAATATATTGGAGCCCCAAGGTATTAAATTGCCCCATAGGCATAGATGTGCATTCAGTGGTGTTTCAAGCCCATATTACACTCAAGGAAAACACATTGACCTTCTTGCGATGACCCTATTGGTCTCATTCTATAGATGAGTGTATCAAGGCTTCAAGATATTTTATATCTTCCTTAAAGTCTCCAAACAAGTGAGTAGCAAATCCAGCCCCAAATCCTTGCTCTTAAGTTTTTCAATATTTGGTTGTGCTATATATAGTCTGGAATATGGTTTTGCTGCCAGACCATATTTTAATCCAGAAGCACAATTATACTCTCCAGAGATACAAAGCATTATAAATGAAGACTTAACAAATCCAGTCTCAAGAGGAGAGGTTCCTATTGCAAACTTTGGTGTAAAGCACAGAAAAGATAGTTTCCTTTTTTGCCATGTATCTAGCTATTAGTGATGCAGGAATGTTAACGGATGTATTGGCTTAAGATAGCCCACTGAAGTACCTAGCTTTTTGTGTCTAGCTTCTTCAATTTAGCATAAAGCTTTAGAGATCTACCCATATGACTGTGTGTTTCAGTCAGTCTGTTTCTATTTGTCACATGTCCCAGATGGATAGACCACAATTTGTTTATCCATTTATCAGGTCACGGACATTTGGGTTAACTCCAGTGTTCTGCTCTTACAAATATCTCATCTATGAACTAGTGTATGTACCAGTCTTTATATGAACTTATGTTTTCATTTTTCTTAGATAATATGTAAAAGCGAAATTTCTGGGTCATAACAGAAGTGTAAATTTAACTTGGTAAGAAACTCCTAAATTGGTTTTCAAAATGGCTACAGCATTTCAAATTTCCCACAGCAATGTGTGAGAGCTACAGTTGTTCCACGATTTCACCAGCATTTGATACTGTCAGACTTTTTAAATTTAGGCCCTTGTAATAGGTATGTAGTGGCATCTCACTGAGGCTTTAATCAAGATTTCTCGAATAACTAATGATGCTGGGAAATGCTCATGTCCTTATTGGCTATTTGTATCTCTTCTTTGGTGAAGTGTCTGTTCAACTATTTTGCACCTTTTTTTTGGAAAAAAAGATTGTCTTTTGGGGCACCTGGGTAGCACAGCCAGTGAAGTGTCTGACTGTTGATTTCAGTTTGGGTCGTGATCTCAGGGCTGTGGGATTACACCTGTGTCAGGGCTCCACGTTCAGCACAGGGTCTCCCTCAGTTTCTCTCTCCCTCTCTCTGTGCCCCTACTCTCTCTCTCTCTCAAATTAATAAATATTTATTTTTAAAAAAGATTTTATTTATTCATGAAAGAGAGAGAGAGAGAGAGAGGCAGAGGGAGAAGCAAGCTCCATGCAGGGAGCCAGACATGCAACTCGATCCGGGTCTCCAGGACCACGCCCTGGGCTGAAGGCGGCGCTAAGTCGCTGAGCCACCCGGGCTGTCCAATAAATAAATCTTTAAAAAGATCTTTTTACTATAGAACTGTAAATGTTCTTTATATATTCTGGATATAAGTCTTTTGTAAGATACATATTTTTAAAAATATTTGTTCTAGTTTATGATTCACCTTTAATTTTTACCAACTATTCTTAACTTTATGTTTTGAAACAGTTTGATTTACACAAAAGTTGGAAAAATTGTACGGAAAGTGTTGTATACCCTTCACTGCACTTCCTTTAAGGCTAAACTCTTATATACCCGTAGAGGAGTATTTTTTGAAAAACAAAAGCTTAATCTTGATTATCATATTTTCTCTTCAATAGTTCATGCATTTTGTCTCCTCTAAAGAAGTTTTCACCTAATTCAAGTCATTAAGATTTTCCACATTCTTTCTTTTATATAGGTCTATAGTTGATTTTGAGTTCATTTCTCTAGGTGTGAGGTAGTGGTTGAAATTTAATTTTTTTTAAGTGCATATTTACATAATGGTTTCAGAAACATGAGTCAAATTGTCCTGACACCTTTGTAAAACTAAATGGTCATACACGTGGGCACTGTATTCTGGCCCATTAATCTATATGTCTCTACGCCAATAACAGCCTTAATTACTTTGGTTTTACAACAAGTGTCAAAATCCAGTATGACATTCTTCAATGTTGTTCTTCTATTGCAAAAGTTTTGGGGCCATGGTAGGTCCTTTGCCTTTACATATACATTTTAGGATCAGTTTCTAACATCCTACTGGGAATTTGATTGATGTTAAATCCATAGATCATTCAAAGAGCACTGACATCTTAACAATATCGGGCTGCCCAGTCCATGAATAAGATCTACCTCTACATTTATTTAGGTTTTCTTTGGTTTATTTTATTAGTGTTTTATTGTTTTCAGAAACCATGCATGTTTGGTTAGAGGTAGACCTGACACATCTCTCTTTTTGTTGCTGCTATTGTAAATTGTACTCCTTTAAAACGGCATTTCCAATTGTTCATTGCTAGTTATAGAAGTGTAATTGATTTTTTATTTTATTTGCTACAAATCTGCTAAACTTAGTCCTAGAACTTTTTTTCATATCCCCTGGGATCTTGTACTTAGAGAATCATATAATTTGTAAATAGAAACAGTTTTGGTGCTTCCTTTCCAAACTGCTTTTTTGGATTGTCTTCCCTTGATGGGTTAGGACTTGTTGATCTGTGTTGTATGAGCAGGACCCTTTGCATCCATGTTCCCAGCCTCAGGGTGAAAGCGTTTGGTTTTTAGAAGCCCTTTATCAGGTTGAGAAAGTTCCCTGCTAAAAGTTTTTAATAACATTAATGAATGTTGAATGATCAAATATTTTTATAATTTACATAATCATATAGTTTTTTGTTTTTCTATTTTTCTGTTGCTATGTTGGGCTACATTTACTGGCATTTGAATATCGAACGAGACTGCATTCCCAGGGCTTTTCTTTAAACATTTTGTGCTTTGGTCTGGGACAAAATTAAGTTACTTGTACTCATATATAACTTTTAAGGAATACACCATCTAAGACAAGTCCTAGAATGATCTTTAGTCTAGGATACTTTTGCCCCATGTCTTAGTCTATTTGGGCTGCTGTAATAAAAATACCATACACTGGGGAGCCTAAATAACAACTATTTATTTCCTACTATTATGGAGGCTGGGAAATCTCAGACCAAGGTGCTAGCAGATTCAGTGTCTGTTGAGAATCTACTTCTTCGTTCTTAAAACGCCATGTTCTCATTGTTGAGATTCAATGTATCTTCACATGGTGGAAGGGTAAGGAACTCTCTGGGCCTCTTTTATAGGAGCACTAATTCTACTCATTAGGTCACCTTTGTGACCTAATCACCTCCCAAAGGCTCCACCTCCAAATACCATCGTATTAGGGATAAGATTTCAACTTATGACTTCTGGGGAGACATGTATATTGCATCTAGCACAGTATTCGTGAGTTATCATAATCCTGAGGACTACACTCTATGCTCGCTGTGTTAGGAGATCTTTTCGTTCTGCATAGTGGGGCTATGAATTATATCCAGCCCTGGTGATTTGGAGGAGTTATTCTTCCTACTTTCTAGGGGTTCTTTTCCAGCCTGACCTGCTTTTTTTTTTTTTAATTTTTATTTATTTATGATAGTCACAGAGAGAGAGAGAGAGGCAGAGACACAGGCAGAGGGAGAAGCAGGCTCCATGCACCGGGAGCCGGACGTGGGATTCGATCCCGGGTCTCCAGGACCGCGCCCCGGGCCAAAGGCAGGCACCAAACCGCTGTGCCACCCAGGGATCCCCTGACCTGCTTCTTCACGTACACACACAGATCAGTATTTAGCCAAAGACACAAGAACAGCCTTCTGTCATCACTAGATCTCCCTGTCTGCTTTTTCCTCTCCCCTACCCTTCTATGCTAATCCTGGTTTCCTGGTTCCAGCCCAGACTCCATGAACCCATGTCCTCAGCTCTGTGAGGCCACCTGGCTTTGTGCTGCTAACCCCTCCACATGCTTAGCCAGTAAGTCCTGTTGTACCCAAGATTGCGAATCCGAGAAACCACCAAGGAGCCGACACGGATGCAAACACACGAGGGTTTATTACAAGCTTGAGCTTGGGTTCAAGTATACCCGACACACTGGAGCAGGGACTTGGACCCCGAGGCTAAGAGGCGTGGCAGCTTTATAGGGGCCAGTGGCCAATGGGATTGTAACATACGCAGAATGTTGCACAGTCATGTCGGTCCACACGCAGGTGGCCAATTGAATTACATTTTACCCTAAAGTATCCATTTGAACTGGCCTATCACTCTGGTCGGAATTGGCGTGCAATTTTGGCGGGCACAAGGTGGGGTTATATTTTTATGAGCCGATTCCGGTAAGGGTGTGCCCAGTGGCTTGACTAGGGTGGGGCAGCGCCTTAAGCAGTAAGCAGGTCATGTGGGGGTGATACAGGAGGTGGTGGGTGCAGCACAAAATGGAGTTAGTCCTGCTCTGCTTGTCCAGGGGTAGGGGATTTTTCTTAAATTTCCTGGGTCCCACAGTCCTTCTGCAGACAGCAAGTTGGGGTACCCTAGGGCTCACCTTGTTTGTTTCCCTTCTTGGTAGAGGTCACTGTCCTGTGCTGTCTAGTGTTCAATTTCTGAAAATTCCTGGGTCATTTTATCCAATATGCTAGACTGGATCAGAACTCTCATCCTTGTTATTTTCTCAGAGCTGGAAGTAGGAATCTCTTAAGATTTTATTTATTTATTCATGAGAGACACACAGAGAGAGATAGAGACATAGACAGAGGGAGAAGCAGGCTCCCTGCAGGGAGCCCAATGTGGGACTCAATCCCAGGACCCTGGAATTATGCCCTGAGCCGAAGATAGACATTCAACAACTGAGTCATCCAGGTAACCTGTTACAAAAACTTTAACAAGAATTGTAACTGAAATTCTCATGCAAGAAATGGAGCTTGCCCTAGAAAAGCCCTGATACTTAAACAGATGAGAAGAAACCAAGTCGGTACTTTCACGAAATTAACATCTCTCTGCGATCAGTTCACTACATCTGTTAATTCTCCAGATTTTATCTTGTGTGTAACTGGCTTCTTCCCCACCTGGTTCCCACCCTTTCTTTTTGAGCCACAGCTCTTCTTTAAGTAGGATGTGAAGCATAAACAAATGGTAATTGTCTTTCATCTCATCTTCATTTCTCTTTTCTCCCCCACTAGACTCTTCATACGCATTAAGTATCATAACATTCACAGGATGGGCCTGTGAACCATCTGCCATTAGATAGATAGAGCATTTGAGAAGAAATCATGTATGAATTAGAGGCTGCCTCCTTCTGCCTCTGAAACAAGCACATCTTGGAATATTACTGTAGCATAAATGAGAGAGGTAAGCTAAATGGCCAGAATATTTAAGTTGCATGTAATTAGTATTGTGTGGTTGGACAAGTCCCCCGAAGGGATCATGAGGAGCATCTTTCCTTGGATAGCGTGGGGGGATCTGCTCTATGGAATGGGAAGAAGAGCAGATGATAGTAGTTAAGCCAGGCAGGAAGCTAGAGATAGGGATGTAAAGTGTTTGTGCAAAATTTATTTTTTTAAAGATTTACTCATTTATTTTAGAGAGGGAGAGCTTGTGTGAGCAGGGGAGGGAATAGAAGGACAGAAGCAGACTTTGAGCTGGGCAAGGAGCTCAACTCAGGGCTTGATCCCAAGACCCTGAGATCATGACCTAAGTTGAAATTAAGAGTCAGAGGCTTAACTGACTGAGCCACCCAGGTGCCCCCCAAATCTATTTTAGGTGGCTATATCCCTGCCATGTGAAAAAGCCATTCATTCATTCATTCATTCACTCACTCACTCTTTTATTCAGCACACAGGCATGGCATGTTCTGTGCAGATGGTGATGGGTATGTGTGTGTGTGTGTATGCAAAGTAGTGGTTTCTACAAAACCACACAGTTTAATGAAGAAGCAGACAAGTAAATAAAGAGTGGAGCATGATAACTGTAACCATGACCTTTGTAACTGACACATCTCAATTAGAATCCCAGCCTAGGAAACAAACTAACTATGTGAGCGTGGGCTTACAGTTTCAGAGGCTTAAAGCCATTATTTGTAATATATGGATAACAACATCCATCACTAAGGAGTTTCTCAGGGTTCAACACATAATAGAAACCTCAGGTCTGTATTTAATAGGCATTTAATAGATAATTTAAAATAAATGTATGTCCAAAATACAATAGTAATTTGGAAGAAGATATTTAACAAGAAGGGTCATCCCAAAGGGCAAAGAGAATATTTGAACTGCATTTTGAAGGAAATGTCAGAGTTCACCAAGTGGCTAAGGCAGACTGATTTCAGGCAGATAGATAAGCATGCACAAAGTCTGAAAACCATGAAACTATAACCAATTTGGGTTGATGTTTGAAAGAAGGTATGTGGTAAAGGTGGAAGGTCACCAGGGAAGTGTGACAGATTAGGTGTCATGAGGCTTCACAAGGAGTCATGGTCTGTAAAAGGAGCCTTTAGCCTGAGCAAGCCAAGAAACTTGATATGTCAGTGTACTGAGAGGGATTCAGTGTTCAGAGGGACTCACATTAGCTCAACTCTTGATAGGCTGATATTTAACCCGAACGCCTGTGTTACTTCCCATTGACAAATCTAACGAATAGTAAGGCTGGAGTGTTTCCATCAGCATATCAGCACTTTGTGCCTCTATACAGATTCACAGAAGGTGGATTCTCAGCTAAGGTAGCTTGAGGTACAGTATTCTCTAACAAGAAGAGGCAAAGGGGTTCTAGTGGTCAATCTCTCCTGGACAGGGGTATCACCAAGGCCAAATATGCCTCCCTGAATCTCTGCCATACTGACAAACAATTGCACCTTCTGGTTGAAAACAGAATTTCAATTTTTGGAGGTTGCTAACCCATTCATTTAGATTATGGTTGTATCTTGCTTCCACTGGGGAGCCCGTCAGTGCCCTGAAGATCAACCTCTATCATCTGAGCCTTCAGCTATCCTGTTCACCACTGTACCTACACTTCTTAGAACAGTGCCTATCCATTATCAACACACAGCAAAGATCCTTTAGAGAACAAATGAGGTATTTTCGCTATATTCTGATTTTATATCCGAACTTTCAGAATGCTATTTTTGAACCAGTTGAGGTGACCTCACCTTTAGTCTCTTTCTTCCATGAACCTCCTACAACATGGTGGGCCTAGAATTCAGAGAGGACGGGGTGGGAGTGCTGATGGGAGACCTGGCAGTAGAAGATTTGGGTATGCAGACTCTCATATTTGAAGCCAAGGAATAAAAATTAGAGGCTTGAACTTACTGTACCTTCCTCTTCTTCATGGAAACAACTACCTTTTAGTTTGTGTTAAGTGATTCTAGCTTCTATAACAGATAAACCCTGACTCTAAGAGTTTCACACTATGAGGCTGGTTTCTAATTCATGATCCAGGGTGGGTTCTTGGTGGGTATTCTCCATGTGGTGATTTGGACATTCATGCTCCTTCTATCTAGCGCTCTATCCTCTTCTATCCTGACAGCAGTAGTGCTTGATGTGTGGTCCCCAGCCTGGCAGCACCAGCAGCAGCATCACCCTAGAACCAGTAAGAAATGCAGGTTCCTGGGCCTCACCACGGACCTACAGACTCAGCAACTCCAAAGGTGGATTTAACAAACCCTTCAGGTGATTCTGAAAGACACAAATGATGTAGAACCACATTTCTACGAGGGAGGTGTAATTTTGGTGACTTCAGTCAGAATTCATCAAAAAAAAAAAGTTATTGTAATTAGATGCAGTAGAAATGGTGATTGAATCATTATTCAATACATATTTGTTGAAATCCTTCTATGTGCCAGACTTCAGGATAGATAGGCCCTGTGTATATTGATGACAAAGAGGGTGACCCATGACTACTCTATTGCCAATATTTTAGGTTATATAGGCTCTTGTTGGCTTACCTGGGTACTTAGACTGATACCCAAGTAATGGATATTTAGGCCATTAATAAGTGTTTATTAAAAGAAAATGTAGGGCAGCACCAGGGTAACTCAGTTGGTTGTGTCTGACTCTTGATTTCGGGTCAGGTCATGATCTCAGGGTCATGAGACCGAGCCCTATGTCAGCCTCTATGCTGGGTGTGGAGTGAGCTTGGGATTCTCTTTCTCCCTCTCCTTCTGTCCCTACCCCCACCCACGTTTTTTTTTTTTTCTCTCTCTTAAAGAAAATGAAAAAGAAAAAGATGAGTGAATCATTATTTTCCTGAGACTCAGATTGCTAACCTTCAGAAAGACAGAACTGAATTTCTAAAGTGGGCCCCTTCAGATTCATTCTAGCAAAATACACCTCTAATATGGGGAGAAACCTCCCTTGGTGGGTGACCATGCAAAACCCCATCCACAGAAGGAGAAGATTCTCTCGGTCGGGCTACTAACGATGAGGATGATCATGGAAATGCCTTTCAAAGTTAACAATGCCTGACTAAAGCAGGCATTTTCCATGTCTTATTTTACACCACCCTCACAACCTCTGATATAGCTACTATTGTGTATTTCTCATTTTAGAGATGAAGGCAGAAAGACGGAAGAGCTCAAAAGGGTTGCACGTGAAGTAAGCGGCCAAACTGGGATTCAACTCACACTCTGTGTGGCTCTATATCTCTGGGCTAGTTTATAGATTATATAGGTTGTGGAACCAACTTCAGGCTTATAAAAATAGAAGCAAACCATAAAATTTGGTAGGAAGGAACTGGATTGGAAGGGCAAGAGCACCCTTTAGGAAAGCTTCAGCAGGATCCTGACAGCAGGTGCATGCGGCTGGTGAGAGAGGCCCTCTGGAAAGATTCCCAAGACAAAGGCAATGTCTCTACTGGATAGAGCAAGGCCTGGGAGTTTGGGTGCCCGGGTCCTGGTAGAGGACCTACCTTCAGCCTATAAGGCCTTGGACAAATCAGTGAAACTTTATGAGCCTTACAAGCATATGGCCTATAAAACGAGGCTGATGCCTTTAATGATTGTCTTGGATGGCCATTATAAAGATCCAATAAGCAAAATTATAGTGTACATAAAAATAATACCCACAGAAGCTGTCCTTAGAAAGTAGAGTGGCGTTCTATGCCTTAAGACAAAGGCATCAACATCGTCAAGGTGGATCGGGAAAGGATATCCTTGAGCTGGGGTTGAGAATGTGTACACATTTCCCACGGATGGAGGACAGGACACTCACCGCAGAAACAGATCAGTCTGTGCAGAGCCAGGGAGGAAGATGTAACTGGGAAATAGTAAGTGACTTTCTTGAGTGTGAGTATGAGTGGCAAAGAGGAGAGGAGCAGATGAGAAGAGAGAGACAAAGTCTGGTGGCCCTTCCCAAATCTTCCACGATAATGAAAAATCAGCATACCAATCCTAAAATGAAAACAAAAGTATCGCTAGAGCAGAAACTAAAGGGACTGGCTCAGTTGGTTACACGTCTAACTCTTGATTTTGGCTCAGATTGTGATCTCAGTGTCCTGAGATCGAGACCACATTGGGCTCTCAGGGGGAGTCTGCTTGATTCTGTCTCTCCTTCTCCCTCTGCCCCCTCCTCGCTCATGCTCATTGTCTCTCTCCAAAAAGATAAATAATTAAAAATTTTAAAAAATAGGGCAGAAAGGAGGAAATATTTCATGGGAGCCCTCTGCAAGCTCCAGAGCACCAATTCAAACATTAGGTTGTTGCCTTGGCTACTGGCATGGGCAAGTAACAGCAAGCCAGGCATGGCCATCCTTAAAAGACAGCATGTAATTTTAAATAGTCACAGAAAATGTCAAAAAAAAAAAAAAAAAAGAGAAATAAACAAAACTCCAAGCAACACCACCACCACACACACACACACACACACACACACATACCCACACACACACCCAACCAATGGAAGGAGGAAAGTCCATCCAAATTGTAGCTGATTTATTACCGTGCATAATCAATAGTAGTAGGTCCACATCAATTTTATATCTAATTTAAAAATTTGAGGTCTCAATGTGCTCATTAAAGAATATAATGGATTTACATATTTTAATTATGTTTTATGGATTGTGAACATAATGTAATTAAGAGACTTTTCAGGAGGCATGATGAATGAACAGGGTGGCCCAACATATGGCAGGAGACACCACAGCGAGTGGCCGGGGCAGAGCGGCCCAGCCCCACGGCTGCCGGCCCACGCTGGAGCGTCAGGGCCATGGTCACGGTTGCGGCAGCCTTGTGACGCCACCAGGCAGGGAGGCACAGGCCCAGGGGTCACGCGAGGGGGGTGGGAGTGCTGTATCTGCAGGAGAGGGCGGCCCGCCTGCTGCCCAGCCAGGCTTTGTCTTGTCCCGCTCTCCATCTTCCTCTCTGTTGCAGCCTTGGTAGAAAAGCAACCCCGTCAGCTTTTTCTATTTTATTTTTAACTATGGTGAGAAAAACAGCACGTGTGCACACACACACGCACACACACACCATATAACAGAAACACATGCACACAATAGAATTGGCCATATTAACCATTTTTTAAATTAATTAATTTTTAAAGATTTTATTTATTTATACAGGAGAGACACAGAGAGGCAGAGACACAGGCAGAGGGAGGAGAAGCAGGCTCCCTGCAGGGAGCCCAATGCAGGACTCGATCCTAGGACCCCGGGATCATGACCTGAGCCAAAGGCAGATGCTCAACCGCTGAGCCACCCAAGCACCCCTGATCACCCCTATTTTTAATATGAACTGGGACCTTGATATTCCCCCCTGCAACATGAGGAGAATAACGCCTGGACTTCAGGTTTACTGTGGGCATTAAAAGCAGCAAGCGTTTAAATTAGGATTTAGGAGTCAAAAACATACTGCACACAAGGGCAGGAAGCAGACACTCGGAAGAGGGTAGTTTCTTTTCTCCTTATTTCCAGTGTGTCCTGAGATTGAAATCTGCAATTCCCAGCTTTAGAGGCTTGCTTTGCTACATATCTGCATGACACAATGAATTGTTAACAGGCCTCCTGGGCTGATGCCCTTGGGAGCACTCCCATCACTTCTCAAGTGTCCTTGTACATCTCATCTTTCCTCCTCTCAGGGAATGATGTAATAATTGGCCTGCATATTGGCCTGCAGAGTCTCACGGCTTTTCCTTCCTCACAACTACTACTGGCCTCTTGGGGGAGCTCAAGACTTCATCATCCTTGGCTTGGGTCAGAGGCAAGGTATCATCCCAGACTTAGTCAACCAATAGATAAATAGTAACTATTTGCTGAATGAAGGGACACAGGCAAAGAAGGATGGATGTCAGGGATAAGGTGAAGCTTGACTTTAGAAGGCTTTTTCTCATTTAAAGCTTTACATCTGGATGCCCTCTTCTTTGCTCCCTGTTGGGCTCTAGGGACCTCAAGATACCTTCCATTGAGTGGAAGCAAGTCTACTTTTCAACCCACCACCATCTCTCTTTAAGAAACTAGGTACCAGCTCAGATGCAAAGAAGAAAGGCAAAGTACAGCCTGATGTGGGTGCCTAGGCCAGCCACTCCAGGCCCTGTGCTGAACCCAACCTGGTAGCATTTCCTTCATTTGTCTTTGCTTCAGCTCATGCTTAGCATGTGAGGCTTTGAGAGCCAGAATTGGAGTTCTAGAAGCAGGAAAATATATTGGTCATTGAGCCTAGGGTCTTTGTTTTGAGCAAAAATATCCTCTGACATAGAAATTGATCTAGTTTGGTGGCTTTGCTGGTGTTTGAGACTTCATGGTTGGTCAAGTGTTTCAATTACTGATTCTCAGTACTGATAAGTGTTCACTTCTGGAAGTGAACGGAAGGATGGTTCCATGGATGAAAGATTAACTCATTGTCAGGAGGGCAACCAAGGAAACTTTCTCATAGGTGGTTAAAGTCAGAATTGCATTTTGCGCATGAGCGAAGGAGGAGTATGCCAAGTGGATTGTATGGGAAATACATCCCACCATGTGGGAGGAGCATGTGTAAGAGTAGAGAGTTGTGATAAGGACCAGGACATGATGTGTGGATGTCAGAGATGGCTGAGCCTTGGGGTCTAAGGAAGGAGTGGTGGGAGATGAAGCGAGAATTAGATGGGTTTCACAAAATGGCAGGACTGGTATTCTTTATTTCAACAAGTATTTTTTGAGCATCAACCATATATACTGTTCTGGGGACTAGGAGGCTGTGAATAGCAGACTTATTCCTTGCCTTCAGGGAGTGTAAATTCTACTACACAATCCAGGGGTGATTGCATTCATCCAAGGTTACTAAGGAGTCGTCAGGGAAGA
This sequence comes from Vulpes lagopus, assembly GCF_018345385.1. Classification (NCBI taxonomy): domain Eukaryota; kingdom Metazoa; phylum Chordata; class Mammalia; order Carnivora; family Canidae; genus Vulpes; species Vulpes lagopus. The sequence goes on along the minus strand of NC_054826.1, from coordinate 93,482,036 downwards.
GTAAGCAAAATGGCCCATGTGATCAGAGCTGTGTTTCTGAAGCATTACTGATATTGGCATGGAGGGTGCACCAAGGATTGGAGACAACAGAGGTGGGAAGCCCTGCAGGAAGAGATTACTGAGGGTATATTGGGAAGAGATTACTGAGGGTATATTGGTATATATTGGGTATATATAAAAGCAAGGGAAAGATTTGGAAGTTATTTTAGAGGTCAGTTTCAGAAGTATATTTGGAAGAACTTGGCGCTATTTTATAATTCACTGAATGTTGGGCATGAGGGTTAACAAGGAAGAGTCAAGGAGACAGAAGTCCTAAGTTGTAAGGAACAGGCATATGATACAATACACTGGGTACAACATACCAAGGTATATGGTACCATACACCAGAGTAGGCAAGAGAGCTGGGAAATTGGCTTTCTGGGAGAAGGAGGGCTTTGGACTCCGTGGGTTTGCTGTGTGTGAGTACTTACAGAGATTTATCTGGTAGACAACTGGTTGTTGCCAAATACTCAAGGACCTCTCCCAGGTGGGAGTTAGAGACTCAGATTTGGGAGTCATGACAGACTTGTTCCAGTAGTTGTGAGGGAGAGGAACAAGAAAAGGCACTGTGAGAAATGACATGGAGAGAGAAAGGAAAGGACAGAGAGTCTATGGTAGGGAAAAATGAGTGATTAAAGATCACGTGTTCCCATGTGATCCCATGGGAAGATCCAAAGGTAGAAAGGACACTGGTGGCTGAAGACAGACACACCATTGTTCTGGAGGGGGTGAACACCATATTGGCACAGCCTGAGAAATAAGGAATTGGAGAGGAAAACAGGAACTTAAGAGAACCATATCTTCAGACCGTTGAGTGATGAGGGATGGAAGTTTGGGATGGTGACTTAAGTGACAGCAAGGGTTAGATTAGGGATTTTTTTTAAAAATGGATAGTAGCTTGCCTTCCTGCTGAAGCCTTTCTGGTGCTACCAGGTGAGAACGCAGCCCAAAACATTTGTTTCCTTGAGTATGTTTGCTCCAAGGCTGCCAACAATAGGTGGGGTAAGATTCTCAATGGGCATCTTCCCCTTCTGTCTGTCTCAAATGTTATGTTATGTGGCAGGAATATCTGTGAGCACTGAAATATCTGCAGTGCTGAGAACCTTCTGGAAAAAAATTAATTTTGCCGGGGGATGGCCTTTCTCCCTTGTGGAAATCAGCACAGATGGAAACCTTGCTTTTTGACTCTTGTGGGCATCTAAGACTGCCACTTACTAGCTATGTGACAGTGGGCCAGCTACTTACTCCCTCTGCATCTCAGTTTCCTTATTTATAAAACAGGGACAATATGTCATTACAGGAATGTTTTTGGAGACTTACATTCTGCACCATTAATTTCCTGGAGCCTGGCAGAGTTAGGCTCTCAGTAAATGTTTGCCCTCTCTTCCCCACATCTTACCAGCATTTGATTGCCATGCATTTGATTACTTTGGCCTGAGCCAACTCCCTTAACAAATGTTTCCACCTTAGATTAAAATTAATTCAAAGACAGGGACCAGCCACACATCCTGTAAGGGACTAAGAAAATGACATTAATTTTGTAAATTAATAAATATGCAAATGGAAGCTTTGTATGGAATAGGCTATATAAGCAGGAAGTAAATTGTGTTGTAAATTATGCATTGCCATATGGAGCAGATACCCTTGACTTAGCATGCAAGGCAGGGAAAGCTGGAGCAGACTCTGCCGTAATGGCTTCTGAGAATGAGTGGCATGCTCGTCCAACAGCAACCCCGGGTGCTGAGTCATGTGGCTGGTCCTGGAGTGGCAGCGGAAGTCCCATGGTGAGCAGGCTGTTACCCAGCCATTGATGGGAATAATCTAGGGAAAACCATCCTATGGCTGCCAAGAGAATGGGCAAGCATGAGCTCAGATGGGACAGTCTGTGCGCACTGAGCACCATGCCCAGGGTCTGGAGGGGGCTTGGTGGGGGTTGTTCACTGGATGGGGAGAGATGTCCTGGGCTTTCAGAGCCTTGCCAGCCAGTACTACAATCCCAACTCCAAGGCAGGTGTGACTGGCCTGGGGAAATGTGCATTACTGCTGGATTGATCCATCAATCATTAGAAAACAAATAGTGTAAGAATAGGCCAGGTGTTCCACATTGTGCTAAATAGATGCTGGAGGGCAGTTCCCCCTTATGACTATTCAGCAGAATCATCCAGGGAACTTTTTAAAAATAGATTCCTGGCTCCTACCTCTGGGATTCTGGTGCAGCAGGTCTGGGCTGAGAATGAGAGTCTGTTTCCAAACTCCCAGCTAATTCCTCTGATCAGCTAGATTTAGGGGTCATGGCGGCAGAAAAAGTTTCTCCTTGGTCCTGAGCTTCAAGGGTCTCAAAATATAATTGGGAAGGCTAAGGTTAGGCTCCCAGACCCAATCCTAGTGTGTGTTCTTATTGCCTACGAGCTTAGTGACAGGGCAGACAGTGAGTCCAAGGGAGAAATTTCTCATTGAGAGGCAGATCAGAGAAGGCTTTCGGGGAGGCACAAGCTGTGGCTGCATCTGAGAAGCAAGCAGAAGGTGGGGAAACATTTGTGAAGATGAAGCTAGCTGCCATGGGAGACAGGGTTTGAGCGTTATCCTCTGGCATGGGGAAAAGCAGCTTCGAGCTGGCCCGACTGGTCTGGAATGCCAGGTGAAGATGAGCTTTGTGCCTTTCGGGGTTCTTCTTGGTGCTTTGCCTCTGGGTATGCTGAGCAGTGGTACCTATCCAGGTGTGGCTCAAGGCCTCAGCACCTGGGACCCGAGGTACAAAGTTGTGTCAGGGTGCTATAGCAACCATCCACATTGTTTAGACTCAGACAGTTCACATAACCAAGAACGTAGAAGAAACCAATGTCTCTTCCAAGATGATGAAAGACTGGGAAGACCTATGGTTCTAGCACAATGCTTTTCTCCCTCTCTCTTCAGCCTTCTTGAAATTATACCTTGATCACATTTCCACTTCCTTACCTCTTACAGCCTAACATTCTCCTGCTTTCTCCAGAATGAGAGTCAAAGGCTGGTCTGACAAGGACGAGGAAGATGTGAGACTGGCCAAGCCAATGTCCTTTTCAAAGAGCAGGGGACCCTTGGAACTCAATCACAGCCAGCCTGTCCCGCGAAATGGAAACTACCACCAGCTTTGCCCACTCAGCCTTGGCAGACTCTAGGCATTGCCCTGTGGCTGTGGTCCTCAGTGAGGCGCTGGTCAGCTCCTACGGCTGCTCCCTGGATCTACAGAATGTGGGGCTCCAGAGCAGGCCCGGAGGATCTGCATTCTTGACCACTGGTGCTTTTGATGTGGTATACCCCCTTATACCTCTGCAACATTCCCATACTGGGCTGGTTTGGCCCAGCTTAGCACATCCTGTTTGTGACACTGCGGGGAAAGTCTCAGCTATATTGGCTCGGTGTTAGAGATCAGCCTGACATCACTGTAAAATGATTCCCATCATTGTGGGCTTTGCAGTTGTGGGCACGGGGAAACACCTCCTGTTTGCTTCACGTTCAAAGCAGTGTGATCTTGAACATAAGCCCCTAAGACTCTGTTTCCTCGTCTGTGAAATGGGAATGGTAAGAAAATGGATCTTGCAGGATGGCAATGCATTCAAAGGCCAGCAGGGGGGTTTGCAGAGGTAATTAGGTGTTAGCAAGTGCTGTCCTGAGCCAAATCTGCCTCCATAAGACTTGGCTGACCAAGTACTGGTTCTGTCCTCGAGCCTGCCTCTTCCTCTGGCAGATCTTCAGATCCTCTCTGGAGCCTGTGACCCTGCCCCTCCACATCTCCTCTCCAAGCGAAACATCCCCATGGACCCACAAGAGCTGGCTGTGTTTGCCATCCCCGGAGGTATCTCATTTTACAGCTGGGCAAACCCCAGCATGCCAAGTTCCCGTCCTTGCAAAGTCATGCAGTTACAGAAATGTCTGGGCAGCAGGTGGCAAAATGGTGTTGTTATCGGAACCACACAGATAATCATGCTTTGCTTCTAATCATCCTCCATCTAGTCTGTGTTTTGTCATTTACAAGGGGCTTGCACATCCCTTACCTCGTTTGGTCCTCCATCGCCCTGTGCAGGGGGATTTAGATGGTAATACTGATGCTGTACTCTCAGGTAGCACGCTGCCCTTTCTGAAACATTTCTACATCGCTTATTGCACTGGCTCTCTGTCACACCCTCGGGAAATAAAAGAGCAGGAATTATCAGATGAAGAAATTACAAAACAGAGAAGGCAAGTGCTGGTCCAGATCCCACAGAGCCATTGACACATTCAGGCGTTGGACAGGCCTTGGACTGGGACTCAAAGTCCCTTCAACACTTGCGCTGGTCCTTGGCTTTTCTGCTCCTTTTCTGAACAGGTGAGCTTCTCCCCTGCCTCCTGGGGTGTTAGTATAAAAGTAGCAAATAATGTCTGAAAATTGTGTTCTAGTCAATAAGAATTACATATACATCCAGAGCTTCTGCTTCTTCTTCTGAGCTGAGTCATTACATCCTTTGCTCAAGGGCAAGGTCTAGTTACCACCACCACACTTGTGTGCACCTGCCAGCTAGCAGAAAGCCCTGGAACATGCACTTCCAGGGCTTTCAGGGCAGACAGGATGGTGACCATGGCCCAAGCTCAAGTCCAGGCTGAGCACTCCTCCACCAAGTGGGAGTCAAGAGACTTGGCCATCTGTGGGCTTTCTTTCTTTTGCCTTCTGTTCATTGGCAGACCCTAGGGTTGGAGCTGCGGCTTGAGCCTGCCAGCCTCCCCAGTGACTCCTGCTCAGGCCTTGGCTGGCCTGCAATTGCCCGACGGAAAGAAGAGAGACAAAATCCACCCAGCCTCATGGAGGGGATTGCTTAAGTTGGGGACATGGTCAGTCTTCTTGGATATGGTCTGTTGGCTCAGGAGATGAGACAGAGGGATGGGAAGCCAGGCTGCCCACAGAAGCTCTGCACAGGAGGATCAGCAGGGGGGCATCCTACCTCTACTCCCCGGTGGGAAGAAGGGGAGGTGGAAGCTTCTGAGACGGAATCACAGCATGGATGGGAGACTAAATGTGGTCAAGGGTTGGGCAGATTCGGAGTGTATCTGTGGGGATTGCTTCAAGGAAGTGAAGCAGGGAAGGAAAAGAAGCAGGAGGGCTCTGCCTCTGGCTCTTTGCTTTCTCTTCCCCGTCCCTATTTCAGGCTTCTATCTTTTGGTTATTGTGGGTACCATTCTCTCCATATTGTATTTTTCATAAGCCACTGTCTTCACTAAAGTTTACCTCCTGAATTCTGTATATGAGGTGATGGATCAAGAGGTGAATTCAGGAATCCTAAGTGACTCTAGGGAGGCAAGTTCAGATTGAAGCCAAGGCAGGGGAGGAAATCATACCTCGTGGCCCCCAGGATCCAACAGGGAATAGGAACAGGCAGGGGGCAGGCATGAGGAAGGACCGGTATACCCGTGCCCGGGATACCTGCCCCTGGTGCTTTCATGTTTTCATGAAGCTTGTAAGCCGAGACTGACTTTTCATTTTTCTCCTTACTCTCAACGAGGCTTCCCTACCCTTAATACATTGTTCTCTCCAAGATACATCCTTCAAGGGCTAGAGTCTTGAGTGAGCATGTAATGAGAGCTGGCAGATTGGCTTCCCAAGATCGAAAATGCTTTGGAAGATGTTCAATCTTGGGCAACATTGCAGGAAGGAAGCTATCTGGATTTAGCAGAGCTGGATTCAAGTCTTTGTCCTACTTCGTCTTAAAAATTAACATACTTTATTTTTTACAGTAGTTTCAGGTTCACAGCAAAAGTGGGCAGAAGGGACAGAGATCACCCGTGTACTCTATGCATGAACAGCTTCCTCCACTGTGGACATCCCCCACCAGCGTGGTGCACTTGTTGTGACTGGTGAACCTACATCAACACGGCATTATCACTCAAGTCCATAAAAGACTGAAGAATTCACTGTTGTTGTTGCACATTGTTCAGGTTTGGACAAATGGATAACGTCTTGTATCCATCACTGACGGAGCATAAACGGTAATTTCACTGCCCTAAAAATCCTCTACAGTCCACCTGTTCATCCCTAAGTCTTCTCCAACCTCTGGCAAGTACTGACCTTATTGTTGCCTCCATACTCTTTGCCTTTTCCAGAATGTCCTATGTTCCAATGGCCTTACGTTTTTATGATGAGGCCGAACCATGTGCAATTGGCATTTAATATAGGTCAATGTTGGCAATTTCGTGCGGCTTCATCTAATAGTTGGGGGGATGCTGGATGTGTCACTGGGCATGTCCGGTGCCCTCCTGCCTGTGTCCGTGGGTCCCGCTGTGGAATCAAGCCCCTCCTGCCACCCCAGCACCCCTACTCGGTCCCCAGGTCCGGTGGTGTTTACCTCTGAAATCTCTGGAGCTGCGTTTGCTTTCTCCGTCTTCCTCATGTTGCCTCTGTCCAGACCCTCATCCTGTTCTGGTTGAGCTCTTGCAAACACCCCTGAGTGGCTTCCATGCCTCCTGCCACAAGCCGCGGTAATGTTTACGACCTAGCTCCAGACCAAGGTAGATCCCCGACGGATTATTCTGTGCTTGACAACTTCAACTTCATCGCCTTGCCGCCTTGCCCCTGCCCGCGACTCAAGGCTTCAGGGCGCGGCGGCGGGGCCACCAGCAGGGTCTTTCGATCAGGACCCTCCTTACAGCTCCTGCTCTGCCCCCTCGCGTCCGTCTGCAGATCTGGGCACTCAGACCCCACACCCTCCCCGCCTCCGCCACGCTCAGGGCCCTTAGGCACATTCTGCTGTCCCTGTCCTGACGCCCTGCCGTTTCTTCCCTTCAGCCTGAAAACAACCCTATTCATCACCCAGGGCTCAGCTCATCCCTCCTTGCGCTCCGCGCCCGGCCCGGGGCTCTCAGCATTTCTGCTGTCTGGGGGACTCCACCCTGTTCTTGGCCCTGAGCCAGGAGGGGGCTACTGTCTGGTTCACCTCCGCGCTCCCAGGACAAACACCCGTGATGCCTCCATAAGCAAGCCCCACGTGGACACGGGGAGCGCGCGGGTACCTGAGCGCGGAGGCAGGGGCCGCTTCCTCCTGAAGCAGAATTACAATGCCTGGACATCTGCTCTTCTCAAAGCCCCACCGTTTCAGACAACAGTCTTGGGGTTGGATTCTGAGAGTGTCACGTTAGACCAGGTCCGGTTAGCGAGCTGAACGCCTCAGGATCCCACGCGCCCTCGCTCCCAGCGGCGGAAGTGCGTGCCCGTGCGTACCCGCGTGCGCATGCGTGTGCGTGCCCTGCGTACCCGCGTGCCCGTGCGTGCCCGTGCGCGCGCATGCGCGTGTGGGGGGCGTGGCTGACGCGTAACCAGAGCTCCCGCTGGGCGGGTCAGCAGAGGCCCGGCGCTGGTACCGTGATGGCCGTTCCGTCCGCGCCATTCGGTGCTGCCTCCGATCCACTGTGGACCCCGCGCCCTCAGACCCAAAGCTGGCGGAGGAGTGAAAATGAGAAAGACATCAGATGGTCTGATTCGTCTGGTGACGGTGGAGTGGAGTGGACATCTCGAACGTCCTGCCGTCTTTCTCCCCGACCACAGTTTCTTCTGTTCTCCTCGGACATCTGGGAGCGGTCCCTAGAAACTACCACCTCTGCGCCTCGACCTATTTCCCCGGTCGTCGGGGCATTAAGGACTACGGGTCACCACACGGGCCAAAAGAGCCTCCCTCTGCTTTTGCTCGGAGGTGAGTGCGCGGACAAATGGGCTGACCTAAGCGCATGCGTGGTCGGCATCTCCCGCAGCAGCGGGACAGCGCCCCGTCGCGTGGGTTCGCAGCGACCGGAGACTCCGCGGGGGCTGAGGCCCTCGTGCGCCTGCGCCTCGTGCACCGCGTGCGCAGTGCTGTGGTGGAGCCCGGCTGGGATGTGGTCGGCAGGGCTTCCCGGCAGCGTGGGCTGGGGGGCGTCAGAGGAAGGCGGGGTCTAGACTCTGCCAGCGAGCGGGGCTCTTCCCAGCACGCCGGGCGCAGAGGCCTCAGCAGGCCGCCACCCTGCGACGGGATTCCAGTTTGTCGCTAACTTGGGGGACTCGGAGATGGTTACTTTTTATTTTTTTAAGAGGTTTTATTTATTCATGAGAGACACACATAGAGGTTTTTTTTTTTTTTTAATGTGTTGAAAATTTTATTAACGTTTAGTTTAAAAAGCTTTACACCCGTGCCAAGCCAATTCATAGAAGGTTCTCAAAGAAATTACCCATTAGGGTTTGGTCCTTTGTTTAGAAGTCGTGGGTCCTTGGTATTTTTTTGTTAAGCGGTTTAAGAATTCATTATCTTGGTCCAGGGCTGGTAATACTGCACCACTTTCTTCTTCCTCACAAAAATGGTTCTCGATAATGTTCAAAGCAGTCAGGGCAACCTGAGGATTCTCATGAAGTTGCAAAGCCTCAATTTTATCAATGCCACCAATTTCTTCTATCAGAAGACACAGATTTTCCTTCTCTGAAAGCTTCTCTGCTGCCTGGAGGATAAAAGAGATAACATCAAGGATGATGATAGCAATTTTGGTGTCTTGGACGGTAAGCAGATTCACCAGTGGCTCCAGGACTCCAGAGTGGACAAGGTGGATCAACTGGTCTGTGGTGCCTCCAGTTGTGAAGTCAGCCACGGTCCAAACAGCCTCTTTCTGGACTTTAAACTCTCCATTTTTTAGCAGAGCCACCAAGGGAGGCAGCATGCTGCAAGCGATCAGCCGCTGGATGTGTTGTCAGGCAGAGGGAGAAGCAGACTCCATGCAGGGAGCCGACATGGGACTCGATCCCGGGACCCCGTGATCACGCCCTGGACCAAAGGCAGACGCTCAACCACTGAGCCGCCCAGGTGCCCCAGATTATTTCTTTTTAAAATTTTGTCTTCACATGTTTGTAGGCTGTGTACAAGCTTATTTTTGGAGTCTTCACCCTATAATAAGTAAAAACGTGCCTATCTCCCACAGTAAAACACAACGCCCAGCACATCCTCACTCTTTCCTTCCCAACACGCAAATGAAAAGTTTTGTTTTATAGAATTCCATTTCTGATGTTGGATTTCATGTACATTTTTGTTAGAGCAATCTAAGTTGTTTCAAGGCAACCTAGCTGAGGTAGGTTGAGCCTTGCAAGGCATGTATAGCTAACAGTGGAGAAGAAAAGCACAAAAGTGGATGTTAGGGACTGAATTGCGTCCCCATGACCTTTAAGTGTTGAAGCTCTAGCCCCCAGTATGACTATCTCTGGGGATGGGGCTTTACAGGAGAAAATTAGAGTTAAATGAGGTGGTGAGGGTGAAGCCCTAATCCAACAGGACTGTGTCCTTCTAAGAAGAGGAAGAGACACCGGTGTGCTTTCTCTTTATGCACAGGCAAAGGAAAGGCTGTGTGAGAAGATGGCCACCTGCTCGCCAGGGAGAGAGGCCTCAGGAGAAACCAAACCTGTTAGCACCTTGATCTTGGCCTTCCAGCCAAAAGACCCTACAATGTAAGCCCTCCTGTATGCAATGTTTTGTGACAATAGCCCTGGCAGCCTGATACTGTTGAGTATTTTATGATCTTCTCTTGCTCTATGTTGATGGAAAGTGCTCTATGAACATTTTCTTATCTGATCCTGGGAGATAGTTCATTGAAATGGCAAAACTTTTTAAAGGGACCAAATGGAGAGACCTATTTCCAAGGATGCTTAAGACTTGCTGACTCGGCTAAACCTAGCAGACATGTCAGCTTGGAAGCAGCCTCCTCTGCTGTGAGCTCTTGCCTCCCGGGGAACAGCCACTTGGAGTTTTCTAGGCTGGAGGGTTCCCAGGTGTGCCTGATTTACCTGTGTGCCAATGTATCTGTGCACTGATGTACCTGCGGAGTGTTACTTTGTGCTGGTGGACCGGCCACATATGTATCTTCTGCTCTGATGGAGTGATTGTGGAGCTTCCCCAGCTACTTAATTCCTGCCTGTCATTGGTTTGGCATTTGAAAGTGAAATCGCAGACCTGGATGCTGGCCAGGCTTTGGAGCTTGCTCTCCCCATGTCTACCTTTCAGTTTATGTACCTGTTTGCTTACTTGTAAGTTGAAGTGCACCCTGCTGCATTTCACAAATAATCCAGCAAATCCTTGAGATTTATTTTAAGGATTGATTAGAAAAGTCAATGTTGTACACGAAGGATTAAAACAAGAAATATTTGGAATCTGCTTATGTATCTGTTATCTCAAAGCCAAGTCTTGATTCCTCCAAAAATATACTGCCACAAGCAAAAAAGACTATACACATTGTATAGTCTATATCATGGGAAGAACGCGGGGCTGGCCCTCAGAAGACCTAGATCCTGATCTGAATCTTGCTGCTTACCGATGGTGTCACCTCGAGTTAGAGAACCTTCTCAGGCCTTGGGTTGTGCTTGCTTGCTTTCTTTCTTTCTTTCTTTCTTTCTTTCTTTCTTTTTCTTTCTTTCTTTCTTTCTTTCTTCTTTCTCTTTCTTTCTTTCTTTCTTTCTTTCTTTCTTTCTTTCTTTCGTGAAACCATATAAAATAAATTTACCATCTTAACCATTTTAAAGTGTATAAGGTAGTAGTATCGCCTAGATGTATATTGTTGTGCAACAAATCTCTAGACCTTTCCATCTTGCAAAACTGAAGCTCTGTTCCTATTGAACACAAATCTCTACCCCCACTTCCCACCAGCCTCTGACAGACACTGTTCTACTTTTTTTTTTTTTTAAAGAGAGCTGGGTGGCAGGAGTAGAGAGATGGGGGAGATAGAGAATATCAAGCAGGCTCCACACCCAGTGCAGAGCCTAATGTGGGTCTCCATCTCTTGACTCTGGTATCATGACCTGAGCTGAAACCAAGAGTTGGATGCTTAACTGACTGAGCCACCCAGGCACCCCTCTACTTTTTCTGTTTCTAAGATTTTGACTGTTTGATGTTTTTTGGGTTTTGTTTCTGTTCATTTTCACACTCTTAACAATACCCATACACAAAAAAGAAAACCTCATTTTAACCTTTTCAGCTTCCAATCTATGAGGCTATGTTGTGTCAAGCCCTGAGAAACTGCTTTGAAAACTGGATAGCGCTTGGAATGCCAGGTATTATAGGAAATCAATAATCTTGATGTAAATCTGGCATTTGGCTTAATAAGTCTAACCATCTGGTTATTTTCAAATGTCCAGAATTTTGATGGTGTGCATACCGTAACAATTATGAGTAGAGCTACAAAAACTCATTGAAAAGCTATATTGTTCAGAAACCTTTTGGGTTTAAATACAGATGAGTTAATGCTGAGTGGGTAGTTATTACCTGGGTTAGTTCGTTGTCTCAGAGTATCCAAGTTCTGCCCTCAGGACGGTGTGGTTGAATCCTGCCATCCCTTCCCACAGCCAACTGGTTCCCAAGGACAAATGAGGATGTGCCTGTGTGGATGCAGGGAGAAAATGGGACAAATTTGAGAAATGGGACAACTTCCAGGTCTTTTTATAGTTCATTCTTTAAAATTCTGTTTTTTGTGTTTTGTAAAATACACAGTATATTGATACTTGGGTCCATGTAAGTAATTTATAAACAAATAAATACACATGCATTGAAGTGCATGTTCTTTTTTGTTTGCTTGGTTAGTTTGCTTTAAATTAAGGGCAGGCAGGTATAAAATGATTCAATCAGTAACTTACCTCTAATGTCAATCATTCAGGATTCTCTAGAAACAATAGAAGAGATACTCATTTATATATTTATAATTATTATATATTTATATAATTATATAAATAGTATATACATACATACACATATATAGGAAGAGATTTACTTTTTATTTTAAGAAATTGGCTTATGCAATTGTGAGGGCTGGCAAGTTTGAAATCTGTAGGGCAGGTTGAAAATTCAGGCAGGATTTCTTTCTTTTTTTTTCAGAGATAGAGGGAGAGAGTGCCCAAGTAAGGGGGGAGGGGCAGAAAGAGAGGGAGAGAGAAAGAATCGTAAGCAGGCTCCCTACCTAGTGTGGAGCTCCGCGTGGGGCTCCATCTCTCTGCCCTGAGCCCAAGTCAAGAATCGGACACTAACCAACTGAACTACCCAGACCCTCCAGCAGGCAGGATTTCTATGTTAACAGTACTGAAGCAGAATTTCTTCTCCAGGAAACCTTAGTTTTGCCACCAAGGCCTTCAACTGATTAGATGAGGCCCACCCACGATATCCAAGGTAATCCCCCTTACTTTAAGTCACCTTAATGTAGATGCTAACCACATGGACATGCTACCCTTACAGCAAAACCTAGGTTAGTGTCTGATTATAGAACTGGATACTGCAGCCTAGCCCAGTTGACCCATCACACTATCCTAATGCCAGGTTTCTTTTGATCTGGCACCAGTCTGTCCCTGCTCTAAATCCCCTCTGTGCCATTTCCAGATTCAGTTTACTACAGCACATCTCTCCTCTGCTTGATGTCAGTTATTGCTAGATGAAGGCCACATCCTTGGACTGGCAGCATTTGCTGTTCTGTAGACTATTGCACGGCCAACCCCTGCCTCCACTCCTAGCTTTTTGTTATGATGAACCATCTCATTCATATAATTCCTGCTCCCTAATACCTCTCACCCCATCCACCATCACACCTGGGTTTTGCTGACAGTGAGCCCTCTTGCGCATGACTAGGGGCATATCTCCCCCTTCCAGGTCAGCCTATCAAGATCCTGCTCCTTGGTCAACATGTCCAGTGTCCAACTCATTACCTTACCTCAAAATGTGTGTCTTTTATGCTATTTCTGGGGCCCAGCTAATGTATTCCTTCCCCGTGCATGGGCTAGGAATTTCAAATAAAAATTTAATAGATGGCAGACTGAGGGAAGATATTTCCAAAGCCAAAACAGTCGAGGGAATAATTTCTAGAATATACAAAGAAATCCATCAAACCAACGCACAAAGATAAGGAAAGCCAATAGAAAAATGGTCCAAAGATATCCCAAGGCAATTCACAGAAGAGGAAGCCCTTGTAGGCATCAAGTCTATGAACAAACGCTCATCAAGCTCACCACTAATCAAATAAGCAAAAATTAGAACAACACTGCAATACCACTTTATAACCATCCAGATGGCAAAAGTCAGAAAGGTAGGTCATACCTAATGTTAGGTAGGATATGAGTAATTTTGTGTCTTTCCTTGTCTCCACCCATCCCTCTGTGGGCTTGGGATTCATGAGACAACTTCACTGAGGCTTGTCTCTGAGCTCATACCTGCAAATCTAATGCATTTTTAGACATCGTTACTTTAAAATTCCATTGGTTTATTAAACACAACATGTTCAAAGCAGGACTTGAGCTGTGCTTCTCCAAACGTGATTCTTCTCCTCTGTTTGTAAAGGGCCACCTGTCACCCGCACATTTGCCTAAATCATTCCAATTCCTAATTCCTTCCTCCCCATTGTCCCTCATCTGTCACAAACTCCTTTATGTGAAGTTCACCACTTCAGTATATTTGACATCTGTCTCCCACATCCCATCCTTTCCAAATGCTACTCTAGCTCATCGTCATCTCTCACCTGGATTACTAAAATTGTTTCTGGTTTATTTCCCCTGCCTACAATCTTGCTAACTGATGTCATAATGAATGCTTTCTAGTTGACAACCACTTGGACATAGGACTGAGTAAGATGGACTCTCTGACCTCAAGGAATTCAAGGGAGGGAAGGACAGGAAGGACAAATACGCAAATCATTGCAATCCCCTTCCTGCCTCTGAGAAGCTTGTGGTGACAGAGAGGGTGACCTGTATTTACTATGGGAGCAAAGAGGAAGTGGACCCAGTGCTAGGGACAGCCCATCCTTTATAAGCCAGGCATCTGATCTTCCTAAAATGCAAGTCTGATTGTATGCCTCTGGCGTTAACACTCTCTCAGAAAGACAATTATCATATGGTTTCACTCATATGTGGAATACAAGAAACAGCACAGAGGATAAGAGGGGAAGGCGGGGAAAACTGAATAGAAAGTAATTAGAGAGGGAGACAAACAATGAAAGACTTAACTCTAGGAAACAAACTGAGGGTTGCTGGAGGACAGGTGTTGGGGGAGGGTAACTGAGTGATGGGCATTAAAGAGAGCACACTATGTGACGAGCACTGGGTGTTTTGTTGTTAAGATTTTATTTATTCATGAGAGAGACACACACACACAGAGGCAGAGGCAGAGACACAAGTAGAGGGAGAAGCAGGCTCCCTGCAGGGACCCCGATGCCGGACTCCACCCTGGGGCTCCAGGATCATGCCCTGGGCCAAAGGCAGATGCCCAACCGCTGAGCCATCCAGGCATCCCAGCACTGGGTGTTGTATGCAACTGATGAATTATTGAACTCTACATCTGAAACTAAGGATGTACTATAGGTTGGCTAATTGAATTCAAATTAACAAAAGAAAACAAAACAAAACACTCTCCCAAGGCTTTCTGCTGCTTCTAGGATGAAATCCTCAATGTGGTGTAAATCCACGCATGGGCAATCTTTGCCTACTTTCCAGCTCCTTTATGAACTCTCTGGCTGTGACAAACTATTCACATCACACACATAAACCATCCTTTCTTTTGCTACTTGGTGGGCCAACCTGTAGCACCCACCATAATTTGAGTAGTAATTTGGGTTGGTGAAAATTAGCTACGGTTCTGAAGAAGTTGCATATCAAATATCCATAGTCTCCCCCATCACTCCCGTGCTTAAAGATGAACAGCAATCATCCAACGGACATTATGTTCATCATATACAGGCAACGTGCGATGCATTCTGCTCAGCATTGTCGGGAGGCAAAGAGGAGTGACCATACTTAACCAGCTGCTCTCCTGCGTCCTTAACTCTACATGCCATCCTTGCTATGTACACAGCCAACCCCTGTCCCCATCCCAATGCTGATGTCCTAATGCAGACATACCCCCTGATTTAGCTTGGCATGATGTGTGGCATGGCCCAGGTACTCAATAAGTGTGCTAAGTTAATGAGAAATAGTTCTTGTTTCCTAGAAACTCATAATTCTCTATGGATTATGAAGTCAAGTACAAATTTTCCAGCAAAAATTTCAAACCCCAGGATGCCTGGATGGCTCAGTGGTTGAGCTTCTGCCTTCAGCTCAGGTCATAGTCCCGGGGTCCTGGGATCGAGTCCTGCATCAGGCTTCCCGCAGGGAGCCTGCTTCTCCCTCTGCCTGTGTCTCTGCCTCTCTTCTCTCTGTGTGTCTCTCATGGATAAATAAATAAAATCTTTTAAAAATAATTCAAACACTTCTAGACATAGTCCCCACCTTACCTCATCATCTTCTCTGCTTTGCTAACACAGATCTGTGTCAGCCAGCCCGATTCTTGATTATCATCAAATAGACCATGCTTATTCATTTATTTCAAAAGTGCTCATTGAGACGAATATTGAAGATGTATGTTGAGAACCTACCACATGCCAGGCCCAGGTCTAGATGCTCAGGATAAAATAATGAGAAATAATGAGAAAATCAGACATGATTCCTGCCCTACTGGCATGCATAGAACGAGAAGGAAGCTAACCTTAAGTAAATAATAATTCACATTGGGAAAGCTCTAAGCAGACAGCCCTATGAGAGAGCGTAATGGGGTTGTTCAGGCCGATCCCCTCTCTGGGATATTTACTGCCTCCTCTCTGCCCCCCTTAATACCACATCTCTCTTATCCATTTAAGCCCACAGCTCACTTAGGGGAAGTCTTCCCAGATTCCAACACCCCCCTTGACGTTTAACATGTGCATCCCCAGACAGGGGCAGGCCCTTCTGGCCAGCAAAGCTGCACTGAGCACCTGCCCTGGTGTCTGAGCCACAGTCATGGTAGAGTGCGGGCACTGGGCCTACAGTAATCCCATCATACAGGTGTTTCCCCAGTGTCAGAACCAGGCTCATAGGCCTACGGTGCAATTTCTGGGATCTAATGCACTTTCATATACTAAGGCAGCCCAGCCGAGCTGATTGCACAGCTTCTGCCCCCTTGCACCCCCGCTGACTTGTCCCTACCCCCAACCCACCTGTGTGTTGTCATGACTAATCTTTCTCTTCCCACCAATCTCAGCCTGAAGGGTTCCAGTTAACTTATATTTTACTCATTTGTAATGGTTTAAGTGTTCCTTGCTGATACTTAGGACAGGTCTCTCAATCTCCAAAGCCTAGCAGACCCCACCTGGGAATAGATCTGTTGGTTGGGTCTCTTTGGTAAGGCAGTGGGAAATTTTTCCATAACAACCAGTGTGCTAGGCCATCACAAACAAATATTTGGGAGCTGTAGGTGGAGGGGTCAGGAGGAAATTCGTGTTTGGGATACTATATATCACACTGCACATTGATCATTTCTAATTTTTATTTTTACTTTTTGACAGAGAGAGAGAGCATGAGCAGGGACAGGGCCAGAGGGAGAGGTAGAGAGAATCTTAAGTAGGCTCCACATCCAGCATGGAGCCCAATGTGGAGCTTGATTTCATGACCCCCCTGAGATCATGACTTGAGCTGAAATCAAGGGTAGGATGCTTAACCGACTCAGCCACCCAGGCACCCCTAATTATTTCTGATTTTAAGAATTCCTACAAGATAATATAATTATGTCCATTTTTACAGATGAGGGAAATTAGGACAGAGAAAAGAACAATAGTTTGGCTAAGTGCTAATTCTTGGAGGACGGTCATATATTTAGGCAAGTGATTTTGACACAGTAAAGGTTTGCGCAGAGTGAGAGTGCCCTGATTTGAGATTCCATCAGAAGCATTTGGAGGACTTATTCAACCACAGGATACTGGGCCCCACCCCAAGAGGTTCTGATTCAGTAGCCTAAGAATTTACATTTCCAGCAAGTTCTCTGCTGCTGCAGCTCCGGGGACCACACTTTGAGAACCACTGCTAAGAAACATGCTGTGAGTGCAGAGGAGACAGAAACTGCACTGCTTTGGGGGCATTTCAGGAGAGGCCTTGGCTTGGGCTGTGAAGGGTGTATGGGAGGCCACCAACCCACCCACACATCATCAAGCCCAACAGATGCAAGGCAAGCTCAGGTGCAGTGAGCAGTCCAACGGGCCATGCGTTAACTGGGACAGATCTGCAGAGCTTGCCCTGGCAGATGAGGAGCCTGGCAAGCCAGCTTGGGGCCAGACAGGGAGCCGTGCTAAGTTTGGACTTCATCCTCTGGGTACTGGGTTTTTAATCAGAAGAGTAATGCAATTCCCTTTGCCTAATTGTGCTCTAATTGTTCATTTATTAAAGATAAAAAGGCATTAATCATTAAGTGTGCCAAGTAATGCTAAGGGTAGAAAAATCTCACAGTCTGGAAGAGTCATACCCGCACGTGGAACCTTCCTGGCCCTTTGCAACAGCAGTGCACGCATGATCTCGCAGGCCTGATCTCACTCCCAGCAAACAGTTCTTGCAATGGATGCTCCCGCTATCCCATTTGAGGGATGGGGAAATCGAGGTTTACGGAGGCAAAGGCACACTACCTGAAGTGGCTGAGTAGGGATGCAGGTTTAAGTTTAAAGGATTGGTTTTGCCATTTCAACTCCAGTTTTCCATCCAGCATCCTTGAGGCTAAGGACTGTGTCTCTAAGTTCCCTTTCATCCCCAAACTTGTTGCACCTGATCCAGAGCTGCCCCCGCAGTGCTCGGGAAGGGTAGCCTGAGCTGGCCAGACAATCCTGCCCCCCACCGCCGGCCCCCCCACCGCAGGTGCCCTGACCTCCTCTCACAAAGGCACCAGGCAGGCAGGAGCTACAGCTTGTTATCGGGAGGATCTGTGGTCTTCAGAGTGCGGGAATGTCATCCCGAGGGGACAGGCAGGATCTATCACTGTCAAACCCGAAGGCCCTTTTTTATTCTTGCAAACTCAGGGTTTTTCAGATCTTTGAGGCTGATCAGAGATAGAGCACTACAATAGCGGACTTAAATCTCGGCAAGCGGGGAGGCGAGGCAAAGAGAGGTACCACGCTTAAAATAAAGTACACTGACTCTTTTTGGGAAGATAAAACATAACTCCTGGTGCACGCCACACAATAAAAGCCCTTGGAGAACAGAGAAGATCTTTGTCAGGGATTGTATCTCATTTAGCACCATTGTTTCACCGTGTTCCTTTCGGAGTGGAAGCGATTCATCTTGCTTTTGTTTCACCGCTGCCTTTTATTTTTCCCTTTCACAGAAATCTCTCTTCCATTAGCGGGCGAGCGCCTTTCCTTTCCCTGCTCTCCACAAACAGGACTTTCATCCTCAACGTGTTTATGCTCTGCTCTCGCAGGCCAATTCAATGATTTTCCTCCCCCATTTTGTCAAGGAGAGACTCAGACAATACAGACAAACCTGCTGTGAAGTGGGTTTGAAAAAATATTGTAATAATTCCATTCTTTGGTGTGTGTGTGTGTGTGTGTGTGTGTGCACGTGCACATGCGTGCGTGAAGCTACAAATACCAGAATCATTTATTCACTCAGGAGGCAATTGCAAGGATCTGCTAGCTGCTTTGCATGCATGAGGACAGCAAGTAACTGCTACACAAGGTAGTGACCGCACCAGGTGTGCAGCGAAAGAAGAGGCTACACAAAAAGAGGTTAATTGAAGGTGCAGGAGCTGAGGAGCAAACCAACCCCATGAGAGATGTCTCGGGGGCAAATGCAGATGCTCTGTTCTCTGTATTTGGAGACAGAAGGATACAATTCGTAGAAACATGTATACATCATTGTGCACTTTAGCAGAAGGCTTTCTGATACAACGGACTGAAATAACATGCACCTTATCACGTTATCTCCTTTGTCTCCAAGTAGCGTTGAGTAGGTAGGGTATGGGGAACCGGGGTTCATGGCCATTGAATGATGTTCAGAAATCTGCATTGCTCAGAAGCGCCAGAGCATGATTTCAATCTCAGATCTTTAGACAACGAAGGAGACTAGCCGGACTATGGACCTAGGCTGGCAGGTCAGTCTAGATTATCTCAGTGAAAAGTGAATGACATTTCCTGTATTTGAACTCTTCTAGAAGTTCCTTCCTAGTCCCTGACTCCTTCCCAGCCATCCACAGGGAATGCCTGGGCATCTGAGGGCCTCCTGGCGCGGACTCCGTGTTAAAGCAGCTTGGCAAGCCATGGCCTCCCACCCTCGGGGCTAAGTGGCATTGGGACAAAGCTGTTTGCTGCATTATGCTGAAAGATGGGGTGCTGCCAGCGTGCCGGGGAAGTGTGGGGCCACGTCTCCAATCAGAGGTGTCCAGGAAGCTCATCTGGCTCTCTCTGTTCAGGTCTCTTGGGCTGCCAACTTCCAGAACCTCAGGTAGAAAGTAGAGGGAAGCTATGTATCCTAGCAATGGTCTCCCCAAACCTGCCACACCTTCCCTTCCTCCTCTGGGCTTCCGGGTGCCACGCTCATCCGGTCTTCCTCCTTTCCTCCTGTACCTGTGTGTGCCTGATGTGTTCTTTCCTTTACCTCTGGACCTGCAGATCTCATTCCCCTGTGTTTTTGTCTAAGAATTTTACAGTTTTAGCTCTTACATCTTTGCCTTTGATCCAGTTTGAATTAAGTTTTGTACATGGTGTAAGGCAAGGGTCTAACATCCTTCTTTGACTTGTGAACATTCCATCTTCCCAGCACCATAAGTTACATAAACGTTTTCCCGTTGGATGGTCTTGGTATCATGTTGAAAACCATTTGCCCATCATGAGGGTTGATTTCTGGGCTTTCTATTCGTTTCCATTAGTCTCTATGTCTGTCTTTACCACCCATACATGTTTTTCACCCCTAGAAGATAAATTTCTTGAGGGCAGGTGTTAGGCCAGGCGTCCTGCAGCCCAGTCCCTGGTTCAGCGGGGGCTCAGCGAATTTCTGGCTGTGGTATGTGCCCTTTCTTCCATCCTACATGCATGGCTCCTACTCGGCCTATACCAGGCACACAACCCTCCCTGGGCAGCCACCTTTTCCTTTGACCTTGGGTCAGAGGGGCTCCCTCCTCTTGGTTTCTCCCAAAGTGATTCCCATATCTGCTGGGCTCATTTAACTGTATCTTGTCCCATTCTGATTCTACTTATAATTGGTGATTTCTTTTTTTTTTTTAATTTTTTTTATTTTTATTTATTTATGATAGTCACACAGAGAGAGAGAGAGAGAGGCAGAGACACAGGCAGAGGGAGAAGCAGGCTCCATGCACCGGGAGCCCGACGTGGGATTCGATCCCAGGTCTCCAGGATCGCGCCCTGGGCCAAAGGCAGGCGCTAAACCGCTGCGCCACCCAGGGATCCCTAATTGGTGATTTCTTTATTTGTTGTTCTTTTTTCCAGGTGTCATCTGCAGCCAACGTGTGTGGTGGCCACTGACATACCACTGCACATGTGTTCCTGTCCTCCTCAGAGCCAGGTACTGCAGTCCCTCCTGGACCCCTGTAGGGGAGGCACACCCACCTGCCTTCTGGAGTGGCCCTGCCTAACTTGAACTCCTGCATCTCAAGTGCAAGTGAAGACCAAGGACAGCTAAGTTTTGCTCTGCTCCGGCCTTGTGCGAGCTGCATCTAAAGGCCATCCTGGTTTTTGTTTTTGTTTCCAGTCTCATAAATAAGGCCTCGGTAATGGCAGGAAGGGAATCCAGAGGGCAGGAACACAGCATTACATCATCACATTACCTCCAGTGATGCATTTTCAAGGCCAACAAACTCAATTAGCTTGTTGGTAATAGCTGTACCAGCAGTGGGACTCCTACAGCCATTTGCTGGGTTCTGCGGAAGGGCACAGGACACAAACAACAGTGTGGCTCACCCTGCAGCGCCACCAGCAAAGCTCTGCCTCGGTGCCAAATGCAGATCACGTTAAATCATCCTTAACTGCTACTTGCAGATGTCTTTGGATTCACTTATATTTTGAGAAATAAAAGGCTGTTTGTTAACTGTGTCCTCATGATCTGGTACAGCCCTAATTCTTGGTCAACTTTGCCTTCTTCCTGTAAACCACCAGCCCCGAGACCCAGGGAGATTCTACAAGTCACTATGGAAATTGAGCAAGTGCCCTTACTCTGTCACTACGTCCATAGATTCATCATTCTCCGACACGTCAAAGACTCAGCCAAGCTTGCCTCTTGAGTAAGTTAGAGAAGGCAGAGAATTCTCACTCAGGAAGAGCAAGGAGGAAGGGCCCTTAGGATTCCTGAGGAGTCAAAATAATGTGATATTTTAGCCACAGCATCCTGAGGATGCGAATGTTTCGGTGGAACAGTCCTGAGGCTCTAACTGGTCTAACGCTGTAATTGTACAGATGGGAAACCAGCAAAGGAGGCTAAGTGATGCCCTTAGGCCACATGGCTGGTTAGCAGCCATGCAGAATTACTATAAATAGGACCACCACGCATGTGCTCACAGAAGGAATGGGCTTGCAAAGCCCCTTCAGGGGGAACTCTGTCCCCCTGAGATGAGTTGGATTTCAAAGCTATGCACAGTGGGTCTGCAGGAGCTCTTGACGTGATGCTTGGCTTTGGTCTGTAAATTCAAAAAGCCCTCTGGTTGGTGAACCTTACACTTTTAACACTGAGCTCCTTGTGCGTGGTGACAAGTTGCAGCATAGCTATCTCACATTAAATTGGAGGCATCAAACTTTCGCTGCAGGAAGGTGAAAACTGTACTTCTCTCAAAGCAGTCTGGGATCTCCGGGGCATCTTTTGCCCTAGGATTGGTTTCCCACCCCTCTTTTAGAAACAAGAAGAGCTGATCCAAGGCCCCACCTTCCAACCACAGCCGCTTCCGTGGAGAACTCATATAGAACACACGGGGGGGGGGGGGGGGGCGGCGCTCAGCACTATGTTCTCAATGCCTCATAAATCATGCATTTCCTTAAGAAGGATTTTAAGGGGGAGGAGGAATCCGCTGGGTAGAGCTTTCTCCTTCTTCCCTCGGGCGGACTAGCAATTGCTGTGTGTCTTGCACATCTTTTATCTATTTATGGCTCAGAGAAGCCACCAGAATGGGGATGCTGGTGACGTGTAACTCCCAAGGAGAAATCAGTCCAATTCATGAAGATTCCCCTTGTGCCCCCAGGATGTAGACATATTGTAGGATGCACTTTTGGGGGGGCTTGACTAAAATGTTGGCCAGGTTAGCAGACATGCCAAACAATAAAGGCAGTCACAATGCTTTTGCAGCCCTAGAACTCAGAATATTCCCCTGGATTTAGTGGAGCTCACATGGGTGTTGTGTCCTCCCTTATGCCTCCCTCCCTTCTTCCCTCTCTCTTTATCTTCACGACGAGGCCCCACGTGGTCCCCAGCAACACAGCAAATCAGGAGGCAGGCATGGGATCACATCTGGGCCGTCACTTGAAAGTTGAGTGACCTCACATACATTATAGGACCGCTCTGCCTTTCACAGATGAGAGATAACAACAGGATGGAGAAAAGATGGAATAAGATAATAGAGACAGAGTTCCTGAGGCAGCACATAACAGATTGTCGACTTTCTTTCATGCTTTATTCAATAACAATTCTCTGGGCACCTCCTTGGCCAGCCCCACTTCTAGATGACAGGGACACAGCACCAAATAAAACAGACATAACCCTGCTATTGTGGCACTGATGTCCTGGCCGAATGACAACTAGTAAGTATGATTCATAGGATGGGCCGCGGTGACAGTTGCCATGGAGAGGAGTCCAGTGGGGAATGGGTCAGGGATCATGGGCCTGGGGGCCTTTGAAATATGCCATGGGGGAAGGCCTCCCAAGAGGATGGTGTCACAGATATTGGGGAAAGGGTATCCCCAGCAGGGAGTGTGGTGCAATAGATGGTGATAATTTGTACACAAAGAAGAGCTGTGCCCATCTCATTGTCACACTCAGTATCACTAGGAACTCAAAGCCACATGGATCTAGATCAGGAGAACATAGAGGATGGATTTTGCCAGTTGGCAAGGAGAGACAAGGAAGACAGGCTGATGAGTGTCCATTGTTGAGTAGCATATGGTACTAGGAGGTCATACTGTGTTCCCAGTATTTGGCACATTGTATAATGCCTCAGGGGTGGATGGAGGGTTGGACACAGATTCCAAGGCAGCAGTGATCAGAGAGGTAGAGGCAGGCAATTGGACATCAGGCTCAAAAACCTTCTGTGCAGAATTCAAGCCCCGGGAGACAGAATTCTAGCAGAGGGGGGAAATCAGGTAAAGCCTGATTTCAGGATGTCTGGGGAAATAGATAAGGGAGCAAGAAGTGATCTGAGGCATAGGAAAATAAGACAATACACCTGCTATTGGAGTTGAGGTTCAAAGACAATCTAGTACTGGTAGAAAGTAGATCGGATGCTTCATAGGAAATGCATTGAGCAGTCCTTCCCAGAGGAAGCCCTGTCCCCTCCCAGAGGAAGCCCTGTCCCCCAGGTTTTGAGATGGGCATCTGTCATTGTGTCAAGCACATGGGAAGTGCTCTGTAAACTCAGCTTCAACCACCTCATGCAGTATTCAGGCCTGATGCCCTTCCTGTGTAGAAATTCTGGAGCCTAAAAGAAGAAGGAAAGAAAGAACGAAAGAACGAAAGAAAGAGAGAAAGAGAGAGAGAGAAATTCTGGAACTCTAACCCCAGTACGAATGAGCTCTGTGCCTCCATGGGCTCTTCTCTTTCTCCAGCCAAGGGAGGGCTTTTATGTGGAGATGGTGGCTGTGCCTGTCCACATGGGCTGGACACCTTAGGTATGTTGCTTTATCCCTACTTCTTCCGTGAACTGACTCTTAGGCCAGCCACATGCCTCCTTTCCAAGTTTCCTGGATTAAGAGCAATGAAAATGTAACCAGGAGAAATGTGATGGGACAATTAAGCATATGTGAGACAAGGTGGGAAGGACCTAGAGACTGCCTCTTTCCCCCCGTTCCTGACAGCAGGCAGCCATGCAGGTCCTCCTGGCCATCTCGAGCCCACACAGAACATAGTGCCCATTGGTACTGAGATGCATCCATGGCCACCAATGCCAGGCCAGTGTTCAATGACAAAGGAGGCCAAGTTCCATGAAAATTCACCCCTAGAGGCTCTTCACACTATGTGAATACAGGAGATGCTGGGAACATTCTTCACAAGACAAAGTATGGCTGGAGAAGGCTCTGGAAAGGAAACCAGTGAATGTCCAGATAGAGCAGTGGCTCGTAGGAGGAAAAACCAGCTAAATGGGGACTTTGGGTAAAGAGAATAGATAACAGATGTAGATAGGTTAAAAGGAACCAACTTTGCATCTGAGAATGAGATAAAAGATCTAGGGGTTTGAGTCATTTATGTCCCCAAGATCCTGGAGAACAAAGATAAGCAGGTCTGGATTGGTGATAAAGGAAATGAAGCATAGATGCTACAGATAATGGTAGGAGATGGTCATGGATGTCACTTTAGCAGAGGAGAGACAAGGGAGAAGGGGGTCTCCCCATGACTCTAGAGCAGGTGCCCCAGAGGGACAGAGCACCTTGGTGGGAGGAGGCTGAAATGCTGGGGGGACCAAAGGTCTTTATCTTGCAGGTCAACTACAAGGGTTGGCTGGGGACCATGCTTTTTTTTTTTTTTTTTTTTTTTTTTTTTCTGGAAAGCTGAAGGTGCTCAGCTGAGCTCAGCAGAGGATCACTGGGAACTGGTGACTCATCACATACTCTTGGTTCATGGAGATGAGGGCAGAAACTTCTGACTTATTCTTGTCATTGTTGTTGAGACCCATTGGACATATACTCTATCTCTTAAGAAGGACTTTGGGCAATGGTCATGCTTTGTTGATAAATCCAAGGTCTCTGCAGAGGAGATGGTCCTGCGTTGGTCCCAAAAGCTGAGGCATTGCCACTTCTGGAAACTACTGGCTGCAGCCAGAACTGCCCAGTGCTGATTGCCTGCCTTCTTGGACATGTTTCTGCATGCTACCTGTCGCTGGGGGGGCCCAACACTCTGCCTGCCTCTAGGTAATATTGTCTTCTCAGGGATCTCAAGGCAAAGAAAATTCTAGGAGTCAGGGTCCTGCTCTGCTAACTACCACCAGTCAGATACAACTCCAGTGGAGTAATTGCTTAGTAGAAGAGTTCAATGTAGACTTCAAGAGGTCATACTGGAATCAGGCATTCCAACAAATTTATATTTTATGTCTGCTATGTGTGGGCCCTTGTCTAGGCACTTGAAATAGGTCACTGAACAAAATTCAGCAAGAGCCACTACCTTGCAGAGCTTACATTCTAATAGACAATAAATGGTAAAGACATTATGTGGTGAAGATAGTAAGCTGAAAGGGAATAAGTTCCAGGGGGTAGGTAAACAAGAGGTAAGGGAATTCTGGGGGGGATTGCAATTTTAAATCAGGGTAGCCCTTGTGAGAAGGTGAGATTTGAGCAAAGACTTAAAAATAGGTAGGAAGTTAGCTATGGGAGTGCCAGGGAAAGCCCCCTAGGCAGAGGGAATAGCCAGTGCAAAGGCCCTGTGGCTGGAGCACGTCTGGCGTGGAACAACAAGAAAGGCAGTGTAGCTGGAGGAAGCATGAGGAGGGTAAAGACATGAGGCAGAGAAGTTATGGGGACCAGAGTCCAGCACGCTTTGGAGGACCTCGTAGGCCACCGTATAAATTTGCTTTTGCTGTAAGCAGGATAAGTGATTTTGAGCAGAGTGATCTTAAAAGAGTCACTCTGGCAGGTAGCCCCGGTGGCGCAGCAGTTTGGCGCCACCTGCAGCCTGGGGTGTGATCCTGGAGACCCGGGATCGAGTCCCACGTCAGGCTCCCTGCATGGAGCTTGCTTCTCCCTCTCCCTCTGCCTGTGTCTCTGCCCCTCTCTCTCTGAGTTTATGAATAAATAAATAAAATCTTTTAAAAAAAGTCACTCTGGCTAATGGGATGAGCATAGAATTGCATGTACAGGGGGTGGGGCAAAGTCCAAATAAGAGAAACAATCAGAGAGGTTCTCAGGGGACAAGACCACAGAAGGATTGCAGTAAATCTTGCTGCAGTGCCTGCTTGCTTATTTCTTGAGCAAGCAGAGGCAAAGATGGTCCATGGGCCAAGGCGGTCAGAGCTGAGGCACGTGGCCAGCCAGTGGATCAGTGGTCCTGGTCACAGCTTGTCACAGTCGGGAGATGCCGTGTGAAGCCAGGAGTTGAGACCTCAGAAGCGGATCAGGATGTGGAGTCCAAGGTGGGGCGGATGCTCAGAATCCACAACAGGTCTTCAGCAATGCCGGGGTGCCTGGGGGCGGGGGGCACTCACAGGTACGAAGCGGAGTCCTTTCTTTTAAAGCAGCAAGGCCAGGACCTTCCGTGTGGCTTTGGGGAAGTCACTTCCTCTCCGATTGATTTCTCAAGAGTGGAATTGGGCAAGTTGTAGGTATTACCTGTGAAAGCACCTGCAGATAGGCTTCACAGGGTGTAAAGTTGTGGTTCTCAAGCTTGCACGTGGAAATCACCAGGAGCCACTTAAAAGTACTGGTGCTGAGGCTTCCTCTCCAGAAGTTCTGGTTTAATTAGCCTGGGTGGGGCCTGGGCACTTTGTAAAGCTCCCCAGGTGCTCATCCACATTTTGCATCATCAATGCCCTTTAAACAATCCTTGTACCTGTTCCTAGACCCCTTGCCAGCATGGCTCCTGTGCATTCTGTCAGGGAGAGGCACTTAGCTACGACTGGGAAGGCGGAAGAGAAAGGAGGGGGCTATTCTAAGCAGCAGGGGCGGCAGGTGCATGGGCATCCGCAAACAGGAGATCCGGATTCTACCCTAGGGCTTCAGGTGCCTTCCTAAGATCACCTGGTGCGGTTTTACCAGCGGCCAAGATCACTGGGGGCTACTCCCCTGCTTGCCAATTTCCAAAGCAGTCTTCTGACTTGTACGTGGATCCTGCAGCCCTTCGAGTGGTTCAGCCCCTAACTTCATTTCAGCAGTGACTTTACTTGGAAAAGACACAGTGGCTTTTGTTCCCTGGCTGGGGCTCCAGAGGATTCTGTTGTGCAGCCTGGCCTGAGCACCATTATTGTCAACCTTTGGTAAACCTTTATGGCCAGGAGCTTTATCCTCCTGACCCTGACCTGCCCTGATGGGCAAGAGCGGCCCCATCACCTGTCACTTGTCAGAAGCCACCTTTGGTGGATTGTTTGGGGGTCACAGAGTCTTCCCCTTCACAAGGCAAGCCACTGACCCTCCCACCCAGAGGGAAGACAGTGTCTCTGCCTTCTTGAATATGGGCTGGCCTGGTGACTAGCATTGGCTCGTAAAACATGGCAGAAGTGTCATCGTGTGAGCCCCAGAGCCTGAGGCTGCAGAGAGCTTGAAGCTCCTGCCTTTGCCTCTTGGGACTCCGGATAAGAAACCCCCAGGCAGGAAGCCAGTCTAGCTTTCTGGCAAGAAACCTAATGGCCATGTATGAGCTTCCGTGGCTGCTGTCACAAGTTACCACAAGCTCTGTGGCTTAAAACAACACAGATCAATTTATAGGTATGGAAGCCAGAATCCCAAAATCAGTCTCCTTAGGCTAAAATCAAGGTGTTGGCAGACCTGCCAATATTCCTTCTGGAAGCTCTAGGGGAGAACACTGTCCTTGATTTTTTCCAGGTTCTAGAAGCTGCCTTGTTCCTTGGGTCATGGCCCCACACCACTCCATCCTATGCGTCGATCATCATATGTCCTTCACTGACTCTGACCTGCCTGCCTCCCCCTTATAAGGACCCTTATGATCACTTTGGGCCCACCTGGATAAACTGGGATAATCTCCCTATCTCTTAGTCTCATCTGAAGGAGCCTTTGTCGCCATGTAAGGTAACATATTCCCAGGTTTTGGGGATGAGGACATGGATGTTTTTAGAGGACCATTATTCTGCCAACCATGGGTGACCATGAAAATTTGCATTTGGACTAGAGAGAGCAAATGGACCAATGGCCCTATGTGCCATGCTCTGGAATCTACAGCCATGTTAGCACAGAGGTCATGCTTCTCCGGCTGTTCCCAGTGATTGAGTGTGGCAGGATACTAAGGCAGACTTATTCCTGAGAGACACGAGACTCTTCTGATGGGACCTTCCATGAGCTTCGTGGAAGCTTCCCTAGACTCTTGCTCTAAGTCCTGGCCTGCCCTACCTCCCCTTTCTCCTTTCTCTCCCATAGGCATTGACCAGCATCACAGGCTGATGGCTCTCCAGGCTTCTCTGCTTCCCTTCCCATTTCCCCCTCACAGAATTTTTCTCTAATAAACTTCTTGTATGTCAAATCCTGACTTGCTATCTGTTTGGAGGACCTGGACAGGAACACATCTCGCCGAGAGGTTTAAAATGCCCAGACGACAGCTGGTGCTCCCTGTCCAGCCTCTGAGTGAGGCCAGCACGGACCTTCTAGTCTTTCTGACACATCCGTAGGTCACAGCCCCACTGAGGCATGAGGAGCCAGCCAAGTAACCTCCCATCAATTGGACAGAAGTGTAATAGTTTTAAGTCACTATCTTTTGGGGATGCACAGAAGATTTAAAGAAAATAAGAACCAAAGTGAAAGTGGCAGAAAGCAGGATTTTATGGGATAAAGAGTAGTACAACGAGGCCACCTCATGCCAAGGTGGCTCTCAGCCAGTGTTCCCTGGGCCAAGTTGTCTTTCTGTGACCTACTTCTGTCTACTTGACCTTGCACTATGGATCCATCATATGGCCATGTTCACACTTTGATTCTGGCCTTCCTAAGTCCTACCTCTGGATTCTGGCCCTGCCTCTACCTGGGGTGTTTGGTGCCCACACATTCCCACCTTATCGATTACTCTCAGACTTGGGCTTTATGATGAAATTCTCACATTCTTGCTCCATCCTTTGCTGCCCATTCATCTGCTGCATCCAACCTGGCTCACCATCTCTCTGGTCTGGTGCTGGGCTTTCACCCTCTGGCTCCATCCTCTATCAGATGCCTAGGAAAATCTTAACATCAAGGAGTTGGCATCACGGCTGAGCTTTGGGGCTGGAACCTGGCTCAGCAGACTGGGGTCCTTTCCTTGTCAACATTGCACTGTCTTCTGCAATCTGAAGTCTGGCTTCTGATGCCCTCCTGGATCCCACTGTTCTTCCATGTGTTCTCTTGTGCTGACCTGTTTTCCAGCACATGAGGATATCACTGAGAATTTCAGCTTCTGCCAGCCAGTAACGTGCAACCTGACTCAGACGCCTCTCTCTGCCTGACCCCACTGCATTGCAGCCTTCCCCAAGTCAGCAGCTACTTCTTCCAAGGGATTACTCTGGTCTTTCCACTCCAGGGTGGATTATACCTACAACAGAAGTTATTAACTTGAGAATCCTTTGTATAGGAGGTTGTGCCTGAAACTGTTTTCAGGTGGCAGGAATGCACTTGATTTGTGGAGAGGCATTTTCTATTTGAGAAAATAAATTTAAATCCCTTTCTGCACTGTAGTAAGTAAACGGACTGTAGTATTGAAAAGCACTAGGAAAAACTAACTCTTAGGGGAAAAATGAATACTTTCCAATCATGGAAAAACAAAGGCACACAATGTCATGAATACAAGATACTCTTTTTTTGTTTTGCTTTCGGGAAATAAGATGTCCTAAGGATGCCAAGTAATGGGAAATCTATTAGTACCTGTCTTGACAGAAAGTGTTTTTTGGCCTTAAGCTCCCTTTACATATCTTTAGGGTATTTAAAGAGATGGTGTTGGGCAGCCCCAGTGGCTCAGCAGTTTAGCACTGCCTTCAGCCGGGGACAGGATCCTGGAGTCCTGGGATCCAGTCCCACATCAGGCTCCCTGCAGGGAGCCTGCTTCTCCTTCTGCATGTGTCTCTGCCTCTCTCTCTCTCTCTCATGAATAAATAAATAAAATCTTTAAAAAAAAAGAGAGAGAGATGGTGTTAAACAGGTCAGGTACTAAAATGTCTGCAGGACTCCCCTTTAAACTTTCCCAGTGCTCTTTAAGGAAAGTCTGTTATTGGCCAAGAGCCTTGTGCTGGGAGTGCTGCCTCATTTGAACTCTTCATGAACAGTCACTGACATGGGAACTCTTGTGTCTTTGCACGTGAGCTAGACAACTGTGCATGTAATGTAGAATACATGTGTTCCAGATGTGGTTGGTCATGTACATTTCAGAGCAGTCCCATACCCAATTATATTTCTTTGTATACCTCCACTCTCATGGAAACGCTGAATTTCTAGAAACAATGGTTGAATGAATCCAGTCTAAAAAAGCAAGTAACTGAGCAAGCTGAGATTTTCTGATAATATCCTATACGACCCCCTTGATCCTCAGTACATGTGAATGATAAAAGGGGCCATGCATGTTCTTTATCTACACACATAGCTGATTATTTTTCTGTGATGTAATTTTTAAGTGAAAAGTAATTAATTTAATATATGACCACAAAGAAATTTCAGGTTTTCACCTTTGCAAGACTGTACCATTTAGAAATGCTTTTGATTACAGGTAACATAGATCAGATTAATGGTAGGCTAAGCAAGAACGCCATTACATTTTTCATGTAACAGAAAGTTGCAGATAGTGCTTCCAGGGCAAGTTCATTGGCTCAGTGGTGTCAGGGTGCTGGGCTGACATCTCTGGATTCTCTTGGTTTTTCCTCATGGTTGGGAGATGGCTGCTGCAGTTCCAGGCATCAGGACCACACATGAGAATCTTAAGTAGAAAGAAGCATCAAAAAAAAATTAAAAAAATAAAAATAATTTAAAAATAAAAAGAAAGAAGTATCAAAAGCAAAAGTAAATTTTCCTCAAAAATTTCTTTTCTGCCTTTATCCTCTCCTTCTAAATCAGAGAAGAAAAATTTCTGAGAAGTCTTCCTTTTCTCTTTTATTTTTTTTATTTTTTTATTTTTTTTATTTTTTTTTCCTTTTCTCTTTTATTAAACAGATCTGTGTCACATGCTCATCTCTATAAGGGAAAGTTAGTAGGTTAAAATCTAGCAAAAAGAAAGGAAATCCCACTGATCCTAGCTGACCAATGCCGAACTGCATAAAAAGGACTCCAAAATAATGTAACCTCAAAAGTCTAGTAGTTGCACTACTACATAGAAACATTGTCTTCTTTCTCAAGTACAGATTCCCAGTTGAGCATTTCAGGATGACAGCCAGTTTTGTTCCACACAGTGACTGAGGAATCCAGGATGATAGCTTCCAAAGTTGCTCTGCACATCCCCTTCCCTGCCAGTGGGAAGGTGGAAAGATTAGAAACTCCAAGCCTGGGATTCTGTCTTCAGCAAGTGAGGTAGAAGTTGTATATATAACTTAAACTTGAGTTGAACTGGCAGGAGCATCATCACATAGGGGCAATGCAGCCAAACAGAGCCGAAAAATGCATTCCCAAGTTGGACTTGGGTCGGCCGCAGCTGCAGAAATAGATGAGCAGAATGGATTTGGGCTGCAATTTGCATCTCTATCATGCCAAGCCTGGCTTAGACAAATTGTGATCTGTTCCTTGTTCTGGCTGAGGGACATTCCTTCTTGAGATCAAAGGATGTAGTGCTGTTACCTACACTTAAAATGGAGGTTTTATTAAGGGGAGGGAAAGAAAAAGAGTGAGAATCGTCTATAGGTGAGGTGATAAATACTGCCCATCAGAGACTCTTCATGTAAGTAAAGGTCCACCTCAGGGCGGGGGGGGGGGGGAATGTTTGTGTTACCATTTGAGGGTTTGTTACTCTGAGTGTGACACATTTAATTCCTTGTCGATCTCCAGGACCAGACTGTGCTCTCTGGGGCAAGGACTTTGTTGGTGACATCACCTTATCCCGCCCACTGCCGGTGTTCAGAGTTTGCTAATGACCAGCAGTGATGAAGTTAAGGTTTTTCTACCATAACTCTCTGCTCTTGAACTACCCATATCTTTGGGAAACAAGATTCCGGGGCCAGAGCACTCCATGGCTTTAGGTATTGCTCACACTGATGGTTGAGGGCAGGGATAGAGAGGTAGCCTGATGAGCACACCTGATCATGCTAATTACAACATCAAGTTGGTATCAACATCCTCAGCCCGAATTACAAGCGCACCTCAGTGTACCAGGTTGGTTCCATGTTGTTGGAATTTTCTCTGCCTCCCACTCTCACAGCACTTGGTACATTGCTCTGTGTAATTCAGTCATGTGACAAAAATAAGTGTCCAAATACATCTCCCTTCTTCTTATTTGAGAATTTAGGAACTACAGGACAAGAAACATTTCTTAATCACATTATTCCCCAGCATCTTCCATATTGCCTGGCAAGATAGGAGTAATTTATATAAATGTTGAGAAAATTGAATGAAAGACTATTTTTCTCATACTGACTTAATATGTTTCGAATCTCCCCACAAAACTGGCCAGTTATATTTAAATGACCCACGGTGACTTCAGGGCAATAAGCAATACTACTGAGTCTATGGATTAGTATATATTTATTGTGTGTCTTTTATGTGCAAAAGGTCATCTGGTACACAGCTGAGAGTGTTTGAATGTGAATTTACTGTTTTGAACTCAGGTACTGTCTAATGCTCTTAATTATGGGAATACATTCAAACAAACCCTTTTTCTATTTAAAGTTGAATTTAGGGATTAGTGGGGTATTGAGGAGATTTCTACCAAGTAGCGAGCTTCCTATAATTAGACACATCGGAGTAGATGGCGATGAGCACCTGGACAGATGAGGGAGGTGAAAACCAATTGAAGGAAAAATCTATTCCACAACAAAGTTTCCATGATTGTAAGGAGTAAGGAGTAATCCGTTAGCTACTACCTTCCACAGGGCTTAAAGTTATCCTATCTTATTCTTTGGTAAAGAATCTTTGGTAAAGACTTTGACCATCATCCTTGACTTGGAATTTCAGGAGATTTTGATGATGTTGATGTAGTGTCATGAATTGCCAGTGCTCTAGACACTCATCATGATGACTTTCTGAGGAGACGTCCTGTCTGGGGCAAAACAAAGAAAGTGATGAATATTATCTGGGCTTGGACACTGGACCCCAAGACAGAGTTCTGGTAAGCTCTCCTGGATCACATGAAAAAGCATTTATCCTGGGGTGCCTGGGTGGCTCATAGGTTAAGCGTCTGTGTTTGGCTCTGGTCGTGATCCCAGGGTCCTGGGATTGAGCCCTTTATCGGGCTTCCTGCTCAGCGGGGAGTCTGCTTCTCTCTCTCCCTCTGCCTTTCCTCCTGCTTGTGCTGTCTCGCTCTCTGTCAAATAAATAAATAAAATCTTTTTAAAAAGCAGTTATCCTAAGTTCTTAGGCACAAGGGTCTTCAAATTAGAGCCCGGTGCCCTACACAGCTCAGTCCAAGTGAAGCATCAGTTCCAGGACATGGTCACTACATTTGCCAGTGCCTTCCCTACCTGGCTGCCACCTAGGAGAATAACAGGGTACACAGACTACCTGGGCTTGCTTTCAGCTGGACTCTTACCTAAAGGAAGAGTCTACCTTTCTTTCTAGGCTTAAGATTTGCAGAGCAGAGATAGGAGACAGTTGATAAAGGAGAATGCCAGAGAAAGAAAGTCATAGCCATGGAAATACATTTGCAAGGACCATCAGCAAATGTGGTCAGTCAATGCCCTGGAATAAGATTCATCAAGATTCCCTCCTCCACCCTGGATGGGGAATTGGGGGGAGGGGAGAGGGTATGACTTAGGCTCAAATCACGGGCCACATCTAATGAAGTAGAATGAAGTAGGAATAAATGTAAACTTCTCCACATAAGCTCTGAATACAGTTGCATAAATATCAAATTGGAGGCTTTGTCAAATTCAGGGGTTTTGATGGACTCACAGGGCTATCATTCTGGTGGCTCCATAGTGTACAGACCATTTTCACTTGCACTGTGCTGAATGGTACAGACCATTCAGTTTTGAATGATGTGTTTTAAAAGGAACCCAGACAACCTATAGATTGTTTAGAGGAAATTAAATGGTAGAGGAAATTAAATTAGAGAGTGGCTTTTTTTTTTTTTTTAATAGCTCCATTCTAAGATTTCAAGGGTCTGAAAATCTCATCTAAAGGCAGTTGGGTTTGTTGAAGTCCTACCATGTGCACCCTGGTGGATAGACGCTGTGTGTGCATTATCCACTTTGACCACTGTGGCCATTATCCCTATTGTATAGATAAGAACACCAGGACTTTGAGTCACTAGTTCTAGGTGGTTTTCCTGCAGTGCCACAGCTAATGAGCACCAGATCAGGATTTGCATCTCCATTCTGCCCAACTCAGAAGTGCATGCTGCTTCCATTACATCAAGCATTTAATATTCTGTGATTTTAAGATTCTGTGCTTTGGTGCTCCTTAAGAATGATTCCAAGGTACAGAGTTCCAAGACCCCATGGACCGGCTGGGAAAGTGCCATGGGTGGGAGGGCAGGAGGAAATATGAGGTGGTGGGAAGCACAGAGAAAATACAAAGGTGATCATTCACCAAACAAAGCTTTCCTGTTTATTTCTCTGCCTCTCTACCAGGCAGGCATGTGACCTGAGAACAATTCCCTTGTGAGCCAGGGTTTTTCTCATTTCCTGGCTCCTAATCTAATAGAAATGTCTAAACTAGTTGGCTGGCTCTGCCAGAGAGAGGGAAAAACAATCTAGGATCAATCACTGCATTTGAAACCGCATCTGCAGAAAAGATGTCAGGAAGGGGCAGGGCGGGGACAAAGCTCTGTTTAGCCCAGTGCTTCTCCTGGCAACCACTGGCCTATCTCTTGGTCTCTGGGCTGTACCCCCAAAAAGGTGTGGGGCAGAGTCTTCCAGAGGGGAGTCTGGCGAGGCTTTGCACCTCTGCTAGTTACCAGCTAATTTTCTGCCTTTCTCAAATGAATTTTTTTAAGTCTTATTTATTTATTTGAGAGAGGTGGGGAGGGGCAGAGAGAGAAGCGGAGGGAGTCTTAAGCAGACTCCATGCTGAGCTCAAGGCCTGACAGGGGACTCAATCTCATGACCCCAAGATCATGACCTAAGTTGAAACCAAGAGTCAAATGCTTAACCGACTGAGCCACCCAGGCACCCTGCCTTTCTTTATAACTTGTTTAAGTGCCAGTTTGCTTGTTGCCAACCATAGGGCTATAGCTTCAGTGTCTGGGATGCAGTCTAAAAGACTCTTTAAGGTATTAAAAAACCAATAATATACTAGTCAGAGTTTCCAGGAGCTTTCTGAAGCTTCAGTTATCCTTATTGGACAGTCAATGCAAACCCTTCCCCATTTGAGATCCATATTGTTGAGTCCTTAAAACACGTGGGCAAAGCAGTTTGTTTCCTTTTGTAATTTAAGGGACAGTATTGAGAACCAACTGGCATGTGGGTGGAACCTTACCCTGTCCCAGTTACAAATGAAAGCCACAGAATCTATTAGTGGCTAGCCACCTAACATGCTGGCCCAGTAGAAGCTGCTATGTCCACAGACAAGCCTGCCCTGTCCTTAGATGTTTAAGACTATCACATGCAATTATTAGCCAAACTATAAACTCTACTTAGGTTTCACCAGATTTCTCATAAATATCCTTCTTCTGTTCCAAGATCCAACTCCAGATTGCATTTAGCTAGTTTCATTAATTTAATTTTTCCCGCAGCTTTCTTGAAGTATATATGGTTATATAAGATGGTAACATTAGGGGAAACTTGGTGATGGGTCTACAGAAACTCTCGCCTAGGGCTGGGATTGGGGTGAGGATGGGAACATTGACTGCAAAGAAACATGAAGGAACATTCTGGGACGATAGGAACATTATACATTTTTATTATTATGCTGGCTACACAGATGTATACATTTGTCAAAACTCATCAAACTGTATATTTAAAATATGTATATTTAATTTATGTAAATTGTACCTCAAAAATTTGATATTTAAAAATTTGGTATTTTAAATTTTTTAAATCCTATACTTTTTGAAACATAAGATCACATCACTCCCATACATAAAATCTTCCAATGACTTCCCATTACACATGAAATAAATTCCAAACTTGGAAAAAAATTTAAAGTATAATAAATCAAATAGCCCTAATAAAATGGTGGTTAAAATCCTTAATATACAAAGAGTTGTCATCAATAAGAAAATGGGTCTCGGTCATGAATGGACAATTTATCAGGAAATAAAAATGAGTAATAACATTTGAAAAGAAGCTTAACCCTATTATTAATAAAATAATTTGTAACAAAAGATTATCGTGAAATGGTTTGTCGAAGGCTTGAAACAAATAGTAAGACTTCCTCAACATCCCTGCATTTTAGGAGCTTGCCGAGTCCCTTTCTATTAGGATTTTCTGTTTCTTGCTTCCTAGTCAATATCTCCAGTGAAATGAAGTGTCAAAGAAAAATTATGTTTCAGTAGATGTTACCGTGTTGCTTAGACTTTTTGGCAGAGACCACAAAGGCTGAGAACAGCATGAGAGGTGCCAAGTACATGAGTGTCTTTAATTAAGGTCCCAGACCACATGTAGGACATGGCAAGAGATTGTGAAACTGCTGCAGCTCATGATGGTCCCACAGTACAGGCTATGTAGGAATCGATTCAGGACAAAGTTGAGTGACTTCTTTGGAGAGAGTCATCAGTGTGTCCCATCTCCCATCCCCATGGGGGCCTCAGGACCCCACCTGCAGTCATGCCTTATGGCTCTGGAGTTGGGAACACAGGGAAGTAGATACTTGATCCACTGGGGCCCGAGAGGCTATGGGGCTGGGCTTGAACTCACATCGCCTCCCCAAAGGCAAAAACCGGACTGGACTGGAATGGTCTCTGTGTACAGGGTGGGCAGGGCAAAGCCTGGGGAGGTCTCTCTGTGCCAGATGGAGATGTGACAGGTGGACAGTAGAGACAGGTGACCCCAACAGAGGGCAGACTGCACGAGTGCATGAGGGAGCTGTGAGTAGCCAGGGGGAGGAGGCTTTGCCATTAAGGGATGTGCAGACAAGAGGGGTTCCTGGTGATGGGAAAGGTCTTAAGGGACCCCATGAGAAAGAATTGCCATATTCAGAAGGCTCAATGACAATCACAGTGGTATTCTTTTTTTTTCTTTTTAAAGATGTATTTATTTATTTATTTATTTATTTATTTATTTATTTATTTATTATTTATGATAGACACAGAGAGAGAGAGAGGCAGAGACACAGGAGGAGGGAGAAGCAGGCTCTATGCCGGGAGCCCAATGCGGGCCTTGATCCCGGGACTCCAGGATTGCGCCCTGGGCCAAAGGCAGGTGCCAAACCGCTGAGCCACCCAGGGGTCCCCCACAGTGGTATTCTTTAAATAAGAACTTCCCTGCCCCTTGCCTCTCCTCCTTAATCGTTTGTAATCCTGGCGGGACCCAAAGTACAGCCAGAAAGTGATGGGTTGAACAAGAGGGAAAGAGACAATCATCCACCTTGCCCCTGCCAGGTAAGGACTGATCTGGGGGAAGGAAGAAATTGTAAGTGAATGATGGTGTTTTAAAGACTGGCGTTTTAAAAAATACCTAGAAAACAAAATTCTTTGTTATCATGGATTTTTCTGGTTTGTTTATTTGGCTCGAAAATGATTGAGGGATGTCTGATTACCCCCGACTGACCTGAAAAGCTGAGATTTAACTAAAATTTCATATACCATGAGTGGAGACAGAAGACAAGGGTCAGAGTCGAAACTTGAAGTTCAGTGGCAGGTAGAATAATGTTGCTTTCTGTCTGCACTGCGTCTAGTTTAATGATGAAACCTAAAACGTAGGAGGCTTTAGAATGAAAAATAAAATAGAAAATAAGTGCATTATAAATCAAGAAACTACATTAATCATATAATTGGGGCGTAAGACATGCAGCTTTTATATATGAGAAAAACTGTTAGTACGGGCTCATGCCTCCCTCCTGCTTCCTGAGTCGTTGTGTGGATGAAATATTCTAAATGAACATTTAGGCCACCTTAGGCAGAATCTCATAATGTCCCTATTATACTCTCATAATGCCGAACACCACTGGAAATGTTCTGTTCACGGTGTTACATTCAATACCCTATCATTGATTTCTGTAAGAAATATAATAAGGTTTTTCACAGAACACAGCTATCAAAGCTTTGGTGTGTGCAAAAACACACCACAGCCATATTTTTTCTCCTTGTTGCCTAGAATTTCTAGAAAACTGTAGTCTTCCTATTTAATAAGAAATGCAGAATTCACCCCCCTGGTTGAAAGAAGCCATTTTGTCATGTCAAGCAATTTTGGGTGTCCTGGGTGTCATTATACAAATGGCAGAGATACTCCCATAGCCCACCCACCAAACTCTGTCCTGTAACAGATGAGATTCATCTCACCTTTTCTTCTTGTGCATACAGAGTTGGCCAGGGACAGTTTATGATTCCTGTATCTGTCAGGTGTCGCCCCTATGTGGTCAGCCCTTTCCTCCTCTTTCCCTTGCTATACGTGGTGTCTTTCAAAACTGTTTTCATGTGTGTCGACACTCTACCCATCAAGTTTAATTGCCTTCCCCTTGAATATGAGCTGGTCCTAGCAAATCACTTTTCACAACAGAACGTGACAGAAGTGATGAAATGTGACTTCCAGGACTAGGTCGTAAAAGGTGATACAGTGCCAGCCTAGACTGTCTCTTGGGACATTTGCTCTTGGAATCCAGCTACCATGGTGGATCCCAGGCCACATAGGAAAGCCACATGTGGATGTTCCAGCCAACAGCATGACTGAGGCCCCAGCTCAAAATCAGCATCAAGCACCACGCATGTGAATGAAGAAGCCTTCAACATCAATACAGCCCAGCCATGGTCTTAAGACAACCACATGAGAAACCTTAGGTGGGAACCACCCATTAAAATACAGTTCCAGGGGATCCCTGGGTGGCGCAGCGGTTTGGCGCCTGCCTTTGGCCCAGGGCGCGATCCTGGAGACCCGGGATCGAATCCCACATCGGGCTCCCGGTGCGTGGAGCCTGCTTCTCCCTCTGCCTCTCTCTCTCTCTCTCTCTCTGTCTCTCATGAATAAATAAATAAATAATCTTTAAAAAATAAAATAAAATAAAATAAAATAAAATAAAATAAAATACAGTTCCATTAGAGATACCAATATGTGATTGCTATTGTTTTATGCCACAAGGTGTAGTGTGGATTGTGATACAACTATAGATAATCAGAACATGATCAAAGCACTACTAAGGAAACGTTTAAAATATATGTTCTCTGTGAAATACTATTTCCATTCTGGGTTATATATTTTTTCATTTGTTTGTTTTTATTTTTATTTTAATTCCAGTTAGTTAACATATAGCGTTATATTAGTTTCATGTCATGCCCTGTGATTTAGAATCCAAATGGAAATAACTTTACACAAAGAGTGATTTCTTTTTTAATAGAAAAACATCGGGAAGAACCATTTCCATATTACTGAACACTTGGGCTGTACAATACTATGCCAAAGTCATATAATGTAATACTATGAAATGCAATAAAATACTATGAAGCCATTAGAATGTCTAGGATTTCCAGTCTAGACAAATACCATACTTGTAGCTCCCTGTGCTTCCATGCCAAATACAACAATAAATTCTGGAAATAATGCAAGCGTCAGCCAACCACAAGAAAACTCTGAAAGTTGGTAAGAGGAAGGCCTACTGGTTTGGGACCCCAACACTGGAGGGACAACACATTAGCGGGCTGTTGTATATCCCACGTCCACCCAACAGAAGGTAACCCAGACCTGCATTTCCCAACCTCCAACCTTGCATCATCTTTGGGAAGCCTACCTATCACACCAGGACAGAGGAGTATAACTACAATAAAATGAGTAAGTGGCCAAGGAAAGACCTCTCCTTTATTTTGGCCAGAGACTCCCCTCCCCAATATCTGGGGCAGGGAGATGAACCTGGCAAGAGGAATACACTATAACACACAGCCTGGTTCAGGAAGCCCTGCTGTCCCAAAGGCGCGAGTCTGTGTTTCACCATCCAGAGAGAACATGGCACCAGGAGGGGATTCTACCCAAATGCCTC
Organism: Vulpes lagopus; assembly: GCF_018345385.1. Classification (NCBI taxonomy): domain Eukaryota; kingdom Metazoa; phylum Chordata; class Mammalia; order Carnivora; family Canidae; genus Vulpes; species Vulpes lagopus. The sequence continues at coordinate 93,442,172 of NC_054826.1, read as the reverse complement.
TGGTCCAGGAATCTTTCTTTGGACCTCCATGAGAAGGAAAGGGTCCCACCACAAATGCTGGGCCATGGAAGGCTCTGAAGTAGATAATCTCAACAGCTTTATAATCATTAAAGAAGTTGAATTTTTAAATTTAAAAGCCCCGCCCCAATTTAAACCACAATGAAAAAAAAAAAACTACAATGAGATATCACTACCCATCTCTCAGAATAATCAAAATAAAAAACAGTGCCAAATGCTGGTAAGAATGTGGAGAGACTGTGTCACCCGGTCATTGTTGGTGGGCATGTAAAATGATAGAGCCACTGTAGAAAACAATTTTGTGCTTTCTTATAAAGTTAAACATGCAAGTATTGCATGATCCCACAATTGTGCTCTTTTTTTTGTGTGTGTGCTCTCCACACACACACAAAAAAAAACTGTACAGAGAAGGTTTATTAGGAATAGCCCCAAACGGGATATAGCTCAGATGTTCTTCAACAGGTGCATGATTAAATGAACTGAGATAAAGATGATATAGATATAGATGATATAGATATAGATTATACAATGCCATTTGTATAATGAACTTTGAAACGACAAAATTGAGAAATGGAGAACAGATTAGTGGATGGCAGGAGTTAAGGATTGGGTGGGATAAGAAGGGAGCATGGTGTGGTTACCACAGGGCAACACAGGGGATCCTTGTGGTAATGGAAATACTCAGTTATCAATTGTATTGGATACAGGAATCTACACATCTGATAAAATTGCGTAAGACTAAATACACACACACAAATGAGCTATAACTAAAACTGGGGAAGTCTGAGTAAGATCAGGGGATCATCTCAATGTCAATGTCAATGTTATTTTGGTTGTGATATTGTACTACCAGCTTCTATGTTTTGCCAGCTTCTATCATTGGGGGAAACTGGGCTGAGTACTCTATATTTTTCCTTACAACTATATGTGAATCTATAATTATCTCAGTAAAACTTTTAATTAAAAAGTATGTTTATGAAGAGGCTGCGATAGTATGCAATAAATTGTTTATAACATAAACTACAGGCTGTACAAAATTAAAAGAGTCATAAAATTTATATACAGCCCAGTTCTGGCAAGTAGATTCAAATGAAGCAAAAATCAAGAGCCTATAAAATTTAAAATTAAAAGAGAAATGGGAAATCCAAAGGAAAACAAAAAACACTGTGTTCAAATTTTATTTCCCAAATTTTCTATAATGAGCACATGATACTTGTATGATAGAAGAAATAAACTTTCTTAAAATAGACATTTTTTGTCCACTCATAGATTTTTAGTATTTATCAACACCATTAAAGACCTACATTTCTCAATAAATGCTGCTGGAATCTCAATCTGAATGGTACATCTGTATTTTGACAAAAGCAGCAGAAGTCTTCAAAAGCCGAGTTTCAATGAAAAATAATTAGACATCAGCAAGGGAGTTCAGGAGAAGAACAAATGAAAGTGGTGGGCAGATTCCTACCCCGTTCTGGGTCCTTTAAACTTGTGGCATATTGAGATCACCCACTCTGCTGTTGCTTGGGGCTGCTCACATGCCTCAACGGTGGATTCCTCTCCTCTTCCACCGCTAATGGACTGCAGGCTTGGCTTGAAATTATTCAACTGTAAAGACGCAATTTCAAATTGGGCTGCCTGTTTCAGTATGCACAAATTTCTCCACAACAGGGAGATTTCTCTGGGGAAATTTTGGAAGCAAGTAGAGATGCTGAAAGAGTTTGGAGAAGATTGTTTTCTGCATGGACAGTTCTGAGGGCAATTAAGTTGTACCCCAAATTCAGCAGGCTAGAAAATATTTGGGGAGAGATTAGGATCCCTTGTGCAACAGGAAGAAGAGTGTTTCATTTCCAAATGAAGGAAAACTATCACTGAATTACAAAAGCAGAAGGCATCTGAGAGACTACCCCCACCATGTTGAACAACATCAGGTGGCCCCATTTACATTTAGCTTATAGATATGGTAACCCCAAGAGTTATCAGTGTACAGTTTGCACGACTGTATTCATTGATTCCACTAAATCCAGTCATTACCATCACTATCCTTCCACCAGCTTGCACTGAGATATAGTCCCTTAGAGAGAAGGAAGCGAGGCCTACAGAAGGGAAAGAGGTTATCCAAGGTCACACAACTAACCACAGAACCTGGATGCTTGAATTTTAGACCAATACTCTTTCCTCTCTACAATACTTCCTGGAAGAAATGTTTTTACTCAAAAAATTTTTTTCCTAAAAGTATGTTTCAAATCTACATGGCTGGAACCTAAAGTGGGTTTTCATAATGTTGAAACAAGAGTCAAATTGAGTGCAGATTGTAAGTACAGTTTTCTCATATGAAATGAGGATACCAATAATACCTGCCTTTTAGGATTGTCTGGGGGAATAAATGAGTTATATACACGTAGAACACTTAGATCACTGCCTGTCATAAAGAAGGTACTATATAAGTTTTAGATGTTATTATTATCATCAGCAAGTGTTTCCATATGCTATTAATAAATAAAATGTAGGCCCCTCAGAAAATATGTACTCTTTATTTTTGCTTCCACAGGACCTGGCATGGCTTTGAGGATGTGTTCCATTAATGTTGTTTGATAATCGCTGGATGGGTGGATGGATGAATGGATGAAAGGATGGATAAAGGGATAGAATGGGTGGATGCAAAGATGGATGGATGGATGGATGGATGGATGGATGGATGGATGGAAGGATGAAGAAAAGGGTAGATTGATGAATAGAAAGATGGGTGGGGCAGCTCAGGTGGCTCAGCTGTTTAGCATTGCCTTCAGCCCAAGGGCCTGATCCTGGAGACCTGGGATCGAGTCCCTCGTCAGGCTCCCTGCGTGGAGCCTGATTCTCCCTCTGCCTATGTCTCTGTCTGTCTCTGTCTCTGTCTCTGTCTCTCTCTCTCTCTCTCTCTGTGTGTGTGTCTCATGAATAAATAAATAAAATCTTAAAAAAAAAAGAAAGATGGAATAAATAAATAAATAAACAGATGAATAAATTCAAGTTCATATAATTAAGCAACCCGTTAACTCCATAGAATGAGGCTTTCTCATCAGATACTTTTTGCATGGATGATAAAGACATGAAATTGGTCCCAGATGATGTATTAGAGTTTTGGAGTCATTGAATTCTAGAACTGTTAGGTCTTCAACAACTCTTTTTGAGCTTTTTCTGACCCAGTACAAGAAATCATATGAGCAGTTCCCTGAGCAGACAGCTCTAGTTTGAAAGCTATATGGGAGAGAGAGCTGATTCCCTGGCAGGCTAACAATTCTGTGACTATATCCTAAGTCCACCTTGTTACTTCTGTGCATCTGGACCTCATAGTGACACCAAGATTTGTAATCTCCCTACTACAATTTTCTTTTCTTCACTCATTTGACAAATATTGAGAGAGCATAAGATGATTAAAATGTAGATATGGTTCCTACTGCCCTGGAGATCACTTCATGGAAGAGACAGAAGAGAAAATAATTAGCTGAACATAGGACACACTATGGAAAGTGCTCTAGAGGAAAGGCACCAGGTGGGGCCCCTGGGTCTGCCCTGAGCTGCATGAGAAGGAAACTTCTAGAAGGGGTTACTGCTCTTCAATGCTGAAGAGTCTGCTAATAGTGTAGAAAGAGAACTGTCAGGGCCACACACAAATTCAATGATAGCTGAATTGTCACCTCAGGGAGATGAGAAAGACAGTATCAGCCAAGTTTCTGCTCCCAGATCCTGAGATATTCTATAAAGAAGTATCGAAAAATGAAGCAGGCAGACCAGGTCACAGATCATCCAAGTTGGAACAGACCTTGTAGATCACCTGGACCACACTACTTCTCCTCTAGCACACACCCACACATCTATACCCCAAAACCAGCCTCAGCAAGAGAAAGTGGGCAAGCGTCATGTGTCCTGACTTTCAGCTCTTGGATTCCAGGACACAGCTCTTTTTCGTGCCAACCTGCCTCAGAGGCTGTTCCCTCTTTAACCACTGTTGCTAGATCCTTCTAATTTTCCTGACTTCAGAACATAGTGCTTGGAGCTCAGTCCTCTCCTCTCTTCTTTCCTATCCTCATTCCCTAATATATATTATATATTATACCTGAAGTCTTTACGTACCTTATATGAATTGGTGGATTCAAAATTCGTGATTTCAACGCAACCCCTCCCCTAAACTCCATGTGCACTCAACATTACCAAGTACATTTAAAAGGATCGAATGCCAAAAATCAGCTCCTGCTGAATTTTGTTCCCAAACTTAATTCCTGCCTCAGTCTATGCAATCTTAGGCAATGTCGCTCCAGCCCTACAGTTGTCTAGGTCAATAACCCTGAGAAAGCCCTTGGTTTCTGTCTTTCACTTTGTATAATTAATAGATTAGCAAATCCTGCCTATTTTATGTGCAAATATATTTAGAATCCCAATCTCCACCATCCAAGACCAAGTCATCAGTACCTCTCTCAACTGACCCTCCTGCTTTGACTCTTGTCTTCCTGTGGTCTATGCCCTTGTAGCATGATCTAGCTACTGCTACTCCCTAACCTCATCTCTCACCACTCTCTGGCTTTTCTCACTCTAATCAACCACATCAACAACCTTTTAACTCCTCCCAGGACCCATGGGTTGTGCTCCCATCCCAGGACCTTGTCACTGACCTCTTTCTCTCTAAAATGCTGTTCTCACCTTCAGTAGATCTCTTTTACTCTCAGGATTCCATCTTGCACTTTTCCCTGCCTTCCCTCTGCTTGTGTGGTTGAGATAAAGAAGCCAATGGGGTAGGTAATGCCAGGGCTTTCTCCCCTCTGGAGATCAGGAAGTTGGCCATGAAAGGGCAATCTTCCATCATAAGAAAGAATACTACGTTATCCTCAGGTTGTGTCTGGGAACCAGAATGTTCTATAAGACTGTTTTGTCACAAGGAGCTCTGAAATACAGTCCATAAGGGGTATATAAACTTACCAGAACTTTTTATCTCCTGTGTTTTCATTGTTCATATCTTTTGAGCTCTGAAACCCAAGCTGGAGAGGCATTTCTTGTTTTTATGCTTTGTTATGGTTGTGAATAAACTTTATCTCACATTTTGGATTCCTGAGCATCTCAAAGCTGGGGCTTCACAGCTTTATAATCTCTCACATTTCTTTTTTCCTTTTATTTTTATTATTTTTTCCAATATCTCCAATTTCTACCACCAAACATGATATAGAAGAGGCTCATGCTAATAGTTAATATTTATGGGGCACTTATGATGTGCTAATTGTATAGGCTGTTGGCAAAAATGGCTGGGATAATTTCCTTCCTGTGTGTGTTCCCCCTCGGCAGTGTGAATCTGCAGCTCTCCCATCAAGTGGTAGAACCACTTTCCTTGACCATTGAATCTGAGCTGGCCTTGTGGCTTACTTTGACCAACAGAGAGTGGCAGAAGTACCAACATCACGCCAGCATCATGCATAGGCCTCAAGAGGCCTTGCACGTATTTGCCGAGTCCCTTGGAGCTCTGCCCAGTTGCCAGTGGAACAAGCCCAGGCTGGCCTGCTGGAGGGAGAGAGACCAGATAGAGCAGCTGAGGCCATTCCAGACCAGCCAGCCCCAGCCGGCCTGGCAGCTGGCTGCAGATACATGAGAAAGCCTCGCCAAGGCCAAGAAAATGACACAGTAGATCCTCATCCAAATTGTCAACTCACAGAACTGTGAAGCAAATCATTGGTTGTTGTTTGAAGTCAGGTATTGGCAAACTATGGCCCATCGGCCAAATCTGGCCTGCGTCCTGGTTTTGTAAATATAGTTTTATTGGAGCACAGCCTCACTCAGTTGTTTATGCATTGTCTATAGCTATTGTCACATTATGAAAGCAGAACTGGGTAGGTACAACAGCCCTTGAAATATTTACTATCTGTCCCTTTACAAAACTAGTTTGCAAACCTGTTTTAAGTCACGAAGTTTAGGGGTGGTTTGTTATATCCAGAGACTAAGCCATGCATTTTAAATTATTATATGTTTTCATTGCAACCCAGGGAGGGTTAACCATGCCCATTTTACAGATGAGGAAACAGAGGCACTGTGAGAAAGAGTATTTGTACATGACGGAGTCAGGAAAATAACACAGTCTGGCTTCACAGATGTGTGACCTTAGCATATAACTGAATAAGTATTGTTGGGTAGATGGATGAGTGTCTGAGGCAATATATAGCTGAATAAACATGCCAGGTCAGTTCCTTCAAGGAGGGAATGGAGATGATAATGAGCTTGGTGTCAGTGCTGTGCTACTAGTGGGCTAATTTGAACTCCTCACAGAAAGGATTAGGGATGCCCACATCTAGACCTTTAGAGTTCCTGATAAGTCTTGCACATGTGCCCCTAGTGGATATCTCAGAAGCATCACTGAAATACATTGGCAGGGGCAGGGGTGGGAAAGAAGGGGTGAGAGGATGGAAAGAAAGGCTTAGAAAAGGAAGAGAAAGCCATCCAAATCCTATTGAGAAAAGAGCTCTTTATTATGGTTTTGGTATCCATCTGATGTTTGTATTTGATATCTGATATCCATAAGTCAATCACTAATATCTGAATTGATGGTAGAGTCAGTCTAGAATTAATCTGTTCTCAGGAAGATTCGAAGGCTCACCAGGGGTCATTTTTCAACAGGGCAAGGAGACCCCCAACCTATCTTAGATCAAAGTTGAGATCTTTACTGGCCCAGGATCCTCTGGAGCAGATGAGGCAGCTTATTGATTGGTACCCTTCACAGGAGCATTGAGCAGCCTCCCCAGTTCACTTCTTTCTTAAGAACAGGAACATGCAGGCAGCACAACTCCCCGTCTCTGATGGAACAGAGATCTCCCCTGACTTTCTCAGCATCCTCCCCCACCCCCAAATACGCTGATACTCTTCAATAACCCACATTGACTTTGGGAGGAGAAAAAAAATGTAATTGTTAAAGCATAAATCCTTTTAAATGCTAAGATCAAAAGGAAGGTTTCCATCCAATGACACATAATTAAACATGCAGACGTTCCCAACTTTGATTCATGAATGCTTATGCACTTCTAAATTGTTGCCAGGGAGATCAGAGCCTGAGAAAATTAAAACCATTATGCCTCAAAAGGATACATGATTTTCACAGCTTTCTAACGTGATTTCCTGTTGTGCGGAACTTTGTGTTTTCCCATTCTCTCCTCCCCACCTCTGTAACGATGTTCAGGGCTAACCACAAGCAGCTTTGCAAACGCCCTTTGCTTGAGAATTCCCAACGCCCAGCACGATGTGAGCACAGAGCCTGGCCACAACGCTGGGCATTTTCCTATTGCTTTATATTTGACCAGAGGGGTGAATTCCTGTCTTATAGTCCATGAGGCTGGTCTCAGACTCTTGGATGATGGGAATGGCAACATGGTATAAAGTCCTCAGACATGGTGTATTAGTCAGGGTTCTATAGAGGAACAGAACCAAAACGATCCATATCCATATCTGTATCCTTATTGTTTATCTATATAAAGAGAACTGTGATGAGAATTGGCTCATGCCATTATAAAGACCGAGACATCCCAAGATACCCAGATCAGCCAAGAGTGTAGTTCAGTCTGAGTCCGAAGGCTCTAGATCCGAGGAAGCAGATGATGTAGATTCCAGTCTGGGTCTGAAAGCTTATGAATAAGGAAAGCTAAAGGCAGAGAATTTAATACCCAGCCTGACAACCAGGCAGGAAGAGCCAAACTCTTCCTTTCTCCACCTCTTTGTTCTATCCAGGCCCTCAAAGGACAGGATGATGCCCATCCACACTGGGGAAGGCAAATTACTTCACTGAGTCTACCGATTCAAGGGCCAATTTCATCCAGAAGCACCCTCACAGACACACTAAAAAATAATGGTTAGTCAAATATCTGGGCACCCTATGACCCAGTCAAGTTGACACATAAAATTAACTACCACATGGAGTGTCTCAGTTTATATCAGAGTTGTCTGAACAATTAAATTTTCTCTGCTTCAATGTCTTCTGTTGGGTTCCCCCAGAAGTAGACCCTGAGACAAGTATTTGAGTGCAGAAAAGTACAGGAAACACCACCGGGGTTTGAAGACTTGAAACAGGAAAGGGCAAACGGCTGCAATAAAGGTGTATCATCAAGCTAGAGAATGCCTCCTGGATGCGGTGATTACGTGTCTGTTTCAAGGAACAAGTAAAATGGTGGGAAGTTGCCAAGATTGAAAGAGCCCCAGGGGAGAAAGAACCAGGAAGCCTCAAAGCATTTTTTGCTTACTCATGACTTTCAACTGTCCTTCAAGCAGGCAGACACACTATTCAGGCCAAGCAAAGTAGAGAGGCATAGAGGACCTGCTGGCTCTTACAGGAAGCGTGCTGGGGCCCTGGCGGCTCAGGCTGGTGTCGTGGAAGGAGGACAAGTCTAAGTGACCCCTTTATTGCTTGGCCCTTACATGGTCAGCAGGCAGCTGGTCCATAATCAACAAGGTCAACAGGTGCAGTTCAGGGAAGCATCCATGACCAGGAGATAGATGATACTCAGAATCAGAAGGCAGCAGGATCCTGATTGTCACAGGTGGTTTGGGAACAGAATCCAGGTCCCTGGGGAAGAGGTTGGACTGTGAATAGCAAATATCACAGAGAAGGCTGCCATGCAGGCAGAACACACATTGCTGGCAGATGCCTGTGGGGCTGAGCAGGGAAGCTGAGCAAGAAGCTTGTGTGCATGGCTGGACTGGTGAGTTCCAGTGAGTACAGGATACCTGGGGCTCACTCCAGTGCTCCAGGCACCTGGCAACGGCATCTTGGTACATTCCCTTCTCTCGCTGCAGGGCTCAGGTGGTGGATACTCTGCCTGCCTCACTTGGGATCATCACAGGGACCAATCAAGCCTGAGACTCTAGGGAAGGGACCAAAGGCTCCAGGTGGGAGGTTGAAGACTATGAGATTATACCATCCTTTTTATGGAATTGTGAAAAAATTAGGTCATCCTCTGGCAGGGCACATTTCTGCCAAATACTGGCAGCAAAGCCAGCAACACCAACCAACCCAACATGTTCTCTTCGAGAGGTGACTGTGGTTACTTTCTATCCTGGACCTGAGAGATGAGATATTAAATAAACACGTTGCCAAATAATGATTTTGTTGTAGCATTTTATTGATAACTAGAAAAGACTAGCTCACGTACCCTCTGTTCGATCCAGCAGGCTGCCCAACTCCCCACTTCCCACAGGTAATTACCTGCTCCTAATTGGGTCTGAAAGCAGTGCGTTTGTATTTAAAGGTAGGAGTACATCACACTTTGTATTTTTCCAGCCACCACATGGATGAGATTTCAGTGCTCCATGGAGCCCTGTCTTAAAGAGCCAGCTGACAGAGCCAGATGACTTCTTCATGAGACCCAGGACCTTTGCTTAAGCTGCGTTCTTGGACAAACACATCACTTCTCAGAGCCTGTGTCTCTTCATTTATAAATGGAAAGGAATGATGTGATGTTTAAATGAGGTTGGGGACATAAAAGCAGCTGTCCCAGTGTCTGACACACATGAGGTGCTCACTGAATTGGAATCTTTCAATCTTTTCAACCACGTGGAAAGATATGGTTCTAAATATCTACTTCTCATAGCTCTGGTGTGTGTTATAAATAGTCTCATCACGATTACTACATCTACACATAGGTTTAATAGTTTAGTTGTTTTATTTTTTGCATTTGATTTTTTATTTAAGTATAATTAATGTATAGTATTATATTAGTTTCGGGTGTACAATACAGTGATTCAATGATTCTGTACATTACTTGATGCGCATCATGATAAGTGAACTCCCCTTTATTTCACCCATCCCTCCTACCAGCTTTTTCTCCATATTTGAGTCTGTTTTTTTTTGTTTGTTTGTGTCTTTTTTCCCTTGTTTGTGTGTTTTGTTTCTTAAATTCCATTGTTGGTGGAAATGCAAACGTTATGAAGTATAGAGTTTCCTCAAAAAATTAAAAATGGAATTACCATATGATATAGTCATTCTAGTACTATGTATTTACCCAAAGAAAATGAAACTCTATTTTGAAAAGATGTATGCATCCCTATGTATTGTAACATTGTTTATAATAGCCAAATTATAGGAGAAGCCCAAGTGTCCATCAGTGGATAAAGAAGATGCAGTATATAGATGATGGAATATTACTCAACCATAAAAAAGGGAATGAGAACTTACCATTTGCAACAATATGGATGGGCCTAGAGGGTAGGAGGCTAAGTGAAACAACATGTGTGATTTTTCACTTCAGCTCTGTCAGGTCATCAGGATGGGTGAAATCATTCTCAGTTTACAAATGGGGAAATTGAGGTCAACAAAGGGGATGTGGCCTGTCAAAGGTCATGTCCCTTAACTAGATGGCAGTGTCGGGGTTTGTTGCAACTGAGACTAAAAAGATATTGAGGCTTAGGGCAGAGAAAGTCAGGGAAAGCTGGCAAGGACATTCAGGTGGACTGACAGGTATAGTTCTCAGCCATTCCTTGAGCAGGCAAGGAGGAGCACAAGCATATTCTGGCTCTCAGGAAGTGAACTGAAAGATACATAGGTTGGCTGGGGTACTGCACGGAGCTGACCTTCCCAATATATGTGCTCTGGAGAAACCCAGCAAACTGAGGGCCTAGCTACAGTGAGGTGGGTACAGAGATGCATCACCATCTAACTTCAGTGAGAGCACCCTGGACATAGTAATTTCGAGAAGAGGCAGGATGGGCCAGCTGATTGCTGCATGCTCATTGAGATAGCAGAGTTGGGACTAACATGAAGCAAAGACGAACACGACCTCTCACTGAGGTTGGCTCTGTTTGAGGATGTCGTCTCATTCACCTGACACATACATGAAAGTTTTCTCAAAGACAGTGTAAGAAAGAGGCTTCTGACGGTGCCTGCCTGGACCTGATGCATTTTGCTAGTCGGCCTCCCTTCTCCTGTGGCTTCCCTGCTCTGCTGGCCCACTTTGGTAGTAGATCTTACTTCCTACTCTCTGGTGTGTTCTTATGTAATGCAGGAGATAGATTTAGAGTAAGCATGGCTTTGGTCCCAACCTCAAAATAGAGGAATGGAGGTGTGTTTATTGCCAATACCTGACTTTCCTGCTGACATTTCATGCTTCCAAGACACTTGCTCATCTTGGAACCCCAGTACCTGCCATTGCGCCTGTAACATGGCAGCTCCTTATTTGAATGAACTGTATTTTAGCAAACAGAGAAATGTGTAAAGAAAGTCAGGGTGACAGAAAATAGAATATGCAATAAATGATGAGAACAAGGAAAGCTTCTCCAGTTACATAGTTAATAAGGTTGAATGTGGATCTAATTCTGCTTTCCTGGTGAAATCACAGCATGAGTGCATGGATGGATGGATGGATGGATGGATGGATAGATGAATGAATGAATGAATGAATGAATGAATGAATGAATAAATGAACAAATGAGTAATCAAGTGAATGGATGAATCTGGCATCTCACAAATCACTAGACTTTAAGTTTCACGAGGACAAGGAATGGGATTCATGTTGCTTATTGCTGAATTCCACACCCGGTACATGATGGACTTTCAATACCTTTTGCTGAATGAATGAAAGATTCATCTCTGTCTTAGCAACGTTGACCTTCTCCCTTTCTATTGATTCCCACAATGTTTGATCCTGGAGAGACTTCAGAGATGCATAGGTCCCAGGTCATTATCTTAGAGACAGGAAAATGGTCCAGTGAAGGCAATGACCTCACGAACACAATGCTGAGTAGGGACCAGAATGCAGGGATTCTGGCTTCCAATTCAGCCTCTTGACTCACTACCTGCCCCATCTTCACGAAGCTTAACCTAGCAGTGGATCAGACATCCAGAATCACATTCACTCAGAGACCTGCCCGTGCCAGAGCAGTGAAATTCCCAGAGCACTAAACTCAAGCTAATCTGTTTCTGCTTCTCAGCCAGTGGGACACTCAGGCCCTGGAGCAGGTGCAGAGCAAGGCGATGGCAGGAGCAGGGATTTGAGCTTGGATGGCCTTTGTCCCTGGGCAGTCCTACCCGGAAGGCTGACGGCTCACACTCCTGGGGGCCCCAGGAGCCTTTGTTTCACCTGTTCTGCCCTTCAGAGGCTTTTCCTCATTTTGAGCTTCCTGGGCACACATCCTTTGCCCTTCCCACAGGCAGCTGCAGCGGAAGGGAATGCACACACCACTTGGCTGCCTCCCCGAGGGGGAGAGGATAGTAACACAAATGCGGGCGTTAGAATACCTGCATTTGAAATCAGCTCTGCCACTTCCTGGCAACAAAACCAGGCCAAGTTACAGATCTTCTCAGGCCTCGGTTTCTCTTCTATAATAAGGGTTACAGGAATAAAAAAAAACACACAAAACATTTGAACGTATGAAGCACAGTGCCTGACATGTGGTAAGTGTCAGAAAGTGTCAGAAACTACAGGTGATACTCAGATGGAGGGATGACTCAGGCCAGAGCTTAGAGTCCCTGCAATGAGATTCCCAGCTTCAGATCCTGCCTTGGCTCCCTATGAGCTGTGTGCCCTGGAGCTAGCTATTCAATCTCTCTGTGTCTCAATATCCTTATCAATAGATGAGAATGATAATGGGGTTATTTCATTGGGTTTGTGGCAGATCCAAATGCATTAATTCACAGAAAGCACTTAAAACCGTTTCTGGCACAGGGGAAGCGCTAAACAAACATCCCACTCTTTCCATTATCTAGCTTTAAAAGTGACTTTAGGAGAGCCAGATTCTTTCAACTGAAAGCCTTTAAGATGCAGAGATTCATGCAGGCACTGAGACGCTGGTGCTAACACTGAGTTCATTGGCTGGTAATCTCATTGGTTTGTCCTTGCTGTTTCCAAGCAGAGCCCACAGCCAGCAGAGCACAGTGCTTGTAGGATGCTCACGAGCCAGGCTTGCTGGGCAGTGACTTCTCCACTGTATACTCTAAATGGCTTCCAGCAGCGAAATTACATTTGTATTGATCTAAAGAACATTTTATTGATCAAAAGCAGAGAAAGAAACCTTTGAAACATAAACCCATTATTTTAACAATTTGTTGCCCAGAAAGAGGCAAAGGCTGTTTTTATTTTCCATTATGGCATGTTCCAGTACATGTAGATGGTCCAGAGACCTACCCTCCATGGCAATCTTATCACTGACCACCTCTCTGGTCTCCAACTTCTGATCCCCATCTTTCTCTTCCATGTCTGTGTCCCCTCTCTCCTTGATTTCACTGGCTGAGCCAAAACACAGCTATCCTCCTCAGTACCCCTGGATCATTCTGAGTGGCTGAGGGTGATAATGAAGGCTCCTGATTGCCAGAGCCTCCATCAGAAGCACTCACAGACTGTCCTGTCAGGTGTGAAGCACAAATTCATCTGAAGTTACTGTTCTCCACTGTTCCTGTTATGGAAACCCAAATCCAGCTGCCAATAGGTCAAAAAGCCAATACTCAAGAGATGAGTTTGATTGGAAAGGCATATGAGCTTTATTTAGGAGGCTGGCCATCTGGGGAGAAGCCAGACTCTTGTCCAAAGGCCAACTCTACAGCTTCAGCCAGTTTGAGGAGTTTTTAAAGGACTGTAGGACAATTAATCAGAAAGTAAGTACAGAGGTCCCTAATGTTTTTTGGTTATATGCAGACTCAATGGTACCAACTACAGACATTATCTCAGTGCTTGAAGGTTGTGCAAGAGGGTCTGATGATGTGCAAAAAGACTCTGTTCTTTTTTTTTTTTTTTTAAAGAATGCATGATCTATAGATATATAAACAAAGGCTTAGTTAATCAACAGCATAGGCTGAGGGAGCCTGCTAAAGCTTGAAGACTACCAGGTTGGCCAGAAGGGCCAAGGCAGCTTCACCCCCATGCCTGTTTCTGGATCTGACTTCATTAACCTTCATTAAACTAAATTAACATTGGTGTAAGCTATACAGGAAACTCAGGGCCAGTAGGTAGAAAATACTCAGAAAGGAGTAGTCACTAAGGCAATTTCTAGAATGATTTATTAAACTCAAAGGGTTTGAACCCTGTGTCTGACCTCCTAGAGTATCCAAAGGTTTACTCCCACTTCCTGCCCTAAGTGGGCTGATCATGCAGCCTGAGAGTGGAGAAGCCCACACTGAGGGTTGAATCACAGAAGGCAGGATTTATTAGGATTTATAAAACTGGCATAAGAATTCAATGAGGAAAGAATAGTCTCTTCAACAAATGGTGCTGGGACAACATGATATTCACATGCCAAAGAATGAAGTTGGGTCCCCAACCTCACACCATATACAAAAATTACCTTGTAAAGGATCAAAGACCTAAATGTAAGAGCTAAAACTACAGAATTCTTAGAAGAAAATACAGGTGCAAATTTTCATGACCTTGGAAGAGCAATGGTTTCTTAAATATAACACCCAAAGCACAAACAACCAAAGGGAAAAAAAATTGGACTTCATCAAAATTAAAGACATTTGTACTTCAGAGGATACCTACAGAATGGAAGAAAATGTACTCAAATCATACATCTGATAAGAGTCTGGTACACAGGATATAATAGAACTCTTACAGCTCAAAAATAAAAAGACAAATAACTCAATTTACAAATAGGTCAAGGACCTGAATAGACATTTCTCCAAAGCAGATATGCAACTGGATAATAAACACATGAAAGGATGCCCAACATCATTAGTCATTAGGGAAATGTAAGCCAAAACCACAATGAGATACCACTTCACAAAAAGGCAGAAACTACAAGTGTTGGTGAGAATATGGAAAAACTAGAATTCTCATACATTGTTGAATGTATTACATTGTGAATGTATAATGGTGCAGCCACTTTTGGAAAAAAGTTTAGCTGTTTCTTAAAAAGTTAAACACAGTGTTAATCACATAGAATGGCAATTCTGCTCTGACTTAAAATATGTTCACACAAAACCTTGTCACACAAATGGTCCAATCAGCATGACTCATAATACACAAAAGGTGAAACCAACCTAAATGTCCATCAACTGAAGAATAGATAAATGTAACATGACATTTCATATAAGACAGTATTATTTAATAATATTTATTTATTGAATATTTATTTAATAAAAAAGAAATACTGATACCATAACATAGATAAACCTTGAAAACATTATGCTAAATGAAAGAAGCCAGACATAATAGGCTACATAGTCTATGATTTCATTTGTATGAAATGTACAGAATATGGCAATTCTTAGAGACAGAAAGTAGATCAGTGATTGCAAGGGGATGGGGGAGGTAAGGATAGTGAGCAACAGCTCAATGAGGACATGTTTCCTTTTGGTGTGATGAATCAAAAAGGATGAATTTTACAGCATGTGAATGATATTAGAGTTTTTAAAAATTGAGCGACATAGACCCGGGATGCTTTGGGTGATAGGATGAAGGAGGAAGCAGTTTGGCCAGGACACAGCTGACAGTGGAGTCATTCCCTGTGATCTCACCCTAAGGGCAGCAGACTCCAAGATGACTCTTGTGACCGAGAGCACAGGGAGGCCATCACTCTTGGCCAAAAGGGGTTCTCGCAGCCCAAAGCTGCCGAGTCCTCCATGCGCTTTTTACCTTCTGTTTTCGAGTTTCCATTCCTCTTGGAGAAGAGAGGCAGAAACTGTTGACAAGTCTGGAAATTGGAAATGTAAATGAAAAAGGGATCCTCCCGGGAGAGTCTGGATACGCTGCCTCCCCAGCTCAATCACATTGTGCCACAGAGGCTCCCAGCTCAGGGACCCGGCAGCAAGAGCAGCTGAAATGGTTCACCATCCATCTCTCAGACAAGACTAGTCGCCCCGGGTGCTATGCCAGAAGGAAGCAATAGTGGCTGTCTCTTAAGGTACAATGGCCAGCAAGTTAATCGAAAAGCCCCTGTCTCTACTACCTGTATGTGGAACAGAGATCAAGGTTAGCACAATGTTTTTGAGCCTGATTGGTAGGTTGTTGTGGTTTGGACCACCTCTCAAGAATCAATGGAATGGGCTGGCTCCATTTATGCAGGCATAGGGTGAGTCCTGCAGGTACCCTCTGGGTGGCGGGGTGCAGATTGGACACGTTCCTGGAGACCATGTGGACAGGCATCTTCATCTTGCAGATGTTCAGAGAGGCTGTGTGACTTGGCTAGAGTGCCAAAGCTTATTGCTAGCAGATCTCAGGCAGGAAGCCAGATGGCCTGTTCCCACATTTATTGTTAAACAACTTGGTCCACTTTTCCTCTCAAATGACAGATTTAATGACACTTGGTCTTTTGGCTA
Organism: Vulpes lagopus; assembly: GCF_018345385.1. Lineage (NCBI taxonomy): Eukaryota > Metazoa > Chordata > Mammalia > Carnivora > Canidae > Vulpes > Vulpes lagopus. The sequence goes on along the minus strand of NC_054826.1, from coordinate 93,425,914 downwards.
TGTCACCCTGGAACTCCAGAGAATCTCTCTCCTTCCTCCTCTTCCTCCTTTCCCTCGGTTCCCTTCCTCTCTCCTTCTTCTTTCTCCTCTCCCACCACTTCTTCTTTTCCTCCTCCTGTCTTTCTTCCCTTCCCTCACTTCCTTTCACTTCTGACAGAATTAAGTAAAATATATGTAGAGGCACCACATCAAGTTCCAGAAATGAAGATTTTCCACCATTCTATACCACTGAACATATTTCACTTGTTTTCATAAATTTCTAGAAAATTTGACAGACAAATCTATATAGAATTTCTCCATGAAACTCCATAGACAAATCAGTATTACTACAATCACCATCTGGGATTTACTAAACCCCTACTGAATGTCAGGTGAGCAAAAATTTCCATAGCCAGGGGGTCTTAGGTAATCCCGAATCACTGCATTTGAGTTAAATTCAACGATTAAGGAAAACACTCTCACTGCTTCTCACTAGAGGACTAGAGCTAGAGTAGGACTCAGGTAGGACAGAGACTGGAACTATTGAGTGACGAATATGAATCATTGTCACCTGCAGACTTCAGACGCACATAGTTCTGGGAAGATGCTGTTAAAGATGTTTGCTTGTTTCCATGTGTCCATGGAAACCCAGAGTCCTGGGCTTGATGTCTGGATAAGATTCTAGGTAACCTCAAGTGTTCTCCCCTCGTTTCCTAACCTCTTGCTTTTCTCTCAATTTCCCACTGCAGAGCCATTTCCTTTGCCCCGTCCAAAGTGCCTTATAAAGTCTTCCTGATTCTCTAAGGGAAATGGGGTCATTCCCATTTCTTTTGCAACTTCATTGCAACTTTTGCATTCTTTTGCAACTTCATTGCATTGTGCCCTCTTCTTTGGGAAGTCTACAGAGGAGAAATATGGGCAAATCCCAGAGCTTGAAGGATTCTTACAGACTTAACACAATCTGCCTATTTGCCAGGATGGGAAGCTGAGGCACAGGAAGGCTCAGAGTGTGCAGAGAATTTGGCTTTCAGTGAAATGAAGCCTTAGTGAAAAGCCATTGAGCAGTGAGAGGACCCCCTTGTAGGGCTTGTAGATGGCCACACGTCAAGAAGAGGCTTGTAGGTAGCCACACAGGGCTTGGAAAGGGCAGGGGGGACGAGTGGAGACATGATAGCAGCAGCTCTGTCTAACCCATCAGTGTTTTCCAATAGCGACATGGAGTTGTTTCAGGACCCAGGCTAGCTGTGAGTCCCAGGTGGAGTGAGGTGGATATGGCCAGTTGTCAGGTCAGGACCCTGGGCTCCAGAGAGTGCCTGGCACCTGTTCCCTCCTCTTGGCCCTTCTTAGGCTGGAAGCCCTTGTGTAGGGGCTCTGAATCCTATCAGACCTGCATGGACTGAGTCCTGGTCTGTGCTACCCCAGGATTTGTGCGAGCTCTTTCTCCAAACCCTTTTCCAGAAATTTGGGAGCCCTAGACTCCTCTCTTTCTTCTGTCTTATACCCAAGCAACCAGGACAATAGAATAAGGACCATTCAGGATACGTAACAAGGCACAGAAGAACGCTATGGTCTCAATCCTGTCTACCCACTCATCCCTCTGGCTTCAAATATTTTTCAGTTATTTTGCTCTCACCACACCATGCTCTCACAAGTCCCCATACTTTTGTCTGGCTGACAATGGTTTGCCCCTTCTGGTGCCCCATCTATGACCTGCAGACCTTAAACGTGTTAGTGTGTCCCATAGCCTTGCAACTGCCAGGATTTGCGTCTGTGCCTGAAGACTTTCACTGTGCCAGGCCACTCTGTCCATGCACAGTAGGCTGAAATGCTGAGCACTTCCCCATCAGAACAAGAATTCAATTTTGACTCGGGTGCATATGTACCCCAACTCCGGTGAGATAATTCTGAGACATGTGTTTGGCACCTGTTCCCTCAGTTTCTGCCTTAATAATACATCCTTATGGGTTGTTTATTCTTCCTTTTATCTATCCCCTGCTCTCTTTCTGGTATTCATGCATCTTCCAAATAAACTTCTTGCCCTAGGGGTTGCCTGGGTGGCTCAGTCTGTCAAGCATCTGCCTTCAGCTTAGATCATGATCCTGGGGTCCTGAGACTCAGCTCTGAGTCCAGCTCCCTGCTCAGCAGGAAGCCTGCTTCTCCCTCTGCCCTTCCCCCTGCCCCTGTGTGCCCTCTCTCCCTCTTTCTCAAATTAATAAAATCTGTAAGTAAATAATAAACAAAAAAACCCAAACTTCTCCCCCCAAGTCTTTGTTTCAATTCTATTTGTAGGGTGACTCCAATCTCAGATACAAACTAAGGATCTCATACTTTAAGTCTCTACCAAAATATTGTCTTCTTCAAAGATTTTTCCAGGCAGTAAAGGGTTCTGTCCTCCCTATGCCAGGCCCCTGTATGCATAGCTCCATCAGGGTACTCATTATATTGTTTTCTAGATGACTGTTTACCCGACCATTTCACCCCACTATACTTCACCCCTGGAAGACAAAGACTGTGAGTGACCCTTATTTCTATCCATAGCATCCTTCCACCACCTCCTGTAAAGTGGGTACCAGTGATGAGTTTGTGGTCATTACCAAATAGTTGGCAGGCATCATGGGTCCGAGGAAAGAGCAATGAACATGGAGTCAAGAGACTGGGTTGGGGTCACTCTCTATCAAGATATTGCTTGTGTGACCAGAGGCAAGCTCCATAAACTTCCAGGGACTCTGATTCCTTAGTGTGGGAGATATAGGTTAGAGGCAAAGTTTCTATGGTGGCCTTCTCCCTACTCCCCCCCCCCAAGATTTTATTTATTTATTCATGGGAGACACACAGAGAGGCAGAGATGTAGGCAAAGGGAGAAGCAGGCTCCCTGTAGGGAGCCTGATGGGGGACTCAATCCCAGGACCCCGGAATCATGCCCTGAGCCAAAGTCAGATGCTCAACCACTGAGCCTCCTCCATACTTAATAGAAGGTACAAAGAGCTTTCTATTTGACACACCACCAAAGACACCACTAACCTCCAGCTAGGTGTCCACCCTGAGGACCGACTGACCACACACTACCACCCATATTAGCTCTTCTTCCCCTAGGATGTTGAAAGGAAGAACCTAAAATCCCCAGAGCTGGGTCCAAAAGTCTCCCAACGGTAACGGCTTCATGCTCCAATGAAGTCACAAAATGTGGTGTAACTTCCCTCTCATGTAACTCTCAGCAGCAATGGAAGGAGAGCTACTCTCTCCCATCCTCCTCCTCCTTCTTTAGTCATGACTCATTAATCGCCACTGGTGAATGAGTTTTATTCTAATTTTCACAATCTAATTCAGAGCTGTTTTGAGCTAAAGATCAGGATATAGGTTTTTGGCTTAGCTAATGAAATATCTAATGAATTTGCATTAGTGACAATTACAGACAGGACACTTAGGAGGGAAGGGCCAATTGCAGTGCTCAGCTGATGCCACTTGCTAAGGACTCCTTTATAGGGAAAAGCATGGTCTTGGTGCTCGCATCTCTAATTGACAATGCTGTTCTGGAGACTTCCACCAGAAGAAGGGGATTGAACAAGAAGCAATTGCCTTTCTCTTCCTTTCTTTCCTGCTGTGGTTCTGCCTTCAAACCAAACCATGATGTGAAAGTGTGCTTTGTACATGTGAAAGTTCCCTCCTTGGGACACCTGGATGGCTCAGTTGGTGAGTGTCCGCCTTGGGCTCAGGTCATGATGCCAGGGTCCTGGGATCGAGTTCCACATGGGGCTCCCTGCAGGGAGCCTGATTTTCCCTCTGCTTGTGTCTTCGCCTCTCTTTCTGTGTCTCCTGTGAATAAATAAATAAAATCTTTTAAAAAGTTCCTCCTCAAAAGAGGATGAATTTATACACTTGCATGGCAGTGAGAGGATCTTAATAATCAAAAACAAAAAAAACTCCACAATCCATTCTGGATCTAGAATAATTATCCACCAGAGAGGGAAGATTCCTTCCCTATTCCTCCTTTAACCAGGCAGGAATCTAAGGCAAACAATGACCCCAGGAAGCCAGTGAACATTTGAAATACAGTCTCAGAATCCTTGCTCCCCCTCTGTGAGGCGGGGTCTGTGACTGCGTATGGCTTTTCTATGGCCCCCACAGTCTCCTATCCTTGCCTCATATGGCCAAAACATCAGTTGAAGCTGGCAAAACCTGGAAGAGAAAAGTTTTTTAAAACCAGTGAGCTTAATCATTTGGTGTTGACAGTTTTTATGGCCTCTGTTGCAATGCAAGCTAGCTGGTCCAAGCAGAGTCTAAGGCAGCAGGTCTAAACAAGTTAAGGCACAGGCTTCCCCCAATTCCGCTGAATGCACACCAACACTCCTGCTCCTCTGTGGCTCTCATCTCCCTGCTATTGCCCCAAAGAGCTGGTGGTAGAAAGAGGGGCATCTTCTGTAGTCCCCGAGAGAGATGCAGTCACCACTTTTGGGTATGTGAGTTGTGCTTTAAATCTATTTTCTCTTCTTCCTTCTTCTTCCCCTTCCATAATTTATTTTGACTTGGTTTTCAGGTCATCTCAATTGACCTCCTTGGGTCTTTTTCTGGCTTTGTGACTGGGCAATCTTCCACACTGGAAGGTGAAAAATGCTTCCTTTAATCTTCTGTGGGTTCCTCAATCTTTGTCTTTCGGAGTGTCTGGTTTGGGCCAGTTCTTTCTAGGAGTTTGACAGCTTTATGCACCAGCTAATGTTTCTCATGTAACCTCGGGTGCTTTTTCATGGTCAGAGGGAAGCTCTCTTGAATTTAAGAGGTCGAGATGGTGGAACGAGGGATCTGGTACAAGGGTGAAAGTAAAAATTATTACTCCCTTCAAGAAGCTGTCGTATATTTTTTCAGCCCCTGGTGACCATGGCGGTGAGGAGGACTATGCCTTATGCATCTCTGCTGCCCCAACACTTAGCATAGCACTTGGGATACACAGTTGGGGCCAGAAATGTGTGTGAAATGAATAAATGGGTGAATGAATGAATTTCAGGCTGCCTTCTCCATGGTAAGAAAGCTAAAGAAAGGACACTCTCAAAACTGAAGTCTTAGGGGACCTAGGCACCGCAGCTGGTTAAGTGTCCAACTCTTAATTTCACCCCTCAGGTCATGATCTCAGGGTCACAGGATCAGCATGGAGTCTGCTGGTCCCTCTCCCTCTGCTTCTCTCCACTCACACACTCTTTCTCTCTCTCTCTTAAATTAAAAATAATATCTTAAAAAAAAAACCTGAGGTCCCATCCCTAGGGAAACACAGTTTTAGAGTCTGGGATATGGAGACCAAATTTGGGATTGATATGGTCAATGACCTTAGGCCATTCTGTGCAAGAAGGATGTTGACTGCCAATGCAAATGCCATACCCTAAAAACATGCCAAAGCTTTGCCTGCAGAATGCCCCTTGCTCTTTCAAATGTACACTTCATTTCAAAGGAATAGAATGGGCATTAGAAAACAGGAGTCATCATGGAATGTCCCACTGGAAGGGGACACACTGGTCTAGGCACTGAGAGATAGGAGGTACCACATCAGCCATCCTGAATCCAATGATAAGTTTGACCAAACTGTGGAGTGGCCTGAGGCAGCTCTGAGTGTGTGTCCAGCCAGGCCGAGCCTTGGAAAAGAAAGAGAAAAACTGAGGGACAGGGCAGAGAAATAGAAGTACCTCTTCTTGCTCAGGAACAGTCAGGGAGAGGGGTGAGATATGGTGTGCCTTCAGACGAGGCAGGGATGCCATCTCAGATGTGTAAGGCACTGACTAGGGCAGTAGTCAAAGAGTGCTGGCTATAAAATCAAACAGGCCTGGCTTCTCAGCTGACCAGCAGCACAGTCTACTCAAAGAACCTCTTGGAGCCTTCCTTACCTCGTCTGTAAAATGAGGCTAATAATAATAATAATAATTAGCTCATGGGACTGTACGGAGGAATAAATTAGATACTTGACAAATTCCTTAAATCTGGAAGGATTGCCGGGAAGCAGCCTAAGCACAGGGGATTGACAATAAGACAGACAAGCCTCTGCTCTCCTGACATTCCCATTTCAGGGGGAGGCAGCACTGCGGAGCTCACACAAAGGGACAAGCAGACTGCAAGTTAAAACAAATGCTGTGATAAAATTTGAAAGGGCTGATGTGGTAAGGACTCCTGACTCCAGGGTGGAAGGAAGAGGCTGTGTCAGCCAGCCAAGGTCTCTCTGAGAATGTGACAGATGAGCTGTCACCTACTTGAGAAAAAGGAGCCTGCCAGGTGAAGCTCTGAGGGCAGAACGTTCCAGGCCAAGGGAATAGCACGTGCAACCCACTGAGGTAGAGCAGAGCTCAGCGCATTTCCTCCTGGATACACAGAATGCCCAAGTGTGGCCCTGGCATGGTGAGAGAGCTGGAGAGAGGGTCGAGGAGACAACGGTGTGATCTGGCTTATGTTTTTAAAAGATCACTCCAGATTGCAAGTGTATGGGTGTGCAATAGCTCACATCCCGTGTCACTCTCACATTCTTCATGGAGACTACAGAAGTGTTTGTAAGGTTTAGCGACGTCTGACACATCATACATGTTATAAAAGGCTTTTATAAAGTATGTAGTATGTGTTTGGCTACTTCTTAAAGATAGAAATCCAAAGATAATTAAGATAAGAGACTGCCTTTAGCAGTTCAACGTCTAGCAAGGACACACCAATAGATGATTCTAAACCACAGACCTGTGTGTACTCAAGAGTGTGGGTTGGAGCAGGGTGGGAAGGAGCTGACCAGAGGGTGAGGGAGAAAGGTGGTTCCAGCAGGAAGGGGAACAGTGTGATGTATGCAGGTGGTAGGTGGTGCTGAGGGAGGCTGGAAACCAGGTGGGACTCACCTAATGAAGCATTTTTGTGAGCCCAGAGAATGAGCAGAACTATGTCCTATTGGTGACAGGGGGTCGTTGTAGAGATTTTGACCAATGGGTACCTTGCCAATGACTGTCATTTTGGGGTACATTCCCCCCGCCCCTGGAGGGGCTGGAGGGTGATTCAAGGAAGGGGGAAAAGAAGCAGAGCAACCTTGCAAGTTAGTTGGCTCGTACCATTCCTGATGACGGAAGGGAGGAGGGGGTCAGATCAGATAGATCATGGGAAAGAGATGATAAGCAGGCAATAATAAATATAATATATAAATAATAATATAAATAATAATAAATATTTTGGAGGGAAAAAATAAACTGCACTTGACACAGAGTAAACAATAAACATTTTTAAAATAAATAGGTTGGGTTGCAAGGAGGGAGTGGCAGTAACATCTTTGTTGCTTGTCACCAGCAGTGAGCCTAGCTGAACAGCGCTCACGTTCAAAGCCACGGGGACTGGCTAAGGGGTCATCGGGAAATGTCCGCCACCAAGGTCCCCTTACGCTGCTAGTAGGTTGGTGGTGGTGGCTGTAGTCTATCTTCTCCTCTGTAGAGCATGCAGCCTCATCCTGGCCTCCAGAAAGGATTGTGACCTTTCCTGGCACAGATAATGACCAGGTGGGGACCAGGTGATTGCTAAGGCCCCATCGCAACCTTGGCACTGCAGCAAGTTTGCCACAAATGGATATGGACCATGAAATGATGACCGATGGCTCTTTCAGCAGTTCCCGGCTCTGCTGGCCATTGGCCACCTGTTCCAGCTGAGTTCAGCTGTCTTAATGACACTCCATCTCCCACACATGTATCTGAGAAGTGTCCTCTATACTCGCTCCTCTCTGTCCAGCACAGACATCTGAGCTGAAGTAATCTAGATGGGGAGGGGGCATCCCCCACCTGCTCGGCTGTGTGTGAGGAGGATGGGGTGTATCTCAGGAAGACAGCGACACATTGCGGAGGCTCTCCCTGGGTCTCTGAGTCCTTTGACCTTTTTTGGGTTATCAGATGGCTGAAAAGACGCATTTTTCTCTGCATTGAAAAATATAGTTATATCCTTGGCTAGATTCCCATTAGCTCAGGGCCTGGGAGGAGCAGCCTGAGGTCTGGGTCATCCCTGCAGGTGTTGGGGAGATGATCCCAACTGCACTCCTCACCTCCCACCCCTACCATGGCCTTGGCCCCTTCTTCACATTCTGCAGGTATGCTCAACAACCCACCTTGACGATTCCTCGGGGATAGCAAACTGAAGCTGGCACTCTTTCATTTTGCCTTTATTTTTTTCCCCTTTCTTTCCGAAACAAATGACTTTATAACGGCAAAGAAGATGAGAAAGGCCTTATCTCAGAATAAAGAATACTAATTGCGACAGAAAATATTAAGCAATGCTTCACCAAAGCGTATATCATAATGGCTAAATATTCCACTTTCCTTATAACCAGTGAAGACTCCATCACAGATGCTGAGCATTCAGGGTCCTTTTCCCACTGTTGCTGAAAGACCCTAGCATCCCACGGAAGAGAGTCAGGGCTGGGCGAGAGGCTCAGTGCAGTGGGTGGGGACCACACAGAATCATAAAGAAGTTTAAGATTCCCCAACTGTTACATCTAACACAACCACAGTACAATGATCAAAATTCAGGATGTTCACATTGCTCCGATGCCCTTTATAGACCTTATTCTCATTTTCCCAGGTGTTCCTTTTCTGGTCCTCCATCTAGAGCCACACATCTAGGACCTCATCTAGGGCCACCCATTCTCTTTAGTGGTCTACTTATTCTCATTCCATTGTTCAGGCTCTTTTATTATTCTGTTACTATTGTTGTTACTGTTCTCCTGAAATCTTCAGTCTCCTTTATTATCAAATAAACTAGATTGTTTTACAGAATTTTCCTTCTAGCCTTTATATGCTATGAATTCAATCTTTCTTCCTGTTTCCCCAGGTGATAATTATGCAGTATTTTGCCAGCGTTTGTATGGGGTACACTGATCTGAGCTTCTGAAAGGTAAGCTCCTGATAAAGTCTCCCCTGCCTGGTAGAGCCTTTGAATCTAAGTGCAGGAGTTAGCTTAAAGCGATGGTATGGGAATGAACATCTGGCCTTAGCTGGCTGAACTCCAGCTGAGCTGATGATCCCCAAATATCACTAGTTTTTACCCAGATAAATAGGTGCCAGGGAGGAGCTACACCCTGCAGGGGTAGCATTGGGAGAGCAACTCGGAAGGGGAGAGAGTGAGGGGACAGAGTGTGGAGTTTCAGCCGGGATCTGCTCCCCACACCCACCGCCTGGCTCCAGGCTGTATTTGCTGCCCAAGGGTGCCTTTTCAGAATTAGTACAAAGGTGTGAGTGGCAGCTCCGCTCAGGCAGGTGCACTCATCCCAGAGCAACGCATCAGCAGGCCCGCCAGTTTCACACAGAAGCCACCGAGGCAGTGTGAATGATTCAGAGGAAATGTGGCGCCACTGCTAAGAAGGCTCTGGAAGTGGGGAGGCAGGTGCGGCCACCTGGAATGCTCTCATCACCCAGAAGCGGGGGCGAACATGGCAGTGGTCACACAGGCATTTCCTCAATCAGGAGGGGCACACACACACACACACACACACACACATCCCTCTCACTGTAGAGAATGCTTTATTTGGTGCTTTTACTTCGTTAATGTTTAGTTTTCACTGTAAAAGCCGTAACTTCTCATTAAAGACAAATTTGAAGGTAAGTAAGGTGATGCGCAGAACAAAAATAAATAATTTTTGCTGTACCCACCACAGGTGAGGACTACTGATATCTGTTTGTATTTCGTGCTCAGCTTCTTAATAGAACCTGTCAATATTACAGACAGTTTTCTTATCACTATGATTGTGGGGCACCTGGGTGGCTCAGTGGTTGAGGATCTGCCTTTGGCTCAGGTTGTGATCCTGGGGTCCTGGGATTGAGTCCTGCATCGGGCTCCCTGCAGGGAGCCTGCTTCTCCCTCTGCCTGTGTCTCTGCCTCTTTCTCTGTGTCTCTCATTAATAAATAAATAGGATCTTTAAAAGATCCCAAACTTTGCTATGATTGTATATCATCCTGCTTTTAAACTTTCATTAAATGATAGATGTTTGATATTACTACATCAATCAATGTATTACATCAGCTATATATTATTTCCTTGATTTAAATGTCTGTGTTATGTTTCACTGAATCATTTTACTACAGGTTGTGTAACCTTTGCATTATAGCTGGGCATTCATGGGATATTTAACTCATATCATTAAAAATTATAGCTTCCCTCTAATTTAGGATTATTCTCTTAGAATTCTAGAAATGTGACAACTTTATTAGAGGCCATGAAGAACTACAGTTTACCTTTTTACTGTTCCATTCACTCCCTTCATTCATAAGTTCATTCTTTTTTGCATATCTGAATTTTTACTGGGTTCCAACCATGTTCCAGATGCTGTCTTGGGAACTGGGTATTAATTAGGGAAAGAAAAAAAATCACAATTCCATTTTTTATGGCTGACTAATATTCCATTGTGTGTATATGTGTACATGTGCGTGTATGTATGCATGTATAGTATGTGTGTGCTATATATATCAGATCTGGTCATTTTCAAAAACATGGGTGGACCTAGAGGGTATGATGCTAAGTGAAAAAGTTGGTCAGAGAAAGACAAATACCATATGACATCACTCATAAGTGGAATTCAAGAAACAGAAGAACAAAGAAAAACAAAGAAATACACAAAAAACAGACTTTAAATGCAGAGAACAAACAGGTGGTTGCTAGAGAGGAGGGGGGTGGGGAGTGGGAGAAACAGATAAAGGGGATTAAGAGTACACTTATCTTGATAAGCACTGAAAAATGTATAGAATTGTTGAGTCACTACATTGTACCCTTGATACTAATGTAACATCCTACGTTAATTATACTTCAATAAAAAGGGTCACAATCTCTCTATGAACATTGTAAATCCAAATAGCTGAAACTGCAGTCAAGTAATCAAACACACACATGTATAGCTTAAAATGGTGATAAGTGCTATGCATTAAAAAAAAGCAGGATGCTCTGAGAAAGCACAGTAGAGGAGTTCAAGTGAGATGGGAAGTAGAGCAGGGAAAGCTTCTCTATGGACCTCAGCTAAAACCCAGGAGTGAAGTAGGACTTCGATCCACTAAGAATGCAGCAAGGTATTGTCCACATAGAGGACACAGCATGTGCAAAGGCCTAGAGCACAAACAGAGGATGGTATGTCAAGAACTGAAAGGAAACCATTGTTCCCAGAGAACAATGAGTGAGAAGAGTGACCCCCAAGATGAGGATGGACAGAATAATTTGTAATAAATAACTTAGGGACATGTAGTTTTATCATAAATGTGGTGGGACGCTGGAAAACCATCAGAAGGAAAATAACATGATAGGATATGCTTTTTTTCTTCAAGGGTTGGGTGGCAGGTTGGGAGGATTGGAGATAATCACTACATGGTGTGGGGTTTCCTTTCAGAGGAGTGAAACAACGTTCTAGAATGGATGGTAGCAATGGACGCACAACTCTGCGAAGTTACTAAAAATCTTTGGATCGTACACTTTAAATGGGTGAACGGTATCGCATGTGAGCTCCACCTCAGTAAAGCTGGTATGTGAGGCTGGTCTCAGTGTGGATGACGCACTGTGGCCAACAAGAGTGGGGCAAGTAAGCAATCTGTAAGAAGCCAGGACATGGTGGATGGGGTCTTCCAGGCTCATGGCCACTCAGAAGGCAGCTATGGACAGATTCCGGACATGCATTGGACTTACATTTACTTCTTAGATAGACTATAAGCTTCTCAAGCTTAGAGATTCTTTTGTTAAATACACTCTTTCCCCCAGCTTTATTGAGGTGCAATTGACAAGTAAAATTGTAACATATTTATTTTATTTTTTTAAGATTTTATTTATTTGTTCATGAGAGACACAGAGAGAGAGAGGCAGAAACACATGCAGAGGGAGAAGCAGGCTTCATGCAGGGAGCCCGATGTGGGACTCGATCCCACGATCCCGGGATCACGCCCTAAGCCAAAGGCAGATGTTCAACCGCTGAGCCTCCCAGGTGCCCCCAAATTGTAACATGTTTGAAGGGTACAACCTGATGATCAGACACACATACACACTGTGGAAGGATTCCCATGATCATGTTAATTAACACAACCATCGACTTACATAATTACTTTTTTTGTGAGAATACTTAATATCTATAAATTTCAATTTTACAATTATGTATCATGAACCATAGTTATCATGCTGTGCATTAGATCCTCATTCATCTTAAAACTGAAAGTTTATATCCACTTACCAACCTCTTCCTACCTCTCCTACCCTACCAGGGCCTGGCAACAACCATTCTGTTCTATTTCTACGAGTTCAACTTTTTGTGGGGAGATGGTGATTCCACACACAAGGGATATCAGGATATCATGCACTATTGGTCTTTCTTTGTCTGGATTATTTCACTTAGCATAATTTCCACTAGCTTCACCCACATTGTCATAAAGGGCAGAATTTTCTTCCTTTTTAGGGCTGAATAATATTCCATTGTATATAGGTATACCACATTTTCTTCATAAATTCACCTGCTGATGGACACTTAGATTGTTTCCATATCTTGGCTATTGTGAATTGTGCTGCAGTGAACAGGGGAGTATAAATACCTCTTCAATGTTGTGAATTCATTCCCTTTGGATATATACCCAGTAGTGGAATTGCTTAGATCATAGGGTGGTTCTATTTTTAATTTTTTGAGGAATCTCTGTGCCGTTTTTCACAGTGATTTCACCAGTTTGCATTCCCACCAGCACTGAACAAGGGTTCCCTCTCTCTGTATCATTGCCAACATTTATTATCTCTTATTTTTTGATAACAGCTATTCTTAAATGCAACATGGTATCTCCTTGTGGTTTTGATTTGCATTTCCCTGATGACAAGTTATGAGTATCTTTTCACATACCTGTTGGCCATCTAGGTATGTTCTTTGAGGAAAAAAAATGTCTACTCAGGCCCTCGCTCCACCTCGCTCCATTTTTTTTGTAACTGGGTTGTTTAGCCAAAATGCTAAGTGAGATCGAATAATTGCTTAGACAATGGGAGGGCAAAGGAGAGAGAAGAAAGTATTTGGAGGGGTTGGGGGAGACAGTGAGTGGCTGGGAGAGAGTGGGATGATGCCAAGGGATGGAGAGTATGGAGAGTACTGTGAAAAGCTGGAGGAAACAACACTACCCACACTTCAATCAGGACGCTTTGGAAAGTATTTTTTTGGTTGTGAGATAGACAGCCATCAACAAAAGTGACTATCTACCCAAGTCCCCTAGCTATTTATTAAAAACTGTGCTTTTACCATGTTCTTCTGGGACACTCAGGAACACTGTATTTTTTATCCACCTGTTCTGGGCTGATTGCAGGCACAGCCCTATATGTTCATATCTTCCTTGATCCATGTCCTGTGATGTCCCTCTCACACTGACTCTGGGCCTGCTCAGGCTTGCTCTATTGGCTTCTAATTGCCACTGTCACAATCACCTGAGGTTGGTGGCTCAAAGGGACATAAATTATCATCTTGCAGTTCTGGAGGCTAGATCAAGTTGTTGGCAGAGCTTTATTCCTTTCTGCAGGCTCTAGGGTATAATCCATTTCCTTGACTTTTCCAGTTCCTGGATGCTTGTCTGGATCCCTTGGCTCATGTCTCCTTCCATCAACAAAGCCATCAATGGTAGGTCTGATCTTTCTCATGTCGTCATCCCCCCATTTCTCACTGTTCTGCCCCTCTCTTTCCCAATTAAAGACCTATGTGATTACACAGGGCCCACTTGGATACTCCATGATAATCTCCTTATGTTAAGACCAGCTGATTAACACCCTCAATTCCCCCTTGCCATGTAACACACCATTTTAACACATTTCAGAAATTAAGACATGGACTACTTTAGGGAGCCATTATCCTACCTACTTCCAGCCTCCAAAGGTTCAACTCCCACATACAAAACACATTCGCCCTTCCCCAAAGCTCTGAACCCATTACAGTTGCTTTGGCTAACGAGCCAGTAGGAAATGTGATGCAACAGAAATACTGAGATGCATCTGCACAAGGTTGCAGCAACTTGTTCTCTTGCTATGCTGAGAAGTCTGAGCTGCCTGCTAGCTGATGAGAGAGTCATGGCCAAGTCATCCAGAAGCAGAATCTGAACCAAGTATGTGAGTCAGGCCAGTGAAATCCAGAGTTAATTGCCAATTCACAGAACTGTGAACTAAGCCTTGGGGTGGTTTGCTATGTAGCAACACATAACTGAGATATTCCCTCATGGGTAGGTGGGCTCATGTGATTAATTTTGATCAATGTACAAAAGTGATATACATCATTTCTAGGCCTGACCCCTAAAATCTTCTGCAAGAGAATCTACTTGCTTCCTCTTGGCCATAAGCCCAGATAGCAGAAGGATGTAAGGAGGCTCTAGGAGACAGCAGGCAATCCAAATGGAAGGTGTATGAGTCAGAGTCACTACCTAGAGGGTAGCTGTTCAGAGAGCCACCAACTAGGAATATCCTCACTGGACTTTGAGGGAATGAACGGATCGGTGCTTAGGTAAATTTTTACATTGAGTCGCTGAGATATTTGTGGGGTTTTCTTGTTTTTGATTTGTTTTCATTTTTGTCATAGCAACCAGCATTAATGAATCTACTGTTTGGTATTGCTACCTAATATTTGGAACTAGATAAATAGATATGTATCGTGCATGTCCTGATACATCAAACCCATTGACTAGATAGTGGGAAAGGCAATATGTTGATAAATGGGTGAACTGGGGAGAGAATATGAACACATTTTAATGCCTGCTAAGGCATTTAGTTATTGTGTTTTAAGCAATAAAATGCTAATAGCCTTTTTTTTTTCCAGCAGGACAGTGACAAGATGAACAAGGACTGCCAAATACTTCTCTCTCTCTCTCTGCCCACACTTTGCTACCTAACATCATGCTGTGATCACCGGTGGTGTTTCATAAATAACTCCTTACAGAAAGGCAGGATGGAGCCGTGTGGAATGGTGCTGTCAGTACCTTCATCGTTCTGCTGTTCTTAGCAGCTGTGTGATTTTCAATCTTTATTAATTACGTATGTTGCTTTGAGCTATGGTGTTGGAAATTCTTACCTGAATTTGGTTCACTGTCTGTAGCTTTACTCTGCCCCCTTTTAACCCTCTTCAAGGGATGCACCTGTTCTCTGCCTGTCTTTGGAAGGACTCCCTGAAATAGCTCCAGACTCTGAAATGCATCTCTATTGATTCCTGGAGAATTCAATCAGCAGAAAGTCAGCCTAGATCTGATGTGAAGTTTGCATGCTCCCTTCTCCCTTCTGGAATCATGGACACATCATCTCTTAAGGATTACTTATTAAAATGTAAGGTTCAGGGGTGCCTGGTGGCTCAGTGGGTTAAGTATCAGATTCTTGGTTTAGGCTCAAGTCATGACCTTGGGGGCTTGAGATAGAGCCCCAAGTTGGGCTCCATGCTTAGTGCAGTCTGCTTGTTCCTCTCCCTCTGCTCCTCACTTCCCTCCCCAGAATAAATAAATAAATAAATAAATAAATAAATAAAATCTTTAAATAAATCAAAATGCAAGAGGAAGGTCTGTGAAGTGCCAGTAATCTTTGTTTTCTCTTTTTTCTTTTTTTTACTATAAGTCTCTGTGCCTACTTTATCCCATTGGATGAGAATCAGGCTACCCTCCCATCCATTCCCCTCTTCATGATCCCTCCTCCCTTCTTCATGAACATTGAGTCTTGCTGAAATTGCCAGGTCCAGGTTGTTTAAGATATATTTATTCTGCCATTTAGCTAAAGAGAAGGTACTCAAGGTAAGCACTTTTATATTATAGGGTTCCGCTCATGTTGTCTCTGATCAAGAAATTAGTAGACTGACCCTTTGTTAAGATTAGCTCTCATGTTAATGGCTTGTCCACTTAACTAACCAGTGGTCACCAACTTGATTTAAGGATGCTAATGAATTAAAAATATTATCAGAAAACAATAATTAACCTTGAGTATAAAAGTATTAACCAGAGACAATCAATCACTCTCCTAGCCTTAGTAAACACTTAGAACATATTAACTGTCCCTAAAGGAGTAATTAAAGAACTTACCTCTTCTGTTGCAAACATGAAGAGGAAAGGGTCAAGCACAACATGCACATCTGGTGGTTGTGGATGAACATTAGCAAAATGGTTGACATTGGATGTTGCACTCACAGAGCCAGATGCTCCCTGATAAGTGAATCTACAGCACGTCGGGGTCCCGGGATTGAGCCCCACATCAGGCTCCCTGCTCAGGGGTGGAGAGTCTGCTTCTCCCTCTCTCTCTGCCTGCCTCTCCCCCTGCTTGTGAATATGCAGTCTCCCTCTCTCTGTCAAATAAGTATATGAAATATTTTTAAAAAATAGTTTGTTCCCATTTATTGCAAAGCAGTATTCCATTGTAAGGATAAATCACAGCTTGTTTCATCCATTCACCTGTTGTTGGATTCAAGTTATTGGCTATTGTAAATAAAGCTGTTATAAACATTTGCATACAAATCTTCATATGGTTTTACTTCCCTTGGATAAATATCTATCAGTCATATGGCATGTGTATTTTTCACTTTTTAAAGAAACTGCCCAACTGCCTTCCACAGTGGTTCTGCCATTTTGCATCCCAAGCGGAAGTTTATGAAAGTCTCAGAATCTCAGAATCTTTGAAATTGAATTTAATATTCAATTTTATTCAATTCAATTAATATTCAATTAATATTATGTTTATTTGGAAGTACTCATTTCTCTTGGGAAGGGTCCATTGCCTAAATATTTGCAGCCAACGTATTTCCAACATGATGTTTACATTTTAGTTATTGTCTGTGTTTTTATTTTTTTACCATTGCTTATGCCCATTTGGTCATAATTTAAGAAAAATAACAGCTATTTATTTCTAGTTTTTCCACTTGGTAAAATAAATCTATTAAATAAATAAATCCGTGTGAAAGGTTTTCCTCCTCTCGTTATATCTTTTATCCTCAATTTTCATGATGCAAATGTCTTCCAAAGCTTCACCTAAATTTTCTGTCTCTGTATTTATTATGGAGCTTCATTTTTATTTCTGCTGTCCTAGTGCTTTTTGAGGCTGCCTGGAAAACCTACCTCCCCAACCCCCACTGACCCCACAACTAGCCATGCTTACCTCAGGCCAAGAGCAAGTCTGGCAGAGAGATGATTTCAAATCTCTGAATGTTTGGTCTGGGTGGCCAAGCACATCTCTACCTGCTATATAAATAAAATGCATGAGCCAACTATTACCTTGAATGAACCTAAGGATGCCTCCTCTGGGTTTGGGGTAGGGAACAACCTTGGTTTGCTAAAATTTTTTGTGGTTTCCTGACATTGGTTAGGGATGGGCATTGGAGGAGGGGTAGTATTCCATAGGACCTCATTTGAACTTTCTCATATTTTTTTTAAAGAATTTATTTTTTTATTCGTGAGAGACACAGAGAAAGAGAGAGAGGCAGAGACACAGGCAGAGGGAGAAGCAGGCTCCATGCAGGGAACTTGAGGCGGGACTCAATCCCGGGACTCCAGGATCACGCCCTGGGCCAAAGGCAGGCACTAAACTGCTGAGCCACCCAGGCATCCCTTTCTCATAATATTAATGTGAGAAAAACCTAGCCTGACAATAGCAAATATATCTACATGTGTGTACACACAGACACACACACATGCTCATATATGGCCAGTGAGTGTATTATTTGGTATAATAACATACATTAGACAATATGTATGTAATATCTATTATTATTTGGTATAATAATAGTGTTTACTATATTTGCTTATTTTTAAAAAAGATTTTATTTATTTATTTATTTATTTGAGAGAGAGACAGGTAGTGAGAGAGAGCACAAGTGAGTAGGAGAGAGAGAGAAGCAGGCTCCCCACTGATCAGGGAGCCCAATGCAGGGCTTCATCTCAGGACTCTGGGGACCTGAGCTGGAGACAGATGCTTAACTGACTGAGCCACCTAGAGGCCCCTATATTTGCTTCTTTTATTTGACACATATATATTGGTGTACAAAGAATATATGTTTGCATCCAACACTTTGGTAAGTCCACTAAAATGAATAGTATGGGGTGCATCAGGTCAAAAAACTTGTTTCTCCTGAAGGTTTGAAGGAAACTTAAGATATTTTTGGAAGGATAGTCTGGAAGAACCATTGAAACCAGTTATTCCATGGTCCTACCATTCTACCACTTTGGAAAAGAGTTGGGCATTATCTACTGATCATGAATATATTTACACCCTATGAACCAGCAGTTTCACTCCTGGATAACAAATGTACACACTCAGGCACACATGTGTGTGGGGGTTGATGTACATGCTCAATAGAGATACGCTTGCATGCACCAACAGATGAATGTAAGAATGTTCATAGCAGCATTTGGGGTTATAAACCCAAACTGTAAACAATCCAAAAGTCTATCAACATTAGAATGAACAAATTCATCACAGAATATTTATACAGTAGAATTCCACACAGCAATGAAATAAATGATGGGTTGCTACATAAATGAATCTTCCATACGTCATGTTGGGCAAAATAAACCAGATACAGAAAACACATGTGTGACTCTATATTAAGTTTAAGAAATAGGCAAACTAATTCATTATGTTTGAATATGCATGCTTGAGTAGTAAGGCTATAAAAAAAAGGCAAGAAAGTTATTAGGATACTGGATATCCT
The DNA here is from genome assembly GCF_018345385.1 of Vulpes lagopus. Taxonomy (NCBI): domain Eukaryota; kingdom Metazoa; phylum Chordata; class Mammalia; order Carnivora; family Canidae; genus Vulpes; species Vulpes lagopus. The sequence continues at coordinate 93,407,303 of NC_054826.1, read as the reverse complement.
AGTTAGGATATTGGTTACTCTTCTGGAGAAAGGAAGGGGTGGTAGTTACACAAAGGAACATGGGAAATTTCTGAGGTGCTGGCTGTTAGATCATGCTTTTGAGGAGTTTGCATTTTGACAAGTCATTGTTATATAGATTTCTTTTGTGTAGTTTCCCACATAAAATGTACATTTAATAAATTTATTAAAAGAGAGATTAAAAAAATAACAACCTCTTCAGCCATTGTCCATGGCAGTTGGCCCATGCACTGGCAAGAGATGCCATTTCTTTCTCTTGCTGGCTGCTGCCCATGCTGACACCCGCTGGTCTAGTCACCTCTGATTCCTCTACAAGCTCCCCTCAGTACTGAGTAGCCCCAGATCTCTATCTTAGATTTCCTTTTAAGGAAAGGAAATGTTCTGTCATCTCACTCATACTCACCTGTCTTTCTAGGTGCTTCGTCTTTGGTTTACTTCCTCTCATACCAGTGCCAATGGTTTCCCGCAGCTGTCACTACTACAGCAGGAGAAGTTTCTACAGAAATTCCTGGAGCTGGGGTGCCTGGGTGGCTCCATGGTTGAGCATCTGCCTTCGGCTCAGGTCGTGATCCTGGGGTCCTGGGATTGAGTCCCGCATCAGGTTCCCTGAAGGGAGCCTGCTTCTCCTTCTGCCTGTGTCTCTGCCTCTTTCTCTGTGTGTGTCTCTCATGAATAAATAAATAAAATCTTAAAAAAAAAAAAAAGAAATTTCTGGAGCCATGGTCTCACCCTCCCCATGTTCTTTATTCCCAGAGACTACACACTCAACTATCATCCATTGGCCTGATGTCCCCCTGGGAGCCAGCCCGAGAGACAGTATGCACCCTGTTATCCCAAACAGTCCTTTCCTTTATGCCAGCCTTCCAGTATCTCTTCTTGATGTGCCCTCAGGGCAAGAGACTTTGGAGAGGGATCAGAAAGCGAAGAAGACCACACTACACTGATTAATTGGCTTTAAATTAAAAACAACAAGCCACCATCTTCCAAGTGAACTTACCCAGATATGTCCTGGTTCTTAAACAAATGATTGACCGTGTCCCCAGAAAGTGTACTCATTGACAGTGGTTTGAGGATAGAATGGGAATAAACGATTATTGATTTCTTACTCTGTGTCAAATATGGTGTTAAACTCTCATGCAGTCCCACCCTACAGGGTACATGTCCTTACCTCCAGTTCTCAGGTGAGAAAACAGACCCAGAAAAGGTCATTGGCTTGTCCTTGTTCACTCACATAGAGAATGAGAGACTCAGGATTGAAACTCTCCTGCACTTGGCTTCAAAACAAAGGCTCTTTCCCTGCCATGATGGTTAGAGCTCCTGGACAGGATGATATATAGGGCAGACCTGGCAAAATGAATATGTTACATAGTAAACATCAGGCGAGTCAGATATTTGTCAAAGCAAATGAATTCTAATGTGAGGTGAGAGAGGAGAGAGCTTCCTGCCTGTTACCTTCATACTACCCTTGAGTGAACAAACTAATTATTGGTCGAGGCAAAATCATGGTGCCTGGATAACTCATTAGCTCTTATTTGTTTAAAGTCTGATGGTGTATGACAAAAGGATCTGTTCCAGATGTCAAAGCAGCACAATAGGGTTTAACAGCCTGTGAGTTAGGAAGGGGAGGAAATCGCAAGAGGTCACTGAGGCAGAGAGAGGCTGGTGGGAGCTGGGTCAACATGGCAGCAAGTCCCCACCTGTCCTCCAGGGAAGTCTCCACTCTCTGACCCACCTAATCCATAAAGTCTTTGTCTACAATTCTGAACGTTAATGACTTTTCCAGTTTCTGAACTTAAGCTATTTGAAAGGATTATTGAGATAAATTCCTTTTGGGGTTTGGTGCTGGAAAAACATTTAATCTGAAAAATATATATATATATATATATATGTATAATCACATGATATACTTAATTTGACACATTTTGCTTTTTCCGCTGGTTGTCAGGAAGCTCAGACTTTAATTTCCTACTCAAGCACAGAGCTCTATGGAGCCTAACTTCCTCATAAAATTAATTGCCCACTCTGTTCCATACCTTGTTTTATCACTATTTAAATGACCCTCTATTTGTTGCATGAATCTTTATCCACTTTACCTTTGTTTCATTTTTTCCCCTTAGGTTAAAGAACAAAAATTTAACTGAGTAAATTCAAAGATCTAACTGGCTTTATTAAAAGATTCATGAATCAAGAATCAGCTTACAAATAGAAGAGAGCTCCAAGGACTTGTATAAAATGGAAGGTTTTTATAGGAAGGAAGGGGGACAAGAAATTATTAGCAAAAGAAGAGTTTGTTTCAGGGGCACCTGGGTGGCTCACTGCTTGAGTGTCTGCCTTCAACTCAGGGTATATCCCGGGGTCCTGGGATCAGGGTCCCTGCAGGGAGCCTGCTTCTCCCTCTGCCTGTGTCTCTGTCTCTCCTTCTGTGTCCCTCATGAATAAATAAATAAAATCTTCTAAAAAGGAAAAGTTTGTTTTAGGCAAGACCACCAGCTCTGGGGGAAGGGGACGGGGACTTGTTAGATGAATTATTTTATCTTCCTTTAGAGGGGGGATCCCACGTGATGGATGACCTCGCTGGTGCAGACCAGAAAATTCCTGACCGACCAGTTCAGACAACATTTGGGGGGAAGGTTGCAATTGCACTCAGGTTAGGCATTTAGCCCCAGATTGGTGATTGTGTCCTGGCATAAGTGACTCCATTTTCGGCCTATGGACCTTCTTTGTAACATTTGGCAATGATTACTTCCTGGAGTATCGTTTATTTATAAATTTGCTTATTGCCTGTCTACCAATAGGAAGAATATAAACTCTACAACACGCAGACCTCATCTCTTCTGTTCATCATTTTATCCTTGGAGTCTAGGACAGTGCCTTGTAGACTCTAAGTGCTCAGGAAATATGTGGGGAGTTGCATAATAAGGATTCCTGTCAAACGTTTGGGAGGTGGACATGATTATCAATCTCACTTTTACATACTTTAGAGGAAGGAAGCAAAGACATGAGTTTTGTGATATTTGAGTAATAGTGATCCTTACTTTTCCAGTAACTTTCCTAGGAGATTAGAAAATATATCCATTCATCATTAATTCCTTTCAACCTGCCCACACAACCTGTCTGTGGTCATGGAGTGAAGGCCAATCTAGCGTTTTGATGTTACCACTGCTCAGGGTGCTGCTGGTTTTGTCTCCCTTACCCACACCCCATCTCAAGTGCTTCCCCACTTCCTTATAAATGGACCCATTCTGAGGCACATAGGTGACTCAGAGGCAGTTGAGCATCTGCCTTCAGCTCAGGGCATGATCCTGGGGTCCTGGAATCAAGTCCCACATTAGGCTCCCCGCAGGGAGCTTGCTTCTCCCTCTGCCTGTGTCTCTGCCTCTCTGTGTATCTCCCATGAATAAATAAATAAACAATTTAAAAATAACTAAAAATAAATGAACAAACAAACAAACAAATAAACAAACCCATTCTTTGCTATCTCACCCCTTGGCTGTCCTTTGGATTTTGCATCTTTTCCACTTGTTGATTTGGTTTCCTGCTTGGCACTCTAGTGTCTGTGAAGACTTTGGGAATGGATATAACCCTGCCTACTCCTGAATGCTAGTTGTAAACCCCAAGACTCCCAGCCTCCTATGAGGGACAGTAACTGTATGTGCAATAATCACAAACTCTTGGACATGGAGAACCACCTGTAAAATCCCTGGGAGCCTAAACCCTCACATCCCCTCCCTTTCTGTACCTGGGTCCAGGGTGATTGGGGAAGACTTTTGGGCATCTGTTAAAGTCTTCCTGACACGACTTCTGACACTACTGCTGTCCCTCACCAGATTTATGACTTGTTTGCACAACTTCTGACTTTTAATTCTCTTGCCGTCACCATCATTTCCTTAATTTTGCCAAAATGGGGAGGCATATTCTATTAACTATGTCCTCAACTGATTAATAACTCCCAAGGAAAGCCTGACTTTGTCCATAACTAAACAGTTACCTATATTAAAGAAATTGGGACAAGTTCTTAATACTGGACTGAGCAACCACCTAGTGACCTATCTTTATTCACTACTTTCTGCCTCTGATATGGATCAGAACCTCCTCTCCTCTGGTCAGGCACATGGACCACTCATCATTTCCAAAACCCTTCCCAGCTACTTATCTGGGAAGATTTAGCAGATCCTCCTCAAAATAGGAGCGAAAACAGCCTGTTCTAACCTCCCATGGTTTTGTGGTGGGCATGATCAGTAGGGTCCCTCACTAATAATAAATACAAAATATTGCCCTTTACTGTGTGACACACACAAGCATCACCAAAAATATTTCTTATACCTTTCTTGTTTCCTGAGACAAGCTGGAACTGTGCCTCTCACATAGAAAGTGGTCGACGAATATTTGTGAGACTAGATATTAGCTATTGGATTCATTCATGATCTTTTTGGAGCTGCAACTAATAAAGAAATGGGCAAACATCATTTTAGGATAGGAAGAAATCCCTGTGAGCAGTCATGCCAACATATGGAGGGATTCCATGGCTCTCAGATTTAACTTGGTGAAGCTGCCTGGGTGATGTGTCTTCCCAGCCTGGGCATTTACTGGTAGAGCACATGCTGCTCTCTAGATAGGGTTTGCTCCATCTTGTCTAAAATGGAATTGGTTTGTGTAAATGACCTCCATCAGCTGGAGGCTTACAGATGTTTCTGGCCCTACGGCCTTTCTATTTTCCCTTTAACATACTACCCTCCTTCTCACCTTCAATTCCCCAAACCCAGCTATCTGAACTAGACTATTGTAAAGACTTGATTCTGGGTTCTTAGGGTCTCTGGTCTGTTTCAATCATTCTGAACTTCCTTTGTCCAAGACTGGCCCTCCTGACTCTCCATCCCTTTCTCTTGACCGCCTTGCTTCAAATCTTTCCTTTGTCTAACTACGCCTCACTCAGCTAGGTCAGCTAAGTCCCATAGCAGACCAGTTTTCAAATTTACTGACTTAAGCCCATAAAAGAGTATCCCTTCTTCAGATTGTAGCCCAGTATAGTAGCGGGAGGGTCATTCTGAAACCCAGACTCTATGATCCCTTTGGGTCCCAGGGTTTTCCAGTGAATAGTCAACAGCATCATGCAGTGTGCATCATCCTGTTCACATCCCGCTGTCCAGAATGCAACCACGTGCTCCTTCCTCTGTTATCAGGAAGAAAAGGAAAAGAAGAACGGACATATTATAGTCCCTGCATAACCAGTGTTCTGGGACGCATTGCACAGCAGCTTACATCTCTTTTGCAAATCCTGGGATTATTGCCAGGCTAGGGGGAAGAATGGAGTCTGTTTAATATTTAGAAGTCACCAATCCCATCCTGGTTTGATCAGTGGAGATTAATCAAAAGATCCAAGTCTTCTGACAATAATCATAGCTAACACTTACTGTGTACCAAGAACTATTCTAGTCACTTTACATTGTACTTTTCACATTGTATGAGATACGTTCTACTATTATCCCCATTTCACAGAAGAACAAACCAGGAAGAGAGAGGTTAAGTACTTCCCCAACATCGCACAGCTAAAAATGCCCAAGCTGGGATTTGAACCAGTCGGTCTGACTCTAGGATCTATGAATTTCACAACTTTGATACTTTGCCCTAGAATGGGTCAGGATCAGCCGAGACATTTTCTTTGGTACTAGAGGGTGTGTTGGGCAAAGGGAGTGTCTTGTCCTTTTAGAAATCCTGGAGATGTGCCAAACCTTTAAACTCGCATGTACATGGAGCCTGTTCTCCTCCTACTTCTTCATCTTTCTTATACAAATGGCTACAAACGACACAAACTGTTTAGTAGTGTGCCCCCTACATGTTATCTGTCAGCTTCACTGGCTACAAAGGAGAATCAGAGCACTTCATCTTCCACCTTCTCTCCCCCCTCCCACTCAGCTTTTCAACAATAAAGGATATTTAATGAGCACCTACTATATGCCAGACATGTTTCTAGGTGCCAGAACTGGAAGAAGATGAAAGGAGTCAAAACAACCAGATGCAAGGCATGTCCCTAACAGCATCTGGATTATAAATGAATAAGAGGCAAAGCACCACAATAAGCCTAGCAGGTCAGATGCTCCATATCTCAGTATCTAGTATGGGGACAGCTGGTGTCAAGTGCCTCAAAGGAAGGGGTGACGGTGTCCACAGAGGTCTCCTGAGGACATTTGGGCAGAGACATGAATGACCCCAGAGAACCCAGTATTTTAAAATGCACAATGAAATGCAAAAGCCTTCCCAGAAGAGGGAATAGCATGTTCAAAGACTCAAAGCAAGCAACCTTTTGTCTTTTGATAATGACAAGGTTTTAACATTTTCAGGGTTTGTCATATTTATATTCTGCTTTTGTAAAAGAAATTATTTTGAGCGGCACCTGGGTGGCACATTTGGTTAAATGTCCAACTCTTGGTCATGATCTCATGGGGTGTGGGATCGAGCCTCATGCTGGGCTCTATTAGAGTCAATTAGAATCAACTCTATTAGAGTCTATTAGAATCTCTGCCTGAGATTCTCTCTCCTTTCCCTCATGCACTGAACTCTGTCTCTCAAATAAAGAAATACATCTTAAAAAAATTAAAATAATTTATTTTGAAGTAATCATAAACATGCAGAAGAGTTAGAAGTATGATGGAAAGGATGAAATAGTTGAAAATGAAAGTTAAAATCTCCCTTTCACCCACATTCCCCAGCTGCTAATATTTCATTGTGTTATTCCATATCTTCTCTCTGTCTTTCTCTGTCTCATAAACACACACACACACACACAGGTCTTTTTCCTTCACTATTTGAGAGCAAGCTGTAGATGTGATATCCCTTTATTTGTAAATACTCTAGTATGAATTCCCTAAAGCAAAGATAACCATGCTACAAACCTATAAGTCAGGAAGACAACATTTTTACCCCACCATCATCCGATCCAAAGATGCCACTCACATTTTGCCAACTATCCCAAACATGTTTTTCTGTCTGTTATGGTCCAGGATGCCACCCAGGAACCTGCACTGGATTGTGATGTCAGGTGTGCTATTGCCTCCAACCTGGAGTAGCCCCTACCTTTCCTGCTTCTCCTGTCCTCGATAATTTTAGAGTACTGGCCTCACATGCTGTCAATGACCCTCAACGTGATCTCCCCAGGACCAGATCCAGGTCATGCATTCCTGATGGGGATATCACGGGAATGACGCTATGCCCTTTGCAAGCACATCGACCTCTAAAGATACACAATGTCAGCCCATACTACCCATCACTGCTGAAATTAACCTTGATTACCTGGTCATGCTGGTGTGTGTCATGTTTCTCCACCATAATGATTTCATTTTTCTCTTTGTAACTATTATTCCATGGGGATGGGTATATTCTGAGATTGTGGCAATATCATGTACATCCTCAAACTGCCACCCACCTAGTTTGTGTGCCTGAATCAACACCTATCTGAATTAATGACCATAGGTCCACTGTACCCAACAACCCCTATGATGGCTGCCAAAAGGTGAGCTTCCATTTCCATTCATCTCTTCCACTTAGTAGTTTGATTTTACTATAGGGTAGAGCTTTACCTTCTCCATTGGACCCAGACATTCTTTTTTTTACTCACTATATTATAATCCCTAATCCATATTGGTTTGAAATCACAATTTTCTTAAGCTTATTCCTACAGTTAGATTGACTCCATGCTTACAGACATTCTGTTTACCATAGCATTACTGTGCATTTCTGGGTTGGCTGGAGTTTATCATCTAGAATTTCTTTAACAAGACCCTATGGGATTTCTATCCCCTAAATCCTTACACACTTCAAAATGGTTTTTCCCCCATAACAGCTTTATTTAGTTGTAATTAATAGACCCTACAATTCACTTAATTTGTACAATTCAATGGTTTTGTTTTGTTTTTTTGTATATTGACACTTGTGTAACTATCACTACAACCAAATTTAGAACATTTTTATCAATCCAAAAAGGAAGGTGGTACACATCAGTAGCCACCCTCTGTTCTCCTCACCTACCCGCCCCCGGCCCTTGTCAAAAAAGAATGTATTTTCTGTCTATGTAGACTTACCTATTGTGGATGTTTCATAAATGAAATCATATAATATGTAGTTCTCTGTGACTGGCTTATTTTCCTGGACATATTGTTTGCAAGGCTCATTCACATTGTGGTATTTCATTCCTTTTATGCTGAATAGTATTCCATTATACGGATACGCCATATTTTGCTTATTCATTTATCCATTGGTGGGTGTTAAATAGTCATTCCACTTTGAGTTGCTCTGAAAAATGCTGCTAGGAACACTCACGTACAGTCTTGAGTGTACAGTCTTGTATGTGTGGACATACACTTTCATTTGTCTTTGGTATATACCAAGGAGTGGAATTGCTGGTCATATGGTAACACCAGGTTACATCCCCACCATCAATGACTCCACATCTTCACCAACACTTATTATGTAACCTCCTCAAGGTTGACATCCTAGTGGCTATGAAGTGGTACGTCATCGTGGTTGTGATTTGTATTTCGCTGGAGGCTGATGATGTTGAATACCTTTTTAGGGGCTTCATGGCCATTTGTATCTTCTCTTCTCTGGAGAAATGTCGACTCATATCCTTTGCTTATTTCTTAAACTATGTTATTCATCATTTTATTACTCTATCTTTAGTGTTCTTTATATATTCTAGTGATAATTGTCTTGTGAGATAAATGATTTCCAAATGTTCTCTACCATTTATGGGTTGTCTTTTCACTCTCTTTTAAAGCACAAAACTTTTTAATTTGGATAAAGTCCAGTTTATTTTTCTTTGTGTTGCATGTGCTTTTGATGACATATCTAAGAAATTCTTACCTAATCCAAAATCACAAAGACTTATTTCTATGTTTTCTTACAAGAATTTTATAATTACAAAGTTATTACTTTTAAGTCTTTGATCCATCTTGAGTTAATTGTTGTATATGATATGAAGTAGGGGTCCAACTTCATTTTTTTGCATGTGAACATCCTGTTTTCCCAACACCATTTGTTCAAAAGACTAGTCTTTCTGTCACTGAATTGTTTTAGTACCTTTGTCAAAAATCAATTCCTTGTAATGTGAGGACATATTTTTAGACCTTCAGTTCTATTTCATTGATCTATATGTCTATCCTATGCCAGTACTAAAATGGTTTCCTTTTGGCTTTACACTTGAACAAAAGTTTTTCTCAGGGTATCATTTCTTACCTTGAAAAATTTTGAGTATAGTTCAACTACACCTAGCACTAAATACGGAGAAAGGCTAAGGCCCATCCAATGATTATTATCTTCAGAGTCAATGCCTAAAAGATTATTTGTCTAAATGTTCACTACTTTTTAGAATACATCTTGATTCTGAGAGCCTCATGTCAGGTTTTCCTGAGAGCATGTTGTGCTTTCATTACATGGATATGATATTTATTACGTGGAGAGGTTTCTTAAATGCTAAATCTTAAAACACATTATTCTAATTTAAGTATTTCCATCTCTTGGGGGTGACAATTATGACAGATTGGAACTTTTTTGTCTTTACTCTCTACATAGATATGTATAAACAGATGATAGGTAGATAGAAGAGAGATGGATGGATGGATAGAGAGTAAATAGGTAAGATATAGACAATACGGTAGATAGATGGTATAGACATAGATATTATAAACATACACTTAAAGAATATATATGTATATCCTTTGGTTCTGGTTTTATGTAAATTTCTGTTTCATTTTGCTTGCTTCTCTCAACTCTTTCCTCCATAATAATGACCGTGCTTCTCACCACACTATAATTCCCGTCTGCCCCGTCTCTAATGTGGCTTGTAAATTTCTGTTTTTATTTTTCTCTTCTGCTTCCCCCTTGCTGGCTTCTTTCTGCCAGCTTATGTTTCATCTCATCCTGTTGCCTTGCCCTATATTCTCTGTGCGCTTATATTTCTGCCTCAAGCTTTATTTTTTTAAAAAATGTTCCCTCAACATCTTCTTTCATGAATGAAACTACAGTGACACTCTTCCTCTGTTCAAAGACTGTTTTTCCTCTAGGCGTTTCTCATGTGCTATTTTCTCGTGCTGCTTACCTCCTGTCTTCTTGTTCAGTATTCATAAGGTCCCAGTCTCGATCCCTTTTCGAGTACACTTTGTCTTTGAAGCGAGTTTTTTTCTGGACATACCATGTGTGTAAGGATTTTGTGTTGGGAGGGTGGGGGTGGCGCCATGACTCAGGCCTAAAAGAATCCTCCCCTCTATCCTATGAAGCTGTCAGGGCTCTTGGGCGCCAGGTGAGCAGACCCCGACTCCCTTCAGCGGGTGGAGGCACGCTCCCAGTGCGTTCCTCTTGCCCCATCCTGCCTACTGACTTCTTCCTGCAGTTGCCGTGCACCTGCCCCCGTGTTGATCATTGCTGTGTGTTCCCGAGCACATCCAGAAAGAGAGTCTAACAAAACAGCATCTGTGCTTCTCTCTGAGATGCTGTGCTACGGGGTGCTTTTATCCTACTCTTCCTACTTGCCTGTAGTCTCGTTGTTAACAAAACTGTATATTCTTTTCATAATCAGCAAGTGCGTCATATTAAAAACAGAAGATTCATATGGCTGCAGGGGGATGAAAGGACCTGGGTGAGTAGGGAGCTGGATATACCAGCCAATCCCTCTGAAGTGTACCACACTAATAGCTAATGACAGGGCAACTGAGGGGGCCATAGGGTCAGGACCTGGCAAGGTAAGATGGGCCACTACAGTTAAGCAAATCACCAGGTCAAGCAGGAAAAAAAACCCTGAAACAAGGCTGGGCAGAGGGGAAGTCTTATACATCCAGATTATTATTACAACCAGAGAACTCCCAGCTTGGAGGAAACTAAGGCTCAGAGAGGTTAGGTCAATTGTCCAAAGTCCCTCCATCTTGAAAATGCCGATTAAATCATGCTCTTCCAATTTCACATCCCAAGGCTTTTCCTCTCCTTTCTGCCTCCTTATTAGTTCTCTAGCCAGGGTGACTCAGTGTAGGGTATTGCTATTAACTGGGAGTGGGAGCACAAGGGAGGGAAGGAGGCAGCTTGCAGGGAGAGATAATGAGCTCTGTTTTGGACATGATGAGTTATTGTGAGCACAGCACTCACAGCTCTACTGTTGGAATAACATGGAGGCAGAGGCATCATTTCATGTGAAAGCCCACTGTTCCTGTCACCTCGCTCCTGTCAGTCAAGCAAGGAAAAAAATAATGTTTCTAGAAACCTGCTGGTGGCTGTCTTTCTCCCAGAATGAAACCACCTAGCACAGATGACACTGGATCTCAAGGAGACGAGGCTCTGACAGCACCTGCTCTGAGTCATCCGAGGCCCAAATAGCATCGGGATCATCTCTTGGCATCCATCCGGCTCAGGGCTCTTGAATGGGGCCTTCCAGACACCTTGAAGGTTGGAGGGGGTAGGAGCAGTGACAGCCTTATTGAACCACCCAGTAGCTTCAGAGATTCACCTTCTCCACTGTGTTCTAGGCAATCAGCCTCAGGGGAATTTTACCAGGGTCGTTTTCCCCTTAGGACTGACAGGCACGGCATCCAGAACTTTTATCTGCCTTTGTGCATAGGCCAGTTTGTCAAGACTGACAAGGTGGCGGGGGTGGGTGTGGGGGCAGATGTCCAACAACAATAACAAAACCACCACCAGAATACATCCAGTCAAACTAACTAATGGCAACTTGGGTGAGATTAAATTTTTGAACAGGAGGTAATTGCTAATTCTCAAGCCTATTTTACAAGTGTACCAGTATGAAAAATGAGGCTACCCCTTTTTTTTTTAATCACAAAGACTGACTTACGTGTGTCAGATTTAGATTCAAATCCAGACTTTACCACTTAGCAGTTCTGTATCCTTTGGGAAATAATTTAGTTTCTAAACCTCAACTTTCTCATAATAAAATGGACAGGATAAGCAATCTCATGACATTCTTGCTAGGATTCTATTAAATGCGATAATGTGGACAAAATACCCAGCTGGAGCATAGCCAAGCATAAAATAAATGGCAACTCTCATCAATATTCTTTCACAGAATACAATACGCAATTCCCCACAAAGAAAGTGTACCACGCACATGACTCCAGTGTGATGGTAGCTCATAAGATGTGGCTCCAATGGCGCATTTGGATGTCTGGTTTGATCCTCCTTTACAACAGTGCAGATAAACTCTGTGCTCCGGCATTCATGCAAATGGGACCTTTATCAATACACAGCAGTGACAACGTGTTCCAGTTATGGGTCACCTGCAGAGTGTCAGCAGAAGAGAACAGACACCCTTTTTGTTTTATGTATCAATAGGTCCCCAGCATCGAGTACCTAAATAGGGTCTTAATATACATTTTAGATGGAATAAATGAATTGTCTATTTGCCCAACACCATAGAAGTAGCTTTGCAGACTTTGCTTCTTTTAATTCTGGACGCCCGTGAAAACTAACAGAGCCTGTATCTGTCAGGATTGGCTAGGTTATGCTATAGTAACAAATATCCCTCCTGTCTTAGCAGCTTAGAGTTTCTGATTCATTCATTCTACATGTCTAATGATTCAGCTGGCAGCATTGCTCCCCAGTTTCCTCAGCCCCAGATCTAGATAACAGAGCAGCCACCTTTGCCAGTCTCAGGGCACAGAGAAGGAGCAGAGTGACTCACAATCTGGCTGGTGGCTCCCATCCCGAAGTGATGCGGGTTTCTTATGCTCCCCTGTCACCAGCCAAGCATGCCACCTGGCCCTGCCTAAAATCAAAGAGGATGTGTTGAAGGTAGTGCAACCTTTGTCAACTGCCTCAGAGAAGCAGGCAATGTTTGGGAATGGTTTTTCCACAAGGGAAATTGAGACTCTTGGTTAAGCAACTAAGCCAGGTGTAAGGAAGTGAATCATGGTCTGTCTGACTCCAGAGCACATTGCGTCCCATTTGTCTTTTTGGTCTGCCTGCTTCTCATGTTTTCATGGAGCCAAATATTTGGTCTCTCCAGGAAATCTGCTTTTCCCTAGATTTAAATAGACTGAGCAAATAGAACCAGGTTGCTAATTCAGATAACTATTAAATTCCGGCGAACTGACTCCTAGGCAGAAAGACTCTCTCCAGAACCCAGGAATAGCTGGTTGTCAAGGCCCCACATGACACCCAGAAGCTGGCCTTTGTCACTCTGATGTGGCACAGATTTCCAGGCCAAGTGCCAAATGCTGTCAGGATTTGTGGTGGAGACGTCCCTGCAATCCAGGCAGATATTCTACTGGTAATCCAAATCCAGGCCTGCTTTTCCCAAATGGCTTGCTGGTCTAGTTTCCTGAGCAATCACTGCCTTGCAAAAACAAAATGCAGATCTTGTTACTGATGCTCCCATTCCAGAAAACTCATAGAACATCTCTACTTATATAAATGCGATGGAGGAAGAAAGAGCATATACCTCTTTTTCTTTCTAAAACACTGAGTAACTCATTTTTCACCAAGGGACATTTCCAAAAAGAAAAGTTGTTTCAGTTCAACCCTTTTTAATTTTTTTCAGTCATGGAGTCAGAGTTTGGGTTCGATTAGGTAAAAGCACTATGGAAATGTACGTGCAACACCGAGGTCTGGAATCACTAGCCTCCGTGTGTTCAGCCCCTGAAGCCTCATCTGAGCCATTTATGAGAATCTGAGGCTTAGCCACTGCTTTTAGCTTTTTCTCTTCCTAGCCTTCTCTTATTGATGTGTTCAAAGAAAATCAAATGGTCATCACAAGTGAGACAGAAGCAGATGGAAAAGGCGAAAAAGAAATGTGAATCCATTCAAGACTTAATTCAGTGGCTCTCAACTAGAGGTGCGAATCTGCGCCATTTGCACACATTTTATAATATCTATCTGCCCAGGATTCATCCCAAAGCAATGAATCAGAGATCCAGGTATGGCCCCCCAGACACTTCTATTCTCAAAGTCTCAGGGTGTCACTTTCAGGTTGAGAACCACTGAATGAGATCATCAAACTTTGAGTGGTTGAGCCGGTGCCTGTTCCTAACCTCCCTGCCTCCCCTTTATTACTTTACATGTATTGTTCTCATCAAATGAATGATGCATTTGTAGATGTTATGTTGAGGTAAGGGTATATTTATTATGTTAAACCCTAGAAGCTTCTAGATGCTAATTAAGGTCACTTTCAATGTTCATAAGTCTGCTAGAATAATAACCCTCACTTGTCAAGCAGTGTGGCCTTATCACATTCCCTGTGATAGGTGTGGGAGGGGATGGTTGTCTCACACGTGACTCCTGCCACATCCGATACCTCTGCCTGGTTCAGCACCCTTATTTGGGTCATCTGCAGGGGGTATGGATCTATCCCTCAGCTCTGGATTTTCTGGCTCTGGCAATGCTGCATGTCCCACCCCCACACACCTCCAGATCCCTGGCTTTGACCTTCCTTGCTGGTTTGCAGGAAAATGATTCTCCCTTTCTTATTGGTTATTCATTTTGGAGCTGAGGGTGCGGGGAGAGGGCATGTAGGTCTCCAAGGCTGAGTTGCACTGAGTGTGAGAGACCCAGCATTCCATGTCACCCCGCAATAATTCTTTCCCTGGTACTCAGGCCCCGACGGTCCATCTAGTTGGACTATCATGCCCGACTCCTTCATTTGTGGCATTTTATCTGTCCTCCTTCCTGCAAGTGAGTTTCCGTTGCTTTTCCATATGTAGGCTATTTCAGAACCTTTCTTAAACCTACATTTTGGATTCCATTCCCATGATGTGGTTTGCCTCCAGGGAAGGCACAGAGGCAGGATCTTTGCTGAAGATGAGGGGCTTCCACAGTGTCAACCCCCAGACTCACAGGGGTAAAGCTGGTAGCACAGATTGGAAAGTGGATTCATGGGGAGGGCTCTGGCTAGAACTGAGACTAGGATTTTCCTTTGACACTCTTCTCCAAAGGACTCAGTGTCTGGAGAACTTTTCATCGTAGAAGCACCATGGCAACTTTCCCAGGAAAAGGGAACAGTGCAGCAGGAAAGCAGAGTGTTGCCTCCTGCCTCAGTTTCCACTTTGTAACACTTGGTAGCTTTCCATTCTAAACGGAGCTCTGAGATAAATCTGCATATACAGCAATTTAAAAGGAAGCTGGGAGAAGCTATTCTATGGCTTTGCAGATCCAGGGTACCCAAAGAGGCAGAGTAAGGTGTGATGGGGGAATACTCTGGAGATGGATCCTCACAAAGGGCTGTGGAGCTGAGTCTCATCCCCAGAGGAGGTGAGGGAAAGGGGGCTTTAAAGCACCATTCAAGGCTTACAAATGTGTTCCTGCTTTCAGGAAACACAGGAGACTGATGTCTGAGAACAGGAACACGGATTGTAGACTACATCAGATTTCCAACGTGAAAGGTCGCAGGCGGAGATGGGAGGGGATGACTGGCCCTTTGCCTTGGCGGTGGTGCCTGGGGTAGATGGCATTGGGACTGGCCACCAAAGGGTCTTCAGGGACACGGGGAGTATGAGTGTTCTGTGGCGCAAACACAGGCGACACTGAACAAAAAGAAACCATGGGGTCATCTTGGGTCCTTTTCCATCAGGCTACCCAGAGGGACGAGGAATCCCAGCAGAAAGAGGTTGGAGGACCACGGCAGGATGGCCAGGGATGAAGAAAAATGGTAAGTCATGACCTGGGACAGAAACATTCACCCCAAGGGTAGCCCTGGTGGTGCAGCCATTTAGCGCCGCCTTCAGCTCAGGGCCTGATCCTGGAGACCCGGGATCGAGTCCCAGGTAGGGCCCCCTGCATGGAGCCTGCTTCTCCCTCTGCCTGTGTCTGCCTCTCTCTCTCTCGAATAAATAAAGAAAAGAAAAGAAAAGAAAAGAAAAGAAAAGAAAAGAAAAGAAAAGAAAAGAAACATTCACCCCAGTCCCCAGGTCAAGGTAGCCACCCAGTCTTCTAAAGAAGCAACAACTAGAAAATGTGAGCAGACACAAAGCAGAAACCAGATGATGTCAGAACTAGTTCAAAGAACACCTTTCCAGCCCGTCTTTCTCCCGGATGCACAGACACTGCAGCTGTGGAGGCCAAGGGTTCGGGGGAAGAGAAATTTGAATCCACTGGCTCCTGTGCCCCCCTCCTCCTGTAGGCTTCCAGACAAGTCCAGAGTCTCTATTTAAATTATGGTGTGGGCCTTTATTCGAGTTTCTGAATTGATATGTATTTGTGATTTCAAGCAATATTTAGATGTTCTACTATCTGAGAGTGAGCAGAGAAAGCAAAGACTTGCCCACTAGGAGAAATATCTAAGATGACCCCATGAACTAAAGTTTAAAGGGACAGTGAGAGACAATAACATTGTGGTGTGCTCACCGACCTACGTGTCTCCATACAATTTTTGACAGGAATCTGAAGGCAGAAGTAAGCGGAAACCCATATGCTCTGAGCTGTGCTTCTCGAATTGCCTTTTATGAATTTCACATATTATTTTTAAAAAGTAAATCAAGGGGAGGGACTCCAGTCCATGCTTGTACTAGAATTTGGAGGAGTCAATTGGAGAGTTGTGGTGCCCCGGAGGGACAGGCTCATGAGTCCCAGGAATGAGGTGAAATTCAAGGCCTGGGGGACCATTTGGACACACACTTCCTGGTGGTAAAAATCTATACTTTGTATGTGTGGCCTCTGTTGGTTTGCTAACCCCTCAGGAGCTTCCTGGGTATGATCTGAAACCAGCCCCTGTTCTCAGAGAGGAGGGAGAGACCAAAGAAAGAGGCAGGCCACTCCAGATGGGTAGGCGGAAGGTTTCCTAAGCAAGAGGACTTACCTACAAGGCTCATCTTGGGCTCTGCATCAAGCCAGTACCCGAGGGAGTATCTAAGTCAATACTACTGTAGTAACACTGTGTGGTGACAGATGGTACCTACGCTTTCCGTGGTTAGCAATTGTTGAATCACCACGTTGGACGTCAGAAACTAATATAATATTATATGTCAGTATTACTTCAATTAAAAATAAAAATTGAAAAAATGTGTAAAGTTTATATAGAAACCTTAACTGGGTTCTGTAGCAGGTGCTCTCAAGGCTGTGGCCCCCTGAGCAGCCTCTGGGAGTGAGAAAGGTGGGCAGGAATGCACATGCCCAGGACGGGACAAGGGGCGAGGAGCTTCCCTCATTGCTTGGGTCCCACTCGTGGGTCAGCCGGTGATCACCTCTTCTGGAGGACTTCCTCCAACAACCTCCAGTAGAGAACCAAACTGCCACTTTAATCAAACTTTCCCAGGAGGCCCCAGGAATCATACAGAGAGCACAGAGGCGGAGCTGGGGGGAAGGTAATGTTCACCTGGAGCTCGACTTTGGAGGATGGCACGGATGCACCGGCCACTTTGAATGCAGCTGCACCCCATCGGGATATTTATGCGTTGTAACTTTCACTGGGTAAACAGGTTGGAAACACAAACACTATTAAAATCTAATCAGTAGAAAAC
The DNA here is from genome assembly GCF_018345385.1 of Vulpes lagopus. Classification (NCBI taxonomy): domain Eukaryota; kingdom Metazoa; phylum Chordata; class Mammalia; order Carnivora; family Canidae; genus Vulpes; species Vulpes lagopus. The sequence goes on along the minus strand of NC_054826.1, from coordinate 93,389,844 downwards.
ATAGCTAAAGGGCAGATTGACTTCAAGAGCCTCGGTTAAGTATACAAAATTGCAATATGCCTTTGGTTTGTTTCCACCTTTTGCCCAGAGCTAACCCATGGACAATGTCAACCTGTGGTGTCATTTGGGAGACGATTTGACTTCCGTTGGAAAACAGGTCAATGGTATTGATCTGAAACTTCGTGACACTGCCCGTTGGTACTGATAAGCAGTGTGCGGTCAGACTTCTTTCCGGCGGCTGCCCTTTCAGAACTGTGGGGTGGCAGGCAAGTCTGGCCTGGCACAGTGCCCCAGAATTATGGACTTCTGCTTGGAAGCTTCTACTCCATTAGGAGAGGCTCTTGCTCTTGCAACGGTCTGGGCAACTCTGTGGATGCTGTCTTTCAGCAAGTGGCCTTATGAACTTGGAGGGACCTTGAGATCAGAACCCAGTAGACTCGGTCTGAATTTTGACTGCCACTGGCCTAGCACCTAATGGTGCTGATTCTCTACAGGGCTGCCTCTAAAGCTTGAAGGCTTGAAGTCTTGTTCTGAGGATTAAATAAGTTTTATATTCGAAAACTTTTTTGCACAGTGCTTGGCACATAGCAGGCCTTCAACAGATGATAGCTGATCTTTATAAGTCTATTTTTATAACAACACAATAACTCTGGAAGTTCACTACTAAGATGCCCTATCTCATAAAGAAATAATTTTTTAAAGATTTTATTTATTTATTTATTTATTCATTTATTTATTTGAGAGACAGCATGAACAGGGGAGCAAGGGAAGGAGAGGCAGAGAAAAAGGGAGAAGCAGGCTTTCCACTGAGCAGGAAGCCCGACGCAGGGCTCAATCCCAGGACCCTGAGATCAGGACCCGGGCTGAAGGCAGAAGCTTAACCCACTGAGCCACCCAGGCGCCCCTAAAGATATCATTCTTGAATAGGAGTCAGTGGTTGTGAGTTGATGGATGATCAATCCCCAAACTACTTAAAGTCCAGGAAGTAAAAAATTGGCGGCATTGTGCAATTAAAGAAAACGTAACATCCAGCCCATTTCAGAATGCTCACGGCATCATATTTCCATAAACACTAAAATTGGAGAAAGATTCTTGAAAGCTCTGTCTCTACTGTTCCACTCCCTTTCACCTGGCAGCCAGCCTTCTTAAATATGCCTCCACTTCTCATCTTCCTTTTGAAAGGTTTGTTGAGTGAGCCACTGACATTTTTAAGGCAACCCTGGAAACACCCGAGTGGGCAAAGCACAGTGTTACTAACAGAGGGTGTTAAACAGATAAATTGTGGACTGAGAGAGATAAAATTATATGTGAGTGTAAAGGGAGAGTTGCCGTGAGAGGTTATTTGAAGCATTTCTGTAGAGCCTGCAGCTTTTCAGGTGTCTAGCAAGAAGAGGCTGCAAAGCAACCAAAATGTTTACTTGGGGTCCCAGGGATTGCCATCCGGGAGACAAAGGGTCGCAGGAAATTGGAAGTGTGCTCAAAACTGCAAGCAGGCAAAACCCATAAGGTTACATAACTTGTTTTGAAAGAATTGTGCTCAGCAATGACAGAGTTAAGCCACCTAATAAACCCTCCTTACCTAAGCTAACAGCTGTTACATTATCTCTATTTCAGTCCAGGCAGAAGGACCTGCTCCAGGAGGTGGGCGAGTTGCAGTTGACAAAAATCAGAAGTCCACATGTTCCAGAGATCGAAACAGGAGATGTGCCTGGTCCAGCTTCCTCAATATCCCCGGGAGCCTATTTTGAATGACTTTTAGCCTTGCTTACTTCACTTTGGAATCTCCTTTCACACAGCACAAGCTTTCCAGCTGGGAGAGCACTTTTTTTTCCCTCCCTGCAGTTCCTTAAAAATGTTCCTTATGTAATGAGTTAATTCCTCTGCCAAGAGCTCTCAAGAGCAGATACTCACTGCAACAGCTGCCAGCCTCCGTCTTCCAAATCAGTGTCATGATTTTGAGCCCTTCTCCCCTTTGATCGCTCTGTCCTGGAGCCTCCTGAGCTTCTCCACGTCTCCTTCTCGCTCTTCCATGTGGGCGCCAGCCTGTGTCGACATGGCTGGGGTCTCTGTGGACTCCTGTTGACTCTTAAGCCTGGGGTGTGGACCCACCCCATATCAAGCAGCCCCAGCTTGATATGTCAACAACCTTTCTCTTCAAAAACTTAAAGGCAGCCCTTTCTGTTTATCCTCATCATACCAGCGTTTCATGACTGTAGCCGTGTTCCAGACTCTGTATCAGAGGTTTTACATTGGAGCGCCAGGGTGGCTCAGCAGGTGAAACACCTGACTCTTGATCTCAGTTCAGCTCGTGTTCTCAGGGGCATGAATTCAAGCCCTATGTTGGGCTTGGAGCTTACTTTAAAAAAGAAAAGAAAACCGTTTTACATTTGTCACCTCATTTAATCTCTAAACCAGGAGTTAGCAAACTGTTTCCATAGAGGGCCAGACAGTGACTCTTTTCGGTTTTAGGAGCTCTGTGGCGGCTACTTACCTGTGTCACCTTAGCACAAAAATAACCATAGACAGTAGGTAAACAAAGCATGGCTTTGTGCCAACAAAACTTTATTTAGATAAATGTTCAGCAGCATAGTCTTGGCGGACAAGACTCCTCCTCTAAATGACCCTTTGAAGTAGGCATGGTCTAGAACACTCTAGAACGAGAAGACTTGTTCTACAATGGAAAACATGAAGCATAGAGAAAAGATTAAGCAAATTTCCAAAGATCATGCAGGTTGTATGTGGCCAGCCAAGGTGTTTTTGATTCCAGCACCCATGTACACACCACATGGAAATCTCTGCAAATAATGAAGACATGTACCTCAGAAGAGAGAGAAGGAAGACAGATGCTTTCCTCCGCAACCTGCCCCTTTGGCATTATTACAGGCTTCTCCCTAGGATCTCTTCAGCTCCACAGTAGCCTCTATTTTTTCCTCATGGGATGGAATCCTGCTCAGGGCAGCTAATTAATTGCTCTTGGTGCTCTGACATGGGTGTCAGACTGTTGCTAGCTATTCTGCATTGAAATGCAACTTCCAGAAAGTTTTCCAATAAACACAACAGCTTTTTCATACTTAGCCTGGAAGTTGAGTAATAGTTTTTATTTTTTAAAAGATTTTATTTACTTATTTGAGAGAGAGAGCACAAGCAGGGGGAGCGGCAGGCAGAGGGAGAGGGAGAAGCAGGCTCCCCCACTGAGCAGGGAGCCTGACACGGGGCTCGATCCCAGGGCCCCAGGATCATGACCTGAGCTGAAGGCGGACACAACCACCTGAGCCACCCAGGTGCTGCAGTAATATGTTTTAGTGCATATGTTAATGGCATTTAGGAATTTAAGAAATTCTGAGTGTATGTGCATGTGTGTCTGCATATACACAACAGACATGGAGCTTAGTCCTGGGAATGCACTATAAAATAATGACAAATTCAGACCTTGTTCCTGCCTTGGTGAAATACCATCTAGACACATGTGATTGACTCCATGTTGCTTAGATCTATGCAGTTTGGCCCTTGTCTGCATTATTTGGATTGACCTTCACAACCTGAACGAGGCATCAGTTACCCCATTTTAATGGTAAGATCAGGCTGGGAGATGCAGGGACCTGGCACACAGTGACGACTTTGGTGGTGGAGCGGTCTTTGGCTTGGGGCTTCTGACCCCTGCCCTGTGCCCCATACAGCACACCTTGCAGCTCTGCTTCTCCCAGAGCCATGCTCTGCACCATTCGGCTTTACTCCTGCACCCCCAGCTGGCAGTGTCTTTGTCTGAACTTTATATAACCTGGCTCCTTTCCAGGCCCTCTGGCAGCCATCCCAGTTCTTGGTTTCTATCTGCCCAGCATCTCCCAGGTTCCCTTCTGAAGCTCTTATCCTTCTCTGGCAGCCAAATGCCCTCTATTTTATTTTCTCCCTAGGGCACACTCATAGGATGGAGAAAAGCCGAGAGATTGTTCACTTTCTTAACAGGAGCTGCTTTCAATTCAGCCACAGCTGCTACACGTTTCAGAAGTAAGATGGATCCCAAGACAGATGGCTCAGCAGCGACTATTTTAAGCCCGAGAGTCACAAGAACAGATCCAAAATAACTCAGTCCAGCAGGGGTCAAACACAGAGCAGAGCTGCTGGCTTTGGAGAAAGCGTGACCCCAGGTTTTTGGAGTCACCAAGTGAGTCAGCCCTGGTGTTTTCTAGTTAATAAGACTTCTTCGGCACAGTTCTTATGCTGATGTTTCAGGACTGAGTCAACTGTATGTTCAGCTGCTGCTCTCAAAAAATCTGCCTCTGATGGCTTCAAAGCTCTTATTTGAATATTTGTTACTGCTACTGAGATTCCTACCAGGGGAAACTCTGTTCCCCTGTGTATCAGTCAGCTAATTGTAACAATGATGCTGTGTAAGATTCTAGCAATGATTATTTATTCCCTTTCATGTGCCTTAACTTGGCTGGGGTTCAGCTGATCTGGACTTAGCCTAGTTAATCTTGGCTTCAGGTTGCAAATTTGCTTCTGCTGCAACACCCACCTTTCATCCTTGTTGGGCCAGAGGGTAGAAATGCAAGAGGAAAAGTCTCACTATGCTTGCTAGTTTCAAGCCTTCGTTTGCATATGTCTGCTAAGAATCACATTAGCCAGAGCACTTCATGTGGACAAGCCCAATATCAGTGAGGTAGGAAAAGCCCCCACAGATGATGGGGCAGGGAGGGCCTGTGAAGTCACAGGTGTGGCTAGGAGAGTGAAGAATTAGGAGCAACATTGGTACCCATTACTCCTGGGCTGCAGAGCACTTGGCAAAGAGGGCTGTATAGAGGGGCAGCAGAGAAACCTGGTGATCTTTCCCTGTTGAGCAGCTATGGCTGCTCATTTTCCTTATCACTCAAGAGTCAGAGTGGAGTCAGAGCCATGACAGATGGCCTGACTTCTCCCTTTGGGATGGCCTTAAACTATCTCTGCCCTCTTTTGTAAAGACTGGCCTTCTGACCCTTGAGTGGGCTGCCCGATGCTGTTGAAGGAACATTTTAATAGATTTGGCAAGTCCAGAGATACAAATAGGATGAGTGAGTAATTGGAGAGCCTGTGTGGTACAGTGGGTTAATCTGACTCATGCTTTCAGCTTAGGTTATGATCTTGCGGTCATGAAATCAAGCCCCGTGTCGGGCTCCATGCTCAGCACAGCCTGCTTGAGATTTTCCCTCTCCCTCTGCCCCTCCTGCTTGTGCCCTCATTCTCAGTCTCTCATCAATCAATCAATCAATCAATCAATCAATCTTTAAAAAAAAATGATGGGTAAATAGAGGGTGATTTAAAGTCTTGAGTTCATTTATTTGCGTACGTCTGTCCCTGCACATAAAAAATCTTGAGTTTCAATGACTATACCAGAGAAGTGGGCTTCCAGGAGCTTGCTGGAGATGACGGCACATTCAAGGTGAAGCTATCTTGCATCTGAGGCCATCATAACGGGTGCAGGCTGGCAATGGGGGCAGACATTCTATGTATAGTATTTTCACATATAAAGAGCATATAACACTAGTCAGTGGCATTGATAGAATCACACAGTGCTTCTCACTGCGCCTACCCCTGTCCAGCACACTGAGCCTTGGTGAAAGGGGCATTTGGCTTCAGAGTCACGGGGGCAATAATGCAATGCCATCTGCCTTCCATTACTCCCTATGCCACTGCCCTCCTTTACACGTTTATGGCATTTGTCACTGTATGACATACATTTGTGTATTCACTTATTGATTGCCTGGCTCTTCCACTGCTCCTCATGGGCAAAAACTCCATTCATCTCATTCAGGATTATATCCCCAGAACCTAGACTCTGACATGTAGTATTAGTCAAAAAGGAGTTCAATTAGACATTTGTGAAATAAATACATAGTCTTGCCTCATTGTGTGAAACAGAGTATTCATTTCCTCCCTTCCTTCTTTCTCTCTTTCCTTTCTTCCTTCTATCTGTCCTTCCTCTGGATGTATGTTGAAGGCCCCACCTAAGACTCTACTTCATCTTTCCCAATGTGCACTGTAAACTTCCTTTTAGCTATATCAACATTTAGGGCCAACTAGTGATTTTAGAGGAAACAAATCAGTCTTGGCTCATGGAGGCCCGACCTTTGGAAACTCAGATGTGAAGACATTAAGGTCTCAGAAAGAAGGGGATCACCATTAGATATCTATCTATCTGTCTATCTATTTATCTATATAATTATAGATTTTATTTATTTCTTCGAGAGAGTGAGAGAGAGAGCATGAGCAAGAGGAGGGACAGAAGGAGAAGCAGACTCCCCGCTGAGCAAGGTACCTGCCATGGGGATCAATCCTGGGACCCTGGGATCATGATCTGAGCCAAAGGCAGCCGCTTAACTGCCTGAGCCACCCAGGCCCCCCTGGATATTGAGAAATTGTCTCTCTTTTCCTTCATAGAGAAATATTGGAAATGAGTGAAGAGCAGAGGTTTAGCTCTCCCAAATGCCAGCATGATACACAGAGCAATGGCCCCTCCGTGATACCCACAGTCTAATCACATTCAGATCCTGTAAATATGTTAGATCACATGGCAAAGAGGGAATTAAGGTTGCAAATGGAATTAAGTTTTCTAATCAGTTGACCTCGAGATAAGGAGATTATCTGGATTATGTGAGTGGGCCCAAAGTTAAAAATTGGGTGGATCCAATTGTTAAAAAATAAAGGATTTTGAGGGGAAAGAAAGAGGCAGAAGATCAGTGTCAGAATGACATTATGTGAGGATGATTCAACTAGCCATCTCTGGCTTTCAAGATGGGAGGAGGCCCTTAGCCTCAGAATGTGGAAGCCGGAAAAGGCAAGAAAACCGATCTTCCTCTAAAAACCTCCAGAAATGAACGCACCCCTGTTGGCACCCTGTTAGTCCATTTTGGACCTAATGGCCTCTAGAACTCCGAGATAATGATTTTGCACTGTTTTCAGCCCCTATGTTTTTACGGTTTTAATTTTTTTACAACAGCAATAGGAAACTAATATGCCGGTTTACTGATGGGATGATGTTTTAATCTTTAAAACCAAGGGGACTGAACTCGATGGCGCCAACAATTTTTCCAGTTCTAATTTCCTCTCATTAGAAAACTCTTCATTTCTGCAAACTGTCAAGGAGGCATAACAGGGAAATGACTGGAAGTTGGAGTCGGGCTGAGACAGGGTGACTTGTGTTCCTTAGCTCATTCCGAGCCTGTTTGCTCACTGGGAACACCATCATTCTCTTCCCATGGGCATGGTGTAGAGGTCATCAATCATGGCTCAGGCCATTTTACTGTTTCCCTTGCTGCTTCCTGTCAGTCTTCCTTTCTGTAGTAAAGGCAGGGAGAGCATGGTACACACGTATGGGACAGAAAAGACACTGGCTTAAGCTTAGCTGAAGGAACCTCTGTGGGTTTGGTTGTTGGCTTTGTGGGCTTCACACTATCTCTATCATGTCTACTTCTTGTTGTCCTTTCTGTGTCAGAACAACGGTGGTCAAGGAACATCCCTCTGGGCTAGACTCTGACTTCCTCCAACAGTAGTTTCTACTTCAAAAAGTGCTCCAAATACAGGCAGGGGTGATGGCTGGGATCCTTGGGGAGACACTGATTCAGGAGAGAGTCCAAGGCAAATATACTCAATGGGGTTGTATCTATTGCAAGGCTCCTGGTTGGGATCTGAACAGAAGAATCTAAGGAGAGGAGGTAATTCACGCTGAACAAGGAGGGAGTTTGGAAGGTTACAAACCTTCAGGGTAACCTCAGTCAGAGGCAAATGACCAATCGACCACAGGGTTCAATTTGATGAACTACAGGGAAATACTCCCAGGGCACCTGGGTGGCTCAGTGGATGAACATCTGACTTTGGCTCAGGTCGGAATCCTGGGGTCCTGGGATCGAGTCCCACATCGGGCTCCCTGCATGGAGCCTGCTTTTCCTTCTGCCTGTATCTCTGCCTCTCTCTCTGTGTCTCTCATGAATAAATAAATAAAATCTGAAAAAAAAAAAAGACTCCCATTCCAAGTGATTCTTAACTCTCTGCGCTCACACTATTTTTTTATTTATTTTAAATTTTTATTTATTTATTTAAGATTTTTTCTTTATTTATTCATGAGAGACGCACACACACAGAGAGAGGCAGAGATATAGCCCGATGTGGGACTATATCCTGGGACCCTGGGATCTTGCCCTGGGCCGAAGGCAAGCACCAAACCGTTGAGCCACCCAGGCATCCCTCACTCTATTTTTTTTTAAGTACTTTTTATAAAAGTTAAATTTTTTAAAGTTCATTTTCCTTTTTTTTTTTTTTTAAAGGTTTTGTTTATTTATTCATGAGAGACACACAGAGAGAGGCAGAGACACAGGCAGAGGGAGAAGCAGGCTCCCTGCAGGGAGCCCAAAATGGAAATCAATCCCCAGACTGGGGGATCACACCCTGAGTCGAAGGCAGGCACTAAACCGCTGAGCCACTTAGGCATCCCTAAAGTTCATTTTCCATCCAAAACTAATTTATATTTTTTGTAGGTACTTTACACTATCTAAAGTGGTTCTGTACTTTTATTTAACAGACAATAAAGGCTGATATTTTATATTAGAGATCAAATTTAGACATGAGAATACTACACATACTTCTGAAAAGGTGGCCCAGCTAGCTCAACCCATTAAATAGTTGGGATGTTATCCTTGCTGAGAGCTAGAAACTTGGGAGGGCAGATGCATGCAGATTCTCCAAAAAATGAGGAAGTTTGACATACAGGATGAAGGAAAGGGAGGTAGCAGAGCTGGGGGGACAGAAAGAAGACCCCTCTGGGAGCCAGGGGCTTTCTCAGCCAGCTTTTCCATTAAGGAGCCAAGTCCACCTCTCCATCCTTTGAATCCAGGCTGGCCTTTTGACTTGCTTGACTGTGGCAGAAATGATACCACTTACATTCCCCAGGCCTCAAAAGACTTGCCACTTCATCTCTTGCCATTCTTGGGAAGCCTGCAGCCATCACTGTGGGAATCAGTCAGGGTTAACCTGCTGACTGACAGGAGTGTGTGGCTCAGTTCCTCTGACCCCTAGCCAATCACCAGCCAACCACATCATGCAACTGAAGCCTTCTATTGTCTGCTCACCGTAAACATGAAGTGAGCCCAACCCACAGCCACAGAAGTGTCCAGCCGCAGTCAGCCCAAAATGCCAGCCCATGTGAGCTATAAATGATGGAGGACTTTATTTTAAAGATTTTGTTTATTTATTCATGAGAGACACACAGAGAGAGGCAGAGACACAGGCAGAGGGAGAAGCAGGCTCCCCATGGGAAGCATGATGTGAGACTTGATCCCAGGACCCCTGAACCAAAGGCAGGAGCTTAACCAACTGAGCCACCCAGGTGTCCCTAAATGATGGAGTTTTAAGCCACCAATTTGGAGGCTTACTTTTTTAATACGGCAAAAGCTAATTGATTAACTTGCCACTGCAGAAGGAAACCTGGAATTATTGGGGTTTTACTTACAAGGACATTGTCAAGGACACTCAATGGTTAACTGAAGCTCTCCCAGGGGCCTCGTTTAGAGCTGGGAGAGGAAAGCTGTGCTGGCTGAGTGTCTGGCCCAGGGTGGAGGGAAGCTGTTTGAAATTCCAATTCATTCTCTCCTACTGGTGGACAACAATGACCCTGTGCTCTTAGCAAACTGTGCTTTTTTTCATTATAGTAGTCACTGAAAGGGTAGAAAAATCAACATGGCCTCAAGTGATGGCTTTGCTCATTGTTCACTGCTGAAAGAGGTTTCGCCTTAGAATATACAGGCTGAATATCCCAATCTGAATTCTCTGATTAGAAGAGAATGTCTCCCCACCAACAACCCCACCCCACCCAGCACTGCGCCAGCGACGATGGGCACCACCCTGGAGACAGTGAGTGTTATTGGCTGGCGAGCCTGGAAAGAGATTTTTCTGAAGCAGAGACCCTGGCTCTCTATTTCTAGATGCAGGTTCTTGTGTCATTGCTTCTTTTTTGGAAATAGAGCTCCCATTGACATCAAAAAGAATCTTTCTCAAAGTGTGGAGAAACCGCAGGGTGGGCAGCGGGGTTCTCCCAGCGGCAGAGAATCAGCTCCTGATGCATTGACTGGAGATCAAATTGGGTTAAATGCCCCCTTCCAAGCAAGCCTGGAAAATTCTCCAACACGAGGTCTTTCATGCGTTAGACCTCGAATGAAGGGCAAGCCTCAAAGCCTGGCCTAGTTCTAAAATTAGATCAGTAATTTTATCCGAGAATGCAAGCGCACAGTGAATACTTCTGGTTTTCCTTCTCGTCTCATGCCCGAGTGGGGAGGATTAGGGCTACATTTGTGCCTTGACAATTTTGAGAAGGTGTCATGTGGATATTTCTCAGTGAAAAGAGCAAAAGTAATAGGAGACCAGCTTAAAATGTCAAGTCACATTATTGGCAGACACCTAAGGTGATCTTTGCTGCTTTTTCCCTGCTCTTAATTCAAGCAACATTACATGTGCTATGACAACAGAGAGCAGTTTGGAACAGACTGCTTGATCTCCGCGAGCTGGCTGCCACAAGGACAATCTGAATGGTCCTTCATGCATTTTATCATCCTTAAAGGGGTGCTTATTCTCTGGGGGTCGGTTTATATGCTCTAAGAGCCATAGCAACAGAGAAGGAGTAAAAGGCTCTTGGTGTGCTTAGAGTTGATTTTAAATATTTTAAAAGTTAAATGAATATATGCATATGTATGCACACACACACACACACACACACACACACACACACACAAACACACACACCCCAAAACTCCACATTCTAAAATATCAGCTGCCTTTCTTTGGGGATTGAATTATTTCAGCCCATCCTATCAAATGTGGAAAAGAAGGTCTAGTTGGGGGGCGCCTGGGTGGCCTAGTTAGTTGAGTGTCTGACTCTTGGTTTTGGCTCAGGTCATGATCTCAAGGTCGTGAGATCGAGCCCCGAGTTGGGCTCCACATTCAGCGTGGAGTCTGCTTGAGATTCTTGCTCCCTCTCCCTCTGCCCCTCCCCCTCTACTCTCTCTCAGATAAATAAATAAATCTTTTTTAAAAAGGTCTAATTGGCAATCATCTATCTATCATCTATCTATCTATCATCTATCTAATCATCTATCATCTTCATTTAATAAAAAAGAGCAAAGTAATTAGTGGTTAGGTTATAAACACAGTGTGTTAAGGTCTCAGGGAGAACAAGCAGGACCCGCTCACCCAGCTCTGGAATTCAAAGGTCCCCCTGAACGGGCACGGGACTGGCCAAGCCAGCAGACTGAATGGCCACATTGGGAGAGGCCAGCAACTCTGTAGTGATTTTTCAGTACAGTCGCTGCAGAATGCAGATGTTTCGATGAAGATTTTCAGAACAATCCATGTGCTCTTGAGGCGAATCTTGGACTTACCTGTCTCCCTTATAACCTGAAAAGCAAGGCACGGGGGTTTGATTGAATTGCCTAGTAATTCTGTCATGAACTGCACTGCTTTTTTCTCCCTTGAACACATTACTGATGGTAACAAGGGAGTTATTTTCAATCAAAGCATGCTCCAACGAAAAAGATTTCTCCTAACATTGTGATCCCTTCCTCTGAAATCCATTTCAGATTGGCGGATAAAATGTGATTATATTTACACTTCCCTGACACAATTCAGGCAGCAAAATAACAGCCTGCCGGAGACATTTTTCTCCTTCATATTTAGATCTGTCAGTGCTGTAGTGGTGGGGGAACGGGGAGGGGTGCCAGAGGCAGCTGGGGTTGGCGATATGGTTTAGTTGGCTCACAAATAGAGACGTCCTGGGCACTGCGTGTCTATCTCTTTCTCCCTCGTCTCAGAGTTCCTTGAACGCCATCCTGAATAGCGTTCAGAGCGATGATACAGCGTGCTAATCAATAGTGCTCTATGCAAATCGAATTTCTCATTTTTGCCTTGACACAGCCCATAAATTATTTCAACATAATACGTTAATTGGTTCACACTCATTAGGGGATGTACGATGTATGACTCACCAGTTTCCATGTAAGTCAGTTGCAATTTGTATTAAAAAAAATCTAGGCTTCCAGATTGCGAGGTTAGAGTGGAGGATGGGACAGTGTAGAGCAGGAGAGTCTTGAGGTGAGGGGAATCTTAATTCCTGTTCTCGACCTGCAGGGATTTGCCGTATATAGTATTAGCCAACTCATTCAACTTCTTTGAGCCCAAGTGTCCTCATCTGTACAATGCGTGGGTTGGTTTAGGGGGTGATCAGGATTTTATGTATGTGAACCCCTGCCTATAGTCCCCAGAGTGGCAATGTCAAGCTTCTGTCCCAGTCTCCACACTCGGGAAAAAATTGACATTCCATTTCAACAAGATTATAAAGATCATCAGGGATCTCACAGACATCACTCACACTGGACCCTTCCTGAGGAACCATGTTTCTAACTAAATGCAACGCTGTCCCTCTTGAATCCAGAGAGGAAGGTGACCCTCCTCTTTCTCAGGTCTTCTCTGAGTTCTGGATCTGTGGTGGATATTGTGATCTAGGAATAAAGGCCTTCTTGGCTCCACAGCTGGGAGCGCTGCCAGCAGATAGTCAGCGGCAATTGGCTACCTTTGGGGATTCCCTTAGCAGCAGAGAGCAGAGCCCACAGCCCCTTCCTGGAACAGGCTGCATCCAGTGACAGATGGATATGGAGGAGTGAAAGCTGGGGCTTCTCACCTCAACCTGGGACAGCTCAGAAGGGTCATTCCATCTTGAGAAATCCCCAGAGGGTTGACCGAGACTTCCGCAGACACTACATCGAAGTTCAATGTCTTCCTCTGCCCAGTGTTGCCTCTCTCCCTCCCTTCCAAGAGCACTCACTAATAAACTTATTACCTGCTGAGCTCCATCTCAGGGGCTGCATCCAAGGGAGGCTAATCTGTACCGTGATAAAATGTGTTTCCTCTAGGACTGAGAATTTAGATATCTTCCATCTTCCATACAATGTGGATCCCAGACCCAAGTTCAGTAGCCAACCTTCGAAAACTAGGAGATATTTCACCAACCTACAGATTTCTGAATTCTTTGGAAAATCTTGGAGGTCTCTGAATGTTGAGACAAACACAGCAATAAGCTGAGGCTGAGTAGCCTTGTACCCCTGAGATGAGACCTATCTCTTCTCCCCTATTTGCTATGCCCTCTGCAATGCCCTATTGCTCTCCAGTGTGAAGCTGACTGCAATGATATTTTTGGTGCCAAGTTAGTGACTCCTTTTCTCACCTTCTTCCAGATTGGTAATTTCTCTTTTTATCTGCTGATGCTTGGACACATGGAGTCCAAAGTGTCTTGAAAGCACCTATAGTTTGTAGTTTGGTGGACTCTTGCTGTGTCCTCTAGTAAGTATATCTACTTTGGGAGCTAGCCTACAGAAGCCAGAATTTCAGGAATAGAAAATACAAAGTCTCCCAGGGGCTCAGTGGTTGTGACGATAATTAGGAGCAAATTGGCTTCTACCCCATTGTTCCTAGACCCATACAGTCTTCTTATGGAACACAGTTATCAAATAAAGGTCTCTGATTTAATTGTGAATGTATATTTTTAAGGATACCTTTCTATGCTTTCCAAGTATTCCTTTCAAGGTGGTTGTTCAGCTGTGCATTTAGAAGTCTATTAAGCATTCTTTGAGGCCATTTCTTTCAGGATGGCATAGAATATCATATGACCGTGATAGACAGTATGCTCATGCTCAAATCTTTACTATCAAGTGGGCCCCTGGCCGAATGCTATGTTGTGTAGGATTCTATCTATGAACCAGGCATTTGTAAGTTCTGTGAAGAAAAAAAAAAAAAAACGAATTGCTTGTCTAGACACATAGCCCTGTAAGGTGGAACTCCTGGCCCTTCATGGATGGAGGGGGCCTAATGTAGTTAGGTTGCTACCAATGGTCTGCTGGTCTCATTGAGGAAGATTTCTTTATTGGCAGTGGTATGCTGGGGTCAGCTTGTACCAGCTACCAGAAGTTACTTGTGTACATCTTTTCCAGCTCTGTGTGAAGGGACATCATATTGGTAGCTTGAAATTTGCCATGGTAGAGTATTTATATCACTGAAATTGGAAAACACCACAAATGAGAGCCACTTATGAAACACTTCCCAGCATATCACTGCTTATCACTAAACTGCTATACACACTGCAGAATTAATTCTAACCCTCACCCCAACTAGGCATTTTTGTTTGCTTAAATCTAAATCAGTGAAGGTTTCTACTTCTACTTATAATGGGCATCTTCTCTTAGAACTATCATCTCACTGAAAGCAACTATGAATTTTTGATGAAATCCAGAAGCAAGCACATTTGAAATGCCTTTTTGATGGCATCAGTGCACAACCAAGGCAAGCATGTCTTGAGAAACCATATGAACAGTGCTTTCCCTTGCTTAGGGAATTTGCTGAGTCCCAGCCTGGAGCCTATATGGCCATCAGGAAACATCAGACTAGAGCTTTCAGCACTATCATGGGGATGGGATAGAAATGAGAGTTCAGGGCTCCAAAGGCTTCCAGGATTTGAGAAATCAAAATCCTGGACAAAAGAGCCTACAGAGACATTCTGTACCACTTTTTTACCTCATGGTATTTGCTGAATCCAGAGCTGAGCTGGACAAAAAGCCGATAAACAAAGCAGAAAATGGAAACTTACGGCGGGGGTGGGGGTATCTATAATCAGAGCTTTTAGTCTCTTGAGTGCTAGGAATACAAAATTGAACTTCAGAGAGAGCCAAGAAGTTGGCTAAACCTTCATGGGTGAATTTATTTGAGACCCATAAAAGGCTATGCTCCAAGAGTCAGTATGGACCAAAAATAGACAAGCCCATATGGAACCTTAAATCTAGTCCTGAATCATCTTGGCCCCTGAGTAGATGGAGATTGTCCCCGAGAGTCAGGAAAATTTTAAGTTCTCTCTGGAAGAATATAAAATTATCCATTAGCCTACAATTTTTTATGCAACATGTCTGGCATTCAATAAAAAAAATCACCATGCATGCCAGGAGACAGGAGCAGGTGTCCAAAAGCCAAGAGAAAAAGCAAAACAGAAGAAAGAAACAGACCTATAGGTGATATACATTTGAAGGTGAGGACATTGACTATGATGAATATGTTTAAGAAAACAGATAAGGTAGAAAATTTCAACAGGGAATTAGAACGTATAAAAATAACCAATTAGAAATTCTAGAACAAAAAAAATAGTAATGGCTAAAATTAAAAATTGATGATTTAATAGTGGATTTGACACAGCAGAGGAAGGAACTCACAGATTGGAAAGTAATATATACAAAAAAATACAAAGTGGTCACAAAGAGAAATAATACTGACAAGTAGAGAAAAGAACACATAGGGCATGTAAGGCATGATCAGTAGGCTAACATGCTTAGAATTAGATTCCTGGGAGGAGGAAAAGCTAGAATGGGACAGAAGGACTATTTTCAGCACATTGGCTAAAAAATTCCCCAAATTGACAAAGGGCACTAAGCCACACATTCAAAAAGCTTAACTGCTCCCTACAAGCATAAATACAAAGAATGTCTTACTAGGCACATCATAATAAAACTCCTGAAAACCATATTGAAACTCTTGAAAAAAGTCATTGACAAAAATACAGATTGCCTTCAAAGGCACAATAAGAGTTTTTTAAAAGCTTAAGAGCTGGGGTTTTTTTCCTACAGAAATAATGTAAGTCAGAAAACAATAAAATGTGCCTACCAAGGTGCCCCTTCCAAAATTATTTCTAACCTAGAATTATATATCCAGTGAGAATATCCTTCAATAGCAAAAGTGATATAAAAACATTTTCAGACAAGCAAATATTGACAACATATGTGCCCAGTAAAAGTTCACTAAAGAAAATTCTAGAAAGAGTTTCTTAGGCAGATATTAAATGATCCATATAGACACATAATTATGTAGCAAATTGGTAAAAAAAAAAAAAAAAAAAAACCCTGGAAAGAGTAAGTACGTCAGAAGACTGAATATTTTGTATATCTCTTATATGTAGAATCTTCAAAAGCCAAATCCTGCAGAAAGAGGGAATAGAATGGTGGTCACCAGAAGTTAGAGCAACTAGGGATATGTTATTAAAGGGAATGACACTGCACCTGGAAGATGAGTAAGTTCTGGAGATCTAATGCACAGCATAGTGATAATAGTCAACAATACTGTACTACATAACTCACAATTGCTAAGAAGACACAGATCTTAAATGTGTTCACCACAAAGAGGAAATAATAATTGCATGAGGTGTTGGAGGTGCTGGCTAAAGCTGCAATGGTAATCATGTCACAACATATAGACATAAGAAATCAATACTTTGTATACCTTAAACTTATATAGTGCTGTATGTCAATTGTATCTCACTTTCAAAAATACAATTGATATGAGCAGAAGTTAAGATCAAATCCAGACCAATGGAATACTGTACACATTAGTCACCTGATCCATGGTAAATATGCTACTGCAGAATTCCTTTTTATATATAAATGTTAATTTTTAATATAATCTCTATGTCTAATGTGGGGCTCAAACTTATGACCCCAAGACCAAGCGCTGCATGCGCTATCAACTGAGCCAGTCAGGTGCCCTGCTATGGTACTTTATAGAAGAGGATGCCCAAATGACAAATGAAAAGTTGCTCAACACCAGTAGGTTGACGGGGAGAACTATGTTAGAACTATAAGATACCATTACAAACAAACAAATACAAAAGTAGCGTGGCTAAAGTTAAGAGGAAAAAGTTGGCCATGCTACACATTGGTAAGATTGTGGAGCAACTAGAATTTTCATAGTCTGCTGGTGAGAGCATGGTTTGGTACTAACCACTTTGGAAAACTTCCAATCACATATGGTGAAGAAGGTAGGGCAAAGGTGAAGGCAGAGGTGGCAGGAGGTTTAGTCGTGGCTCTTATTGTGTATGCCAAGGGGGTGACCACCTTATATGCCAAACTATTGGGACTAGGGAAACAGCCTCAAAGACTTTCTCCCCTAGCTCAAACGTGGGGTTTGGTAAACATCAGTAATTAATCTTACAAAGAAGCCTCTGATTTTCTGGGAATTATCGTTCTGTTTGAATCTTCTTATGCCAACTACGGACATATGACCTTCCAAGAGATCTTTTTAATATACTTTTCTTTCCACAAAAACATGAGATGGAATCTACTTGATACCAAAGCAGTGGCTTACTTAATTTTTATTTATTTATTGGTTTATTTTTAAATTTCTTTATTTCTAATGTATGTATGTATGTATGCATGTATTATTTTTTTAAGCAATGACTTACTTTAGCCAGTTCTGGCTGCTTCTCTAAGTACTGAGGTCCCGGGATGCCTGAGTAGCTCAACTGTTGAGTGTATGCCTTCAGCTCAGGTCATGATCCCAGGTCCTAGGATCGAATCCCGCATCAGGTTCCCCACAGGGAGAACTACATAACTCACAATTGCTAAGAAGCAATTGGAATTAGACTAGCAGTTCCTAACCTGCCTGAACAAGGATACGTAAGATGATGGCCTCCCTACCTAAACCCATCATGATGTCTTTGGCCGTGGTTCCTGGTTTCTCCTTTTTGCCTGTGAGGATAGAGGTTCAACTCTGAATGTCAGCAGGATACCTAACAATCTTGTTAGCTCCACATTCCAGTGGCCCACACTGGACGGTGCTTCTGCAATAACCACCAGCTATTGTTGGTTGTTCCCTACATAGGCCCCAAAAGATGTTCCGTACCACAGGTAGGTACTTCTGAGCAGAAGATCATGACAACCCCACTCAACTCCCTATAAATACATTCCTCGTGGACCCTCCCACCCTCCAAACTTGGCCATCCCACATTAAACTGAACTCACTATATCCTCAGATTTTGTGATTCGTGCTATCTGACTTAACAGGCTCACCATATTTGTGGCCTTATCCTTCCAGGGTATTTCTGGTATGTGATATGATTCATGGAAAAACTAAAAAAATCCATCAAACCAGTTGTTGGAATTCATGTGTACTTGTCTGACAGAAATTTAACATTTCAAAGGCTTTAGGGAAAATTGTGTCAGGACAAAGGATACTTAGAATAATAGATGTACAACATCTCTGCTCAGCGCAGCCTTCCTTGGTTATTAGATCTGTAAGTTGTTACTTAAAGATGCATTTTTCAGTTTGATTTTGTTTAAACATTGCCTCTGAAAATTACATTTCCAGAGGCCACAGGACAGTCCATACAACTTAAATAAATTGGGCATATTTGAATCGATAAATAAATGCATAAATAAATAGAGTGTCCACCCACTCCAGTTCCCTGTGCATGGAATATTCTTGGGGAAAGGTCTAAGAAAATCTTGAGAATTACCACAAGACAGCAGGAAAAATCCTTCTGGAGCAAGGTGAAGTGGGACACCCACCTACCCGTGAAATGAGTCAAACACATCTCCAAGGTACAGGGCAGGGAATTTTGTGGTGGAGATTTTGAAATCCAATGGATAGATTAGTTATTTTTTTAAAGACTATTTTTTAGAGCTATTTTAGGTTTACAGCAACCTGGAGAGGAAGGCACAGAGATTTCCCATTTACTCCCAGCCTTCAGCCATGCACAGCATCCCTCATTTGTCAACATCCACCTCTGAGTATTATCTTTGTGGTGATGGATGAGCCTACATGGATACATCACAGTCATCCAACGTCCCCAGTTTACTTTAACGTTCAATCCTGGCGTTGCACATTCTATGGGATTTGACAAAAGAATAAATGACATATAGGGACACGTGGGTGGTGCAGTCAGTTGATAACTGATTCTTGATTTCAGCTCACGTTGCAATCTTGAGGTTGTGGGATGGAGCTCCTCATCCAGCTCTGTGCTCAGTGCAGTCTGCTTCAGATCTCTCTCCTCCTCCCTCCTACTCACTCTCTGTTTCAAATAAATAAATAAATAGCATCTTAAAGAAAAAAAATAAATGACACGCATCCGCCATTTTAGTACCATACATAATAATTTCACTTCCCTAAAAATCCTCTGTGCTTTGCCTATTGATCTCTTCCTCTCCCCCCCCCACCCCCTGCATTCTGTTGGTAATTTTACTGTTTATGTAGTTTTGCCTTGTCCAGAATGTGATATGGTCAGAGTCATATAGCATGTAGCCTTTTCAGCCTGGCTTCTTTCCCTTAGTAATATGCATTTAAGTTTCCTTCATGACTTTTCATGGCTCAACAGCTCATTTCTTTTTCTGGGGAATAATATTGCATCTTGTGGATGTGTCACAGTTTATTTATCCATTCACCTGCTGAAGGACATCATGGTTGCTTCCAAGTTTTGACAATTATGGGTAAAGCTGCTATAAACATCTGTGTTCAGGCTTTTGTGTGGACAGTTTTCAGCTCCTTTGGGTAAATACCACAGAGTGTAATAGTTCGATCATGTAGTAGGAGTATTTTTCGCTTTTAAGAAACTGCCAAACTGTCTTCCAAAGTGGCTGTTCCATTTTGCATCCCCACCAGCATTGAATGAGAGTTCCTGTTGTTCTCCACTCTCACCAGCATTTGGTGTTGTTATTGCTTTGGATTTGGGCTAATAGACATGTAGGGCTTTCCCATTGTTGTTTTAATTTGTAGCTTCCTGACAGCATATGATGTGGAGCATATTTTCATATGCTTATTTGCCAGATGCATATCTGTCACCCTCTTTGGCCTAATATTTAATTGAGTTGTTTCTTTATTGTTGAATTTTAAGTGTTCTTTGTATATTTTGGGCACCAGGCTTTTAGCAGATGTTATCTTTTGCAAATATTTTCTCCCAGCCTGTGCCTTGTTTTCTTGTTCTCTTAAGCATGTTATTTTCTTGAGTTAATGGGTGCAAGTCATAATGGGGTTTGTGCATGATTAATTTCATGAAAAATTATAAGTTAAAAAACCATCAAGTCTTTGAGCACTTGTTTACTACAGAGACTGGAGGCCATAGTGGTTAAGGTTAAGTTTATGTTTGTGCAGCTTGAGCTGGGAATGGGAGCGAGCGACTGCTCTGCGTCAGGCTGCTTGAACTCCAATCCCAGTTATACCACTTAATTGTGAGCAATCTGGGACAAACTACATAACCTTCTCTGCCATAGGTTCCTAACCTGTCAAATAGAAATAATTATATGGTAAGCATATTGAGAGGATACAAAGATGTGTTTGACTAGATGCAAAGCACTAAGAACACTGCTAGTACTTAGAAAGTGCTCAGTCAATGCTGGTCACTATTATAATACACCCATTCCCACTGGGGTATTTTTGAGGATGCAGGAGAAAAAGACATCTCTACTCAGGGTCATCATATTATTACATTGCAAAAGAAGATTAAAATGCAAGATAATAGAAGCAAAGGGTAAAAGTGAGCATAGGCCATTTTTGAAAACATTCCACGTCACCTAAAGTCAAGCAAAAAGTCGGGAACATAGTGGTTTCTGAATACATGTTTCATTCTTCCATGTATTATTCAACATAAAGGCTTACCTTCGTGGTAGGTAAGGTAGAGACATTGAGAATGAAACCATCTAAGATGATTTAATGAAAGAAAGTGGGATGGGCCCAAATCCCAAAGGATTCAGCCAGATTTGGATTAGTAAGGGAAGAGGAGAAAAGCATAGCAGATTGATGAATAGTAGAAAGGGAGGACTGTATTCACGAGACATGGGTAGCCCAGCAGCAGAGGAAATTAGACAGGAAGCGAAGGGCCATATTACTTGAATATGAATGACGTCAGCTGCCAATTTCCAACCCAGATTTTGTATGTAGGAATAACTGCTTATAAGAATCAATTACTAGGCTTCACCTCCCCCTCAAATCTGCTTGCTGAGCAGCTGCTTTCATAATTACCAGGTGGTTGTTGAATTAAATGGTTGGGTTCACCTGGGCATTCAAGATCGCATTCGCCCACCCACTACCATGTAACTTAGTTCTCCTTCCTGGGACATCTGTTAGATCTAGTATTTCACTCTTGGGGCAAATGCAGCAAAAAGGTGATTTGAGATTCTCTTCACTTACCCAGCTTCAGAGGCCCTCTGAGAAGCTTCAGGCAAAGTGTTTAAATGTTGAACCGCCCCCCACCCCACTCCACCCCCGCCCCCTGCCGTCCAACTAAATGTTTATTGGTTAAAATTGAATTAAATATACAAGGCATCTGAAAACTGGAGGCAACCATGATGTTCTCCTACAGGAGAAGAGAGAAACCCTGGTACACCTGTACAATAAAGTACCATTCAGAATCAATAGGAACAAGCTAGCAAGTCATAAAAAAACATGATGCAGGGGCAGCCCTGGTAGCTCAGCAGTTTAGTGCCACCTTCCGCCCAGGGCATGATCCTGGAGACCCAGGATCAAGTCCCACGTCGGGCTCCCTGCATGGAGCCTGCTTCTCCCTCTGCCTGTGTCTCTGCCTCTCTCTTTCTCTGTGTCTCTCATGAATAGATAAAATCTTAAAAAGAAAAAAAGACATGGGGCATCTTAAGTGCATATTGTTAAGTGAAAGAAGCCATCTGAAAAGGCTGCATGTGAATGACTTCATCTATATGATGTTCTAGAAAAGATGAAACTACAGAGATTGCAAATGGATCAGGGGCTGCTGGGGGGTTCCGGGGAAGGAAGGAGAGGCTGAAGAGATGAGGCATGTGAGATTTTTGAAGATGGTGAAAGTAGTCTATGTGCTGCTGTAAGGGTGGCTACATGATGCTCAGGAGATATTTGTTAAAACTCACAGAACTTTATGACTTACAGAGTGAACCTTAATGTATATAAATGAAAGGAGTCATGTAGGAATTCTGGAACTCCCAGGATGGCGTAAAGAATGTGGCAGCAAAATGTCTAGGTAAATTACAAATGTATGGGGAAAAATCCTGATAAAGGGGATAGGGAAGGAAGGGTGCTGACCCAAGTACATTTGAAAGAGTAGACATAATGCCCAGCCCTTAGCGATTCCGTGGGGGTGGCCCAGATGCTGAGCAGAATGTAGGTCCACACTCCCCAGCACCTTTAGGAAGACTCTGCAGCTCCCTGGAAAGGAGCCTAGCCTTATAAGTTTGCCAATTAACCTTGTTGCCCTGGGTCCTTTGCCAGATAGTAGGCCTATCTTAAGTGTCATAAGGGTGCAAACTGAGGACAGTTGTCCGGACATGTTTCTGCTATGGAGAAATCCCTAAACTATGCAGGAGTCCTGGGATTTCTCCCTGTAGCCCCACAATATCTTAGGGTGGCAAATCAAAGCAGAATTCAGCAGAAGTCCCTGGCATCCAAGTGTAAGCGTGTTAATTAGCCCGTGGTGCCTTTCCAGGCCATGCATGCCATTCTATGAATTCAGTTAGGAAGCCAAAAGCAGTGAAATCACACGTCATCACGTCTGTCACCGAGCTACCAATTATTTTGAAACTTACCTGGGATTTGTTCTAATCATGTATGGTAAGATGACAGACATGCAGACAACTGCCTTGAGAATAGAGTTTATTATCTATGATTCCCCGGGGGTGGGGCATGCCTCTCTTCTGTGGGGGCCAGATGAGGAAGCCCCAGGGTCAGTCAGGAGCAGAAAGAGGGAGAGGAAATTGTAGACAAGAGTCTTTATTATGGGGTGGTGGGAAGTTGTTAGCCCTGGAAGTCCTTTGTGGGGCAGGAAGCAAAATGCAGATGTTGGGGTTTGCCATTGGAAGGGTTGAAATGTGATTTCTGTGTGCTCAGGCACCACACCTCAGAGATGGAAGGGACAGAAACAATTTTGACTCATGACTTCAAGATGTCAAATTATCAGTTCTGGGTGATCAAGGTTGATTATCACAATGGGATCCTGAAGCAAAATAAAGGGTGGGGGGACATTAGGTAAGAAGTAAGGATATCTGAATAAAGCATGGAATTTAGGTAACCGCAATGAAGCAATTCATTCATGAGTTGTGACAAATGTACCACTCTGACGAAGGGGGTTAAGTCTGGGGGAAATTGGGTATGAAGTATATGGGAACTCTCTGTGCTCTTTTTATAACTTTCCTGCAAATCTGCAACTTTTCCAAAGCAAGTTTATTTCATAAAACCAACTTTGAGAATAATGTGTACATTTTAGTTCTCTCTTTTAAGCTTCTTTTTTCCCCCCACCTTAGGTATGTGTACTTCCACAGGAAGACAGAGTTGGTACTCATCCTCTCTCAACGTTTGTTAATTCATTTATCAAGTGCTTATTGAGCACCTGGCTGTTTCTGGCCCAGTGCTGGGGCCAGATCAAAAGAAAGAAAAATGCTAACCCTGCTCTGAAGAAGGACTAGCCCAGTTCAGTGGACGTTGTAGACGTAAAATCACCAAAGTGCCATACACAGTGACAAGTACAGTGCCAGGATTGTATGCAAGATGCCATGAGATACTTGAGAAGCGTTTGGAGGACCTTGGAAGGACTTCTCAGCAGAGCCAACATTTAAAGACATCTTGAAAGATAAGGAGCAATCTGAGAAGATGCAGAGGAGAATTTGCATGAGAACACGTCTAAAGGCAAAGACACAAAGGCAGAAAGTCATGGTGTTTGGGCAGGACATGGAGCCCATGGTCAGGAGTGGTAGGAAATGCATCTGGAAAGGAGTATTAGGGCTCTAGCTATTAGGAAACAATAAACATTTGCTGATTAACAGAATGAATAAGTGACCAGAAGCTGAAAGGTCCCCTGTGATTTCTAGAATTTAGATTTTACTGTCTAGGCAACAGAGAGCCACCTCAGGTTTCCAGAGGGGGCATAACCTGACATGTTGGTGCTCTTGCCACTTCAAGTATGGCTCATGGACCACATGGTTCATGCAGCATCAGCGTGATGTGAATGTTTGCAAGAGCCAGAGAATCTGAGGTCAGACTCCAGAATCAGAATCCTCATTTCATCAAGAACCCTGGGGTTGGGAGCACCGGGGGGTGGCTCAGTGGATGAGTGCCTGCCTTCAGCTCAGGGTGTGATCCTGGAGTCCCGGGATCAAATCTCGCATGGGGTTCCCCGCAAGGAGCCTGCTTCTCCCTTGTGTCTCTCATGAATAAATAAATAAAATCTTAAAAAAAAGAACCCTGGGGGTGATTCGTTTCCATGTTTAGATTCCAGGAGAGCTGCTTTAGAAAGATCACTTTGTTAATAAAGGGGGGATAAATAGTCTGGTTTTGTTGTGCTGTGTTGTATTTTGCTCCACACCAAAAGAGAAAGAAAGAGAGGAAGGAGGGAGGGAGGGAAGGAGGGAAAGAAGGAAGAAACAGTAACACACATAAAAGATGTGAACCAGCACTGTTCTCCTTAACTGTTTTCTTCCACTTAAGTCCTGACTTGTGAAAGAAGCAATGTCTCTGATCCCTTGGGCAGCCTTCGAAAGGGCTACTTGGCAATTGGGGAGGGAGACCAGCTGGACCACCGGTGGCAGAGCGACCAGGGCAACCATGGAACCCTCATTCCCTCTGCAAACAGAGGAAACAGGCACCGCATTCCCAGGAAAGTGGCTGCTGGGATTGCAGCTGAGGGCAATCCAAGGCTCAGCGGGCTTCCAGGATTCACACTTGTTTTGTGTGGCCAGAACAGACGATGGGATGATGGGACGGCAGGGTAAAAATGTCCCCGGCTCTTGCTGGTGCACTGCTGTGTGAAACCCATCCCGCGCCTCTGTCCCCAGCTGCGCACTTGCCCAGGGCAGCCCAAATCTGGATTCGTGCAGAGAAAGAAAATGGGAATGTCCCACTCTGCGCAGGTACGTGCTGCTGCATGAAGTGACGCACCTCCACCACCTCATCTGTCTACATCGCCTGTGCTGCTAGGCCATCCTCCTCCCAGGGACACTCACGGTGTTCTATTTGCACTTACCCACAAATGCTGAATTTCCTTCTGATGAGCTATACAGGATAATGGTATCCTTATGTCTCAGGCTTTTATTTGGGATGAAAGACCCAACAGAGCCTTGCTCCTCTGATTAGAGCCCTAGGGTCAGTGATTATGTTGGGGGGAATAGAGGCAGGGTTGGATTTGGGGTTTTGTTCTCTCCCTCCTCTCACCATTGAGAACAGAGTGCATTCTCCGATAAAGCCCCACGGCTGCTCCCCTGCTCTGTGCCAGCCATGCTCACACAGCGTTTTTCCTTGAAGCTCCTCACAAGCACACTGGAAGGCCAGCCACTTGTTCCTAGTTTACAGACTGGGACATTGATCCTAGCAGCAGGGCTGGGATTTTGCCCAAGTCCGTGTTCTTTCCCCTGCATCGCTAGTGACAATATTCATTCGAGGTCGAAATCCTTTCACAGCCACCATCCTGGTTCCCTGGAGCAGTATGCTCTGGAACAACCCCCCACCCGGGAGAGTGCCAAGTTTTTCATACTAACACCGATAGCTTACCGTTGCTAGAGCTTTGGGCTTTCTGAACTGTTCATCCCATCTTCTCTCATTTGTGCTCAAGAGCATAAGACCTGCAGGCCTGGGGTAGCATTTCCAACTGTTTCCGGAAAGGGACTGAGCCCTGCACAAGCAACAGCATGGCTTAGCGGGAAGCTTCCTGGGAGAATGGAGGGGCGTCGAGGCACCTCACCTCCCCACCTGTGTGCACAGGCTCTGGCCTTCTCCCAGCAGAAACTGGGATGTGAAGTTTGGGATTGATGGGATGGAATTGGAAGGCTGTGACTGTTGCCTTAGAAAATTTGAAAATGGCTAAGAGAAGGAAGCAGCAGCCTTGGTGTGTGTGTGTGTGTGTGTGTGTGTGTGTGTGTGTGTGTGTGTTTTTCAGAAGGCATGTGAGAAGGAGAGAATCCAGCCTCTGAATAGGTCTCTGGCAAATCTGAGTCACCCCACTAGCTCAGGCAGATGCAGTTAAATATGGAGACAGGAGCCCTGAGCTGCACATCTCATGAGAACCAGAATGGCCAACAAAGTGACCAGCTCCCCAAGGTGCCACTTGCCTAAAGATTTCATGGGCTTTGTGTGCACAGAGTGAGAAAAGTCCATGGGGATTATGATCGTCCAAGACTGAGATTCTCAAATCAATTGGGAAGCAGCTCCCTGCCCTCCCTTGCTCCCCTGGGCCACATGATAAAGGTACAAGGTGTGCGACACAGACCTGAGGGGACAGTTGGTTGGTAGCAAGGTGGAGGCATTGGGGCTGGTGTCACGCTTATCATCTTTGAGCGTCATCTTAAGGGAATCCAGCTGAGATCCTGAAGAGAGTGACTGCCAGGATCTGGCAACCCCGGTGCCACAAGAAACTGAGTAAATAGAACCATTGAGGGCTGAGGACTACAAGGAGACGTGTCACATAGTCACAGAGAGGGCCACACTCCATCCCAGTGTGGCTAGTTGGCCTGGAGGAGCTCCCGGAAGCATGTGGAAGTGACATCCACTCAGCCTCCATGGCATTGGCAGTCCCTGTGTGACCCATGGGCAAGGATGGGAGGGGGAAGGGGCGGGGTGGCACGGTCCAGCTGCGACGCCAGAGCCATTAACAGGCCAGGAGGAAGATGGAGTCCAGCCAAGCAGCTGTAGCTGGAGAACTTCAATGACTCCCAGGTTGGGGTGAGGGGGGTTTTCTGAGATGATGCCTGAGGGACCCTACCCACAGGACACCCCAGTTCTCCTCTCTTCTTGATTTTATCTTATTCAACCTTTAAAACCCAGCTCCAAGGACACTCCCTGAAGTGTTCTGTTCTAGAAGTGGGTCATCCTCCTCCGAACTCCTGGAGCTCCCAAAGCTCTTAACCTTTATTACACGCATTATTTTCCATCTTGTACTTGGGCTGGCTGTGGTCCATTTGCCCCAATTAATTTTTCTAGACCATAGCCACCTGTCCTGTGTTCCTCTGTCCTCTTTACATCCAACATCTCCTTTGAGATCAAGAGACCTCCTCTCCCGAGTCCTCCCTGCAACCCAGGCAGAGTGCTTCACACATCACGATGGGGTGATTTTATTTTGAAAGAGTGACTGCGTGCCTAATGAAGAAGGCAAGAGGGAGCCCAGATCAGGGAGGGAGACAGGGTGCTTTTGAGTCCTTTGGGAAAGGAATCGCTGTGGCTTTGGCTGCACTGCAGCCTCATTTTCCCAGGAGGGGTTAACTCTTGCTCACAGTGGGTGAGCCAAGAGATGGAGGGAAGGAGACAGCCAGTGCAGGAACATGAGTCCCTCAGTTCCAAGGGACAAAATGCCCTTGACAGGGGCAGCCTGTGCTGGGGGCCCCACCCTGGGGATGTGTTATCCCAGCTGCCTTCCCAGGAATTAGAGGCAGAGAAGGCATGGAGAGACTCATGGTGGAGGCTGGTGGGTGAAGGGACAGGAAGCAGGGATGCGGGTGGGGGCGGAGAGGACACCTGGGCTGACTAATTAAAGCCTTTGGTAGCTGGCCCCCACCAGCTCAAGCAGATTATCACTGCTGACTCAGCTCCCTGCCAAGGCCAGAGGCACACTCCCTTTTTTCCTGCTTGATTTGCCTAATGGAAGCTGACAGTGAAGTTCAACCCTGATTGTCAGATTTCAGTAGGAACCTCAAGGGGGGAGAGGAAGGCAGACATTTGAGGAATAAAAATAGCTCACATAATGAGATCCTTTATTTAGCTGAACCACTTTTTAATGACTCACCTCTCCCTCCCTCTTCTCTCTCTTTCTCTCTCTCTCTCTCACACACACACACATGCACACACATAGTTGTCCACACAAATGTCTGATTTTCAAGTAGAGCTTGCCTAGAGCCCATAGGAGAGAGGCTGTCGGTCCTGGACCGTCGGGGTCTGCAAAAGGGGATGTGATCTCATGGCGGAGCAGGGAGACATTTGTCCACACCCCTCCGACCAGCCTTCCTTTTAGTGATCCATTTTCCAACAGGTGACCCAAGAAATTGGTCTGGCCAGCAAAATCCAATGTGTGGGCTGGCACTCACGGCCTTGGCTGCTTCCTTACCCGTCTGTGCTCTGTTCTCAGCTGAGGTCTGGAAGGTCTGGTTAACTTCTCAAAATCTGAGCTCCTCCTCATCACAATCAGGCTGACCTCTCGTGCAGAGGAACAAAATGGCACAGGGAAACTTCTAGACACCACCTGTCGCACCGCATCTGGCAAGAACGTCAGCGCCTTCTCTCCTCTGACGGGCAGTCTTCTGTGACTTTTATAGGAAGTCACTCAGTAATTGTAAGCTTGGGATTAAAAACAGGAAGCTCTAAAACAGGAAGCTGCGTTTTCATAATGGGAGGTTCTGGGCCACCTGGGTGGCTCAGTGGTTGAGCATCTGCCTTTGGCTGGGTCATGATCCTGGGGTCGGGAATCGAGTCCCACATCGGTCTCCCCTCAGGGAGCCTGCTTCTCCCCCTGCCTGTGTCTCTGCCTCTCTCTGTCTCTGTGTCTCTCATGAATAAATAAATAAAATCTTTAAAAGGGGCGCAGTCCCGAGGGTTTGTGAGGGCCGGGCTCCATTCTGAACACTTCATGCACACAAACTCAGGGAAGCCTCCCCACTCTTGCCCCCATTTTACAGATGAGGCAGCTGAGGCACAGGATAGTGAAATTTTTTGCCCAAAGTCACCATGGCATTCATCCGTGGTGAACCTAGACTTTGTGAAAGAACTGAAGAAATTGAGAAGCCTCCATAAATGTAAGACGTTAGTATCCTGGGTCACATGTGTGTAAAGATTCTTTCATAAGGAGCTAATGACAAATGACAAGAGCAAAATTCTGTGTGTACTGCACTAGGTGGGAATCTGGGTCCACAGTGGAGGGACAAGGGCCCAGATCCTTAGGCCTCATTGTGCTTTGTCCCCTATATGCCTCCCTCACCCCATGCTGCCCCCAGCCACAGGACCAGGAGATGCTGAAGATCACACTGCAGTGACCCCCTTGTCCTGAAGGTCCAACTAAACACAGGCCTTCCCACACTAGCTAATGTCTCCAGAACAGGCTTTTAGAGAGCAAGTCCGGATCCACTGCCTGAAGCCAACCCTGCCTCAGGTATCGCTGAACCCTGAGGGGAAAGGCAAGCCAGAAGGTCACTCTAGGAAATTTAAAAATTGACTTGTGGAGTGTTTTTCTGAGTGGTCTTTTCCCCCGTTTGGATATAGACCACACTTTCTGCCCCTCATCTATTAAAATATCTACTGAGAGTTAGTTGCCATTTTTCGTGGTGATCCTTTGCCCCCATTTGTCAACATTTCCGCCCCATCTCTGGTTTCACAGAGGACTCACTTGAGGCACAGAGAATTGATGTAAGTTGCCCAGGATAGAGGCAGCCAAGGAAGGCCTGGTGTCCAAAGCCTGAACTCTGTTCACTGTAAAATGCTCCCTCCTTATGTGGTCAACATGGAATACGAGGCATAATGAGGCAGGGAGGCAAAGGAAGAAAACCCAGTTAGTGACTCCAGGACCTTGGAACTTACTGTTCTGCGTTGACTCCTATTTTTTTTAACATGCCCATGTGAGGGAGCCACACAAACCACCACCCCAGATGCCTGTATTTCTCACCCCATACATTTTCCTTAAAGTTATCTTCGTGTCTCCACCATAGGAGAATCTTCCATTTGATTCTGAGGATTCTGCACAGCAAATCAGCCCTGGCCAGCCTGCCCACCTCTCCCTTCCGCTCCTGCAAAAGAATGATCTTCATATACATTCACATTTGTTGTTGAGCAACAGTCTATAAACATATGCTCTGCTCATTGCCATGCAAAGCAACAAAATCACGCACTGTTTAAGGTTCTCTGTGCAGCTATTCAGATTAATGTCTAGGGGCACCTGGGTGGCTCATTGGTTAAGGATCTGCCTTTGGCTCAAGGCATGATCCCAGGGTCCTGGGATCGAGTTCCACCTCGGGCTCCCTGCATGGAGCCTGCTTCTCCCTCTGCCTGTTTCTCTGCCTCTCTCTCTGTGTGTCTCTCATGAATAAATAAATAAATAAAATCTTTAAAAAAATAATTAATTAATATTTAACTACTTTTACAAGGCAGGCATGATTTTTATCAATCCCCAGCTTGCCTTCGTTGGTGAACTGTTAATTTGGAAGATATAACCAAATAATAACATCCATTGAAGGATTCCCCAACTTTTGCTCACTTCATTTTCCATCTGCTCCATGACCAAGTGACTAGAAAAGTGGCCATCAGGGGGCTGGTGACAAGACAGAAACAGCAAGAGAAATCTGCAATCAATAAAACAAGAGGGACTCTATCAGCTCCTCATCTGCTTGGCTCATTCACTTCTGCTCAACACCTGCCACGGGCTTCTGCTCTCTCCCTGTCAGGGGGACAGACTGACCATCACCAACTCTGCCCGTGAGACCCCAGAGGAATCCAAATGAAATAAAAAGCATGCCCGCGCAAACCAAGGGAAGGGGCATGGGAGTGGGTTACTGTCGTTAGTGGTTGAGAGATCTCAAGACAGTGAAAAAAGATGAAAGCCACATAAAGCGTATTGTTGGGTAAAACAAGAATCTTAGCTCAGAATATCTAAGGAAGAGATGCAGGGGTGCAGAAGCTGGCCTTCTGAGAAGAGCTTAGAACAGACTCCGGACTAGAAGGGGAATAGAGGCTGACAGAGAGAGGAGAAACAGAAGCAAAGAACTTAATTGAACATTTCCTTGTCCTCAGAATGGATATGCCATGAACCCTTCCCTCTATGCTTATACTTAGGGAATGGAAATGAGGGAAGTTCTAGGATGGAATCCAGGAAGCACCTGGATTGAGTTTGAAAAGGGAGTTTGGGAGGATCCAGGGAGAGAAACTGGGTGCTCTAATAGGTGGAATCATTGACAGATGGGATAATTCCGAGGATATGGGTGAGACATTATATTGTTTTATCAATAGATAAGAGAGAAGGAGGGAGGAAGGGAGAAAGGGGGGAAGGAAATAAAGGAAGAAGGAAGGAAGGGAGGGAGGGGGGTGGAGGGAGAGGGGTGTTCCAAGTGGCGGAAAGAAACTCAGCATCCAAATATAAAGTGAAGTAAAATGTGAATGTTTCTGAGTCATTAATAGAGTTTTCAAAAAAAAAAGGAGAGAGAAATTCTACTTCATCTACATGTTTGAAACCTTTTCTCTGGAGTGGGCATTATGCTCAAGAAGGAAATGTAGTCCTAGTATACAGAAATGCTTTGCAGACCAGAAACTTTATATAGTTGGGTTAGGGTGAATTGTTTTTCAAGTTTTAGAATTAGTCTGTAGAAAAAGTAAACAAGTCCTCATTTGGGTTATGGAACACCATGATTGTGTTTTTATCTTGATCACATAAAAGTGATATTGTCGGAGAGTGGTCGGAGAACAGAGTTAGGGATGGAGGAAGAAGAGGTCAGAAGGCCAAACTGACGAAAAGGATCCACTCTGATGGCCTAAAGTCAGGCATCTGCTAAAGTCTATGCAAGAAGAATTAGAGGTTTAAATATAGTACTTAGGGGCACCTGGGTGGCCCAGTGGTTGAGCATCTATCTGCCTTTGGCTCAGGGTGTGATCCGGGGATCCTGGGATCAAGTCCTACATTGGGCTCCCCTCGGAGCCTGCTTCTCCCCCTGCCTGTGTCTCTGTCTCTCTCTGTCTGTGTCTCTCATGAATAAATAAATAAATAAATAAAATCTTTAAAAAATAAGCAAATAAATATAGTGCTTAAAATTGTCAGCAGAACGGTGAGGAAAAACATCCAAATCATAAATATCAAATGTCAGGACTGAAGAGGTCCCTACTGTATTCCACAAGGAGTGATCCTGGAGGGAGAGGGAGGCAGAGCAAGTGACCAACACGGTTTTCTTTTATATTATCAGGTCAGTGTATCTACTTTACCATCGACAAATTAGGAAATGTTGCTATAAGCACTTTATCTGGAGGAGAAACAAAACCAAGGGAAGTTGAAAGTTCTAGCTTCTGTGGTTAAGAATGGGAATCAGAAGAAGACCATTTCCTTCCTGTTCAAGAATTTTTGAACTATTTGTTTTCTTCCCCCATATACATCTAATATTGTGATTAAAACTTAAATGAAAAAAAATTAGATCATTCTAGCAAATGAAAAAAAAAAAAAGAAGAAGAAGTATCATTCTCCCCTGGGAAATTGTGACTCACCTCAGGATAACAGATTTATTTGCTTCAGACCAAATGTGAGAATCTTAAATTTTGCACATGACTGGAATTTTTGTAAATTCAGGAAAACGCAGCTGTGACTCTCATGCTTTACTTCTAGCTTCTGTCTCACTGTATGTATGAGTCACATGCTTTCCTGAAGACCTCCTAGTCAAAGGTCTAAGGGGCCATGAAGTTAACTTATCAATAACCCTTCATCTCATCTCCCTCATAAAGCTTATCCAGAGCCCATTGCTTAAGAGAAATGTCTTTTCTTTTCTTTTCTTTGCTTTGCTTTGCTTTTCTTTTTTTCTTTTCTTTTCTTTTCTTTTCTTTTTTCTTTTCTTTCTTTTTTTTTTTTTGAGATTTTATTTATTTATTCATGAGAGAGAGGCAGAAACATAGGCAGGGGGAGAAGCAGGCTCCTTTCAGGGACCCCAATGCTGGACTCGATCCTAAGGACCCCAGGATCACGACCTGAGCCCAAGGCAGATGCTCAACCACTGAGCCACCCAGGTCCCCAAGAAATTCATTTTCTTGTTTCTGTTCTCTTTCCATGCGTGCTACAGACCTTCAGATAGCATATCAGTTCACCTCATCCAAAGACTTCCCATTCCACCTATTGATTCCACTCTTTCATGCTCCCTGCAACTGTCTGCTCCTGACCATTCTTATCTGCCTCATCATTGGCAGGTTCATCTTGTATTCACTGTCTTACTTTTACTTCTTCTGGGACCTGTCAGGTAGTGTCCTTTGAAACTACATTGATGGCGAGGAAGGAAACCAGCTGGGAACTCAAGTAAAAGTTTACCCCTTGCTAGTAGTTGATTGTATGGGAAAAGAATATACATGATCCAGGGAACCAGCATCTATTGAACACTCTCGATACTATGGTAGGTGTTCCATAGGAATGATCCA
The DNA here is from genome assembly GCF_018345385.1 of Vulpes lagopus. Classification (NCBI taxonomy): domain Eukaryota; kingdom Metazoa; phylum Chordata; class Mammalia; order Carnivora; family Canidae; genus Vulpes; species Vulpes lagopus. The sequence continues at coordinate 93,356,925 of NC_054826.1, read as the reverse complement.
CTAAATTCCCACAGGCAACTCATGATAAAGGAATTGTTTCTTCTCTATTACAGATAAGAAACAACTTCATTAAAAGTTAGGCACCTGTCCTGGACACACTGTTACTATGGGGCAGTGCCAAGTTTGACCTTAGGTCTATCTGGCTTCCCGTGTCTTTTAAAAATATAAATCCGATAGTAATTTCATTGTGGCTGGCTTTCCACATAAGACAACTTACAGTGAATAATAAAATGGGGATCAATATAGCTGTATTCCAACCAGCTGGTTTCTAGGCAGTCGAGAACTTGGAGTTGGTGCCATATGTTGGCATCAGGAAACAATCAGCAGGATTGAGGATCCAGGGATATTGGCTTTCATCTAGGCCCTAAGACCATATAGCTCTTTGGACTTCAATTTTCTCATTTATAAAATAAATCATTTTTACTGGATGATCATTAAGCTCTCCTCTGACACTGTCGAATCTGTATACTTGAAAGAAATAAGGCTCATTAAAGTTATTGTCTAATTCAGATATCTTGCAAATCACTGTGGTGAATGAGGTGGAAAAATGGATTTTTAAGGTTAAATAGTAAGATAATAATTGAACTAAAAATAAAATCCTCACATTCTAACATTTAACTTGTTACTGCATGGAATGGAGTTAAAGTACTATAGTGTATTTGTCAGCTCTGGGCTGCCATGACAAAAAAAAAAAAAAAAAAAACACAGACTGCATGCTGTAAGCAACAGAAATCTATTTCTCATACTTCTGCAAGTTGAGAGAGCTAAAAGCAAGGTGCCAGCAAGGTAAGTTGTAGGTGACCACCATCTCCCCATGTGCTCATGTAATCTCTTTTTTTGTATGTGTGCAAAAAGAAACAGAGAGAGACAGAGCCAGAGAGAGAGAGGGAAGAAAGGGAGAGGAAGAGAGAGAATGTTATCAGTGTTTTTTTCTTACTGTGACACTAATTCTAATCCTATAGGATCAGAGTCCCACCTTTATGTCCTCATGTAACTTAAATTACTTCCCATCTCCAAAGACAGCCACGTGATAGTGAGGAGGGGTTAGGGCTTTAACATATAAATTCTAGGGGGACTCAAACATTAAATTCAGAGCATTAGAATCAGGAAACAATGGCCTGAACCTGTGAGAGTTGAATTGCCAAATTATCTCCCTCAAAGAAGAGCAAAGGAAATATCCCAGTAAAAGCCGTAAGTTGTAAATAATGCAGAGCAGTGCTTTCTCAAACTTTAGCATGCATAAGCATCACCTAGAGAGCCTGTTTAGATGTATAGTTTAGCTGTGAAATTGGCTCTCAAATTACCTGTGAACAGAGCAGAAAAGAAAACATGCTGGTTGTACACTTTTCATTGTCCATAAGAAATTTGATATAAATCCCTTAGGGGAACTAAATTTTTGCCATTGATTAATTCTAAAATAAATGTATCATCTCTATGATAATGAGAATAAGTGAATGATGCTTGGAACAAAATCCTGACAGTAAGTAATAAAGCTATTTCTTAGAGCATTTCTCAATATAAGTTGAGGCTATAATGTCAAAACCAACTCAATAAAATCATTATTCTGGGATTACGGATTATAGACTATTTCAAAATAAATGTAATTTTGTTTCTTCCAAATGCATAGAGTAATTAAAATTGAGCCAACAAAACATTGTCTAACAAAAATCCTTGGGGGACCTGCTTTAATGAATAGATAACACATCTTTGATAAACATGATTTAAAAAAACAAAAAACAAAAACCGAAGGTACTTCTGTAAAGCTTGAAGAGTTGTTTGTCTCCTAAGTAGTTTAATCATTCTCCTGGGGCTTGTGTTTATACAATTAATTTGCTTAGGAACACTTTTTTGTTTTTGTAGGCCTAGAAATAGGGATGTTAATGAGAGAAGACAGGCTGTATGTGTAAGATTCAGAAATCCTATGTCCTACAACTTTTATATCTATTTTATGCAGCTGGCCTCTGATGCCTGTCTTTATGGTGTGGTTGAAGGGCTGGTTGGTAAAATATCCATAAGAGTTTGCTCAAAGATATGTAAGACAACAGATTACATTGGATAGAGCATAGTTCTCTGATCCCAATGCTTCTCCGTAATATCACTTAAAAATGCCTCCACACAAGTGTTTTGTGCTAGCCCGGGCACTGTATATCTCATCTCTTCTCTGAGCCAGAGGAGATGTGCAGATATGAGGGGAAAAAACAAAGAGAAAACAACAAAATTTCATTGTGTTTGATTTATGGATTTGTTCTACTTTGGGAGCCTCAGAGGCGTTCTTTTTTGATAAGGGCCATGACCGATTAGAAAGTAATGAACTATGGAAAAGAATCCAAAGATACTGAGATTAGATCTCCATTGAAGTGAAACTGGTAGGACTTGTATGAAATGTCCTCTTGCTGTCAGCTACACAAAATGTGGTTGCCTCCCTGTTGTCATGTTCTTTACCTTCTAAGAGCTAGGTTAGAGAGTCAGAAACACCAGCAAGAGGAGTGAGCATGCCTTTGTGCTTGGCAGTTATGTTACCTATTTTAAGTAATGTTACCTCTATTAAGCCATGGGAGTGGGGTATATGGTATTACAACCTTCCCAGGAGCAATATTTATATTTCCTATACTTCAGCTAAATGACTAAATCTAATCTAGTCACTGAGATCAAAAGTGTTCACAGATAATGTTTGCCTCCTCTTGAGGTAGATTCACCATAAAGATTTCTGATGGACTCCAAAAACACACACAGAATCATATTGTCTATCTTTACATCACGATTGTCTTGTTAGGGCATGTCAGTGGAAATCCAGCTCAGAATTAATATGTATCAATCACTTCTAACTTCATCAGTCACACCATAGACAAGTTTATACTTTGGTTTTGTGCTATTATATATACCTGGAAAGACATCTTTTCATCCATCCATTTATTCAAAAAGGCTTCAACTTCATACCGAGATTGAAATAGAGAAACTAAAGCTCATCTTATTTGTTCCAATTATCTATCCTACAGTATTTATTTTGAAAAGATAAGCAGAGTACAGAAATAGTTCTAGTTTTCAGGGCTCTGGTGGGCAATCCCAGCAACCCTTTTCATATCAATATAATTGATAAACCTCTAGGCAGACTCAGAGTGAGGGAGAGAGAGAGAGAAGGAGGGAAGAAGGGAGTAGAGGAAAGAAGAAAGTAAGAGAGAGACAGAAAATCCAAATTATCCATACCAGGAATGAAAGAGGTAATATCACTCCAGATTCTACAGATAATAAAAGGATGTGTCAATAATTTCAGCAATTTAGGTAACAAGGGCCAATTCTTGAAAAAGCACTCAAGAGTAAGTAGATAACCTGAAGAGTCTTGTATCTATTATAGAAATGGAATTTATAGTGTAAATCCTCCTCACAAAGAAAACTCCAGGCCCAGATTGCAGCACTGGTAAATTCCAACAAACATTTAAGGAGGAGATAATTCTAATTCAACACAAACTCTTCCAAAAAATCAAGGAAGGGGGAATACCTCCCCATTCATTCGATGAAGCTAGCATTATACTTACTTCAAATCAGACAAAGACATCCCAAGAAAAGAGACCTATATACCAATATCCCTTATGAACATTGATGCAAAAATTCAAAACCAAATTTTAGCAAATTAAATTTAAAAATAAAAATAAGACATCATGAGCAAGGAAGTTTATCTCAATAGTACAGTTTTGGTTTAACATTAGTAAAGGAATCAAAATCAATTCGCCATATTAATAGAGGAAAAAAAGGAAACTCATCTGAACATCTAAATAGATGGAGGGAAAAGCATTAAAAATAAACAGCTTATCTGCATTTAAAATAAACAAACCTCTCAGCACTATAGGAATACAAGGAAATTTCTTCAATCAGATAAAAGGCCTCTAAGAGGAAGCATAGACAAGGATATCTTCTCTCATCACTTCCACCCCGTATGTATTTGGGGTTGTAGCTGGTGCAATCAGGTACAAAAAAAGGAGTTAAAAAGCATCCAGATTGGAAAGGAAGAAGTTACCAGTCTTTGTTCTCAGACAACCTGATAATCTTTATAGAAAACCCAATGGAATCTACAAAAAGTTCTACTAGATCTAGAAAGTGCAAAGTTGTAGGATCTACAATCAATATACGAAGATAAATTGTATTTCTATACGAGCAATCAGTAACTGAAATGAAAGAAGTAATACCATTTAAAATAGTGTCAAAGTATGAAATATTTAGGAATACATCTGACAAAGTGTGCAGGGCTTGTATATTAACAGCTACATAATATTGCCATGAGAATGTAAAGAAGAAATTGATAAGTGGAGAGTTATGTCATATAAGATCTAGAGCTATAAAACTTTTAGAACAAAATATAAGAAAAATATTTTTACTTTTGCATTCCATACCTTAGATAGGACACTGAAAGCATGATCCAGTTTTTAAAAGAAAAAAAATAGACAAATCGGACTTCATTAAAAACTGAAATCTTTTGCTCTTCCAAAGACACCAATGAAAATGAAAAGACAAGCCATGAACTAGGAGAAAATATTTGTCAATCAAACATGTGATAATGCATCATATATATTATTATATATATAATACATTATATTACATTAATTATATTAATATAATATTCATGTATAAATGATATTAATATGACATAATTACATATATAAATATATTAAGGATGTAATATATATTATATATTATTCAGACATGCAGATAGAAATATGTACAAATAGGAAAACATTTTAAATAACATTAGCCATTAGTGAAATATAAATTAAACCATGGTAAGATGCCTATTACATTGGTGAAAAAAAAATAATGACAACGTCAAGTGCTAATGAGCATGTTGAGGAACTGGAACTCTCATGCACTGCTGGTGGGAATGTAAATGGAACAATTACTTTGGAAAGCAGTTTGGCAGTTTCTTTAAAAGTCAAACATACATTTACCATATGAGCCAGCCATTCCACACCCAGGTATGAATCCAAGAGAAAAAAAAAGTATGTGTCCTTTCAAACACTTACACATGAATATGCTGTGAAGCTTTATTTGTAATAGTTCAACACTGCAAACAACCCAAATGCCTGCTCAGAGGTGAGCAGATAAACAGAAGGTGGTGTAGTCTCACGATGGAATAATACACAGCACTAAACAGGAATGGGCTCCTGCTAAGGCAGCATCATGGATAAATCAAAATAAGTGTACTGCGTGAATAGTGGTAGATGAAACGAGAGTAAAAACACCAGATAGTGAAAACATCACTCCAATCAACTTGCACTGTCCACACTTTGAGGACTGACCATATCCCATTTTGAGCTAATGAGTGATTTTCTTTTTGAAGTTCTTATTTTAATTCCATCTGGTTAACATACAGTGTTATATTGGTTTCAGGTGTACAATAGAGTGATCCAACACTTCCATACAACACCCTGTGCTCATCACCATAGGTGTGCTCCTTAATCCCCATTACCTATTTCCACCATCCCCCTATCCCCCTCCCTTCTGGTATCCATCAGTTTGTTCTCTATAGTTAAGAGTCTGAGCTAAGGAGTCTTTAAAAAACAAACAAACAAGCTAAATTTGTGTTAATCTGGAAAGCCATCAACCCACCTTTGATCCTTTGAACCAGTTGGATGAGTCTATGTATCCTAGCTCCTGCCAGGTGACCAAGCTGAGCCCTCTAGAGCTGCAACACCATAGCCTAGAGCTCATGGCTACTGCATGGACTGGGCCTCCCTTTCAGATGCCCTACTCTCTCCCAAATCCTATTGCCACCAGCTCTCACTTGGAGATCCTGGAGTTATAGCCCTGCTTTCCACCTGGTTTTTGGCTTGGAAATTTGCTTTTGCCCTTGGTTTCTCCCAGCATTTGATGCAAACAGTCCTCAACCAGTCTGAGCTGGCTTACCTCTCTGCCTTCCTTGTTACCAGGTTCCTGATCCTGACCCCTACCATGCAGAGAAAGCCAGCCCTGGGTCTCCTGTGATCTCAGGCAGGTAATTAGTTAAAAGTGTATGCACGTTTCATCTGAGTTTGTATTGTCTATCAGGTTGTGTGAAATATATATATGTTCATTTCCATGCCTATTTAACACAAAGTCCCTATCTCTAGGGGTAATGTGCCATTTTATCAGTAGTTTTCCATCGAGTGAAGATCATAACATCCTAATATTCTCAGTTCTGTTCCTCAGTTCCCCAGGGAATCCCTTTTCTCAGGTATTAATCTTGGCAGCAGTGCTCATTAATATGATAAGGCTCTCTGGTTTTAAACAGCTCTTCAGACCCAAACAGACCATAATTGAATGGAAGATTTAATTGTTTTTTTCTCAGCAAACAATCAGGCCAGGAGAGCAAGGACACTGCAGACAAAACAGCACCGTTCGACTCTGGAATGAAAGGCGTGTGTTTCCATTCACTAATAGGCAGAAATGTCACTGGATTGCAGAAAGGCTGACTCGGGTCTCAGTTCGGAGGAGAGCACTATTGAATGCTCCCTTCTGGCTGGCAGACAGCTCAGCTGCGTGGCTCTCTCTTCCGCTGTCACTCCTGTTGATTTGCCTTCAAGGTGGTCATTCAGAGGGAAAGAAAAGGCCACTGTTTGCCATTTCAGGCCCAAAGATTTAGCCGTGACCCCCATCCAGCCTCAGCTTTCAGCTGCATGGCTCAGCGAAGCTCCAGCAGACGGGTGGCACACCTTGCCTTACTGTTGTCTTTTGTTCGCATTAAGTAAGATCATCACACAGAGAGATAATAACTGCTTCCCACCCACCCACCTCCCCTCCAAAATCCCACAGCCAGGGGCATGGGTTGGATGCATCGGTAGCTGGCCCAGGATCAGCCAATCCCATATTTCACTACACAACAACTTGGTAAATCATCTTTTTAAGCTTATTGAGAGTTGGCATCTCCTCTGCTTTATTACCTTCTGCCTGACTTTGCTCTGTTCCTCCGCTGGCACTCAATTTTCCAACTCTTTGCATTCGAGCTGGAAAACTTTGTAAAACCTGAATTTTCAGCTTTTTTTGCTGTTGTTCTCAGACAATGCGAGAGAGCCTGTCTGTATACGGTATAGATCATGTTTGCTGCCATTTTGAGGGACTTAGAATCATAGAGCAAGTTTATAATATAGTTTCAGGAGAGGCATGCCTCTTGAGCAGGGAGCAGAATGGGAGACTGGACATGTTTCTAGCTATACTAGAATCAGATCTCCATATCTGGAGAGGAAACAAAATCCCAGAATATCACAAGTGCCTAGGCCTGTGGTGGAAAGAGTCAAAACACATCTTAAAGCCAAGTAACAAAAAAAAAAAAAAAAAAAAAAAAAAAAAAAAAAAAAAAAAAAAAAAGACTCTGAACATGCCCAAATTCATTTCTACATTGATCATTAATGAAAATAAGATCAATTGCCCCTCTGTAGTCTGGTAGAGACTGCTAGAAGTTTGTACAAAGTTTATGCATTGCTAGAAAACCAATATTCCTTTCTTCATGGATATATTATTCAGAGTCCATGCAGGAAAACAATTACATTTCTGTAACTAGTCTCATTGATATACATAACTTTCTTCTTCACTTCCATTCTACTATCCCTTTGTCTTTATTCAGATTCCAAAGTGGTTAGAGTTCTTGACCTTGGGTGATGATGTGAAACTTCTTTCCTGATGGGTCTGAATATTGAGTGGCCCTGCCCTTATTTGATTAGTATAGTTTTCTATCGAGCATGGAACCAAAAAATGGCTTCTCTAGAGAATCCCAAGTTTTTTTTTTTTTTTTTTTTTTTTTTGAGAATCCCAAGTTTGAAGAATGATCTGGAATGTCCCTCTTATGTGGCTGCAACCCTAAAAAAAATTAAGATCTATCACTTCAGTCAACAGAATAGCAGCCTTCTTTGTCTATTGGATCAATGGCATAAAGATCCCAAAATGGGGGCACCTGGGTGGCTCAGTCAGTTGGGCATCTGCGTTCAGCTTGGGTTGTAATCCTGAGGTCTTGGAATTGAGTCTTGTGTTGGGCTTCCTGCTCAGCAGGGAGTCTGCTTATCCTCCCTCTGCCCACTTGTGCTCTCTCTCTCAAATAAATAAATAAAATCTCTAAAAATAAAAATCCCCAAATGGCCAGAAGGTCAGCTAAACTTACTACTTAATGGAACACTAGGTGTGTACTTTGTTGGAAGCATGGGAATTAAGCCTAGAATGGCAAGGATGGGAAGCAAATATTTGCAAATTGGTCATTTGGTATGTTAATTCCCAGACCCATGTATTAAGGCTATGAGAGAAACAGCACTATACATAGGTCACTTCTTGAAAGTACACTCTACATCAGGTTTTTAGAATTCTTTCTCCCAACTGGGACTATAATCAACTCTTAAATAAGCCATTTTCCCATCTATCTGACCAGCTGCTTCAGTGTAATGTGATACATGGTAAGACTAGTAAATTCCATGGGCATGAATCCATTGTCACACTTATTTTGCTGTGAAATAGGTTCTTTCATCAGCAGTAATGTTGTATGGCACACGGCGACTGAAAATAAGGCATTTAATAAGTGCTAGTGCTGGCACAAGCATTGAAAGAAAAGAAGGCATGTATGTATCTATCCTAGTATGAATGAATCACTGCCTTCTTCATGCCAGAAGGAGACTGGAGAAGTTAATTCACCACCATGTAGCTGTCTGGTCACCCTGGACAAAGGCACCAAAGCAGGGCTTAGCCCTGGTCTTTGCTGTTGGAAGTTATACCCTCAGATCACATTGGTGAGCCAATACATAGCCTTTGTCTATGTCCTTCTGGGAACTTTGTACATCTGACTTTGCACATGTGACATCTATAGAATGTGTCATCTTGTCCATGTGATTATTGAGAGCTTCCTCTGCAGTGTACAGCCTTTGCTTGGCATTAACATGGAACACAAATATGTTGACACACTGCTCATCCAATACCTCTTCCTCAGACTTGTTGTTGCTAGTCTTCCAATTTTGTGCCTTCTGATGCCTGACCAACGAGCCAAACACTTAGCTACCGCACATGAATCAGATACATCCAAATTGCTCATCTCTCAGTCCAATCAGAGTAGAAAAACAACTGCCCGAAGTTTTGCCATTGGGAAAGATTTGCCTGTATCTGTATCTTGACAGAATATTCCTGATCAGAGCTGTAATACCACAGCAGTTCATTTCAGATTGGTGGCAGCACATTGTGCAGAGCAATCTGTGAACCAGATCCAAGCTTTTTTTTTCAGTAAACCAGTCATCTTTGAAGCCATAGATGTGGATTGAGAGAAAGGAGTGTTTGCAGCAGGGATAGATGAAGTAGGAATTGGGGCCTCCTGTTCATGCATCTTACCTCCCTTTCAGACCTGCTTAACCCCGAGCTCTTTCATAGCATTCTAACTTGATGAGAGATGGTTGCTGTGCATATCCAAAGGTGGTGAGTCAGTTAATAGCCAGTTCGTAGTTGGTAGAGTAACAGATGCTTTGGTGCTCTGCCCGGATCTTGACACTCATCATTTCAGTACATGCCAGTAGCGTTCTGCTGCAGTCATCAGCAATTCTCTACTTGACAGCTTTCTGGGCACATGGCAGGCCAATGTGCAGAGCAGTTAACAGCCCTGGGAACAGCTCTCAGCCAATGACAAATGGGAGGCAGAGAGTCAGTACACCAGCTTCCTCATCCCTTTAGGTAGAATGTGCCAAACAGTCTCCCAAGGGTTTCCAGTGGGATTAACCACTGTGAGTTGCTCACAGTTCAAAACTCATGAATGTGCTCATAGTCCTTTGTTTCTCTTCCCTGCCTCATATCTTTACTACTTTTCTTTACCAGTGCTTTCTGGGATCATCTTTCAAACAAACTATATGTATTCAAGTCTTGTCTCCAGGTATGCTCCCGGGAGAACCCAGGATATGACAGCTCAGATGGCACAGAACTCGATGTCAGGTGCTCAAGTTCTTTTCAAAAATAATCAGGAGTTTTACCTCAGGAAAAGGATATGTAGATGTGAAGGCATCCACGACTTAGCTCCAAAACCTCTATCTGCATGTAGCTAGGAAACCACACTTCCCATCTCCCTTGAAGCTCAGTGTGGAAATGAATCCGAATTCCAGTCAATAGGATGTGAGCAGAGAACTGTGTGCTACTTTTTAGGAGCCTTGCTCATAAGCAACAACAACTCCCATGAGTACTCACCATGCTCTATTTCCTTTCATGCTACCTGCAGTGGCAACTCCTGATTTGTCACTGGGAAGCACATGATAAAGCTAAGAGACTTGTTAGCCTGGGTGACTATATGGAACACTCCCTTCCTCAGCTTCCTGGGAATGGCACTAAACTGGTATATGGGTAAGTAATGAACTTCTATGTCCTTGAGCCAATCAAAGCATAGATATTATTCTACCTTCACCAATATATATAAACCTCAAAATATATAAACCTCAGAATTATTATTTTAAGTAGAAAAGATGAGAAACAAAAAATAATGATAAGTTTCAGAGAAAATCTTTTTTTAAAAAATATTTTATTTATTTATTCATGAGAGACACAGAGAGAGAGAGGCAGAGACACCGGCAGAGGGAGAAGCAGGTTCCATGCAGGGAGCCCGATGTGGGACTCGATCCTGGGCTCTAGGATCATACCCTGGGCCAAAGGCAGGCGCTGAACCACTGAGCCACCCAGGGATCACCATGAGAAACAAAAAAAATAATGAGAAGTTTCAAAGAAAATCGAATCACTGTAGTAAGCTTGATTTTGTTTTGTCTACATCAAAGCTGCTCAAAAACAAAAGAAAATAGAGAAAACAAACAAATCTATAGAAGTTCATCAAGCCTGCATCCAACCAGGGCCCACTGGTCACCCCAGAGTTATGCAAAATCATTTTGCTCTCTCTCAGAACAACTTCCCATGCCATGTAACTTTTGCCCACTTCATCAAGGGGGAAATCTTTGTTCTCTCCTTGAATATTTTCTACTCAATTTGCATTCCTGTTAGGCAAATGCCTTTTCCAATGATCTATAGAGGGTCTCCAAATATTCCACTCCCTCATTTCCCCATTGGGCTGCCCATACCACCATTGAGAGACTCAAATCACAAGTAGGAAGCCTCTCATTAAACAAATGGATTAAAGACAGAATAAATGGAAGTTCCAATTCTTGTAACTGTGAAATAGTTTTTATCTGATTAAATTTCATGCAGAAAACAATGATGAAACTGGGGACAAACAAAACAAAACAAAAAAAGCAAAGAGGGACGTTTCTATTGGTACTGGAGAACGATCAAAAGCAGGCAGAAATTGGAATGGATTCAACACTTGAGTGAAAGAAAATGCACTGGGTGAGAGCTATGTTTATATAGCTTTTTCCCTGAGGGCTTCTCCAGTGTGCTCAATGTAGGTTGCCTAGAACTCAAACTACAATATCCAGCCTTTTAGTCTGAAGTATCAGAAGGAAGAATTTGGTGCTTCCAGAGTAGTTGAAAATTTAGGAGAAGAATGTTTAAAAATAAGGAGCTACAGAAAGAGAAGACCCCACATTTACATGTAAACTCCCCTCAAATTCTTGATGTCACTTGAATTATATGTAAATGAGGGGGAAGCAGTGTTTCCAAGACACTCAGCAGAGAGCAGAAACTGGAAAGTTGAAAAACTTGAGCAGGTTCAGCTGTGACCTGCTTGAGGAGTGATAGAGTTCAGAGTTTGAATCCCATCAAGTTACAGAGTACTGGTCAACATGTCAGGTTTCTACTGATTTTCAAGGACAATGCCTTCATGACTCTTTCCCAGAACTAAAGAAAAACTACATCTGACCCACACTAACAAAGGATAAAACAAAGCATCTACAAGTTCAAGTTAACTAGCTAACAATTAGATCACTGGCTAGAGCAAAAACTGACTCATTCAAGGAAGATAAGTTTCTGAACATCTACAATATCCAGTACACAATAAACAATTAGTGGACATGGAAAAAAAAAACAATTAGTGGACATGGGAAGAATAGTGCAGTGTGATCCAAGAGAAAATTCAGTCCATAGACTAAGATCATAGATAAGTATGGTGTTATTAACAAACAAGGACTTTGAAGCAGTAATTAAATATATGATCAAGAAAGTAAATTAAAAGATAGTTATAATTAGTGATCTGAAGAATACCAACAGAAAAATACGAACTATAAAAAAGAACCAAAATTAAATTCTAGAACTTGAAAAAATAATATTTGAAATGAAAAATTCACCTGATGGGCTAAGTAGCAGATTATATATGGTATAACAAAGTCACTATGAACATGAAAGAGGAAAAAAATGGGAAAAAGTTCAATAAGTTCTCAGAAACATAAAGGACAATATAAAATACTCTAACACAGGTGTAATTGCAGTCCGTGAAGGAGAGTTTTTTTAAAGACCAGAAAAATATATGAAGCAGTTGTTGACTTTCCAGAATTTGGCAAAAACAATTAACTTACATATCCAAGAAACTCATAGAACCTTCAGCAGGATAAATATAAAGGAAACCATAAGTTGATAATCATAGTTACACTGCTGTAAACCAAAGAGAATAAAAAAAAATCAGAGAGACATGACACATGATGTACAGGGGAACAATACTTATTATAAATAACTTCTCTTTTGGAACAATAGGGATCAAGAGACAATGGAATGTCTACCTAGAATTCTATATCTAGTAAAAATAGTCTTTGAACATGAAAGCAAAATGACATTTCAGATAAACAAAATTTGAGAGAATTCATAGTCAGCAGACCTGATTTTAAAGAAATGCTAAAGACATTTCTTCAGCCTAAAAGTAAGTGAAACTTGATAAAAACTAAATTCTGTAGAAAGGAACGAAGAACATCAGAAATGATAAGTAATGATAAGTCGAGTCAGTCCTCATTATTCAGGGATTCTGTATTTATGAGTTCACATATTCACTAAAACTTATGAAGGACATGTGCCAAGTGGTGGAAAATGTGAGTTGTCTGATGTGCATGTTCCCAGCTGCAGCAACACTCTGCTTTCTTGTTTCAGCTCTCATAGTGTAAATAAATGACTTTTTAGTTTTACTTAGTGCCGTATTTTTCAAATATCTGTACTTTTTGTTGGTGATTTTTCCATTTAAAATGACTCCTTCAAGGGGCACCTGGGTAGCTCAGTTAGTTAAGCCTCCAACTTTTGGTATTGGCTCAGGTCATGATCTCACAGTTGTGGGATCCAGCACCATGTCAGCCTCTGAGCTCAGAGTGGAGCTGCTTCTTATTCTCTCTCTCTCTCTCTCTCTCTCTCCCTCTCACTCACTCACTCTCTCTCTCTCTCAAATAAATAAATAACATCTTTAAAATAAAATAAAATAAAATAAAATAAAATAAAATAAAATAAAATAAAATAATAAAAGTGGCCCCTTTGGGGCATCCAGGTGACTTAGTTAGTTAAGTGTCAAATTCTTGATTTCAGCTCAGATCATCATCTCATGCTAATAAGATGGAGCCCTGAGTCCCTGCTTTAGATTCTCCCTCTCCCTCTTCCTCTCCTATCCTCGCTCCCTCTTTCTTTAAAATAAATAAATAAATATTTAAAATGGCCTCTTCAGTGTAGTGCTGACGAGCTGTATAGTGTTCTTAAGTGTAAGTGGGCTATGACATGACATGTGTGTGGGTAAGCTTCATTCCAGCATGAGTTACAGTACTGTTGTCCATGAGTTCAATGTTAATGAATCAACAACATATATCTTAACTAAGGTGTCTTTAAACATAAAACACATAAAACAAGGTTAGGTATTGGTCACTTGATGAAAATGTTGTGACCAGAGTCTTGAAGGAACATTACCCTGTATTTCCCATAGAAGTGAGAGCTCAGTATTCACTAACTCACTATTCATAGAACTTGATGGAACATTACTATGAATAACAGAGTATCAGCTGTATAGAACATTACCATGAATAATGGGAAGAGGAGTCAATTGTTCCTTATTAGCTTCCTTAAAGACACATGACTAACACAAAAATGTTAATACTGTTTTGTGGGTTTATAAAGTAAGTAGATATAAAATACAAAACATAGGTAAACAATAAATGGAATTGTATTGTACTGTCGCAGGTTTCTTACATTTTATGTGAAGTGGTATAAAATTAAATCCAAATAGAGTATAATAAGGATGCATAGTATAATCCCTAGAGCAACCTCTACAAAATTGATATGAAAAAATTATTGCTTAAGAGGCTATTAGTGAATTTATTTATTTATTTTTTTTTAATTTTTTAAAATTTTTTTTTTAATTTTATTTATTTATGATAGGCACACAGTGAGAGAGAGAGAGAGAGAGAGAGAGAGAGGCAGAGACACAGGCAGAGGGAGAAGCAGGCTCCATGCACCCGGAGCCTGACGTGGGATTCGATCCTGAGTCTCCAGGATCGCGCCCTGGGCCAAAGGCAGGCGCCAAACCACTGCGCCACCCAGGGATCCCCTATTAGTGAATTTAAATGGAATATTAAGAGTATTTGATTAGTTCAAAGAGGTCAGGAGAGAAGGAACACAGGAACAAAAATCAGATGGGACAAATATAAAACAGATAGTGAAATGGTTGACCTAAATACAACCATGTATCAGAATACACTAAATGTAAATACATGAAACAGATTGAAACGTAGAGAAAATGTCAGACTGTGTTGAAAAAAAAAATGAGTGAATGAACAAACTATCTTGAAAAATGGGTCAAATGGGACTAGTGAATATGTTGTCCTTACTGGAAACCATTTAAAGAACTAGCATCCCCCACCTTCAGTTCACCCAGTGTAATGGTGGGTCTAACCCTATCTGTGGCTTCCAAACTGGGCATATAACCCAAACCTAGACAGTCATAGCATAGTTTATCCCTCTCTATAGTGACTGACTAAGAAACAGGCATAGTACCCAAACTCTGCTAATGAGTCACAGCCAACACTTTCGCTGGTATGCTGGGGAAGATTTATTATTTATTTTTTTCACAAGGTTCTAAGCTGATAAAATGTAAACCTGGGACTTCCATCTTTGTTAGTTTAATGATGACATTAACACAGAAAAAGCAGAATTGAAAAAAAACATAAACAGTTTTCTGATGTTATCATTTTAGCCATTTGGGTTCAGGGGTGCCTGTAGCCATATACACTCTGTCTTTTGAGTCATTAAAACAAAAACAACAACAAAAAAAACCCCTCTTTTAGTTTCTATTATTTTCAACCAAAAGAGACCTGATTAATCAGCAAACCAGCTGATAAGTAGCAAACCAACTATTTTCCAAATAATCCTGAATATTGATTGAAACGAGATATGCCTGTTAAATGAGTTTGTTTCTAATTTCTGACCCATTTTCTTCAACCCTGAGAAATCCTTGCAAACTCATAAACCAGAAATGATATAGAGAGCTGCCTTCAACTTTTCACAATTGATGGATATTGTTCATGAAAACGTTGTGCCCTCGAATTTCCACATGACATGTTAGTAGGCCCCCGAGGGTGTGCTCTCAACCATCATCTATTCCCTCTAGGCTGCTCCCCTTGGAAGAATTCTTTACCTTTTCCCCAGATGATTGACTCAGTGTCCATGACTATGGGTTTATGTATAGGAATATTAACCTCCTCTTCCCACATCATGGAAATGCTGTTTACATATACTGAACCTAGAGCTAGGTTGATTTCAAGTAGACCCCTACTTGCCTATCATTGATGAAAGTTTTTATGAAATTAAAAACTAAAGGGATAATCTATGCTGTTATGTACTTTTAAAATTTCTGACATTTGTGGGATTTGTATGACTAGAAAGGGAAACTATCCCTTAATTTTCGTAAATTGCCTTCCAAGTATTGACTTTCTCACATGTCTTTTTTTTTTTTAAGATTTTATTTATTTATTCATGAGAGACACGGAGAGATTGGCAGAGACACAGGCAGAGGGAGAAGCAGGCTCCCTGCAGGGAGCCCAATGCAGGACTGGATCCCAGAACCCAGGATCACGCCCTGAGCTGAAGGCATATGCTCAATCGTTTAGCCACCCACGTGCCCCTCTCACATGTCTTTAAATGTGACATTTCATCCGTAATGAAAGAATGAGTTTTTAGGGACTTATAAAACTAACAACTGTTTTTTAGGATCTTCCTCCACAACAATCTACTGTCACACATATAAAGAACAAGTCGGCTGCCAGTGGATTAATAAATGTACACCAACATAGGCATGATATATTGATCAGCACTCACTCTGCACTCAATCCAAGAAGCTGTTGTGGGAGGTAAGTGCAAAATGGCTTAAGTGCTACTTGTTTATTCATACAACATGGTAAATTCTCAATAAATGTCCCATGGATTGAATTGAATATATGCTGGAACAGACTTGTGTGCAAAGCGTACTGGCCTAAAGAGGACGCAGACAGAGCTGGGACAAGGGGGATAAAAATGAGATCCTAAGGAACAGAAGAACAAAGTACACATGACCCTGAGAGTGGATAGCTCGAAGATGAGCCAGAGATGCCTCACTAGCTTTGCCCTGTCCTGGCCTTCAGCGTGGGTCACACATTCCAACCAAGAAGGATGCAGAAAGCATTCTAGGCATAGGGAACAATGTGCACTACAGATCAGAAACATGGAAACAGGTGTAACTAGAGGAGAAAGAAGTAGTCCTTTTAAGTATAGCCAACAATGTGGAAGGGAGAGGGAAGAGGGGTAAAAGATGAGTCTAGAAGAGTGGGCTGTGGCCAAATGGGGAAGGATCTTATGTGCTACACTGAGGACTTGATCATGGAATGTGTCTGATGAGGAAAGGCCACATGTAACTCCATGGTCTCCAGGATGAGCAAGTGGGTGAGTCTGCCCACGAGGAAAGACAAGAGAAAGGGGCAATCAAGAGAGTAAGCTGGTAACATTGAGTTCAGGGCACGTTTGAAAACATTCACCTTGTGTGTTAGCTCAGCCTGCTGTAACAAAAATACTATAGCCAGGGCAGACATTTATCTTGAACAGCACACATTTATTTCTCATGGTTCTGGAGGCTGAGAAGTCCAAGATCAAGGTACTGGCAGACTTACTTCCTGGTGAGGGCTTTCTTCCTGTCTTTCAGACATCTGCCTTCTCGCTGTGTCCTCATATGGCTTTTGCTTTCCTTGGTGCAGGCACGCACTCCGAATATCGTAGAACAGAAGAGACAGACGGATGGAGGAAAAGCTTTCTGATCTTTTCATGTAAGGCTAGGAATCTCATTACAGCTCTACCCTTGTGACTTCATAACTACTCCCCAAAATCCCCAGCACTACATACCACCACAATGGGAGTTAGGGTTTCAACATATGTATTTGGGAACACCAAAGGAAACTCAGTCCAGAGGAGCTCGGAGAACTTTTTGATTTCATTGGCAGGAAAACTGGACTCCATTCCTTGGCACTCCATAAATACAGTCAACAGAGCTGTCTCTAATCTATTTTTCACATGTTCACAGCTGGCCACCAGGACTTGATGGGCAAATGAGATCTCACCCGTGACTTGAACCACTTTAGCTCAGGAAATATAAAGGCAATTCCCAGTCTTACTTGGAAAAAAAATAAGCAAGCTTGTCCTGGAAGCCCAGTGCTGACCCCACAGCCCCAGCTGACAATCTTTTGGCTTTGGAAATTTGTGTAAAGTGTCTCCTGGGCCTTACCATTTTTCATAACCTTTATTTTAAAATCAACCCCTAGTTCCTGATCCCCTAGGCCCCTGCTGGAGAAAAGTTGATATATCTTAGAACCAAGGTGTATACACGCAACACTTGCTACTCTACCATATTTGCCAAATGTCAAATTCCCCTGCTGCCTATTTTCAAAACTAACCTTTCATCTCCTCCTCCATCAGTATCCCCCCCAAATGCCCATATTATTATTATTTTGACAACTCTTGGGTCTTTAGATTTAGATGAAGGCATAGCATGGCTCAGGGTTGGTTTCAAAAGCCATAGATCAAAATCCATTTTTTTTCATTCCACCTTGTTAGCAGAAAATTACAGACACACGTACATACACACGAGAGCACACTTCATTCTCAATTATTTTATTTATTTATTTATTCCTGAGAGACAATGGAGAGATTGGCAGAGACACAGGAAGAGGGAGAAGGAGGCTCCTCACAGGGAGCCCGATGTGGGACTTGATCCCAGGACCCTGGGATCGTGACCTGAGCCAAAGGCAGACGCTCAACCACTGAGCCACCCTGGTGCTCCCATTCTCAATTGTGAATATAACAAGAAGACTCTGCTCTCCCATCCTGGACAGAGTGTATAGTTGTAAGAAAACTGGCTTTATGTTCGTAGAGAGGCTTCAGACAGCAGAAGGCACAGGTGCATGTTCCATAAGAGCCTGTTGCTGAATGAGTGAATGATGGATTTACAGGCCCTCCTGGGTATTGAATAAAATGCTCCTCATCTGAATAGCAAAGTGCTCCTACCAGCGGGGCTTCTCTGCTGTCTGGCACGGTGAAGGCCCTGTTCTCCTTGCTTCTTATCACCCTCTGTGTTAACAGAGGGTTACAGGACAGCAGAAGGGGGAATGAGGGCTACCCAGAGCCCAGGTGATAGAGCAGTTTCCAGGTGAAGGGACCCCTCGTTCTGACCATTTTGTCCTGAGCACTGACTACAGCAGCCAACTGGCTGTGGCTCACCCACAAGGACCTTCCTTCATCTCCCACTCAATGCACTCCCCAGGAGGCTGTCTGCAGTCTGGGACCCGGGTGGCGAGAAAGGCACTCTCCCCACAGCTGCCATATTATTTACTTGGAAGCTCATAAGATCCAGGATTGCAAATTCCAATTCCGAAATAGCCAGGAAAGCAATTACAGCAGGCCACACTGATGCTCAGTTTTAGAAAAGACATGTTCTCTCCTGATGCATTGGAATGTGCTGTTTCCTCTGTGGACCTCTACTTTGTCACATGCTCCTGCATTCAGTCAACAAACATGGCCAAGTACCCACTCCCCGTGAGCCAGCTCTATCTCACAAGTCACTCTCTTCCATGAAGCCCTCCCTGGCTTGCTCAGCCTGAGTTAACAATTCAGCAGCACTTATTTGCCATTCATTTCAACTGTGTATTTACTGTTTTCACTGCCCGCCTCCATCATGCCATCCTCAAGGGACACTGAGGCACCCAGCATGCCCACTGACCCACAGGAGCACAGCAAGCCATCACGTGTTGTTTGAAATCCCACATTGACTACAAAATCCCACTCTTCAATACCAGAGATTTTTCCAGGATAAATACTACATATTTCTCCCTACAGGGTTCGAGTAGTGCACTTAGATTTTTCGGTTGTTTCTTTTTGACACTAGAAATGGCTTCTTGGGACACCTGGGTGGCTCAGTGGTTGAGAATCTGCCTTTGGCTCAGGTTCTGATCCCATGGTCCTGGGATCGAGTTCCACATCGCGCTCACCACAGGGAGCCTGCTTCTCCCTCGGCCTGTATCCCTGACTCTCCCTCTCTCTGTGTCTCTCATGGATAAATAAATAAAAGCTTAAAAAAAAAAAGAAATGGCTTTTTTATGAATAGCTTGGCTGTTGTACACCTGCATTTAAGGTGGACTTCACACCACAGTCAGGATTATCAGAGAATAATCTCACACAGAGATCTCCGAGTATAGGGTCCCAGAAGGAAAACAGACAGACAAACAACAACAAACCCCCCACTTCCTAAGAGTGCTTAGGGGTTAAGTCTGGACTCCATAAGAACTTCAAGGCCCTGAGGACAAGCCAATAGTTCAAAACCTGTGGTTGTTTCTCAGCCAGGTGTTATGCTGGAATATCCTGTGTCCCAGGTTTCTGAAATAAATCATTGCATTCCCAGCCAAATGTCCTAAATACTACCATTATTAATTAGTATGACTAAGAAGGCCAGCACGGGCCAGCAACATCCCCAAATGGGACAGAGTGTTGAATAACACAGTCAGTGATTTCTAAGGTATCCGGCAAAAATAGGAATGTGCTTGCTTGTAAAACCAGCAAAGTAAGCCTTATTAAGAGGCAGTGCTTTGTTGGTGGTCCTACAGGTCAAATAGCCAGGTTATCCGCAGACAGACAGCAGAGGGTGAGAAAGAGAGGGGACGAGGGCCAGAGACAGGACAGAGAAGGGGAGAGAGCTGATGCTAGAGACGCTGCTGGAGGGAGGCCGGGAGCAGAACAGTTCTGTGCTTTCTGCTAATTTATGTCTTTGGTTCCCCACGGATTCCTCCATCGGCTGAACCCGGATAAAGTCCGGGAGATGCAGTGTGCAGGCCAGGGCCCACAGACAACGCAGGCTGGGCTGGGGAAGGCGAGGCAGGCTCTGAGGTCCCAAAGACCCAGAGCAGGCACAGCGGTTCTGGAGCTGCCACGGCTCCACGGGACCAAGAGGTGAGCATGCAAAGAGCGATGAGTCCCACGTTGGTTTCCAGGGAGCCACTGCCCGTGACTAATGTTAAGCATGTTCCTGAAGGTCTTTATTCACTTCTGTCACATGATAGAAAGTTAACCCCAATACCTCTTTCCCTTCATGGGCAGGTGGGTGTTGATCCCAGCAATTCGCCCCGTGTGTGGGAAGCAGCCTGGACGATCTGAGCCCTCTGGGACTCCTGAGCAGCTGAAGCATTGGGTGACCCGTGAGAAGGAATCGCTGAGCCTGGGCCAGCACACACTGTCCCCTGCTGGGCTCATTAGTGCTCCAGTCAGACAGGAACTATGAACAGCTCAGATGACGGTCTACCCAGGAGCGGACACAGTGAGAACCTGTGTCCTGTCTTCCTCCCAGTGTGTGTGTGTTAGTGTAAGGGAGACAGAAGAGGAGGAGGGGCTTTAGCTTCAGTTAATATAAAAGACAGAAGACGCTTTCCAGAATCTTCTCCTTGGCAGCATGAGAGGCTAAGAGCCAAGGGCCACAGGTGCTAGGCACACACAAAGCTCCTCGACTGGGCCTTCAGCTCAGGACCCACGGACCCCACATGCTGCAGTCACAGAGTCACGGGGCTAAAGTGACTTTCTGTCCAGGAGACAGTCAACTATTAAAGCTGCTTGATTCGGGAGAGCTAGCTGTAAACCTTGGATCTGCCATTTATTTGTTAAGGGTCTTGGAGGCAGGTGACACAAATCTCCTAGAGTCCCAGTGTTTTTGTCTGCAAAGTGCTATTCCTCACTGCATCGCTGGAAGAATTAAATAAATAAGATCTCAGAAATATGAGAATCCTAAATAAATGCATGTACATGTTTCTGTTCCATTTCGAAGAATAAGATTGTGACAGCTACTCTTGATTTGACTTAGCGTAATGATGACCATGATTTCTATAGCTCTCGGGATAAGAGCAAGAGAAATATGTCTCTACTTTTTGATTTAATAAATTGAAGCATCTGAGCATAGGGAGAGGGAGTGGATGCTGCTTCTGGGATGGGATGGGGGCTGTCAATCTTTTCGGCTTCTCCTGTTCTTTCCTCAAAAAAGCATTGCCTTGTTCACAGCGGCCTGGGGGAGGGGAGTGGATATGTTGTTGGGTCCCTTATGAGGTGACTTGAAATGAATTTCTACCATTGAACAGGTAGCCAGGTAGCTAGGTAGCTTCTGGCTGTCTCTCTGGCTGGTCCCCTCCTGCTGATACCCCCAGAGCACCTGTCTACCAGTTTCCATGGCAGCAGCTATAAGAGTAATAAGCTGGGCCACAGGGAGGTGACGGTCACGTGAGATGTCAAAATCTGATCACCTTGAATCCTGCTCCCAACCATTTATTCCTGAGCGTCGCTCTGTAGGCAGAAGCCTAAACCCCTGCTCCTACCTTCCCTGGTGTCCATTTCCCTTTGTCCTCTGTCTTTTCATTTGTCCCTTAAGGCCCCCCCATGTTATCTGTTCAGTGATATATCTGGAAGATGTTCACTTGATCCATTTCTCCTGTCTTCACCCTAACCCAAGTCACAAACATCTCTCAACTAGAGCGTTGCAGCGGCTTCCTAACTGGTCCATGGGACTCTTCTCCAGCCCCCATCATCCATTCTCCAGGCTGCAGCCAGAGAGAGCTTTTAAAAACACAAATTAGACCCAAAAAAAATAAAAAATAAAAAATAAAAAAAATAAAAACACAAATTAGGTAGTGGCATCCCCTTCCTGACTCTCTTTAATGGCTCCCCATTGGTTGGAGGATCAGAAGAAGATTCTCAGTGCAGCTTCCATAGCCTTGTGAGGTGTGGCTGACACCTCCCATCATCCACAGTGAGCCACACCAGCCTTCTGTTCTTTCAATGTAGAGGTCTTGTCCCTTGGGGCCATGGCATGTGCTGTCCTCACAGCCTGCAAACTCTTCAAAACCTCCCCACCTCTCTTCTTCTTGAGAATGCCTGCCCACTGGATCTCAGCTGAACCGTCTCTTCTACAGGGAGGCCATTTCCTCCAGGACAGGCTCACTGCCGCAGCCAGCCTCTCTAAGACACGCTGGAGTCCCATGTTCTACACCCACCCAGGCTGTTGTTCTTTGTCTTTCAGAGACATTATCATGGTCATAACTACATGGGATCTCTGATAACTAGGTGTGTGTACTTCATGTACTCAGCCATCATTCTTTCTGGTTCTCTACCATAACTCCAAAGGCTGAAAAGGGATTGGCACATGGTAGATCCTTACTTAATATTCACTGGATGAATGAATGAATGAATGATGTTTGGCAAGAACAATTATCTTTTCTGTATCTCAGTTATACATTCTGGAAAGTAGATATCATATTATAATCATCCTTGTTTTCTAAGAGATGTTGTATGGAAAACTGGAATTTCACACTACCCCAGCTGGACTCAGCCCTCAGCCCAAGGACCAAAGCGCACCTGCCAGCCTGCATGTGGTGTCTATCCTCATCGCAACCTTTTCACCCCCCACAGACAAGCTGGAAACCAACACCTGAGACAGGTACTCCATGCCTGTTTGGGGATCAATTATAAAGACTGATTAATTCCTA
Organism: Vulpes lagopus; assembly: GCF_018345385.1. Classification (NCBI taxonomy): domain Eukaryota; kingdom Metazoa; phylum Chordata; class Mammalia; order Carnivora; family Canidae; genus Vulpes; species Vulpes lagopus. The sequence continues at coordinate 93,334,018 of NC_054826.1, read as the reverse complement.
AGGATCAGTCCAAGACCTGACTCCCTTTCATCCCTATTTCCTCTTCTTTGTCCACTCTCCTGGCATGTCCCATGGTCAAGCCTAAAGAAGCATTACCTCAGCAGAAGTTCCAGGATTCCTGTCCAAGTCAGTGGTGATCTCCTGCTCATTCATATGCTGCTTCCTTATACCCCATGCTGGGGTGTGAGTGCCCCATCCTGCCCATTCCAGCCTTTGGTGTGCTGGCTAATCCTCAGACTCACTCTGGCAAGACCTGGCCAAGCTCAGAGTCTAGAGCACCCCCTGCTTCCAGGGCTGCAAAACAGAGAACTGGATGTACTTCCTTTGGGCAGGCCTGTCCAACCATGGCACCTGTCACAGGAACTCTCTCATAAAACTCTGAAGCCCGATTTTATCCTAATTTATGTGGTGCAAAGGACAACCCTGACCACATTCACTGGGTATTGGGAATAGAAACACATTTCTTCTTTGCCAGCAAAGGTCTATTTGACTTTTCAACCTGTGGCATTTAAACCTTTGTGTTCCTTTTGTTGTAAGCAATTCTGGAGCTCCAATGCATCCCCTTAAGATGACATCTCTAACTGGAATGGTAGCTTTGCAAATTGATGTGAATGTACTTGGCAGTGTCTTGAGATGCTGAGTTAACAAATCTGTCCTTCCAATCATCTGAATTCAGTGTGATACCTTTTGGCCCAATGTCAACAAACACTGTGAATGCATGTGGTTTTAGAGACGGGAGTTTACCGGAGCTTGTTTAGATGTAGATCAAAAGAAACAGATGTTTGTATTAAGAATTAGACGTGGGATTGTCCTCTGAACATAACTCTCCTCTCTTGCCAATGCATGTAATGCTGTTGGATAATCTATATTTCTATATGGCATTCTTTCTGATTTTATAGATTGACTTATCATAAGGCTATTTTTAATCATCTTGCCCACAGACAATATATGTAATTCTGACTTTCCTTCATGAAACATGATTGAGATCTAGCTTTGTGCCAAGTCCTGTGTTATGTCTTTTGATAAAGAGATAGTGTTACTATCTGTTTCTGTTTCATTTTCTAGTAGAAGAGGCTAAAAAGGAAATGAATGTTGACAGTGCATTATGATACATATACAGATCTTTCTCCATTTACAAGGGGGTTACATCCTAGTAAACCCATGGTAGGTTGAAAATATCATAAGTCGAAATGCATGTAATACACCTAACCTACCAAACATTGTAGCTTAGCCTAGCCAAGCTTAAATGTGCTCAGAGCACTTCCAATAACCTACAGGTGGGCACAACCATCTCACACAAAATCTATTTTACAATATAATGTTAAGTGTTGCATGTGATGCATTAAAAGCTATCCTGAATGTGGAAAACCTGAATGCCAAACGTTTCTGAGTTACAGAGGATATAGATGCTGATGTGGCCATTCTGTAGAATAATCTCTCAATATTTAGTGAAATTAGGAACTTGAATGCTCTCTGGCCAGCAATTCCATTTCTGGGCATCTATCTCCCACAGAGATTTTCATACAAGTCCATTGTAGCATTATTTGTGGTTCTGGGGAGTTAGAGGCAAGCCCTTGCACAGATGATAGTACGCAATGAACTAAAGCTGAGATTAACATTACTCTAAACCTGAGACTATAAAAGGGAAGAGACAGAAACAGATTGAAAATTGGGGAAAGGCATTTCAGACAAAGATAATGAGGCTTAAGAGAGAAAGTGTGTTACTTCTTGAATATCTCAAACATTAGCACGTCCGTTGTATTGGGTGTGCCTGGAAGGCAGTGGAAGAAGCTTGGACAGGTAGGTCGGGGAGAGAATGAAGAGGTCTTGTAATGATGCTAATAAAATACTTTATAGTCAAGCTATATGCAGTTGAGTTATAGATATGCCCATATTTGGATATTTAAGCTAATCTCTCAGGTAGCAGTTTGAAAGAAGAGCTAAAAGGAGGTGATGTGTCACGTGCCAAGGGCCAATAGAATCCTATAGTAATAATAGGGAAGTTCTCAATTTTTAGCTACATTTTCCCTTCCATAGATAAGTGAAATGACAATGACTTGTGAAAAGTGACACCAAACTTGAACATATTTGGTCATTCATATTTTAAAAATTTATTTTGGGTGGGGGGGGGGCGCCTGTGTGGCTCAGTGGTCGAGCACCTGCTTTTGACTTAGGTTGTGATTCCCCGGGTCCTAGGATCAAGTCCTGCATCAGGTTCCCTGCAAGGAGCCTGCTTCTCCTTCTACCTATGTCTCTGCCTCTCTCTGTGTCTCTCATTAATAAATAAATAAAATCTTAAAGAAAAGAAAATTGACACTAAGGTGCCCGGAACCCCAGCTCTGTCAATCTCTTAGGTGCTTCTAATTCTTCTCAGAGAAGTACCTACCCTCTAAACTCCGTTAAACAACTTTGAACTGGCTCAGTGCAGACAGCATCCCAGGACTGACTGGTGGCTTGGTTTTCACCTTTCAGACTGAAAATTTTTCTTCTTCCTACCCACACTTGCTCTGGTTCAAATTCCTCCTCCCTCCTCAGGAAACGGAGGGGAAGAGATGATGCCTTGTCTTGGTAACAGGAAAAGACTCCCAAAGGAAGTCTTTCCTGGGCCCTAACATTAGCAAATCAATCAATGTGTTTTACCACGTTAACAAACTTCAAAAGAGAAACCACACAAACATCCCAATAGATGCAGAAAAGGCATTCAACAAAACCCAACATCCACTGCAGATACAAACTCTCAAGAACCTAAGAATAGAGGGAAACTTCCTCAACTTGACAAGATCATTTAAGCAAAACCTGTAGCCACCTTAATTCTTACTGGTGGAAGGCTGAATGCTTTCCCTGTCAGGGACAGGAAAGAGATGGATTCTCACCAGAGGTTCTAACAGTGCAATCAGGGAAAGAGGAAGGAAGGAAGGAAGGAAGGAAGGAAGGAAGGAAGGAAGGAAGGAAGGAAGGAAGGAAGGAAGGAAGGGAGGGAGGGAGGAAGGGAGGGAGGAAGGAAGGAGAGACAGAGAGAAAGAAAGAGAGAGAGAGAAAGTAAAGAAAGATTGGAAAAATGAAGTGAAACTGCTCTTAATACAGACGACATGATAGTAAAGGGGATCAGAATATGCCACCCCAAAGTATACCACTTTGGTATACAGGTTATTTTGAGCTGAAGGCAAATGAGAACCAACAGACACTGTGTCTGCAGAAAGGAGCCTTCTTGGAACTTCCTTTACTCGACTAAAACCAGAAACTTCTGAAAAATGAGGCTGCTATAAATTCCCTCTCCAGGGGATTTTTATGGTCATGAAGAAGACAGGAAATTGGCATTGGGATGAATCTGCACAAACAAGCCTAACTAAAATAACCTTTATCTTCCTTGTTTCTCCATATAGTTGATTTCCCACAATTTACTGCTCCTAGAAACCCAAGCTCCCCTTTCCTTTGTCTAGTCACTTCTTACCACACTTTGTTAAAATTGTATGAAAGCTTCAAAGTCCAACTACTTATTTGGGTTTTCACATCTGTGTATTTTCCTTGCATATAAAACTAAAGAACATTAAGGAAATTTGTTTTCCTTTTTCCCCATTAATCTTCTTTTATCACTTTTTTTTTAATTCACTGGCCCCAGTTACAGAGCCTAAGGAGGTAGAGGAAAAGCTTTCCCTCTCCTAAGATAAATGATGCAGAGAAGAGGATAAAAATCTCTAAAAACCTAATAAGCAAGATTAGTACGGTTGCAGGATACAAGATCAATATACAAAAGTCATCATAATTCTATGTACTATAAGTGAATAATGAACACCTGAAATTAAAACATCTTTTACAGGGATGCCTGAGGTGTCTCAGCAGTTGAGCATCTGCTTTCAGCTCAGGTTGTGATCCCAGGGTCCTGGGATTGAGTCCCACATCGTGCTCCCTGCAGGGAGCCTGCTTCTCCCTCTGCCTGTGTCTCTGCCTCTCTCTCTGGGTCTCTCATGAATAAATAAATAATAAAATCTTTAAAAAATAAGTATAAAACATCTTTTACTAAGCATGAAAAAATATTAAATGCTTAAAGAACATATGAGAATAGAAAAGATCCACATACCAAAGAGAACAGAACACTGAGAAAGGTCAAAGAAGAATCGAATACATGGAGAAACTACTGTGTTGGTGGGTCAGAAGATTCAATATTGCTAAGATGTCCATTCTTCCCAAACTGATCTATGCATTCAATGCAATCTCAACTGAAAACTCGGTGAGCCGTTTGTAGAAATTGACAAACTGATTCTAAAATTCATATGGAAAATCAAAAGCACCCAAAATGGCAAAAAAAATTCTGAAAAGGAACTAGAAACCATTACTTGATTTCAATATGTCTTTTAAAGCTACGGTAATCAAGGTCTTACGGCATTCATGTCAAAACAGGTGACCAGATCAATGGGACACAAGAGTCTGGTAATAGGCCCACATTTATATAGAAAAGTGATTTTCAACAAAGGTGCAAAGCAATTCACTGGGAAAATGATAGTCTTCAACAGATGATATTGGAACAAGTGGATAACCACACACACACACACACACACACACACACACATCTTGGCATCCTTTTCAGCATACAGAAAAGTAACTTGAGATGGATCATACAACTGAACATCATACCTAAAACTGTATAAGATATAAATGAAAACATCAAAGAAATTCACTGTGAACTTGAGTACCCAAAGACTTCTTAGATATGATACCAAAAATGCCACCTATAAAAGAACAAATTAATACACTGGCTTTGATCAAAATTAAAAAGTTCTGTTCTTCAAAAGACGCTATTAAGAAAAGGCACAGACTGGGAGAAAATATTTGCCAAACATAGATGCGATAAAGTGCTTGCATCCAGAATATGGGAAGAACTCTCGACATTCAATTAAAAGAAAACAAACAAAAAATTGGCAAAAGTTCTGAACAGACACTTCATCAAAGACTATGTAAGGCTGGCAATAAGCATGTGAAAATATGCTCAACATACTAGTCATCAGGGAATGGAAATTAAAACCACAATGTGATACTACTACACACCTAATAAAGCGGCTAAAATTAAAAAGGCTGACTACACTGGTGTTGGCAAGGGTATGGTGGACCCAGAACTTTCTTCACACCTTGCCCATGGAAGGTAAAAAGGCGGAAGCAGTGGTAAGGACAGTTTGTTTCATTAAAAATCAAACATGTACCATATGTCCTAGTCATGCCATTTCCTAGGTATTTACTTGAAAGATCTTTTAAAAAGTCCACACAAAAACGTTTAGGGCAGCTTTGTTTGCAATAGCCCAAAACAAGAGACAATCCAAATGTCCATGAATGGGCGAAGAGACAAGCAAGTTGTCATCCATCCATCCATACAACAGAATTCTACTTAGCAATATACAGGGGTTAAACCACTGATAGAAGCACAACAGAAATGGATCTCAAAATAGTTCGACTGCTCAAAGAAGTCCGACAAAAGCAAGTGTGTATTGTATAAAATTCCATTTAGATAAAATTCTAGAAAATGCAAAGTATTGCCTTAACTCAGTGAAGGAAAGCAGATCCGTGATTGTCCCGGGGTGAGGGTGGATAGCTGGAGAATATGATGGGATACACACAGACACACCCAATAAAAAAAACTCTTGGCAGTGATGGGTCTATTCATTATCTTGATTGAGGTGATGGTTTCCCCAAGCATATTCATATGTCAAAACGTAATATTGTGTACTTTACTGTTTTAAATATTTTACTTATTTATTTGAAAGAGAGAGAGCATGAACATGAGCAGGGGAGGGAGATGCAGAGGGAGAAGGAGAAGCCGATTTCCCGCTGAGCAGGGAACCCAAAATGGGGTTCAATGACCTCCCATCAGGACCCCAAGATCATGACCTGAGCCCAAGGCAGACGCTTAACCGACTGAGCCCCGCCAGGGGCCCCAACAGGGGTGTATTTTAAACATCAGCAGATAGTTATGTCAACTGTACCTTAACAAAGATGATCAAAATAAGCTTTCTACATTCTAAAAATGGAAAAGTAGTGGTCAGAGAGTACAGGGACCAGCAGGTGGTGGGTGATAAAAACCCAAGGGAAGGTAGTGTCTCAGGAAGGAGAGTGGGCAGGAGCTGGAATGCTAACAAGAGAACCAGTCAGAGGAGGAAAGATAGTGTCCTCTTGTGTAAAATGAAGCCAGTAAACATCTCTCTCCCAGGGCTGCTGTGAAGATTAGCTTCTGTAAACTCTCTGTAAAGTGCAATGACTGTTAATATGCAATCAATAAATATGAGTCATTAGCACTAATGAGATATCCAGGTAGAGCCACAGCAGTCAGGATCATAAAATAACATCCCACAGAGAAGAGGGTAGAAATCAAGGCAGACTTCGTGAAGGAGGTGTCATTTGATCAAAGGCACAAGCAGTATACGCATCATTATTTAAATTTTCATGTCCCGGTGACCTGTGTGCACAAACACATAAACTCTCTGTGGAATATTCAGCTTTTTATATCTTTTCTCGCCAGCTCAGCTCCAGCCACCAGCTCGGTGCTCAACAGTCTTAAGCCTTCAGTGAATGAGAGTCACAAAGTCATAGAATTTTAGATTTGCGAGGGACCTCAGAGATCAGCTAGTTCAAATTCCTCATTTTATAAGCAATTGAATTGTATTTTAAAGCAGCCAAGCAAAAAGGAGAGACAGTGGAGTAGAAGGCAGGTTTTTTTGACCTCCCAGTAGCCTCAGGCTAACCTCTTAACCTTTGCAGGCTTCAGAGGTGTTTTATATGTAAAACAAGAGCAAACGTACTGCCTGAAGACAGTAGGCTAAACCCCCATATTTCCCTTCCTTCCTCAAGGTAACAGCATGAATTCTTATATCTTTCTCCTTTTAAAGTTCGAAGAACATTGGAGGTTCGGGACAGAGGTTACTTATAAATCGTCTCACACACACACACACACACACACACACACACACAATCTACAAAAGAAGATGCACAAAGTCAGCTCCTGCATGCAAAGTGTGGTGATCTTGAGTATGTCAAAGCATGCTCAACCACTTATCTTTTTAACTGCACATCCTCACAAAGAGATCCTGCGATATCAACAAATGAGCCTCTTGTCCTCACCACCACAGAGGACCACACACCCGGAAAGGTATCCCAGGTGCATTTGTAGCATCTCTGATCGTGCACTAAATATTACAGTTAAATCTCACTATTTGAAGCAGTGCTACAAGTGTCCGTGAATGCTGAATTAGCAAGTCCTGAATCACTGCTCCTAGGGTACATACAGAGCTAGGTTCCTATGAGCTTCTGGATACAGCATGTCCATCAGCTGATCAATGCATAACTTTGTTTTATATGTGCTTCTGTTTAAACACACCTTAGTTAATACATACTGTTGATTCATGACCTCCAGACAGCGCCGTAACACCAAGTGCGTTTAACACATCATCACCATCTCACCTCAGCACTGTGCTTGGGGACCATTTTATATAACACAATTAACCGCCACCACCAACAAAAGCTCAAAACTGTAAAGAAAATGGCATTGAATAGATTATGAAAAAGATGCTCATTCATGGTGTGTGATCTGACACAAGAAAACAGAGCATCCCCTCGTTCAACCTTGGCTGGAAATGTGTATTTTGGGATGAATCACCTTTTTGGCTGCTCTGTGCATATCTGCAAATGACCATGAAAGCACTTTGAATATTGTACTTTGAAAATTCACAAATAAATTTTGAGGGAGTGGGTGAATTTGCAAATGCAGAATCCGTGATTTATGAGGACCGAGGGTAACTCTTGGTACTCAGTAGCATCTTCTGCTTCTAAGCTCTCCCCATACATTGGCTGCAAGGAGCCCAAGAACTGTATTCTTAAGGCTCCCTTGTTAGTTGAATTATTATTGAGATTCTGCCAACAACAGATATGGAAGGTGGGAGAAAAACAGGAACAGTTATAATCCTCAGACATAGGTGGGCAGGGTGTGGGTTTCAGCAGAAGGCTGTGTGCTGTTTTATGATGTTTTCCATTTTCCTATGAATTGCCTGCTTTGAGTGGCAGTTTCTTATAGTTTCTCTAACTGCCTGATATCTGGTTGATTGGCACCATTGATGATTCCCCTGTTTGTACTCCCACCCACTGCTTTGCCAAGTTTTGTGGGGCAACTGCAATATTATGATACATAATAAAATATAAATTTCATCTTTGTCCTTGACACAGAGTTCCTGAAACCTTTGTCAGTTCATAAGAGATAAGAATGCTAGGACTATCTTTTATTCTATTGAGGTGAGTCTGGGTGAGCTTTGGGTTGGGGGCTGGTCACCAGAAAGACTAACTCAGGATTAGAAGCTTGAAATTTTCAATCCCACCTTCCATTCTCCAGAGAGAGGGGAGAGGGGCTGGAAATGGAATTAATAATTGATAATTGATCATGCCTGTGTGAAAAAGGCTCCATGAAAATTCTAATAGTACTGGGTTCAGAGAGCTTTCAGGTCACTGACCACATCTACACTGGGAGGGTGACACACCCTGTTTCCACAGGACAGAACCTCCTGTGCTCAGGACTCTCCCAGAGCTTGTCCTGTGTATCTCCTCATTTGGTTGTTCTTCTGTGTCCTTTATCACATTCTAAACTGATAAAAATAAGCTACTGTTCTTGTGAGTTCCATGAACCACTCTAGCAAATAAATCAACTCTGAGAAGGAGGCTCATGGAAACCGGTGACCTATAGGCCATCAGCCAGGAGACAACCTGGGCGTGCAATTGACTTCAGAGAGGGAGGCTGGTCTTATAGGACTGAGCCCTTAACCTGAGGGATCTGATGCTATCTGCGGTAGATAGTGTCAAAGTTGGAGTAAATTAAAAGATACTTAGCTGCTGTTTCAGAGAATGGCCTGGTAGTAGTAACATGAGAATAAAGAACACAGAAGGGAGGAGGGACTGGGGTTTTATCGTTTAGCACCTAATTCCCTGCATTCAATTCCTTCCTGATGATAACATCTTGAGTGCTTTCTGTGTCTTTGCCCAAAATCCCAACCATATTGCTTAGACAGACTGAACTTACTGATTTATTTGAAAATAATACATTTGGGGACAAAGGTTCCCACTGATCACCCAAGATGCAAATTCCTCTCTCATCATTTCCATTTTTGCCACCTTGATGGTCGTGTTCTGAAAAGCATGTTGGATGATTTGTGTTATCACATATTCAGGTAGGGCTCACATCAGAATGTTGCTTATTAGGTCCTGGGCATGATGCTAAGCATAGTAGAAAAGTGATCTGATTCTATCATTACCACAACCCAGTGGGGAAGACAATATTAGCTTTTACAAATGAGTCTCATAGAAGTTCAATTCCTTGACCAGGGTCATGAAAATAGCAAATGGTGGAATAGTGGCTGAGTACAAAGTTTCCTTTAATGACCTCACTGGTGCTTCTGAGAGCTGCATCCTTCCAAATGATCCCATATTCCCTCTTTCCCCACCATCACCTCAATCCTCAATCTGCAATTAGTCTTTAATAATCTGGGGAGGGGATTTAATGAAGTCAGATTTTGAGGCTAAAGAAGAATAGTTTGTGTATTTTATATTTTATCTGATGTTCACAATTAATGATAGGGGATCATTTTCTCAATCATGGATACAATAACGAAATGAACATGTGCTGGGAGCAACAACCCTGGCTTGCACATCTTTCCTAGATTAGTCAGAAAATGGTTGTCCCCTTTTCAAATGTACGAAGTGCAGGTGGGTGTGGAGACGGTCTCCCCTGGATAAATCTTTGTAAAGTGCATGATCTCAAACACTTCTTTGCTGACTCTCAATTCTGTATAGGCTCTGGGGTCACATCACTAAAAAGCTCTGAGTTTAATAAACTTACCACCCATTTGACCCTTAACCATCTGAGCAATGCTACAAGCTGAATGCCACATATTCATTTAATAAACATTTACGAGCACCTCCTGCGAAATGGGCTCCATGCTTGTGTAAGTAGATGTGCTCTTGAAGTGGGGGGAAGACCATTTTCGTGGATGGGCATCAACACCTCCTCTTTGCCATCTGGTCTGCTCCTTTATGGGACTCTTATAATCTTTCATGGGAGACATGGTGAATGAGACTTTGGGCTCTTCCCATCCTAGAATGAATGAGAAGCCTGTTGTTAGTGTCTTGAATGTTTTCTATCCTCCTAAATTCATCTGCTGAAGCTCCCAGTGAGGCTGTTCTTCGGAGATAGGGCTTTCAAGGAAGTAGTTAAGGTTAAATAATCATAAGGATGGAACCCTGATTCCATAAGTTTAGTGTCTTGCTTCCTGGCAGGAGAACTATAGAGGACACTTTCTATTCTCCTCCATGGCTATGCCAGCCTTGGGTTTCCAGGGAGTCAGCCCAGAGTCTAAAAGGAATTCACACAGGAGAAAGGAGCTAAAATGTCTGAGATAGGAGAGGGTGTAGGTAGCTTGTTTTAATTCTAAAGCTTAGAAGATAAGGTTGGGGAAATGACTGTAGCCTCCTCCCCAGCGTCTGGCATTTCTGTACCTTCAGCTCTGCCCACACAACCCTGGGATGTTAGACATGCTGGTCTGATGGCCCCCAATTCTCCCTACTTGTCCACTCACCTGCACCACCCCCAAAGAGGCCCTGTTATTTGTCAAAAATGACTCTTCTAAGTGGTCCCGGCCACCCTCTACTTCTCCTCCCTATTCTTAAACTCTGTTTGTCTTCTTGCTAAATAGTCATTAATTGAATGAACATTTACTGCTTCCCTATAATGTGACATGTTGGAAAAGGGTAACTCCACACAGTTGATCTTACCATTAACCACCCCACCCCAGGAACTTTGCTTGCTTGCCTTTCTCCTGGGTACAAAAGTTGGAGTCAAAGTATGAATATCAAATTTATTGACATTTCTACTGGCGGGGCTGGGGGTGGGCAGGGTTCTGATGAGTTTGCAGAGTTGAATGCCATCCTGCCTAAAACACGTAGAGCAGTTTTGGACTTTCCCCAACCAACACCAACAAACCAAAAACTAAAATTTTCAGGTTTCTGAGTGGTGAGATTGGGATGGAACATTCCCATGGACTTTTCATTCCTTGGTACTTACTCTTTTGTGTGTGAACCAGGAGACCCTAGGGTCTACCACATTAGGGGAATCAGTCATGTTATCTGGCCTCAGTTTCCCCAGCTGTTACCAATGTTCTAGAGCTGTGTTGTCCAATATAGTAGCCACTGGTTCCTTATGGCTGTTGAAACTAACTTAAAAAAAATTTTTTTTTAGAGATTTTTATTTATTTATTAGAGAGAGAGAGAGAGAGAGAAAGCACAAGTGAGGTGAAGGCAGGCAGAGGGAGATGGAGAAGCAGGCTCCCCATTGAGCAAGAAGCCCGATCTGGGGCTCCATCCCAGGACTCTGGGATCATGACCTGAGCCAAAGGCAGATGCTTAACAAACTGCACCACCCAGGTCCCCTAAACTAATTATAATTTAATGAAGCTAAAAATCCAGTTCCTCAGATTCTTTAGCTGCATTTCAAGTGGCTGGCGGTTACTGCATTGGACAACACAGGCTTAGAATATTTCCCCCATCACAGAAAGGTCCGCCTCACAGCACTGACGCTCTAGCAAGGACCACAGCAGAGATTTGTACAGAGACCAGTTTGTCCAGTGCTTAATAGCAAGGGTTTGGCTCCGACAAGCTTGCACTGAAATTGCAACTCTGTCCCACTCATATTAGCTGAGTGACCCTGGGCAAGTTGCTCACCTTTTCTGAGCTTCAAGGCCCTCCTCATCTGTTGTATGGCAATAAGGGCATTCATAGGGTAAACTGCGAAACTTCCATGAGGCATGAGAGGGAAAGGGCTAAACTCGGACTTCCATACCTGCAGTCTTTGCTCTCATGTAGTTCAAGTGTGTTGTGGAGGAGGAAGAGTGGGTCAGAGGCGCCCAAGAGGCTGAAACTCAGGGGCTTCCCCGTGCTGCCTGCACAGTGTAAGGTGGATCTGCTGTTGAAGGTCATTTAGGTACGGGTTTGCCCCTCTGGCTGGCTTTCTGGGCAAGTCAGTTTGAGACCTTTCATTTCTGAAAGGTAAACAGCATGGAAGGTCAGGAGCCTGGCACTTCTTCTATGCAGAAGATGCCTGCTGGCAGCAGAGCCAGCAACCTGGGGTTTGCGCAGGACATCCTAGCGAGTATGAAGGCATAAAGAAGATGCTATTACATCTAATGTATGGCTGTAGAGTTTGTATACTTTTCAAAATATCTGGCTTTTAGGATTCATTAGTCATTCATTCAGCCCCCATTTGCTTTCATGTTGGTTGCATGCCTACTTGACACCAGTGGTAGCTTCTGACCTTGTGTATATGTGAGGGGTGAGAAGGCAGGCGGGTGGGTGGGTGAGTGGAACGGTGGGTTGGTGGTAGGTAGGTCAGATTCTAGATGCTTAAGAACAGGATGAGGATGCCGCATAAGAGTCAGCAGACCTAGATTTTGTTCTCTGGATGACTGTACCTTATCCATGTGGTCCCTGGAATACCATCATTTAGACTTTCTGCTGCATAGGTAGAGACATCTATAAAATGAGGCTATTCATTTCTGTTCAGCCTATCACAGGTTTTTATTGAGAATCAAACAAACTTCTGTGCTTGAAGTGCTTTGAAACTGTGGTCTCTCCCTCTAGTAATACCCTTCCACCCCCGCCTTCCCTTTGCCTCTGCCTCTAGATGATAAGTTCCCTAAAGGCAAGGAAACGGACTCTTTCACTTGGTACTCTTGCTACTATGTATCCAATACCATCCCTCTTTCTTCCCTACTAACAGAAGCCCAAGAGGAAACTTGCCAGCTTAACACGACAAAGCCAATCATGACAGCTCTGTCCCCTGCCCAGGTTCCCTTGCACCTAGGGATGGACCAGTGAGTAATTTTGTCTTGACCAATGAGATACAAAGGGGGCATTGGCTGAGAGAAAGTGATGTGGAGAAGTTTTAGGCTTTCTCAATGAAAATATCATTACGGCTGAGTTAGCCTTTCTTTTTTCCTGCCTTGAAATGGAAGCTATGGCTGGAGCTGCAGCAGCCACCTTGAGATCATGAGGAAGGGGCTCAGTTGATATCAGAACTGTCATCCCAAACATCATACAGCCTATTCACTGAAACCAATAGTTATCTGATACCAGCCTTCTCGATATAAAAGAGAAAGAAAATCCTTCTTTATTCAAGGCACTTTTATTTGGTTTTCTGTTACTGGGAGAAGACTAGAGTCTTAATTGACATAAAGCTCCAGCTCAGCACCTACCAGTAACTGGTCAATAGCAGGTGCTCAAAAATGTTATTGTAAGAATGACTAGATAAATACCTGAATGAACACGTGAATCATCAATCTTCATGCCCTCTGCAGCGCTTAGCCTGGAGCCTGACATCCGATAAGCACATGATAAATATTTGTTGAATTCAATTGCAGAACCCAAAGTTATCATTTAGCACATGGAGGAAAGGAGCCAGAAATACTTCTCTGAACAACTCAATTGCCCTTTTAAATAACACAACAAAAACTGCCAGCTCTCTGAGTTGAAGGAAATACAAAATTGAGAACATCTAGTACCCAAAAGCAGTGCTCCAATTTAGAAAGCCTAAAATAATACCACTCATCACTCTTGTCTCCTGGCAAAGTACAAATTAGTGGCTTGGAAAATTCGTCCAAGCTCAAGGGTGACACAGACATTAGCCTAAATAGGAAAAGCCCTTGCGGCCTGCTAGGTCTGCTTTCCAGGTAGGGTTTCTCAGGCTCCACCAAGTCCAGAAAATCACAGGGCACCTCATTTAAAACAATCTCTGCAAAGAGTCAGATATAGCAATGTCAGAAGCACAGAACATTCCCAGTGCAGGCAGAGGCTGCTCCTTGCAGCTCCCCTGGCTCCCAGCACCGAGCTTAAAGGGGTTCCTAAAGGAGGGGCTGGCATTGCCTCGAATCCCCCCTTGGTCATTCCCCCACTTTTAGCAGAAGAGACTCAAACCCACCTTGCCCTCCATGGAGATGGCTCTGCAGATAGCCTCCTTCCAGGAAAGCATCGTGTCTGGTCTGTTTGGGCCCCCAGCAAGAAAGAAGGATGGGAAAAACACCAGGCAGATTACTGAGCATGAATTATTAATTCTTATTAGCATATGAAAATGCTGTCGGTGACAAGCACTGCAAGATATTGCTCATGGCAGCTAGGCCCACGTGCATGGAGCCGGCTAGACTCCTCTGCATGGAAACTAAGCATATGTTCAAATAGAGCAGCAATGATTATGGAGTGGCCACTCTGCCCCAGATGAGGCATTCATCACGTAGGCGCAGGGGCAGCACAGTACGGCTGTGCGTGCACATGTGTTGGAGTCAGACAGACAGGATTCTGAGGCCAGCCAAACCGTCTGTTAATTCATTCCTTCTATCATCCAGTTTTCTCATCGATACAATACATTTGATAGTATTTAAGCCCAAGGACAAGATGTGGCTATTAAATAAAATAATGTAGATAAAATACAATGCTGCATGCCTAACCACTTGCATGAATGATACATATGCACACATGTGCACACTACGCTTATGCAGACACTGCTCTTTACCACGCTCCCCACAAGAGGAAACCGAGTCTCCGAGGGGAAATAAGCAAGCGACAGAGCTAGCAAGCTGTCAGAGCTGGAGCCGGAGTCAACCCTCCCTGCCATCACAGCCTAGGTTCCCTCTCTGGGACCCCTCACAGGAGGCGGGGGTTTAGCAGAGAATCATGCAGGGAGAATGTCTTACAGATCCAGTGCTCTAGAACATCCCTGCAGTTCTTTCACTCTCCTTCCTTGTCCACAGCCCAAGCCTTCATTCTGGATCTGACACCTGAGCTCAGGAATGGCTTACCTCTTTCTGGGGGGTCCTCGGGGCAAAGTAGCTAGCTGAGCCAGATCTTGTGGAAATTCAAAAGATCCTCAGGGACTGCTGGCCCAAGCTTCATAAAGACCTAATGAAAACCTGTCAGGAGGTTGAGCACAGGTGCTTATGAGCTGCTTTTTCTTTTTCCTTTGTGGCAGTCTTTTATAGGATCCTATGTCTGGAAAGCCCAGGGTCAGAGGCTAGGGCCAGCAGGCTGGGGCAACTACAGCCACAACCAGGCTGTGTGGTCTGATGTGCAGGTGTGAGTTCAGGGAGCATCATAAAAAGATAGAGCACAGATCACTCGGGCAAAGGTCACCTCTGAAATGAATGTGACTGGTGATCACCTGTCAAACAGTAAGAGCATCATTTATACTGTGCACTGTTTGATGAATGGGGGAAGAGAGAGGTCGGTGGTAAGAGGGATCTAGCATTTATTATGAATGGACTCTCTAAATAAATCTGTGGGTCCTGGTCACTTAATTCCCATCCAACCACCACAACCATCCCCATATCAGACCTCTGAACCTCTTGAAGATCTTAGACCAAGGAGTCCAGTGTAGCAGACACTTGTAGAGTTTGTGGCTGTGTAATGTCCATTCCGCCTTTGATACTGGCATCCAGATTTCCTTTTGGGAAACTGATTCCCTCCCACGAGATACAGACTGGATAAGCCAAGAAGCAGAGATGTGGCACCTGAGTAGGATCAATCAGACCCTCTGCAACAGGGTGTGAATCTTGATCAGTGACAATGAGGATGAAGGTGATACATGCTTGGTTATTCCAGTAACAGTGTTCTGGTGGGACTGTCAAAATCCATGCTACCTACACCCTTGAGTTTCCTTGTTCCTCACTCTTCAATATTCCTGTCATTTCCTGGAGTTCCCCTTCCTCCAAATTATTAGAAATAATAGTAAAGCAGCTAATTACATTAATGCCCATAATCATCTAGAATCACACAATCTCTGTGGATCAATCAGACTGGTGTTAAGACAGACACTACAATGGGCACAAAGAAATGTAGGACAGGAAGTGAGGGTAGTTACAATTGACAGGGACTCAGAAGGAGCAAGACCAGGATACTGATGACCAGGCAGCTGGAGGAAGAAATATGTGAGATGGAACTTTTACATGGGCCAGAGTATTAGAATATTTGTATCCAGTGTAAATGCTCACCAAAAACTACCCCCTTCCCCACTGAGAATGGACAGATGGAATCTTCCTTCAATACCAATTACCCTCCTCTGCAAATATCCAAGTACCAATGAGAGAACCTAGTGACCAAAATGGCAGCTGTGGGACTAAGGATAAAGGGTAGGAAAAAGCTCAACAATATGGACTTCCTCTCACCAAGGACCTCCCGTCACCTGCTGTCACTCTAGAATGACCAGTATGCTGACATCAGTAACAAACTGTGGACACAGGGAGTAGCACTATGATAAAATCCCTCCAGGAGGTCATCCAGCTGCCTGGTGGCAGGTTAATTACACTAAGCCACTCCTGTCACAGGGGCCTCTGTAATTTGTCCTGTTGGAACAGACCTCCATTCTGGGTTTTTTTGCTTCTCCCTCCTGGCCTGTCAGGCCTCCGCCAGCACCGTCATCTGTCAAGTTACTGAATACGTTATTCACCGTCTCACACAACATTGCTTCTGGCCAAAGAACGTACTCCCCAGGCAGAGAAGAAAGGCAATGAGCTGATGCCTATGCAATCCGCTCTTATCATGAATCCTATCAGCCAGGAGCATCTGACTTCCCAGCTTGGTGGACTGGCTTGCTGATGGCTCAATCACAGGGCAAGCTGAAGACAATATCTTCAAAGTTGGGGGCTGTCTTTCTGAGGGGTGTGCATCAAAGCCCAGAATATGGTCCAGTTTCTCCTATGGCTGGAGCACGTGAGTCCAGAAACACAGAGGGGAAGGTGGGAAGGGCATTGCTCATGAACATACCCGATGATCCATTTGTAAGTGGTTTTCTTCCTGTATCCATGATTCTGTCTCTCCTAGGAAAGAGAGTGGAATTGGAAGCAGGAAGTGCCACCCAGATATTCCCTGCTACATTTCACTGGGACAAAAGTGGTTCCCTTGCTGGCTGGGATGATTGGCTGAGTAGTAAAGGGAAACCGGGCCCCTGTTACACAGTGGTGAATAGGAAAATACTCAGGGCATCCCTAGGGTAGTCACACCATTCTGACCTGTGACAAAGGTCCATAGGAGATGCCAGTCACTCTACGTGGGCAGGTACACCAAGGGCTCAGAGCCCTCAGGATGCAGAGTTGGGTCTTTGTAACTTGCCCAAGAGCACCCCCATCCCACCATTGTCTGCAGTGCTGGAACAAGGTGGGGGAAAGTGGAGTGGATATTGGAAGAGGGAAGCATTATAGATTGATGGGACAGCAGCCATGGCCCCATGAACAGTTCATTCATCGATTCATTCATTCAATAAACATTTATTGAGCTCCTCCTACATGGTAAGCACTCTCTGGGCCAAGGGGCAAAGTAATGAATGAAACAGACAAAATTCCCTTTCTTCATAGAGTTTACGTAGATAATAAGCCCCATAAATAAACAATATATATTGTGCTCGAAGGTAATAGGAAATATGGGTCCAAAAAAAGGCAGAGGAGCAGAACTGTGTGTTGGAGGAGGGTGTAAGTCTTATGTTTGGGACCAGTCTCCCTGAAAAGGTGACATGTGAATAAGGACGTGAAAGGCTTGCAAATGAGCAAGGTGTGTGGAGTCTTCCAAGTAGAAGGGATGACAGGTGCACACATGCTGTGGTGGGGACAAACCAGCCGTGTTGGTAGAGTGAAGGGGCCAGAGTGGCTGGAGTAGAGTGAACACAAGGGATGAGGCCACAGGGTCAGGGAAGCATAGAGGCCAGATAATGGATACTCTACTGGCATGATGATGAAGAGTCTGGTTTCTAGCAGAGAGTACTGAAAGCCACTGGGGGTTAGGACAGGATGCTGTCAGGTTCATTCTGGCTGCTGTGTTGAGAATAGACTGTAGCAGGGCGAGAGAAGGGACAGGCACGCTGGTTGGGAGGTTATGGCAGCAACCCTAGCAAGAACCAGTGGTGTTTTCAAGAGGATTTTATAACAAGGAAGGGATACAGAGTGGTTGGATTCCCTATGCACTTTTTAAAGTAAAGCCAATGAGACTTGCAGACAGATTTATACAGAATGAGAAAAAGAGAGGAGGTATAGGATGTCAAATGTTCAAGTTTATATTTTAAATAATTTCCCTTCTTTTTCCTCTTTTGTTTGCCTCACTTCACATGTAGGTTGGGTAGGTGGTGGTTAAATCAACCATCTACTTCATAGACTGGAAAATATCCAGATGGGCTCACATATAAGCAGAAGTTAAGTAAATATGAATCAGAGATTCTAGACATGGACCTGGAGGCATGATTGATAAGAGTTTAATTTGCTGCTTTTTGGTAAAGGGGTGGGAATGTTTTCAGTTGTATCTGGAATATCAAATTACTTTAAGGGAAGGTGTTTTGAGAAGTGCATGGCTGGGGGTCGGGGGGAAGAGTGGCTATAGACACTGCACTGCAGCGGACACCTGTTTGTTTCTGGCTTTTCAGCACCCATCCTACCTTTCTCCTGCATCCTTCTGGGAAACTTTTCCCAAATTATGGACCTGCGGTCTCTCTTATGGGTAATGAGGATGATCATAGTCCCTGAGACCACATTCCAGGTCTGCAAATTCCAGCTCTGGGGATCTTGGACCAGCCTCCCAGCCTCCATCTTGAAAATGAGGATTATAATACCTTGGTGAGCCCCAATCTGCAACCTACTGACCCTGGTCTATGTGTGGAGCATTGGTCTGGCTTGTCTTTCCCTCTGGGTTGGATTTACTGTTCATTTCCCCAATGGACAAACCCCTCACCCTGAATCCAGTCTAGTTGCCTGTGGTCTTGTCCTTCTGACCTAATTCCAACCAAAATTTTCTATCCAACCAACATAGTATTAAACCCTTATGATCTTTATTGGAATTCACTTTCTTGGAAGGATCCTAAAGGATCAGGGCAAATAGAGATATGGAGTCAAAGTTTATGCCTGGAAAGAGTCATACTGGGCAGATAAACATCCTGACAACTGTGAAATCCAGACTGTCGTGAGAGCAAAGTAAGCCTGAGGTGGGTAGCAGAAGCCCAAGAATAAGCAAAGGGCTCAAGATCTGGGAAGAGTGAGTAGGCAATGTCCTGGATGATGGGCTCATGGGAGCACAATGGGGATACATGCCAGAGGAAGAAGCAGGGAGGTGTTGCTACTGGCTGGCCTTATTCTTCTTAACACTGACTCACATGGATAATCTGGACCCATTTAAGTGCCCAGACACAATAAATGCCCGTGATCTCCATTGGAGTTGTTCTCTTGGGTCTAGCATTTTGACAGCCCTCTGATGATAAGACTCATGTGGCCTGAAGCTTCAGAAGCCACATACTCCCTACCCAGATCTTTCAAAACTGCACCTAGACCAAAAGCAGCCATGTTCTTTGCACATGGAGTCTTGAAATCTTGGCATCAACTGCTAGTGAGGCCAGTGTCACCTTGTCCCTGTGCTATAGTGGCCCTAGCTCAGTGCTGCCCTCACTGCCCCCTCCCTCATCACCTTGGAAATGAACCCTGGCTGTCAATTTCCTGTCCAGAGTGACTTTCAGAGACGTGCTGGGGAGCATTTTATTGAAGTTGGGAAATTGGAAAGCATCTCAATTTCTCTTGCACCAAGATTTTATTATTTCCTTTGAAGTGAATTTTCAAATACACCAGACAAGTCTCCTCTCAAATGGAAGTATGAAAATGCATGTAAAAATCAAAAAGAAGTTTTTTTTTTTGGCTTCTCCCATTTTGTATCTTCCCTGCACTTGCTTGCCTGTCTCGCATTTGTTAGTGGAAAGCTCACCTCTACGTACCTGCAAGTGGAAGGCCAAATAGAGCGCTGAAACGCCAGAGAGAAAATGACAGTGAGATTTTTAAGGTCTTACTTCATCACCAATTTTAGCTATTTATCATGCAGGGATGACAGTCATCTTCATGAAATGATGCTTATTTTTATTAACATTTTTTCTATATGCTCCATGATGAACATGTATTACATTTAAAATAAAACAACAAGCTCCTTTAATTTTGTACCATAGGCCTCAGCTATGTAGAATGTAATAAAGAAATAATAAGTTTGGACTTGGAAGTGACATTTTAGGTCATCAAGAATCCTTTTGTAGCACCTGTGACAGATTAGGAGCCTTTCAAAGGAAACTCTTAAACTCTAGTAGGTCAGAGGCAGGAGGATTTTCTTTGGCCGTGACTAGCCTTCTGGATCTAATTAGAAAATGTCTCCATGACAGGGTCAGCTCACAGACATTTCCCTCTGCTTGGTATATGGAGGAATGCCGCAGGCGAAGTCAGCAGAGGTCTGGGTCTGATTGAGCCAGAATGCCACTCAGCAGCCTCAGCCTCAGTGTCCTGTGACATCTGGGACAAAAGAACCTGTACTAGACCTAGGATGGGGTCCTCTGTAGTCTGGAAGTCGTAATTTGTCCTACACACCTAGCCTAGCTAGCATCTGCAGGCCAAAGCTTGAATCCCGCTCTTATTCCCAGCTACCCTGCTTCATGCCCTAGTCTTTTAAGGGGCTGCGAGACCTTTCTGGAATGCCAGCCCACTGTAATGAGATCTCCATCCCTCCCTGACTCTTGGAGTCTTTTCAGGGCTCAAAGCTGGCCCATTCCTAGAAGCTTGTTGGATCTTGCTGTGAATGAAAGGAATCCACCTAATTTGGACCCACACTACCTGATTTTTCACGCACGTCATGTCATAGCTGGTATAGATGCTCCTGCTACAGGGGTCTGCTCAACCACAGCTGAGCCCACCATCACCTTTAAACACCATGCCTCAACTTCCAAGGCAAATTTCTGACATTGGCTCAGTCTCTGTGACATCTGAGTCCAGACTAGTGTTCAATTCTGGCTGCACCTCCTCCCTAGTGACCCTCAGCGGCCACCCATGCCTCGCATGCCGAATGCACACATGAAACTTTTCAGATATGTGCACACAAAATCTGATCTAGCCCAGTCAGCAGCTCTTCAGTATTGACCCCAGGCATAGACATTCCATGCATCTCTTGTTCCATGGATGAACACATAGGCAGCAAGCCCTCTAAGATTTTGAGGGGGGCTCATTTCTCAGCAATTACAGACCTAATCCCTGCTCAAGAATGAGACAGCTTCCCCTGTGCCTGGAACTGAGACTATTCACCCTCCGGCCAAGACATCAGAATCCAGCCTTTGGCAAGGATAAACTGATGCTGTTTCAAGTTTATTTGTTGCTATCAAAGTCCCGACTCAGTCCACCTGTCATCATTTCTTGAGAAGTCAGCATTTCAGCACTGGCCTTGTTACCGTTCACACATATGCTAGAAACTCCATCCTACACAAGAAAGGAAGCTACTCTTCAATTGAAGAAGCAGAGTCCTTTTGTGCTGTCATAACTACATCTGGCTCAAAAAAAATTAATGGAAGGTCAGGGCAAAGCTTAGGAACCCTTAATCCCTGATAGATCACCTAAATAATGCTTTTCTGTTTAGTTCGGGTGGCAACAGGTCAGGAAACCCCACAAGGGGAGCCTGATGTCTTCGGGAAGGAGAAGAGCTTGCATTCATTCTCCAGAAGAGCGCTACCATTAAAGTCCCCGTGGAGTCAACATCTTTCCCGCTTTCCACGGTGGGCGTATTTCATTAAACCAGAACTAGAACTTGGCTGTGAACTTGGAGTTCACATACAGGCATGGAAGCACTGGTTCACCAAGATGGATCTAATGGGCCCGCCCTGTGTGCTCAGGAAACCAGCAGGGCATAGTTAAGGGAAACAGATGCTGTGCAATGTCACCATCTCAGCGTCCTGTGGGCTTCCGCACATGGGCACTCACTATGAACACTAGCCATTATCTCGTAGGTAAAATGCTTTCATAGTGGATGCGTTATATTATTATCCCTAGCCTCGCCAGTTTATTTGCCTAGTCTTTGTGATAAAATCTCAACATTTTTTTTTTATCTGATAAGTTGCCTTTACTCTAATCCATAGTGGCTTGATTGAAAGGAGAGCTAATGAAAAGCCAGGGAGTACAATATGATAAAATCAGCTACTCAAAACTCACCAGTGCTAAATACTGTCACAAGTACAAAGATCCTACCTCATCGCCCAGCATCCAACGTGCTCCGTAATCTGCCTCTGGCTAACATTCCCAACCATGTCTTCTATACTTGTATTTTGTATTTGAAGCATCTGTTATTTTATTGGGCCACACATTTTTTAACTTTATTCTGGGAAATATGCTTCATATTTTATCCCTACCTCTCCTCTTCTTATCTCAAGTTCAGAATGTGGCTTTAGAAGTGATATTCTTATTCTTACAAATTCTATGCTTTTATAAGATCCCCCATTGGCTTCTCTATGGACAGTATCAGTATAGGAGTGGACACTCAACCTGAGCTGAATTCTTGCACCGTTCTTTAGATCTTGACCCAGGATCTGGGAATTGTACTAACAGGGGACCGGCATCATTGTTTCCCTCCAAGAGGAGGCAGATAGTCTAGAAGATTGTAAATGACAAGCTAAGAGATTCAGAGACAGAGGTGGTCACAGTGAGTCCTGGTGATTCTCAAGCTATCTGTCACTTTTGTCGTTATGATACCTATTCCCCTACAGGCCCCACAACTTTGTGAGCCTTACTGTTAGTTTCCATTTTTACCTGAGCTATGGCAAGTTGATTTTTCAGTCACTCGCAACCAAAATAGTTCCAACTAGTACATAGAATATGCGCTTTTTCTACCCATTTGCCTGCCTCTATGGGTCCTGCTTCCTCTGTGAATCCATTCCCTTATCTCTAACGCACAGAGTCCTACCTTTCTTTCAAGACCAAATTTAAATGCCAAAATCTTAATCAAAAATGGCAGCCAATATTCCCAGCTGAAGTGATCACACTCTCTCTGCTCTACTGCTCTCACCACTTCTTTACATTTGTGATGCTCTGCCTTAGAATGAAATGATGCAGGTATTTGTCTGACCTTACTTCTTATTCTCCATTAATTGCAAAGTTTCCTGAGGCCACAGATTACATGATCATTGGTTTGTTAATCTCTACCATATTTAGCACTGGACAAGTCATGTGAGAAGAAATACTCACTTAGGTTTTTTTCTTTCTTTCTTTCTTTCTTTTTTTTTTTTTTCCAGATTGTATCTACACCTGATTCTTCCAGGTCATGGGAGCCAAGTTGTGGAAGTAGTTAAATTTCCTAATCAAGCAAATTCCACCCGACAACACTGTGTTCTAAGCATGAGTTTCAGGTTCCTGGAAAAGGCACTTTCCATATCCCAAGGCTGCTTGACCTATAGCCACTCTTTTTAGTTTTTGCTCAAAATATGCATGCAAGCATTAGCATTGCTGCAGAGCAGCATTACCCCAGGGACCTCCCTTCCTTTTGAGCCCCTGTGATGTCATGAAATGATGTTGTTGGTGGCCCAAGGAAATAGTCCCCCTCACTGACTTTTGAGCCAGGATCACAACATAAGATCAGCGCAGGATCTGGAAAGTAACACGAATCTGCAGGAGCTGCTACCCTAAGGGGTCATCAAGACTGCAGAGCATGAAACATCGCTGCTGGAGATTGAACATAGCCCATGTGTTTAATTGTAGTGTTACTTAGTCTTGGAATGGCCCATTCCAATCCATCTTCCGGGTCTATTGGAATATTTTTTTTTTTATCTTTCAGGGTACTCTCAAAACCCGTCTCCCTTTAGCTCTCCCTCTGCCTCCTCCCCACCACTGGGAGCATTTCACCTTCTCCTGCCTCTCCACAATACTCCTGTTCCCCGCTCTTAGAGCTTTGAGTGATGAAGGGCAAGCATCTGCTTGGCTTATACTTGTACCGCCCGAGTCTGTCTCCCCGGCTAATGGAAGGCTGGAGCTTGTTCCTTTTGATGTCCTATTTCGCAGCATGGAGCCTGGCACAGATTAGGTTCTCAGTCAATATTTATTGTTGGTATCATCCCATAATTAGATGATGACAACAGGAAATATTTATCTTCTCGCATCTAGGTAAAACTGAACCTGATTAAGCAAGGCAGTTATAGGTGTCTGGGCAACTTCTGGGGCCTTCCAGCGGAGGAAAAATTTATAACTCATCTCAGCAAACACTTATAACACTGGTGCAGTTTGCTCAGTGATGATAAATATGTTGGCATTGTCATTTTGTCTGTCATCTGCTGTTTGTTTCTCTTCCTGGATTGCGGCGTCTTGAGATACACTTATTACCTTTCTTCCTAAAACTCCACTGCGTCTAACCTAAGACAATAAGCGGAGTGGACAAGTCATAAATGATTGATTAGTTGATTGACTCCATTAATAAACATTTCCTGGGCTTTCACTGACTGCCAAAGATGCATAAACTGGGATGATTTTCCGTAAGGCTCTTAGGCCAGCGAGGGAGACATTGCATCCAATTGCAGCTTTTTGTTGATGAATGTGAATCACAATGGAGACATTTACAGGCCAATATGGGAACAAAGCAAGGGGTGAGGAATCCTGCCCCAGAAAGTGCTTCACAGAGGAGGTGATATTTGAGCTTCATTTTGCAAGTGTTTGGGCCACCCAGAAGAGAACAGATTTGAGGCTGAGGGTCATAATTAAATGTCATAATTTCATGCCTCCATACGGCATGGCTGTTTGCCCAGCAAAACACTTACACCGCAACTGACTGGGTCCTGACCCTGAATCCAGCATGAAGAAGTAGAGACAGCCAGCTACAAAGCATCCGCATGCCAGGTTCCAGTCCCAGGGACAGAGCTGCAAGGACAGCTGGCCCCTTTCTGAGCCTTAGTGTCCTCACCTGTAAAGCAGGTGTGATCATCTCATTCCGATGAAAATTCAAGTTTGAAAGTACTTCGAAGCTCTGTGATAGTCCCTACTCATTTTTTTTCTTTCCTTTGCTCTGGTGCAAGTACTCTACTGTTCTTTAAAGTCCATCACTTTATTCCTCTCCTGCAAAGTGTTCATTGCTTTCATGTTGAAAGAAAAGCTACAGCGCCCCTGCTAACCCAAGGAGGAGTGGACGGAGCAGTGGTACAGAAGAAGCAGTTAAAATATAAAATAATAGCAAGGGGCTGAGCTTGCCCCTGACTGCCCATTGGTGCTCTAGTTTTTATAGTCCATTAAAACCTACAATCACTGTAATGTTTATGCATTATTGGGGAGATAAATTGCATAATTTTCATTTTGCAATTTAAATGTAATTATGATCTTACTAATGACTAGAACCTGAATTTGCTAGACTATCAGTTTTTCTAACCCTTGCCAAAATTATAGGTAATTACTTAAGGCTTACAATAATTATAAGTCCATCTCTTAAATAATTAATGTGCACTTTCATGGTACAAAACAGCTAGTAATCAAACGACCTCCGCTTACACCGCAAACCCATGCAATTAGGCCTATTGTGAGGGTCTGCGGAAATAGACCCATTTGTAAGGGGCCCTTCAGATGGTGAGCTGAAATGCGGGGTTGCTGTGTTTTATAACATCAAATAAGGCAGAGTTCCCCTGGGAAAAGTGATCTGCGAAACGGTAGGAATTCAATATTAATCTGCAGGATGCTCAAGTAGTTGGTGGGAGTTAGTCTGAGAAGGGGAAAGAAAGGGAGGAGTGCTTTCCGTGTTGGGCCTGGAGAAATGGGGGATGAGCACAAAGCACCTAAGCATGGCGAGTTTGGGGGGGTATCATCTACCTTTTGGGCTGCCTTTCTCTAGGGGACGTGTCCATTCTGTCATATGACCAATACAGAAGAGCATGCTGGGCTTTGGAAGCACAGGATAAACTAGACAGGGTTTTTGGCCATAAGGGATATAATCCACTGATGTGGACAAGCAAACAGAAACTGAGAAGTGGCACGATTTCCAACTAGTACTGGCCGACCTAAGAGCACCGAGCCCTGACCAGGGCTTCTCACTGCTTATTATTATCCCACTCACAAAGAGCTTTAAAAATTCTAGAGGGGGGAGTGGGCCAGCAAGAAACATCCTAAGGGCCTGTATGCCCTCACACACCCACTCCTGGCCCAAGGTTATGCTTCACAGTGAACATGATGACCGTGTCTTAGTCACAATGGCAGATGTTCTTGATTTAGGAAATGTTGGAAAACAAGCTGCTGGAGGCATCTCTTCCTCAATAGTCTGTGTTCTCTGTTTCCCTCCTCAGCTCTTCCTTTTCTAATTACACTCTGTCCACTCCCGTCTCCTCCAAGAACTTCTCCAAGCACTACAAACCCCTTGACTTTCCCTCTTTGTGCGACAGTTAAGCTTATTTGAAGGGTGTTGTGTTCATTCATTTTTATGTGATCAACTTGGCTGGGCACAGTGCCTAGATATGTAGTCAAACATTATTCTGCATGTTCTACAAGGATGTTTTTTGGAAGAGATTAACATTTAAATCTGTTGCCTTTCCCCATGTGGGTGAGCCTCAACCAATCAGTGGAAGGCCTGAATAGAACAAAGTCTGATCTCCCTTGAGCAAGAGGGAATTCTGGACCAGATGGTCTTTGGATTTGAACTACAATGTCCTCTCTTCCCTGAGTCTTCCACCCTGCAGATTTTGGGACTTGCCAGCCTCCAAAGGAGCACAAGCCAATTCATTTTTTTTTAAGATTTTATTTATTTATTCATGAGAGATACAGAGAAAGAGAGAGGCAGAGACACAGGCAGAGGGAGAAGCAGGGTCCACACAGGGAGCCTGATACGGGACTCAATCCCACGACCCTAGGATCATGCCCCAGGCCGAAGGCAGGTGCTAAACTGATGAGCCACCCAGGGATCCCCATAAGCCAATTCTTTAAAATCTCTTCATCTCTTCCTCTCTGTATATATATATATGTATATATATATACACACACATATTTACACATTTAAATGTTTGTATATATAAATTATTAATAATTATTTATAATTAACAATTCTGTATTATACTAGTTAATATATGTTTATATATAATTAACATAACATATTATCATATATTATACTATCAATATTTATTAACAATGCACAATATTTTATTATTATGACATGATTATAATATTAATATATTATTATACTGTATTTTAATATTATAGAATTATATATTCACATACATCTCATTGGTTCTGTTATTTTTTTTGGAAAGCCTAATACAGGTGTCTTAGTCTAATGTCAATAAACTTAACTATTAATTATATATATAATATATATATAATATATATGTATTATATATATATAATTATAGTCTTCTGCTCTGGAAAGATGTGGATCTAAGGCCTTGCCCTCGACCACTGGAATCCTCATCCCTCATCCCTTCAATATTGACTAGTATGTGCTTAAAATGATGCCATCCCAGAGGCACATACTCTGCAAAACCAAAGCACTATTAAGATTCAAAGCGTGGGCTGAGTAATCAGTTTATTTAGGGGAATAGTGAAAAACAGTGAGGCAGAAAGCCTTGTCCAGTTCCTGCCCAGATGGAGCTGGCTTCATGTACCCATGTTCTCCGAGAATCATGGCATTCTTCCATGTGGCAATGCAATATTTTTTTAAAAGATGTATTAATTTATTTGGGGGGCACATGAAGAGGGAGAGGGGAAGCTGACTCCCCACTGAGTGCAGAGACCAACCAAGCTTAAACCAAGAGTCAGACACTCAGCCGACTGAACCCCCAGGTCCCCACAATGCATCAATTTTTAAGTGTAATATTTTTATCTTACCCATCTCCCAGTGAGTCTATAAAATTCCAGGAGCGTAGGGACCAACCGTATTTATAGTTAGCTCAGTGGTTCAATAAATACACGCTGTCTAAATGATTAATCAATTCCATCGTAATGGTTAGGCTGAAAATCTGTGATAATGACATTTCTTTTTAATGATCTAATTCAAGCTACCAACCTACCTCTATAACCACCACAATTTCCCTCTATCCAAACCATTAAAATTGGCCAATCTGGCCATAAAATAAGAACCCAGAAGTCTGGTTCAGGAAGGCTTCACCAAGCCCATCTGTTCTGCTTTATGCCTTGCTCATCCATACTCTTGCCTCCCACCAATGGGCTAGGTGGAGTCCAGTCCATGAAGAATGCACCCTCTAAGGGCAAAAGTGACCCGAATTGTGAGTGATCCATGGTCCTATACATGAAGGATACTCTCCCTGAACCATTTCCAGTCAGATCTTCTCCACAGAATAAGGATAATCTTAAAAAACCTCCCTGGGGTAGCTGTCCAGTGAGGTGAGATTCGAGGGACCTAGCTACAGTCCTATCTTCCACCTCCATGATAAAAGACTTTTCAAATTAGTTAAGACACGCCTCTTCTTCATGCCAGAGTAAGAGAGACATACATGAAGACATTTTTTGTCCATTTTTTTCTTTCTAGAATTTTTATCTTTCAATCTGTGATTTAAGTAGTATCACGTGTGCCAGAGGGGCTGGTGGGTTATTATTTGTACCCTCTCCTTTGGATTTCTGATGGAATTTATTCTTTTATGTCCTTGTACTTATCTGCCTCAGGAGCAGAGTATGAGAGTGGAGGGTGGTTGTGGAAGCAGTGATAGTTCTCTTTGATTCTGGATATCCTGGCAATGACAAGGAAGTGAAGGCTGATAAGAGCTGGCACTGGAACCTCGACTCTAGCCTGACAGTAAGAGGACCCTGTGCTTAGCTATGATGACAAAATTAGACCTGAAAGCCTCCTTCTTGGGATGCCCAAGTTGAGAGGCAATCACTTCATTGAAGCCAAGAAAGTGAAATCCAGGATCCCAGATAGAAGTGACAGACTGTGGGACCCAAACACGGATACTCCACACCCTTGCTTCACCTTCCTCACTCAGTGAATTTATAGAGTTCTTGATGGATGTGGTATGATATGGTGTGGACCCTTTCTCTTAAAACAGCAACAACAACAACAACAACAATAATATTCACTGATATTCAGGGCGTTAAGGGATTGAATTCCAACCCAAGTCCTCCACTCACTGCTGGGTCCTCCTGTGAATGTCATCTTCTCTCTCCGGCTTCACATATGCACAAGTAGAGTTAAAAGGCTCAAGACTCGGCAGACTTGGATTCTGATATCTGGCTCTTCGCACCAGGACCTCTGGTAAATGGTGAGAGATTTACATTTCTTAACTATAATCAGTAGTTTCGTGAAGACATCGCGGCTTTTGCAGTCGGGAGATGTCATATGTCCTCACCCTGCCATGTTAGGGATTTGTAGGATGTCAGCATGTAGGATTACCTGAAATCTATTTTTTTTTTTTTTCCTGAAGAAGCCATCCCACACCATCTCAAAATCCCCCAAAGCACCTGTCGTTGTATCCCTGACCTCTTTGGCAAAGACAGCAGCCCTGCAACAGTTGTTCTCGAAGTATGCTTGACAGATTTTATCTTCTCTGACAATAGGGCTCCACACAGGCCTTATTGAAATTTAAGAATCTGTGCAAAGTATCCTTATCCACACTATCACCCTCACACCCCATCGCCCTCAAGCAAAGGGTCTGACTCAAAGGACAGGAGACTCTGTTGCCAACTACAGCAGGCAATTGTCCTCCAAGATATGCTGAATTTCTCAGCACTCAGCACGTTATTCCCCAGAGGGAATCAGCCCCCCTTGAATCCACAACTTGATGGTATAAGAGACCCTCGGAGCATCTTCCTCTGATGTCAGAGGAGTGCAAACCAACAGTCTCTGAGTGCTCCAGTCCCACCCAAACTCATAGCAGAGATTGGAAAACCACTAGGTTGGCACGCCCAGTCCTTGAGCCACTGGGAGCCTGCCAAGAGCAGGCAGTGGATTCTGGTAGCAGATGGGGGATCCCACTGCAGGAGGCCTTAAGTGTGCTCACTGAATTCTGACATCCTCTGTGGATCCTCTGTGGATGATCACTCCACTCTCTCAAACCCAGAGTGCAAGGACACAGATTTCTATATGAAGGAGAGAAAGAAAGCGTGGCAGAAACAATGACTTTGGACTCACATGCATTTGGTTCAAAATTCTAGCTACAATATTCTAGACTCTAAGATCGTGGGCATGTTGCCTAGTATGAGAGATGGGTAACTTTCTGGTGCAGTTGTTAAAAGGTGGGAGGGTATGGCACATGGTTTGTGCTTAATGCACAAGAGGAATCATAATCACTTCTCTGTGTAGACACTTAGGAGCTCTTTGTAAGTCCTACCTCCCAGCCATCCAACAGGGCTTTCCTTGCCTCTTTTGATGTGCTCTGACAGCTTTGCCATTGCCTACCATGTAATGCCCACCCTCCACCCAATCAAGACTTTGGTTGATTTAGTCTGGTTGCATCTCAACTCCAGATTCGTCTTTGGATATCACCTTTTAAGTCTCCCTAGACTGCACTCTGAAATGTACAGGTCAGGTGTTGACACCCCCAGGTTTGGTTCCCAGACTTTAGTCTATTGGGAACTCTAACCACCAGTCTGGCTCCCTCTTTCCAGTAGATTGTTTTTTGTTGTTGTTGTTTGTTTGTTTTTTGTTTTGTTCTAAGATTTTACTTATTTATTCATGAGACACACAGAGAGAGAGGCAGAGAGACAGGCAGAGAGAAAAACAGGTTCCTCATGGGGAGCTCAATGCAGTTGTTGATCCCAGGATCCTGGGATCACGACCTGAGCCAAAGGCAGGTGCTCAATGAGTGAGCCACCCACGTGCCCCTCTTCTTCTTTTCTAAAAATTGATTAACTAACATATAGTGTATTATTAATTTCAGAGGTAGAGTTTAGTGATTCATCAGTTGTATATAACACCCAGTGCTCATTACATCAAGTGTCCTCCTTAACACCCATCACCCAGTTATCCCATTCCTCCCACTCACCTCCCCTCCAGCCTGGCACCCCATTTTTAACCAGACCTTCTCCTCGGGAAGTGTGAGCCTATTTCTTGCACATTTCCCCTTAGCCATGTCTACTGGTCCAAACCAGACACCACCTGTTGTTTGACATCATCCTAAGTATCTGCCCGGCAAGAAGGACTCTGTCTCAAGGGCCCACCAGCTGCAAGTTGAAGCGATGTCAATATGGACACTGCTTCCTATAAGCCGGAGCTAAAAACACATATGTGCTCTGTTGGTCTCTCTCCCGGGAAACCTTTGGCCAGGTTTGGCCCTATCTTCCCCCCTCCTCTTTAAACTCAAACTGCTGACGTTGTAAATGCTATTTGCAAGCCCAGGAGAAATATGGCCTCTCTAGGCTACGTAACTTCTCCGCTATAGCAGCATGAGAAGGCAGTCGTGATTTCTTACTGGGAGAGACCAATTTTAAACCTCCATTGGGTTCTGCAGCAAAGGAGCTGATGATTTCACCATGCACCTCTATTTATTTTATAAAAGAAGACATAGCAGACCGACTGGGGAAATCTTGTAGAATAGAGCACCATTCATTATATAAATGGATGAGATTATTCTCATGCATACAGCTGGAAAACATGTCTCTTCTGTTCTCTGGTCTGCTACCAGAATTATAAGCCAAGACACAACATTCTCTGTGAAACCCTTGTGAGAGTCTTCAAAGAATAAGAAAATATTTCTAGGGACATTGAACTCTAGGGCTTATGCAAGTGAGCCAGTCATTTTAAGCAGTGTCTCTGGGTAGCAAAAATAAAGGACAAGCTTCTCTGCCCAGCGTCTGTGGCCTTCGCCTGGCTAGAGGTGCAAGGAGAATGCAAAACCCCTTTGCCTTGCAACTGCAGGCAGCTGGGATACTAAAGATAATTTAGAGAGTGACTTTTTAAAAAATAGATGGATTATCTTCATAGAAGAAATCTGCCTTTCCCAGCCTCCTTTGGAAACCCACTGCCCCACGTAACCGACCCTTCGGCTATGCTCCCTTTTGGGTCACTGTAGTAACTTCTAGTGACCTTGGTAGAGGTCAAGTCTCTCCAGGCTTTGGTTTCCCCTCTCAGGTGCCTCAAGAGGCAGCCCTCATTCTCTTCGTCATCTGGGACTTATGATGGTCACCATGGTGGGCTCCCCAGGGATGCTGATGGTCAGTCAGTAGCAGGTATAGAGTCTCCCAGCACTGCTAGATACAGCGTCAAGATATCCGGCGGCAGTGAAACCTGCACACCAACTCATTTCCAGGCACCTCTCTCCTCTCTCTTCCCTTCTCTCGCATAGGAACCCCCACCTTCCTGTCTACGGCCCAATGAGTAGCTCTTGGTCCAGTGAAACCAAGCATCCCTTCATGACCTTTAATGATGATTAGATTGGCTAATGATGATGATTAGATGGGCTTGGAATAGCAAGCCAAGTCATTGATTCTCATTTCTCTGTGTCACACACTACAGAATGTGATGGAAGAATTAAGGTTCAATTATGGAATCCCTTTACACTGGGCTCCTTGATGGGTAGTGAGCACTGTGGACAGAGGGTCAGGGTAGGGGGTCATTAACACATGCTGTGTATACACGATGGGGCCAAGTCCTTCCTGGAGCTTCAAATATAGGTTTCCACTTTAGCAGGAGAAAAAAAGTAATTTGTTTCAGAGTTGGATCTCTGGGCAGTGTTAGAAAAAAAAAGTAAAGAAAAGAAAGACAATAGTAGCAGGACTGCTTGTGAGCGAGGCTGGGGAAAGCTGTGACAGGAGGACCTGCAGACCCCACCCCCAACCAGAAGGGGGATGTCACGTTCTACCACATTTAATTAGGTTTAACTCTATATTCAGGTTCTAAATTGTGACATTGAAAACTTGAAACTAGGTGTGAAACATTTCCATTTGTCATAAAAGTGCCAATCTGTATAAGAAACGGAAACACTCCCTGCACTGCCAACCTCCGCCCCCAGAACTCTGCAACTGTCCCTTTAATTAGGCGTTCATTAATAAATCTATCTCATTCTCAAATCCCCACGCACTTGGTACAGTAGTTCATTAGCACAGGAAGAGGCAATTTAGATTTCCTCAGATAATAGCATCTGTCACTAATCAAATTAAGGCAGGATGTGCAAATGTATCTAACGCTGGACAAGCCAGTGTGAGGGGAGGTGGGGGGGGGGTCACGACAGAAAAGATCATCTTTAAAACTACAGTCCTGCACCCTCAGTGTATGAGGAGGCAGTCCTCATGCCAGCTATCTTGCCTTATTTTTTCAGTGAAAGCACTTTTATTGATCAGAACATCCATGTTGACATGGGGCTCATCTAATCTTGACACCATACCTAAAAGCAGTGGAGTCACTACCAATGGACTCTCTGAAATCCGTTCATTCATATATATACTGTGTATATCTGAATATGTATGTGTGCATATGTATGTATATACACAATTATATATACACATATTATATATACATTATATTATATAACAATATAGTGTATATATGTATATAATATGTATAATATTATATTATAATAATATTATATTATTATATAATGTATATACATATATAATATATATGCGTATATATACACTAACATAAATATATACATAATACATACATGTGTATGTGGATATGTGTGCATATGTGCATGTATGTGAATACTTACATGTGTATATGTATATATGTGCATAAATATATACAATAATATATAAAATATATACAATGCATATATGTGTATATGTGTACATATATAATATAATTACATATAATGCAATTAATATATACTAATAGTATATATATATTATAATTAATATTGATTGAGCTTGTGCCAAGCCTTGGGATGTGGAAGGAGGAGAAAGACACAGGGAATGCATTTCCAATTCTGTGTCTGTGAACATGAATGCAGGTGGGACCATATGCATGCCCTCTGCCGACCGCCACCAACGTGGGCACTAGAGATCCAGCATGAACAAGCCCATGTCCCTGCCCTCAGGGAGCTGATATTCCAGGACTGGTACAGGGATGGGGCAGACCAGCTAGATGCTATGAGGTAGTGATGTTGGTATGGAGACAATAGAGCAGGTAGTGAAAGAAACTGAGAGGGGTGTGGAGCAAAGAAGGTCCTGATCTTCTTGGAGTGACCAGGACAGGATTCTGAGAAGATGACCTTTGAGCAGAGACCATAATAATCAAGTAAGGGCACGAGCCACAGATCTGAGAGCCATGAAGAAAGACTCTAAAGTCAAGGTTAGGGATAGAACAATGACAGTTTGGTTTTAAAGACTGTGTTCTGGGACACTTGGGTGGCTCAGTGGTTCAGTGTCTGCCTTTCACTCAGGTCATGATCTTGAGGTCTGGGGATCGAGTTCTGCATTGGCTACCTGCAAGGAGCCTGCTTCTCCTTCTGCCTATGTTCCTGCCTCTCTCTGTATGTCTTTCATGAATAAATAAATAAAATCTTTAAAAAAGAAAAGGAGACTGTGTTCTTACCCCCCATACTATCCTGCCCATCTTGTTTTGCCATTTGAGACAACATGGATGCACCTTGAGGGCATTATGCCCAGTGAAATAGGTCAAACAAAGAAATACACATATTATGTAATATTATGTAATCTCACATGTGGAATCTAAAAAAAACAAAAAGGACTCAAAGATACAAACTAAGTGGCAACAGATGGAGGAGGCAGGAGTGGGGGCGAGGGTGAAATGGGTGGAGGACATCAAATGGTACAAACTTCCAGTTATAAAATATATAAGCCCTGGGAGTATAACATACAGCATGGTGGCTATCACTGATAATACTGTATTTTATATTTGAAAGTTGCTAGGAGAGCCAATCTTCAAAGATCTTATGAATAGTTTCCCATTATAAGAAAAAAAATTTATAACCATGTATGCTGATAGATATTAGCTAGACTTACCATGCTGATCATTTTGCAATGTATCTATTGAATAATTATGTTGTAGACATGAAAATGATAAGTTTTATATGTTAATTACAACTCCGTAAAAGAAATTCATGC
This sequence comes from Vulpes lagopus, assembly GCF_018345385.1. Classification (NCBI taxonomy): domain Eukaryota; kingdom Metazoa; phylum Chordata; class Mammalia; order Carnivora; family Canidae; genus Vulpes; species Vulpes lagopus. The sequence continues at coordinate 93,299,222 of NC_054826.1, read as the reverse complement.
TCCCAACTGGCAATGTTGCAGTGATATCCCCATGACCCTCAGGACAGCTTCCAGAAGACCAAAGTCTTTGGGTTTCAGCAAGGGGAGGGTATGATTGCAGAGCTGAAACGTAAGGGAACCACCCTGAGGTTGGGGGGAACTAGGACAGCGTGGTGACCCTGAACCCTGGTGAAGAGGGTCGCTCCAGCCAGAAGGCGAAGCTGTGCCATGTGCTGCTGAAACCCTGAGTCCAATAACAAAGAGAAGTAACTGGTGGATCCAGCAGAATGAAGATTTTTGCTGACTTTGGCAAGAACAGTTTCTATGGGTGATGAAGACAAGAACCTGACGATGGTCGTGAGTTGAAGAGAGACCACGAGACAAGTAAGGGGGCAGCAGGTGGAGCCACTGTTGTGAGGAACTTGGCTATGACAGCTGAAGGAGGATGCAGGCCCCAGGGAGAACATTGTTCTTAAAAGATGTGAACTGCTATGATATTGTCATAAGCTGAGAGTAATGGCTCTGGAGAGAAGGAGAAGCTGATGACGATGAGAGCGTGATCATTGTGGGGGGGGGGGGGGCAGGGGCGGGTGTTCCAGTAGTGACACTTGTCTTGGCTATGTGCAAGACCATTTCATCCACTTTAAAGAGGGGATGTAGAGAAAGTGTGTAAAACGTAGCCATGTGAGTAGATTACATGGTGGCAAAGTAGGCTAGTGAGTGGTTCTCCCACTGCTTCTGTTTTCTCAGTGAAATATGGAGTCAGACCTATGTGCGGAGCAGGGGGTATGAGAGGTGAGGAGGTATGAGAATAGACCCTGAAAATGTCGCAAGACACCTGGGAGGAGCTGAGGTTCCACTCGAGAGTTGTAGTCATAAATTAAAAAAAGAGAGCTATCCATCTTTAGGATGGTTTTCTCCAGCCATGTCCAGCAGCTTGGCTCAGGGGAGAGGTTAAAATTTGAGTTGGGGGCAGTTAGGATGGTTGGGGGGTGAAGTGGGGGTCGTTAAGGATGTGTGCAAGGGAGGGAAGGTAAGGATGGAGTGTGGACTCTAAACTGGGCCAGGAAGGTAGTGGACACAGAAGCAGCAAAAAAGAAAATTGGCAATGATGATTGGAGGACCCAATGCATCAAAAAAGGAGTGTGGGCAGTGAGTGGGAAACATGGCAGCAGTTGACCTTGGCGACTGGAAATATCCTTGCATCTTAGTGGTGACCCTGAGGCCTGGCATTGTCTTGTCCACATTACCAGGGCTAGTTGAGGATAAGGAATAGACTCAGGACTAATGGAATCCTAGGAAGTTACTGGCCAATGTGGGGAATCCTAGCAGGTTAATTTTGACTCACTTCCACTAAGAACATGTCATAGAAACTAAAATAAGTTAAAGTAGAAATAAGAAATCTGAGTTACATCTCAGGACAAGAGCTTGGTACCAAATGAGAATCCAAAGTGCATCCATAGCAGGGATCATGAAGTTAGAAGTGATTAGAAATTAAGGAGTATATAAGCAGCATGTGGTGTAGACACAACCATGTGTACACCTGTCATTACACAAAGGCCCAGAGAGAGTTTTCTGAATTTACGAGAGTCCCTGCTGGTTCCACATTCAGATGTCTCTGCCCTTGGATCCTCAAGGTAAACAGTATGCCTTCTGATAGCAGTAAGGTATCAATCTCCCATGGATGGTGAACAGTATGCTGGGCTACAGGGTCCCAGGTCACTGTCCATTGGTCAAGGTCACACTGAGCTGTGTAGCTGGTAGGATAGTGATTCTTTCTGAGGGTTCACTTTAGAAACAGACCATCTTCTCCACTTCTCCCAACTCAGTGTTTACAGAGCAATGAGAGAGTCAAGGTGATTTAGCAAAGGAAGGACAGTATTTAGGGGCACTGGGTTCTAGATCCAACTTTGCCACAAAGTAATCAGTTAGTGAATAATTTAACTTCAGCAGACCCAATCACTGCCACAGAATATTGGGGGACATTATGGTCTAGAACAGTATATTTCAAATATCCATGTGCCTTAAGAATGACCTGGCAAACTTGTTGAAGTACAGGTTCCTTGACCTGGCGACTCTGATTTCGTGTGTCCGGAATGGGACCCGTGCATTTCACTTCTAACCAGCTTGCAGGTGATGCAGATGCTACACCACACTTTGAGTAGCACTGGTTGAACTGTAATGATGGGAAGAAAAAGAGGAATCAGGAGCACAGTTGGCCAAAGGATACAAAACAAAGAGGAGAAGGCTGAAGAGGATGACCAGGGGAGTCCCCATTTCTTTGTGAAGTTGGGCTTGTGGGAAGGTAGAAACCCTTCCCAAACTCAAGGTAAGGTCGGTTCACGAAGGCCTGGCAACCATATTGATGTTGGGACTGCCTCCTCCAGGCAGCAATTCCTGTGAGTAGAAGTGATGACAGGATAGAAACCATGTTGCAGGAATATTATCATGGCAGGAGACAGGGTCACAGGAAAGACTGAAGCCATCACAAGGGAGACCAAAATAAAGATTATCGTTCACTGAGAAATCAGGGGTAGGGGTGGGATGAAGACCATAGAACAGAAGGAAAACAAGGGAAGTAGGAAACTGATGTTCAATCTGAGAAATGATGCAAAAGAACAATAGAATTGAATGAAAATTAGTTGTACAGGCAGAAATGAGGAGATGAGCTTTCGAGACGCTGAGGCTTTTTGACCTTCTGGATCTTTTATCTTTGGGACAGGGGCAGACAAAAATCACCAGAAGTAGATCTCCTTCTATGTCGGCATGGAACGAAGTTTGATGGATTCTTACTTTGAGTGGAAGAATCAGAGACAAGCATCAAGAAGTTAATTTGCGAAACACTTCTGGTTTATCATCTAACATAATAGTTTTTTAAAGTAACACCCCATAAAATTACTCATTCTACAATTAGTCTGTTTGCTATGGAACATGGTTTTCTGACATGATTATCATATCTACAAACATGACGTATCCTTAGACATCACACTTGTAAAAGTCAGAGATAAACTTGTTTTGTTGTGAGTCGGGAACGTACAGGAAGCGCTCAAGGATGACCTTGTCACTTCTGGTTCTCTTGGGTTTTGGAAGGTTCTGTTCTGGGTTTTATTACTTTGGTTTTGTTTTCTGATGGTGGGATCTGTGAAGGGAGATTCCAAAGTGAATTAAGCATCGCAAAAAGTTGTTTAAAATGGGGTGGGGACATCGAGGAAGCTAGACCCAAGCACATCTCCTGTTTCAATTTTTGAAACACTCCGGACCTTTGTCGGTTGCGATGGTCAACTATAAATCCACCATCTCCTGGAACACGTCCTCCTACTTTGGACTGAAATAGAGATAATGGAGCATCCATTAGCTAAATAGACAATTGTTTATTTGATAATCAGTTGATATCTTCCAGAACCAATCATAATTCTTTCAGAACAAGTTATACAACCCTGTGGCTTTTGCCTTTATAAGTCTATACTCCCCACATGGAGTTCAGAGCATAGTTTCGATTATAGTCCACTCTGTCTCTGAGATTGCCAATCCCTGAGACCCCAAATAAACGTTTTTGGTTGCTGTGTAGGCTCCTCATCTTCTTGATGGACAGACCTGATGTGCATGGTAACTGGCACCAGTGCGGGTAGTGTCTGCTTTGTTTGCTCCCTTTCCTACACCCTTATTCTGACTAATGAGACAGTGAAGTCCGATGGGAAGAGCTTTGGCTGAAGTCCAGAAGATCTTGCTGGGGGGGGGGGGGGGATTAATGACGTACCTCAGGTCCTCTCTTAATAAGGCTTCAGAAGCTCCCGGGTAGCTCCAGAGCTGACAACCAGTATGTTTGTAGACCTGTCACTGATGTCTTAGTGGATATTCCTTTCTAAACACAACCCCTTTCTCCAGAACACACCAACCTCAGCATGAACTATACAAGACTCCTTCCTGGGGAATGCCAAAGTCCTTCCCTTCCCCTCTCTCCCTTTCCTCCTCTCTCTACTCCCCACCATCTCCCTTTCCCCATCTCTCCTAGAGCTCCCTTATTCTCCCCTTCCCCCCCACAACGTCTTCCCTCCCCTTCCCTTCTCTTATTTTCTTGTCTTATCTTCCAGTCTTTTCTCTCTCCTTTCCCTCCATCTTTCCCCATCCCCATACCCCTCTTTCTCTCTCTCCCTCACCATATATACACTTTTAGGCTTTCTCTTGCTCTCTCCTTCTGCACAAGAAAAATAAATATTATTCATGTGCATGCCTCCCCAAATCCTCCCGTATCTGAAGCTTTTCTTTCTAAATTTTTTTTTATTTTTTTTATTTATCACAGAGAGAGAGAGAGATAGAGAGGCAGAGACATAGGCAGAGGGAGAAGCAGGCTCCATGCACCGGGAGCCCGACGTGGGATTCGATCCTGGGTCTCCAGGATTGTGCCCTGGGCCAAAGGCAGGCGCTAAACCGCTGCACCACCCAGGGATTCCCTGAAGCTTTCCTTTCTAAATCTGCCCCCAGTAGGTGAAATGCCAACATTTGAGATCCATTCCTTTGCATGAGGACACTCTACAGAAGCCCTTTATAAAAACACACGTCATCCTCCAAAGGGTGATGTCAAAATTAGCAACCGTGAATCCATCAGATATCCTTCAGTCATCTCACTGAGCGCCAGTGACTGGGGGTCCAGATGAGAGAAGTAGTGACTCTGAACAGAGCTGGGCTCAGTAGGGTGGGTACTACTGGACCCTGGCCAGTCACGGCCACAAAGAACTCCTGTTTTCTCTTCTGGAGAGAGGAGACAAGTTCTAACCCCATCTGTTGTCCATTGTGTAACCCAAAGTCACCTTTTTCTGGGGTCTTTGCTTCTTTGATCGTAAAATACGATGTGGGAAATGGTTGCCATCAAGCTCCAGAAGTATGGCTTCCAGAATACCAGGCAGAGGATAATAGAGCACGAGGGAAGGGAATAATGTAAGCAAATCTACTTCACAGCTTCTTCCAAGGCCAGCCACGTGGAAGTACAAGTTCCTCCCAGAGGGTAAAGAGATGCAGTCTGGACATATGCCTAGGATTCCAACTTAACTGAGTAATGTCTCCTCCACTTTCAAAAGGATCATAATGTGGGTCAAATATTACTGCTCACCCATTTCTAGTGAATGTTCTCAAGGATAGAAGAGCAGGAACACTCCTGTCTCTCCCATGAAAGCACTTCACAATCATTTATTTATTTATTGTTTTGTTAGCTGAAGCCAATCCCATCCAGCCCACCTCGTTTGACTTCTATCACATCTACAGAGCACTTACCCAGAGAGTAGTGGCAGCCATTCATTATCCCAACTCAAGAATCCTAAAGGCATTCGTCTGTCCGGAGCCTCACCTTAGAGAACTGACATTGACCTTTGGGCTGTTGGCCTCAGGGGACCACATATCCCAAAATATCTAAAGCAAAACAAGCATTATGCTTTGAGACCAATGTGGATGGAATCAGCTTAGGACAAATAAACTTAAAAAAGAGAGAGAAAGGTTTCTACATCAGGTATTAATGCAGAAAAGCCTGACGAACGTTTGGGGATTTGTTACCCGAGGCCCTTGTGACCCATCTGCCATGATGACCATCACCCGCAAGGTGGCGGGTGGGGAGGCTCCACTTCCCTGTCCTGCAGTAGCAGAAGTTCTCCTGAGCCTTGGCATTGGTCCACATAGAGGCATCCTCTCACCCCCTTCCCACTCTTAAGAATGCTTTTCCCCAGTAGGACAATAATTTTCTCATCCCGGCTCTGCAAGACCTCCATTTTATGAGATCTTGGAGGCTCAAAGCAGCTATCTACCATCCAAAACAGCCGGCACGTTCATCCTCAGGACATGATCTCCAGCCCTTTTTCAAACAAGCATTATTACAATCATTTTATAAAACCCAGACAGAGAGAGCTCCCTGGTGTGTCTTTGTGGTGTAGGCCACACACAAGAACCTCGCCTTTCCTCCTCCCTACCTACTCCTGGAAGGAGCCAGGAGGACAAGAAACCCAGTGCCTGCAAGCCACAAGCCAAAGGGAAGGCAGTCAGGAGAGAGCCATAAAGGACGGGGAAGGGTAGGGGTGGCTGAAATCATGGTCCTCAAAGCTCTGTCCACGTCTTGATCCCCAGAACCCATGAGTGTTTCCTTACTTGGCAAAATCACCTTTGCAGATATAAGTAAACTAAAGAGCCTGAGATGGGGTGATTTTTTTTTGCATTATCTAGGTGGGCCCTAAATGTGATCATATGTATCCTTGAAAAAGGGAAGTACAGAGATTGCAGACACACACACACACACACACACACACATACACACGTATGCATGTGGCACACATGTGGGCACACGAAGAGGGGAAGGTAAAGTGACTACAGAGAGAGATCAGAATGATGGGGCCACAAGCCAAAGAACGCTGGCAACCAACCAGAAGCTGGAAGAGGCAAGGGACCGATCCTTCCTTAGTGCCTCCGGGGAGAGCACAGCCCTGCCAGTATCCCGATATTGACACAGTGGAACTGATTTTGGAATTCAGCTTCTAGAATTCAGAGAATACATGTGCATGGCCTTAAACCACCCAGTGTGTGGTGACTGGGTACAGCAACAACAAGAGGCCAACATAGGTTGTCGCTGCAGTGTCCGGGATACAGAGGGGTATGGGGGGTAGAGGACAGGTCAGCCGAGGGTTGAGGGGCTGGAATCCACTGCATCTTACAGGCACTGGCTCTGGGACCAAATAGCAGTGAGCGCCACTCACTGGCTGCACGATGCTGGGCGTCCCAGAGCCTCAGCCCCCAACCTTCTTTGACAAGAAAGTAATAACGTCCCATTTCCAGCATTGTGGTGACGGATCCAAGAGCTAAAATAGAAAAGAAAAATGTCTTACCTATGGCAGGTGCTCATTTGAAAAGTAATGACTATTGAAAAAGCGTGTTCCTGAAGCACCTGGATGACTCAGGTCGTGATCCCGGGGTCCTGGGATCGAGTCCCACATTGGGCTCTGCACAGAGAGCCTGCTTCTCCTCCCTCTGCCAATGTCTCTGCCTCTCTCTCTCTCTGTCTCTCCTGAATAAATATATAAAATCTTTTTTTTTTTTAAAGAAAAGATAAAAAATAAAGAGCGTGTTCTCTGATACCCACTTCTACAGGATCGGCTGTGATTCACCTGCAGTGAGTTCTCTGCTGCACACAAATACCCTGGATTCACCCATTGGGGAAACAGGGCCTGCCTTGCCCATGTGCTGCCTCTGGGTAGAGAGAAGGGCACAGCCACTGCACTGAGACATGGGGAGGTACAGGAAATCAGAACAAGAGAGGCCACAAGACACACATGCGTAGCTGCTTGGGGATCCCAGAGATTTTGCAGGAGGGGCATTTTGCACCTTCCTGCTGTGGGGCAAGGTGACACGTCAGGGCCGGAAGACCTGGGGACCCCGCCAGGTGAGTACAGTAGGAGCTACATTCTTATTAACGTCGTGGCCTGAAGGCGAAGCCAAGCGGGTGTCCACACCCCAGGGTGCTGGACGATGTGTAGGGTGAGCGTCGTTGTTGGTGAGGTCACCGTGTTTGTTCTTGCCCGCTGGGCTGGAATAGCCAGAGCGCTCCAGGCACTAGCCTGCCTGCCTCCATGCAGTCCCCACCAGCAGCCGGCCTTTCCTCCCCCCTGGAGAGGGCCCCTGCTCACCCAACGGAGCCTGCCTCCTGGGCCCCTCTTGGAAATCCTCCCACTCTGCACCAGCGCCCCTGTGTGACCTTGGCCTTGCAGGGGGGAGAACGTGAGATCAAAGGAATCAAAGCGCTCCTCTCCGCACTTCAATCAGGGAGAGAGGCAATTAAAATATGAATTAATCTAAGTGAGATGAAAATGCAGTTGTAGAACAAGAGCATCTCTATCACCTTGAACCTGCACTGAGCACAGTTTAGCTCCTGTGATTAAAGGCATTTTCATGCCATTAAAAGCCATCCCTTTTAACGTGGCAAACACTGTCAAACTTCCCTGCAGCCTTGGTGGAGACTGCCTTCTCATTTCTGTCCCTTGATCTTTCTAGAGTACTGGCAGCTGGTGGGGAGGGGGCAGTGGTGACTCTTAGGAGGGGACATGGAGGGCTTGAGGGATGATGAAAGTCCAGGATCCTGAGCTACATGGAAAGAGCCATCATCACCTGTGTCCCTTCTTAAACAGGTTTCTACAGAGCTGGGAAACCCCATTCCTGGCTCTCCTTGATCCCTTTGGCCGTTCTGGGTTCCCAACTGTCTCTTTGAAGGGAGGGATAGCTGTAGTATTTACTTCCAGAATTTTCCTTCTGCTTCTCTATTGCCTTAAGGATCCTTAAGGGTTGTCTTAAGGAGGAGCAAGGCTGTGACCCCAGAGGAGAGGATATATGTGAGGGAGTGACTGGCACATTGAGCCATTGGATCTTCCGGGCCAGCCATTCATGCCATGGCCTTGGATTTGCTTCCTTCTGTTGACACCCTACATCCGACTTCGGCTTTTTCTCCGATTTCCAGCTGTATATTCTCTTCTTGCTTTCATCCATAGTATTTGTCAGTCTCGGGGTTTGAAGCATGGAGCTTAAACAAACTCATCCTGAATCCCCTTTTCCAAAGCAAACTGCCCTGCTCCATCCCGCCCTTGTGGATTGCTGGCCCATCCTGATCTGAATTTAAGAGGGTTTCTCTCTCTTCCTTTCTCTGACTCTCCTTAGGGACGAACTAGTGGAAATTAGAACCAACGCAGTGCCTGCTATAAGAATAAGTCGGGAAAGACCACCCATGGAGGTTAGGAGGTGCACTGTAGGTGGAATAGTGGCCCGCCGGAGGTTGGTAGCCTGAATCTGATGGCTAATGCAGCTTCTTCTCTTGCTGTCTCTAGAAACCCCTGCTCAGGCCATGCAAGACACAGGTCCCGAGGACACCTCAGTTTAGCAAACAAATCATCTTTTACTCTGAGGCCTGTAAAGAGATGCCCAAAAGCTTCATATTCATACACACTTAAAGTACAAAGGGCAGCACTCTGGTCTACACTTGCAAACAGTGTAAGGAGCCCCAACATTTTGAAATGTCCTCAGAGTTGGCCACAGCATTCTGATGTAGACCATGCAAGGCAAAACCCTTTGCATGTTTTGTCTCGGTCTCCCCAACATGCCAAGGAGCAGAAAGTGCCCTACCGTGCTGCCGTGTCACACTTCTTTGGGCCTGCCCCTCTGTAGGCTGCTACTCTTTCAAATTCATTCCCTGTCCATGTGTTTCACTGTAGACAACATCACAGGCAGCCTGAAGGGTCTTTATACTTCTCTGAGTTAAAACCCAAAGCCCCAGAAAACCCCCGAGCAGCCAACCAGCTTCTTGTTTCCACCCCAGACCCACCCTGCCTGGCCCCTTGGGTCTTCAGGGGGAGACAAGTCTTCTAGGTAGAAGGCAGTGCCAGCCGCCAGGAGAGGTCTACGAAGGACCCTCCTCTTTCATCTGGAGGCTTAAGTAGAGTCTCCAAAATTCTTGAAGATCCAACTCAAGGAAGGAGGAGAATGTGGGGCTCCTCGGTGTCCATTCTAATCTGTGTGCCCATGTTCCCACTTGCCCCCTCTGTGCTACAGTATCTTAGCAGGTGCAGGGGGCAGAGGTGCCTTCCCAGGTGCTCTGCTTCCTGCTGCTGGGTTAGAAACCCTAATTCTGCCAACCTCCAGTTTTGCTTTCCACTTAGTGTCTTCGAAGGCCACCACATATAATCATGATTAATGAGCTTCACTGTGATCCCAACTTCATTAGTTGCAGTAGCTATGTGTCCTTAGCTGGAGGATAACAGTGCTGCCTACCTCGAAGGATTTTTTTACTGCAAATTAAATGAGACAATATATGTAATATGCATATGTATATTATGTAATATACATAAATGTGAGCTATAATTGCTGTTATTGTATTATTGTTACACTCACTGCTACTTTGACCATGACCAGATCCTCCTCTTGGTAACTGATTTCTTTTATCAGTGTGGGGTCCTATCTCTTTTGGTTTGGGCTCCCAAGCAGGGTGCCATCCACCCGTTCATCCCTGCAAATGACCCCACCTGCCCCTATTTGGTCTACATGTCACTACTGGTCTCTCTGTCACTGGCCTGGCCACTGCTGCTCACAAACATTATAGCACCTACCTAGTGGTCAGCTGGCTCGAGTAGCGCAATCTTGCACATTTCTCATCCATTGGCTTTGTGTTTTGGTCCTCTCAGCCCTTCATGACCTGTCAGACTCAGCCTTGGGAAATCACTGCATGAGGAGCCCTGCTTCTTTCTTTAGGACACTGAACTCTGGGAGAGTAGATATTCTGCCTCTGAGATTGGGACCAGAGCTTTAGTTCCCACAGGTTGGGTGGCCTTCTACCCATGTCATAGAAGGGTAGTGGACACAGAAGGACCTGGAATGGAGAACACTATCCTCTCTTTTCTCTAGCTATGAATAGAAAGTGAAACCTGATCAGTGGCTAGCTTGGAAGGATCTGGCATTCTAGAAGCAGCAAGTGAAATGTGCTAACATCACTGCAATTGATAACTTGCTTATCATTCATCAGGAAACCAAACCTAATCTACACAGATTTCCTGCAACACGAGACTCCAGCCACCGCACCCCACGTGTGCATGTGTGTGTGTGGACGTGTGTAGACACACGCGTGCACACAATACATGCGCACGTGGGCTATCCGAAAAGGAGGACGCTCCCGTCATCAGTGAGATAGATTGGGGGCCAGAATTGATTTTCCATAGACAAATGCTTTACATTTTGGTAAACCCTTTGTAGCATCTTAGTCAAATTAAACCAAGCCCTCTGAAGTCAGATTTATAGTCCATAGATTCCACTTAACTGAGACAAGCAATCCAATTTAAGGGCAATTTAAAGAGTATTTCATTTGGAGACAGAACCAATCCTTGTCAAGGCCCTGGAGGTAGCAAGAAATCTTCCTCCTCTCATTTGCTTAGAAGCAAGTGCTGTCCAGGCCATGGGGGCCGAGCAACCCCTGGAGCACAGTGAGTAGCTCAGTGTAGTAGATTTTATGCCTCATGTTCACTGAAGAGGAACTGATCAAAAAGAGGGGATAGGAAAGAAGGCAGGGCCTACCTCCAGCACTCAGAGCCCCCCAACATAGGAAGGGGTGTTCAGTCCAAGTGCACAGATCACTGTGAGACACTTCCCCAACCCCGGCTGCAGCTCCTATGAGAGCACAAGACTCAGGATCTGAGCACTGCCTGGATTGCCATCTCCATTTGTCCCCTGGAATGGCACCCGTGAGCAAGGCGCAACCTGTGCAACTGTGCACGGCAGCCCTGGGCAAATGACATCAGGAAATTTACATGCACATGTTACTTTCCTTAATGCTCACCACACTAGGAGGTTTTAATTACGGTCCCCATTTTACAAATACAGATAGCTGGGAGAGAGTAAGCACGATGTTCATACAAATGTAGACTCAGCTGGGATTCTAATCTAGGACTTTGTGATTCTAAATTCCAATCTTTCTCTCCTAATTCACCATGGACTGGGAGTTCAACCACAGGGCTTGAAATCTTTTTCCAGGGAAAAAGGAAAGACTGGAAGGTCTGAGACTCAAATCTTTGGAGGTGCTTTTGAAAAGAGGAAGCAGATATTGTCAGGTTGGCCATCTGGCTTCTGCTACAAGGCTCCTAGTTAGTTCATGAGGAACTCAGCTTTGCTGTCTACAAAGTTCTGCCTTACGTAGAGCTGAAACCTCCCTCCCCATGACCCAGACAAATGACAAGATTAGTGCCCATGGATTGCAAGTCCATTTTCCAGAACTCATGGCAAAGCTGGGACAGCCACTGCTTCCCCTCCCTGTCTTGGTTCTGCTCTGGAAAAATACAGCAAAAGCCCTTTTCTTCCCCATCCTACTGGGTGTGAGCATCAGAGATGAAGCAAGTGCATGACCACACTTGCAACTAAAATGAGGAAATTAAGAAAATATATTGAGTTTTTAGTTTTATAAGTTTCTGTTATCCATTGTCATATATATATATACAACAGTATATTGTTAACATGTTTACATGCAAGTTTTAACACATTGAGTTTTCAATATATTAATTTTTAAGCAAATTTATTTCATTTCAAGAAATTTTATGCTGAGATTAAAATTCTTTTGGGGCATCTGGGTGGCTCCTTGGTTGAGCCTCTACCTTTAGCTCAAGATGTGATCCCAGGGTTTGGGATAGAGTCCTGCACTGGGGTCCCCGCAGGGAGCCTGCTTCTCTCTGCCTGTGTCTGTGCCTCTCACTCTGTGCCTCTCATGAATTAATAAATAAGTAATCTTTAAAAAAACCTCTTTTACTGTGTTGTTTTTAAAATCCCTTTATTAAAGTAGGTAATCAACAGCTGTGTGTATGTGTGGTTTTATTTTAGCTTATTTGTGTTTTGTAAATCCTGTACTTTGAAGAAAGTTATAGTTGTCAAGTTTTTGTCAGTATCAAAAACGTGTGTATGTGCGTATGTGTGTGCTTTACACTTACAGGCCTATGATTCTAACATCATAGGAATCATTGTCTTTGACGTACAGAATTAACATTTACTGACTGCCAGCCCTATTATTTTAATACATCACTGAATTCTACTCCAGAAACCAATATTGCATTTTTAGGTTCACTAACTAAAATTTAAATTTAAAAAAATAAATTAAAAAAAATATTCACATCAGCCCTGCAAGATTAGCATCTCTGATTCAAGATAATGCCATTTCTCAAAGAATTTGTGCATCTTTTTTTAAAAAAGATTTTATTTATTTATTTAATAGAGAAAGAGAGCAGAAGCACAGACAGTGGGAGAGTGAGAAGCAGGCTCCTAAGCAAGAAGCCCAATGTGGGGCTCGATCCCAGGATCCTGAGATCATGACTTGAGCTGAAGGCAGATTCTTAACCCACTGAACCACCCAGGAGCCCCAAATTTGTGCATCTTGTCCAATGTCTCATAGTTATGGAGCTGAAGATCTGAACGCAGGTCCTCATGGTCCCCAAACACCAGCCTCTTTCATTTGTTCGTTTTGTTGTTTTTCACTTGACCACAACCTTAATATCTTCCTTAATTCCTGTAGTTCCACAGTGGGGTACTCAGAGGAAATTTGCTGGCATCGAATATAATCAGTAAATTTTCATTAATCCTTTCCCTGGGTGTCCGCGATATTAAATATATATGGCTGTAGAAAACATATCTGACCCAGTCGGACAGATGTTTTGGAGTCTGTAATTCAATGCAACCGAAAAAGAGTTACTGGCAAATTAAAATCCCCTTCCATAGGCTTCTTGGTTTGCTTAGATCAGTGATTCTTAAAAACGTTCAGGTTCACTGGAAATTAGACAATTTGCCCACAAAGACAGGCATTTTGTCTTGTTTTATTCACTGCTATCCTTGCTATACCAAGACTATAGTATAAACACTCAACAAATAGCTGTCAAACGAATGAATGAAAATAGACTCATTTGAGTATCTGATAAAAGCTATGGACTACCTTCCCAGAAAATTGCACAGAGGCCCATGGGCAACACAACACCATGCATGACATTCAGGTTCAGTGACCCCTCAAAGCCTCTCCACGAGACACAAAAGCTTTAGACTATACTCTCATGACGAAATAGCTCTTGACATTTTCTATGATGGAGAAGAGGACGGCCTGTGGGCTCTGGACTCTTTCTTCCATGCTGATGGGCACCTGAGTGGTGTGAGACCATCCATGCTTTGGATCACTCCTTCTTGACCTATTTGATCTGAACATCCTGGGCCTTCTGAATCTAGAGTAAGAAGAGGAATAATAGCCACCACCCAATGAGATTTTATAATTTGCCAGGCACTGTGAGATGCATTTTACATATGATTGATCTGAAAATCCTCCTGTCAACCTTACCAAGTAGATCTTGTTAACCCCATTTTTCATTGTTTAAATTTTTATTTTACCTTTCAATTTATTTTTTATTTATTTTACCTTTTGAGGTATATTGACATACTATAGTAGTTTCAGATGTACACCATAATGAGTTAATATTTGTATGCACTGTAAAATGATCACCGCAATAAGTACACTTAACACATCACTGTGTTGCAAAAAGTTGCAAAAAGGTTTTTTGTTTTTCATTTTTCTTGTGATGAGGACTTTTAAGATATGCTCTCAGCAGGGCTCCTGGGTGGCACAGTCCATTAAGTGTGGACTCTTGGTTTCAGCTCAGGTCATGGTCCAGCGTCATGAAATCCAGCCCCATGTCTGCAGTCATCCATATTCACTGTGCTATACATGATATCCCCATGACTTATTTTATAAATGGATGTTTGTACTTTTAGACTCTCTTCACCCATTTTGCCCTCCCCATCCCCAACAAACCACCAATCTCTGTTTTTTCCCATTTGTTTTATTTTCTTAGATTTCACATATAATTTACATCACACAGTATTTGTTTCTCTGTCTTATTTCACTTAGCATAATGCCCTCAAAGCGATCCATGTAGTCTCAAACAGCAGAATTTCACTCTTTTTTATGGCTGAATAATATTCCTGTGTGTATTTGTGTGTGATCATATTTTCTTTATCCATTCATCCTTTAGTGGACACTTAGATTGTTGCTTCCATGATTTGGCTATTGTGAATAATGCTGCAGTGAACATGGGAGTGTAGCTATCTTTTCAAGTTAGTGTTTTCATCTTCTTCAGATAAATACCCAAAGGTGAAGGACACCTGGGTGGCTCAGTGGTTGAGTGTTTGCCTTTGTCTCGGGGTGTGATCCTGGGGTTCTGGGATCTAGTCCCTTATCGGGCTCCCCACAGGGAGCCTGCTTCTCCCTCTGCCTGTGTGTCTGCCTCTCTCTCTCTCTCTCTCTCTCTGTGTCTCTCATGAATAAATAAATAATATCTTTTAAAAATAAACAAATAAATACCCAGAGGTGGAAATGCCGGATCATAGGTAATTCTAGTTTTAAATTTTTGAGGAACCCACATACTGTTTTCCATGGCAGCTGTACCAATTTATTCCTCATAAAAGTGTACAAGGGTTCCCTTTTCTCCATATCCTTGCCAAGAGTTGTTATTTATCTCTGCTCTTTAGATGGAGAAACATGCCCAGAGAGTTTAAAGTTAAGAAATCTGGTGAAGACCACACAGCTAGAAAATGCTGGCAAAAGATTTAGGCCCTTGTCTACCCAATCCCCAGCCTTTGTTTTTCCTGGCATGCCTGATGACCTTGGTGCTTGCAAGCTGTCCAGAAACTGGAAAAGCTCTAGGTCATCAAGTCTAGGAGGTGGAGAATACAGATGTGCTCCCTGACTAGACATATAAGCCAAATAAGCAGATAATTGAAAAAACCAAGTAAGCAAATGAGCTGTTTTAAGGTACAAAATTTGGACCTTAAAGGTGTTACTTTTCTATGTTTTGAATTTTTTTATCTCTCCTTTTTTTTTTTTTTTTTTTTTTTAGAGAGACAGAGAGCATGAGTGAGGTACGGAGAGGAAGAGGAGAGGGAGAAAGAGAATCGTAAGCAGGCTCACTGGGCTCCATCTCATAGCCCTGAGATCATGACCTGAGCTGATATTAGAGAGTCGGACACTTAACTGACTGAGCTGCCCAAGGTGCCCCTGTTTCTTGGATTTTAAATGTATTTTCACTTGTGCTTTTCTTAAAAGTCCTATATAAAAATTGTAGTTTTAGCTGTGCTCATAAGAACAAAAGAAAGGCACTACCATCATTTAGGAGGAAGGTGGCCATGGGACAAGTGAGGCCAGTGCAATAAGATTTAATCTCCCACAATTCTGGCTTTTCATGATGTGTCCAAAATCCAAAGTATGTTGTTCAAAGAGATGCAGTACATTAAGACTTCATGGTCAAGGGGCTCCAACTCAATGGGTGGGGCAAGAGTCAAACTGAGGAGCCTTGTTCCCTATTTGAGCACCTGGGTTCTATATCCTCATTCCTGGGGAGGGAGATGGCCAAAAGCAAGTAAGGTATCAGGGCCCCCATAAAGATGGCTGGGAACAAGACCACAGTTCCATTCTCAATCAGATCTAATATGGAAATCAGATGACATGATTGGGGCACACATGTTGAGGGCTATGGATGGATGCAGCTTCATAGGCTCTCAGCTCCGCAACCAAGTTATGCTAGATACAATAACACACTAACAAAGATGGTAAGACCACTCCTGTTATTGAGATCTGCTTCCTAAGGTGCAACATGTCCTAGTCTGGGCTGGTCAAGAACTGGGCAGAGCTAGGAATTCAGGTTCTCGGCCCCAGGAACTTCTTCTGAGGCAAAGCCTAGGCTGGCAAGGATAAGTAGGTGCACCTGCTTATCAGATCCTTTGTTCTGCACAACCCCAGAGCACTGTTCCTACTGGATTCCATCTGTACCTGAGGCAAGAAAGGGAGATTATTGGAAGATGACAAGAAAGAAGGCTAAAAGGCAAGAGCATTTCACTGGAACATATTTGATAGTCCGACCTTGAAAATCCAGAGTCAGTTGTTTCCATGGCTTTGCAAAATAGTGAAAGTTGAAGAACACCAGGGGCCAATGTGTTTTGTGAACTGGGGTCTCCCGACAGCCTTTTTTACAGTTAAGAAGAAGAGTTCCACAGAGATACAAAGGGAGTCCCAAAATAAGATTTGGGTTCAAATTTGACTTGATAGATTGCAGACTTACAAAGTTTTCATTTTTATTATGAAAGATTTCAAACACATACAAAACCACAGGGCCAACAGTTCAGTGAAGCACCATGTTGTCTCAGGAACCAATAGATTTCTGTCAATCTTGTTTCGTCACCCTACTATATTTTTATTGCAATTTTTAAGAATTTTTTTTCTTGATGCCTTCAAATGCAACCCACAGAAGACATCCCAATAGGGACAAGTTGACTCATGTTTAACACAGCCATCATCTTTTTATAGTTGAAAGAGCAAGGAATTTGTGGACAATATAATCTGATCCTTTATTTTCAAGAGAGTGCAATTTTGAGTCATACACATGCAAAGGAGAGAAGGGTCACCACTGGCACACCAAGTAGACTTGAAAAAGTCTTTCTTTCAATCTGGCAATGCGGGTTTCCTGGGATGTGTTGAATCAAGCTGTATTCCCCAAAGTACTTGGGTCTTTTATATTAGTTTCACTAGGGTAGTTTTGGTTCATACTTGTAGCAGAGCTTGGTAAATGAGAGGCCACCTGAGAAGCAATTAAACTAAACCAGGAAATCTTTCCTGTTCATTTCATCTTGTCCTTAAATAGTTTACACATCAATTGAACTGGGAAGAGCTCATGGTGCTTTATGGTGATTACTCCAGTAGGGGTCAGCGCCTAATGAGTTGGGTACTTATCTGTGACCCCGACAAGATGACTGTAAATGAACAGATAAGAGGACCACTGGGACTCATTCTCAAAACTGCCCATGGAATGAAGATAACAGAAGCTGATGGAATTAGGTAGACTGAAAAGCAGAGCTGGTGAAGTTAGGTAGTTTGAAACACCTAGGGTATTTTAGTTAGAAAAATAAGGTGCTTGATTTACTCTTGACAAATTACGAGATACCTGTTTGACACATTCTTGCTTTTGGTACCACACCTTCCTTGTCTTTCTCCACAGTACCTGGTAAACTTGTGGTTCCTGTCAAGTGATTCTATGGAGGTGGGTATCTTTACTCATTACAGAAGATGTGTGTCAATTTAATGGAACTAACTAAAAAAAAAAAAAAATGGAACTAACTGCATGTACCATCACAGCAGCTGACTGAAAAGGGGAAAACAAAACAAAATCTTAGTGGGGCTAAGTCAGTTAGGCATCCGACTCTTGGTTCCCACTCAGGTCTTGATCTCAGGGTCATGAGATGGAGCCCCACATTGGGCTCTGTGCTCAGTGCAGTCTGCCTGAGATTCTCTTTCTTCCTCTCCCTCACCTCCTCCACCCTGGCTCACTCATGTGCTGTCTCTAAAAATCTTAGTAAAAGTGTGTTTACAGAGTAAATGATAAAATTGTAGCAACACACTGTATGAGATAATCAAAATTCTCGATAATTGGCAAAATAAACACACAATCTCCCTCCCCCCCCCCCCCCATTTATTAGCTGTATTATCCAGGTCATTTGGATTTTTTTTCCTGTGAGATGTTAGTATAACAACCAAACAAATCTCAGTGGTTTGCAGCAGCAAATATTTGTTTCAAGTTTATGGGTTGAAGTTTTGCTGTGGCTTGGCTGATCTTAGCTGGGCTCAGCTGGGCTACATTACATCCAGGTTTGCTCCCTGTATTTTCATCCCAACATCTAAGCTTAAGGAGCAACAGCTTCCTGGGGCCTATTTTTCTCATTACAGAAGGCAGATGTTCAATAGGGCTGGTGGAAATTTGATAACTTCTTCAACCCTCAGCTAGTTATCAAAGTAAATTGCATGGTCAAGTTTAAAGACGAGTATCGATGTACACACTCTATGGACTCCAGTGGAAGCTACTACAAAATCATAGGCCAAGAGGCATGGAAATAGAAATTCCCTTCTGAGAATGAGGAGTTGGGAACACTAATTCAACCTCCCACAACCACCATAAAAACAGCCAATTTCTGGCAAAACTGGCAGAAATCTGTGTTGGTGTCTCGACACAACTTAATCGATCTGCTCACTTGTGGCCATTTTGGTAAGACAGAGTGCTCTCCAGGTCTGGGTAGCCTTATCCTCTGGCTCCTTTGACAATGGCACCAATGATTCTATTTATGCGCCATCAGCATGGGATAAGGATTCTTCTCCTCTGCAACAAAGCATCAATTACGGCTCTCACAGAGAGAAATAAGTCAGGTAGCAAGCATACAAGAGTCACAAAAGCAGCACTACTCAGGCTAAAGTACATTATTTAATAGAAAGGGTGTTATTTTAGTTGAAAGTTTGAGAATGCAAGGGCTAGACTCCAGTGGCAGTTAATTTTCAAGATAATATTTGCCTCTTCCTGGGTGACTAGAGAGAAGCCAGCAAGTTCTACAGGCTTGACACCAGGGCCAGAGCCATTTCATCTCGTGCTTCATTAACTGGTGCCCAGTCAGAGAGAAGACGTGAGGTAGGTGGACTGTGGGGATGGGCTGGAGTGACAACTTGTGTGCTCGTCTGCTCACCCCAGGTGGCTCATCTTGCCTGAGATGCAGCTCACACACCCAGGTGCCTTCAGCTGCCAGAGCTATAAGAAGACTGAATGGTGCTGGCTGGGCATCAGGAAAACTACTGCAGAGGCATGAGGATTGTTGGCCACTGACACTCAGCCTTGGTGTCAGGGTGACGGTACAATGTGGGGTAGACTGAGATCTCATGGAAGGCACAGGCCAGTCCAGAAGACAAGCCTTTCATTAACTAGTTTCAGCTACCTGCCAAGTGAAAATCTGAAGCCTCTGTTGCCAGATATTAGAAATTTCCAGGAGAAGCCAGAAATCTAGATGAAATCTAATTTTTTAAATGTTGACAAGGATAATACATTTAAAAGAAAGGAAGAGAAGAGAAGAAACAAGAAAGAAAGAAAGAAAGAAAGAAAGAAAGAAAGAAAGAAAGAAGAAAGAGGGGGGAGGCAGAGAGGAAATCACTTGGCAGTCAAAAAAACGTCCTTCACAAGCCAAGGACAGCCAGGATGGCCAGTCTGTGACTTCAATGTATGAGGTAACACCTGTACCCCTTTGAGAGCTGGAAATAGGGAGACACTGAGGAGGGAACCATACAATGACTCCCAGCTTCTCCTGAGTCAGACCATCACCCTGTATCCTCATTATTTTGTAAGAAGTGACATGAATCCCATAAATAGCAAACCCGAATTCAAACATAAATACACAAATGCATTTGAAAAGAAAAGCATCCATGATTAAGTAACTATCCACCCTTTGAATTACCCACACTACTCCTCCCAGGAACGGGGAGAACAGAATTTAAAATTAGTATTTAATTTCGGATCCACTAGCACCGTGAGAAGAATGAGCATGAGTTTATGGAGTGTCTAGTGTGGGTCCACACAGCGCTAGGCACTGCGTGGCACTATAGGGCAAGGGCAAGCTCTTCACGTCCCGTGGGGACCCCAGTATAAAGAACCATGGGGACAGCTAGCCTTGGCTCCATCCACATTGTCCCCTCCTAGGCTGTGTGCTTCAAACAGGGACCTCATCTCCTAAGCCCGCCCTTCCTTATAGCAAGCTGAGGAGTTCTTAAACATTTAGAATGAATTCATGATAGATCACTACAAGCCCTAGGTTCATACCTGATACAACACCGATGAGAACTTTGTAACATTTCTGTGCCTCAGTTTCTCATCTACATAGAGGAAGAATAATAGTTTCTGGATCAGAAAATTGATAGAAGAGGGTGCCTGGGTGGCTCAGTTGGTGAAGCATCTGCCTTTGGCTCAGGTCATGATCCCAGGGTCCTGGGATTTAACCCCACATACAGCTCCCTGCTCCGTAGAGAACCTGCTTCTCCCTCTGCCCCTCTGCCCCCATTCATGCTCTCTCTCTTTCAAAAAAAAAATATTAAAAAAGGAAAAATGATATAAGAAGCAAATGAGATAATGTGCCTACAGTACTTAGAATGTAGCTCAACATCTAGTACTACTCAATATGTATGTATATTGAGTAGCTAAATATATATAAATGTGGTAGCTACTTTTTCGATACTTATTACTATTATTACGTAGACTCATTACAGGAGGAAAAATAGATCAACACTGTAACGGTCTTTCACGTCCCAAATAAGATGTTTTTCATCAACAGAATGCTCTTTATAATCCCAGGACCTGGCTGGACCTTTGGCTCTCACCTTTCCTGTGGGTAGAAGTAGTAATTAAGTGCTTTGGTTTATAAGAGAGAAAATGAGACCTCCTTCTCTCTGGCTCTGCCCTGTGCGGATAGAGGTGGTCACCGTAGAAGCATAGGAATTACTGTGAGCTCAAAGGAGCGGAAGCCGCATGTATGCTGTCTTCTCCCACATCCGGAGGACCAGACCTACGGAAGATGTTCTCTGCGTCCATCCAGACAAGCGCACACACACACAAGATTAATGGACTAAGAAAAGGTAGGAGCCAAGAGCGGGCAGGAAGGCAGCCTGGCCTCCCCATATTCCAGCGACCTCCCGCCCCTGTTCTTCTGGAGGCCGCTTCTACACTGGAATTGCAGAAGGTAGGACCCTTGGATGCTCAGTGCATACAGACCCTTGGGAGGAGGAAGAGGAGTTGGTCCGGGAAGAAGGGCAGTCAAGGAAAGAAGAAGAAAAAGAGCTCCGTGATTGTGCGACAGCCTCACTTCTTGGCTTGGAAATTGCGATCTTTAGGAAGGCTGGGCTCCTCATGTCATCAGCCACGTGTCTCAGGGGGAAAGGCTCAATTTCACTTGGTCCTCAGTTTCCCCATTGACAACAATCCCATTTAATTGTCTGAAAGGTGCTTGGAGATTCTTGCAAAGAGTGGCACTCCATAAAAACAAATGATTCTCATTATCCTGTGGGCTCTGCGCTCCCGGCATCCAGGCAGCTAGTGCAGTCAGTGTCTAGATGTCTGGGATGGATGTGGCCTGGGAGAGCAGTTAAGGAGGAGAGCGCAGGGGAGGCATGCAGGCTGCTAGGGCACCGAGCAGAATGGCAGTTTTCTGGTGCTTGCTTAATCGAGAGCCCCTCCTGCTCCTGCTTGGGAGAAAAAGCTGGCAAAAAGCTTTGTGTAATACGAACAGAGTCCGCAGAACAGTGAGGGGAGCTATGACACAGGCCTAAGTGGGGCTCAGTCTGGGGGAGGGTTCAGCGGAGACACGGGGATGCCATCTGCTGCCTCCCTCCCATTACCTGGCTGAGAAAGGGCTCCCCATGGTGCACAGCCTGTTCTGGAAGGAAAAGTCTGAGAAACAGCTGTGCTCCACCCTCCTCAGGCAGCCGGTCAGCTTCTTTCCCTGGGCCCCCTGGGAACTGTGTAAGCTGCCCTGCAAGGGGATGGACCCGGGCACGTGGAGGGGTCAGGGCAGGTGGGCTGCCGAGTTGCTAAAGCCTCGGAGAGTCTAACTCCAGAATGCATCTGGGTCAGTGGACAGAATACGAACAGGAATAAGAGAGGGGATTGCAAACACAGGCACACACATGCACACGCACTCCAGGACGCGTGTCTATGCAAACAGGAACACGTGCATGCACCCAGACTGGGAACGCATCTGCATGCAGAGTTGCAGAAGGTTATGGACAAGAAAGGGAGAGAGGAGTTACAGAGCTCTTGAAGTATTTGCAAGGTATTTTGTTATTCAGCCTAAAAAAATTTCAGGAACCAAAAATTGTGTTTAAGTTAAACAGACATTTTTAAAATAGCGCCCTCGACCAATGCGCTTTGCACATAGTTGAAACTCTATGTTTTTAGAGGGCAGCGAAGGGCAGAGGGAGAGGGAGAAAGAGAATCTTAAGCAGGCTCCACACTCAGTGCAGAGCCCAACGCAGGGCTGATCTCACGCACCTGAGATCACGACCTGAGCCTAAAATGGAAGTTGGACGGTTAATGGACTGAATGACCCAGGCCCCTTGACACTCTGTTTATTGTATGGATAAACGGGGTAAGGAAGAAAGAAAAGAGAGGGGTGGGGGACGTCTGGCTGATTTCAAAGCAGAAAAGATTCTAGATGATATAAGGACGGTCATGACAGTCAAACTGCTCTTCTTTCATCTTGACTAGCCACAAAGGTAAGTCCCATCTATAGAAATATTAAAAAACAAAAAAGAAATATTTAAGAGGGAGAAGTGTGACTTTGGGTCTGGGATGGCTTGGATGCAGTATTCTCTCTTGCTCTATTCTAGAATGTTCTCTTTCTTTTGGGGGGGTGGGGGTGGGGCAGCAGAGTTAGAACCTTTCTTCTTGGCCTTGGCTTCAAGATGTGGCCAAGAAACCAGCTCCTGTGAGGAGGTCACAGCAGAGGGAAGAAGCTGGACCGTGGAAGGTAAAGGACCCACAGAAGGAGACTGAACAGGAACCAGAACTCTGGAACCGGCGCACAGACACCTGCCCCAGAGCTCCAGACTGTTTTTATGCCTCTGTTATTTTTCTTTGTTTCTCTTTTGCCTTTCTTTGCTGTTTCGTTAGGTTCTTTTTAACATTTCTGGCCATCTCGGCTGCACTAAGGAAAACCAGGGAACATTATTGGCATCCACACAAACACACATACACACATCAATGGTTTGGAAAGGATGTAGTTCACTCAGTGGGGCCGGGGTGGGGGCGGGGGGAGGGATGTGTGAGGGAAGAACTGGGAATCCAGACAGAGCCCCTCCACCTGCAGAGGGAGAAACTTCAGGAAACAGTAATTTAGACAGCTGTGGTTTCCTTCCTTGAGCATTTCCTTCGCCCTAAACAAAGCCTTAAGATTCTGACTTTCCTTTAAATCAGGGTGGCAGTGCTGGGATAAGGAGTCCCAGAAAATAAGAGGGCGTTGGCAAGGAGCTGCAAGGAAACACAAGGTTAAAAAAATAAAATCAACCTCAAAGAGCTGGTGCCACCTGTAGCCCAGCCCACGAGCACCAGCGACGGAGATGCAGATACAACCAGAAGATGCGCTCCCTCCGACAGCCACAAAGCAGAGGCGACGGTCAGGATGGGGCCCACACGGCCTGTGCCCTTTTGGCAAACATCTCATAGGAATAACAAGCACAGGAAAAACTGCACAATTATTTTCCAGGAGATGAGGAGTCGAGTCTCTGCCACCACTGTCCTGGTCCCCGAGGGCCACCCATCTCCACAGCAACCACCACTTGGGGAGAACACTGCCTTCGAGTTAACTATCCCAGGAAGAGCTATCCCAGGCAGAGCTATCAACTCTGCATGGGCAGAATGAGCACAGAAGACGAGCCACCGACCTCGCCAGGGTTTCGGGAGGTTGCAGAAATTGGTTCTGTGGTTAGTGCATCAAGGCAGCTGTCAGCACCAATGTGGAACTCCACCTGGGTGACTCTCTGCTGAGTCTCCTGCAGGTCCTGTGCCCCGTGAACCCAGGTCCTCGTCCTGGCAATCTGACGGTGATGACAATCATGATAGCAACAGTGACAAGGATGATGGTAAAAGTGGCAGCGATCGTAACAGACACTAACTGCTGAGTCTTCACAAGTGTTTTCTTATTTTGCCTCACACAAGCCCTACGAAGTCCATGCTATTCTTGTCTTCTTTTACTGATGAGGGAAGAATGGCAGCCCAGAGAGGTTAAGCAGCCTGACTGGAGTCACAAAGCCAGGAAAGAGGACCTGATATATGAACCCAGCTCTGGGTAACACCAAAGTCACTTTTTTTTTTTCTTTTTCCAGAAGCAAGGATGCTTAAGAAATCAGATTCTGCGACAGACTACCCCAGTTCAATGCTGGCTCAATCCTTCCCAGCTTGGGCAAATCGCTTGATCCATCTATGCCCAAGTGTCATCATCTGTAAAATAAGAGCAACAATCTCCGCTCCCTCCTGGGACTTTTTGTGATCATTTAAAGAGTTAATGTATGGAAAGCAGGACGTGGCAAGCTCTCACCTGCTTATAAATGACCTGGGGATCTTGTTAAAATGCACTTTCCGTTTGTTAGGTCTGAGGTGGGGCCTGAGGCTCTGCATTTCTGGGGAGCTCCCAGGTGCCATCAGTGGCAGACCACATGTCCCAGCCAGCAAAGCTGTCAGGCACTTGGACTGGGTCGTGATAATCAATAACGAAGTGTTGGCTGTTACTGTTAACTATTTTAGCCTCCCCCAGCCAGGCCACGTGACTTGTTCTGAGGGTTGTATCCCAGAGCACCCCAAGCCCCTGGGAAGTGTTGGCTCATTCTTCGTATGCAAACATACAGACCGAACAGCCACACAGTTGCAGTCAGCATGGGCAGGCTCCTCCTGTAAACAGCCTTCATCTTCAGTTACCTCCATGAATTACATAACCACGCACATGGAACCTTCACGAAAATGCTTTGGCCCCCCAAAAGAAACCAAGGGGACATGTCTGCTTTCTGTTCCTCCTGACCTAAGCAGGGGGGCAGAGGGGGGGGAACAGGGTGACTGCATCCACAGTGGGCACAGGGACGTGAGTGGGCAGCAAGACATAATGCACAGGTGTCCCTCTAAGTAAGCTGGGGTGGCTGCCGGCAGGCTACCCCCACCAGGTGGCCACTTCCCAGTCGTCTCTGCTGCAGCATGGATATACACTTACCCAGGGCGCTCTTTGGCCTTCCTTGGGCCATGTTATTTCCCATAGACTAAGGGTTCTAGAGGCAGAGGGGATAACCCACTGGGAATCTATGACCCTTGACTCTCAAGATCATGGTCCAAGAACATTAAGTCCTGGTATTGCCTGCCTCAGTTTCCCATGCATGCTTCCAGGGCTACAGGGTCTCTTCTCTGAGGCCATTTTCTCAAAGGCAGATCTCAACTAGAGTGTCCATACAACTGCCCTGCTGTTTGTGGAGTGGGTAGGCACCTGGGAAGATCTTGAACGTGCCATTAGGGTGTCCACATATCTATCCACAAAGCCCCTCACAGTGCAGATGGAACTGGGGAGGGAAAAGTAAGGAGGCCAATAGCCAGGAGCCTAGGGCTCACTCTCCCTTATACCAAGTTCTTGAAAGAAGCCTCGGGAATCCAAGTATTGTAAGTTTATCCAACTCATTAGGAAGGTGTATCTGTCAAGATAGGAAGATTGAAAATATTTAACAGTTCATTAGCTTTCTTTGTGACTTTTACATCTGTAGATGCATGACATACGGGCTTCGGGTTGGACCCTTGTCCTGGAGGGCCCAATACCCAGATCTACACTTATCAGCTCATCTGAACATACCAGCTCCCGACTTAGGATAACCCCATTGTTAAATGGGTGGAAAAACAGTAGCTCATGCTTGTTTTAATCTGCATTCTAAATATATTTGGTCATTCATATTTTAAAAGTTTATTTTGCGGGGGGGTGCCTGTGTGGCTCAGTCCATTAAGTGTCTGCCTTTGGCTCAGGTTATGATCCCAGTGTCCTGGGATGGAGCCCTGCATCGGGCTCCCTGCTCAGTGGGGGGCCTGTTTCTCCCTCTCCCTCTGCCCCTTCATCCACTTGCATTCACATGCTCTCTCATTTGTGCTCTCTCTCTCTCTCTCTCAAATGAATAAATAAAATCCCTTAAACTTTTTATTTTTTTTATTTCAAGTATAATTGAATTTATGTTATATTAGTTTCAGGTATACAAGATAATAATATGGTGAATATATAACAATTCAACAATTCCCTACAATACTCAGTGCTCATCATTCTTTTTTTTATTTTTTATTTTTTTTATTTATGATAGTCACAGAGAGAGAGAGAGAGAGAGAGAGAGAGACAGGGAGGCAGAGACATAGGCAGAGGGAGAAGCAGGCTCTATGTACCGGGAGCCCGACGTGGGACTCGATCCCGGGTTTCCAGGATCACGCCCTTGGCCAAAGGCAGGCGCTAAACTGCTGCGCCACCCAGGGATCCCCTCATCATTCTTAATCCCCTTCACCAAGCTCACCCTTCTCCTCACCCACCTCCCCTCTGATGACCACCAGTTTGTTCTCTATATTTGAATCTTATTTTTTGTTTTTCTCCTTTTTTTTCTCTGTTCATTTGCTTTGTTTTGGGGTCATTCATATTTTCATTTTGTTAATGATTTATATCTTTGTTTATTTACCGGGGCCTCAGTGCTTTTCTTGTAGGTCTGTAAAGACTGTCTCTATATTAAGGATGGTCACCTCCATCTGTGTAACAGCTAATCCTAGAGTTAGGTACATGGTGTCTGTCCAATTCCGATCCCCAAGAATAACTACCTGTCTTTAGGAGGAGCCAAGATGGGCAGAGAGTAAAATAAAGTAGTAAGTGAAGAGCAAGTAAAATCTGAGAGATCTCTGGGGACCTCACTTGATTATAGACATTAAGAGGGGAGTCACTAATACAACAAGGGAATTGGAACCAATTCAAACCAGGAGGAAGAGAGCAAGGAATAAAGACCACAGTAAGGCACCCTGACAGTCCTGAGTGTCAACAAATCCCTGCGCCGGTGATTCATGTAAGGGTCCTGCTCCTGGGAATGTACTGGCAGTCAATACCTGCATGAAGAATTGGATTCTCGAACTAAGCTGGAATCTAGCTCACCGAATGTCCAAAAGCAGAGCCAACTCCTCCCATAAAATGGCCTCCAATCAACAAGGAGTTGATCTTGTTCAATTCCAACCAGCAAGTCACCACCTCAGGGACCTTCATCCCATTTTCTTCTTCAAACACCTAAGCAGATTCTCTGCATTTCTTTCCGATAGTTGGCCAGTAAATGCTTTAATTACAAGTTGAAAGGAATAAAATAAAATCATCTGGTGGAATGGTTTTAATTAGAATTTAGTGAGTCGGGTAAGCAATTAGTGAATCTATGAATAGAGACTATACACACATATTTGTCTCCATTGAGCTTCACTGATTTAAATGAACATTTGACTCCAATTCCTCAAGTTAAACAAAGGCCATTATAATGGTACTACTACTACTAATGTAGCCTGAGCCAACAGAAAAGATGGTACAAGCTATCACTTATTCCAGGCCCTCCCTGATCCCAGTGATGGGACTTCAGGGCAGTGACACCAGCCTTAGTTTTAAGACATTTAAGACAGCCATGAAATTCTTAAGATTCTTAAGATTGCTGATTCATTTTAAATTAAGCATAGGGAGAAGAGGGAAGAGTGAAGGAAGAGGAGGGGACTATTGTGTCTGAACACCTGCTGTATGCCAAGTACAGAATAAAGAGGGTATGTTCATCTTCCCCCTCCTCCTTCCTCCATGCACCAGCCTATGCCAGAGGATGTTATTATAGACACAATAAAAAAAAAAACAAAAACCCTGCAGACCAGAGATGAAGTCATTTCCCAGCTAGGATGGTATTAAGAGCAGAACACTGGGTAGTCCAAATCCAAAGTTCTGGCACTTTCCAAGGGATTTGGAATCCCTTCGATAGATAGATGATAGATAGATAGATAGATAGATATCCTTCAGTAAAATTATTATATATATATATATATATATATATATACATATATATATATGAAAGAAAAAATGGAATTCCTCTTGGAACACACTGATTATTACATCTCAGGTGTGACCTCTCCCTCCAACTTGGAGGTAAGGGCTACGGTTTTTTTTTTTTTTTTTTTTTTATGTAGTCATACAGAGAGAGAGAGAGAGAGAGAGAGAGAGGCAGAGACATAGGCAGAGGGAGAAGCAGGCTCCATGCACCGGGAGCCTGACGTGGGATTCGATCCCGGGTCTCCAGGATCGCGCCCTGGGCCAAAGGCAGGCGCCAAACTGCTGCGCCACCCAGGGATCCCAAGGGCTACGGTTTCTAAGAGTGAACTTGGTTCTTCCCACGCACCAAGCAAGTGCCATGCCACTGATTCTCAATCTTGACTCTGCACTGGAATCACTGTGAAGCTTCAAAAAACCCTAGTACTGGGCCCCCACCCCTGGAGGTTCTGATCTTACTGGACATGGGCCTTTTGTGAAGTTCCTGGGGTGTTGCTATTTTATGTTCAAGGTTGAGCACTACTGAGCCCCATGCACAGCCTATGTTGAGACAGGGTTGGGGAAGTCCCATTTAAGAGACAAAATGTTTCTACTCTGAGCTTTGCGAGTTTGTGGCCACGATGCTCATCTCAGCACGTCGGGATCCAAGAGCCAGGCACAGTCTCATACTGGCATCGTGATCTTGACCTGGCAGGTTAATCTGATTCTCAGTTCTATAAAATGAAGACAAGATCTGGTCAGACTAGCATGAAGATTTAAAAAATAGCATTTCCTAGCATGATTAGCAAATGATATTTGCCAATCAATAGCTGATGATGAGTTGTGTAAATGATGTAGATCTTGAAGGCAGAGACCATACTTGTGTGAATCTCTCTCCACCTGCAGTACCTGGAATATAGTGTAGACTCAGTTCGTGATGTAGTTAATACTCCGTCCCTGAATTTTCCTATAGGAGAGCCCCTGCGGGAGAAGAGTTTATGCTCTAGACCTCTGGAAATGCAGTCAGCATCAGTATATATCCCTCATTAACATCTTGGCCCAGTGTTTCTTTGTTAATAGATCTTCCAGAAAACTAAAGCACATAGGTTTAAGATACATCATGTGCTATCATCTGCCGGAGTCTCCCTTTTGGAGAAGCACAAAACCGATTAGCATATTCAATCCTTGATTGCAACACTTCTTGGTATTGAATGGAGCTAACATTCTATGGGATTCTTGTCTGGGGAAACTCATCCTCGGTTAAGCCCTGCAGTAAAAAGATATTCACAGGAAAGAGGCCAGGGAAATGGCTAGCCACCTGGGCAAGACCTTGCAAGGCACCTGTCACTTGAGACAGCTTGGCAAGCAGCTTTCCAGTTCAGACAATCAGTTTTGTCATTTACCCACAGGTTAGCTTTTTCTAGGAAATGGGGTCACAAATACTAAAAGCAAAAGAAACTATGGTAAGGCATAAAAACTCTTCTGATTTTCCTTAAGTCAATCCCATTGCCCTAGCTCTAGAAACCCCGTCTGTAAAATGAGAACAGTACGGCCAGCTCTTGAGCTAGGCGTTATTTTAGAAACTGTGGGTGCCATGGCTGCTCATTGGTGCTTTGGAGCAAATACTTCCCACTCTCTGCCTTCTGGGCACAAGGTAGGATCCTGTGTCGTGGCTCCCTTGGGGCAGGATGGATCCCTACAGCTATCACGTTACAAGCTGTGAATGGTACTGGGCATAGGCCACTTCTGGGCAAGCAGGGCATTGCTGGCGTGTGCTCTCCAGAGCTTCCTGTCTAGAATGGCCACCAGTGACATGCAAGATCAAGGCTGTCCCACCAGCCCAGGTCCCACAAGAAGCAGAGCCCCGCCTGCCGACTTGTGACCAACGTGTAACGTGAGCAAGAAATTAACTCGCCATGTCTACGCCACTGAGGTTTAGAAGTGATTGCAGCACGGTCCAGCTTCACGTGTGCAACTCAAGAGTCAAGTGAGAGAACACAAACCAAACATGGTCACGGTTCCTGGCTCGGAGGAGGCATTCTTCCTATTTTAGATGGGGAGGGGGGCGCAGTTTCCTGGATCCCTCACAGCACACATTTGAACACAGATCGCTCTACCCTGGGCAGCAGGTACACTCAGGAAACAGATCACAGGGCACCAGTGGGGTGCAGAGCATTATATCCAAAGTAGTTGGAAACATTTGTGTCGCAGGGTTTGTCCTGCCTGCCCGCCCTCTCCCTCCCTCGCTTCCTTCCTGCTTGCCTCCCTGCCTTTCCCTCCGCTTTTCCCTTCCTTCCTTTTTTTCTTTCAATGCATGATGCTCCTAGGAAATGTTCAGTAAACTGAACTGAATTTCATACCCTGGGCATCACCTAATCCTGCTGTTTCTCAGCACAAAGTGAAGAAGGAGCACAGAGCAGACACCAAAGACCCCAAACCGCAGCAAGCCTTCCCCATCCTTCCCCATCTTCCTTTCTTCCCCCCCCCGAAACGGTTCTAGATTTAGCGCGTCATCCCATTTTACGTAATTAGCCGCATCTTTGCCTCTGACGTGGGATGACAGCCCAGCCCTTGTTTGCATGAGCTTTACAAACACAAACTGGAAATGTTTCTCATTAGCATGCGCTCGGAGCTTCAGAGAAAGGTGAGCTCCACGGAGTCTGTGCAGCAGCGCTGCTGGCTCATTTGTGCAGACACTTGACCTGTCTGTCTTTCCCACTGGGGACCCATGGCAAACCTTTGTTGTCTTAACAGAAAGCACCGGCTGCTTCCACTGGAGCCAGGATGGGCAAGCCTGCCTCCCTGCCTCGCGCCTTCCTCTACCTGCAGCTGGGGCTGCAGATGTCCACCTGCAGATTCAGCCCACCTGTGGTTACTTCTCTGCACTAAGGGAGACCCAGAACCAGGAGAGACTGCTCTGGAGTCAGGGCCTGGCCTCCAGCCCCTGCCCCATGGGGCTCTGGGAGAGAGTTCCAGCCTCATTTCCTGCCTTGGCTCCAGTTCCAGTCATAGAGTGCCCCCACCTTGTCCTGTGCAACCCCGCTGGGTGAGTGGGCCCTGCTCTGTTCTGCTCAGCTCCTCCCGGGGACTGGAACCCCCGCCTTCAACCTTTGCCTCTGTGTGTCCCTCACAGCCTGGAGTCTTCAAGGCTGGACTGTAGGGGGCACAGGAGAGGCCCTGTTGACCGAGGTCCCTTCTTGGGCCATCGTGTGGTTCAATGACCCCAGGACAGGCGCAGGAGGTAGAGCCTGCAGAGGTACATCCTGAGAGGTCATTATCTCTCGGGGGCTCTACCTCTGCTGAACGATAGTAAGCTTCAGTGCCCTCCAAGGGCTCAAAATGAAATCATCTCCAATTGGATAAAGGATTCTCAAGGCAGGTCAGCCTGGAGGCTGTTCCCTTGAGGTCAAAGCTCCCGGCAGGCAGGTGTACCCTCTGCCTTCAAGCGCGATTAGGCCTGGGCTGGGCCGGATGAGGATGCAAAGTGCAGAAATCTGCACGGGGCTTCTCTAACCCTCTCTCTTCTGCTGCAATCATTGTCTGAGTTAGCTAATGGCAGGGTACGGGGACCTCCTACCGAGATTCCATTACCTTGTAATTTTCAGCTTGTTCACTGTTGCAATAAAGCCCCTCTGTCTTATAATTCCCCAGCACTCACGTCTCATCTTCTCAAGAACTGGAGTATAGAAGATGCTTTCTGCTGGGGATTCATTGAGATAAGTTATTGAAGTCAAGCAGAGAGGCAGGCTTCCAGCACTCGGCTATTCATCTCAAAATTTATGTTCATGCTTCCTTTTGAAGGCCTAATGTGATCACAAACAATGTGCTTCCTGTATGTTTAAAAATTCATATGTTTCCTGTACGACGAAGGCAGAGGGGTGAGGAAACCCCCCACCCCCACCCCACCCCATCCCTACAGACACCAAGGGCTCATTAGCAATAAATAGGAAGCTTGGAACAGCTGACTTGATTTTGATGTAATTTCTATGGGACTGAGATGCTATAGTTGCTCAAAGCCACTCAGTGGGGAGGAGTAACCATGTCTACAATGTCTACACATACTCATTAGCCTGGCCCCAGAGGGTGGCCCTGGGATCCATCTACCAGATCATCTCTTTCTTTCTTGAAAACTGCTGCTCCCTCCCGAATCTTGTTCTGTGGTCTCTGTGTTACGGCCCTCCTCTCCCCTCTGTGAATGCTGTCCTGAGCCTTAGCCAGGCCACCTTGATGGTCTTCCTGCAACACCCACCCCCTGCCGCCCCCCGGTCCCTCTCCTTCCACCCTGCTCACTGCCACCCTTTGGGTCCTCCCAGAACAGCATTCTCCTCAAAGCTGCCACTCTAATTGCCAGGGAGAGAAGCAAAGTGAAACATCTCAGGGTGGGATTTGAGGCCCAACTGCTCTGCCTCCCCCTGAAATCCAGCAGCACAGGTAGTGGGAGCTTCCCTGTGAGGGATCCCAGGGAGGCTCCCAGAAGGGAACCAAGTGACTCACGAGGGCCCGGGGTGGTTCTTCCTCAATCGTCCACTGGACAGATTCCCATAAATAACGTGTGGGATATTATTGAAGAAAGCGGGGGGGTCCCCAAAGCACAAACTGTCCTAATGCAGAATATATGGCACTTCTCCTATTGACAGGGGTCAATAGGCGCATGGACAGGGGTCCATGCGCCCACATTTTGAATCTATGAGGGCTTATGACAGCTTGACCATAGTGTATGACAAAGGTGACCTTATATGTCTTCTGATGCTCTTGGCTTGCTCTCAGAACTCTTGAGGCTCCATGTAAGAAGCCTGACTACCATGAGGCCACCATGTAATAAGGAAGCCCAAGCCCCACAGAGAGGCCATATGTAGATTGATATTCACTGAGCACAGCTTCTGAGGTATCCTATTCCAGGCACCAGACTAGCAAATACAGAAGCTTCTGGATGACTCTAGGCTCCAACCACTGTAGTCACCCTCAGCCATGTAGTACTTCTCAGCTATGGTCCTAGACCTCCTAAAACAGAGAGACAAACCATCCTCACTGTATATGTTCGAATTTCTGCCCTATAGAATCTATTCACACAGGAAAAGATCATGATTTTTGGCCACTGAATTTGGGGTGGTTCATGAATTTTGGCCACCTGCATAGCAGTGGTACATAGAATGGAGAAAGGTGGTCCTTTCCCCGTATTCTGGGTGCCTGAAAAGGTGCTGCCCTCCTCTGAGAATGCAATGGGAGAAAAGCCCTGGGACCTTATTGCTTAGACTGTGTTCTCATACAGCAGGGGATGAGGGGCTGTGGGACTTGGGGCAGGTGCTGGGTGGAGAGGAGGCTCACAGCGCAGAGCAGCTCCCGGGGGAAGAGGGTCCTGGCCGCTGATGCTGTAGCAAAAGGCCTGGCCATGAGCTGTGGGTGCACAGGGAGAAAGAAAGCGAGGCCGACGCCAGTGATGGGAGGGAGCAGGCCATATAAGCAAGGTTAATATCATCTGGTTCCATTCAGCCCCTGAGTATGAAATATCTGAATCTTCCAGAACTTCTGATTTCAACTCAGTGCTACTCACCTAGCAGGTACCCGGCATCTACTAAGCAGGAGGTCTGGTGTGGAAGGAAATCTGCAGATGAAGAAGAGACTACATCTTCAAGTCTGGGGAAATGCTTCTCCTCACTCTCCCCCTTTGGAAAATGAATAGGCTATTTAGAATTCTAGATAGGAAAGCCTTTTCAGGAATCGCAGCCAGAGGAAGGCTGGGACATATTCTGCGTTAGGGTTCTGCCAATTGCAAGGATCTCTTATTTTGGACGGGAAAGGCTTGGCTGTCCCCTCTCTGCATCATGCTCACAGGAGATCGGAGGGGCTCTGTGCATAAACGCCATCCTCAGAAGGGAACCTCGGCAGCACCCTGTGGCTGATCCCATGGCTTTGCCAGCTGGCTGCAGAGGAGAGACTGGAAAAGCCTCGTTAAACCACACAAAGCCAGCCTAAGGAGCGACAAAGTGGGTTACAGCTGCTTCTCGAGGCGGCTGCGCCTGATTGCCTGTGATTGCCCGTGATCCCCACTCAGCCCGCTGCCAGTGCGCCTGCTGACACAGCCTGTTGTGTTGGAGACCTCATGATTGCAAATTCCCTCTCCACCCCCACAGAATGCTCGGAAATTGCAAACATGCCCGTCCTCGGCCAGCCTGCCTGGGAAGGTCACTGCAGTGCTGCCGGGCTCTGCTGCCATTTTACTCATTCACACACGTGCAAACCTTAAATACTCAGGCTCGAAACAGTCACCTGCTGCCGCATCATACTGGCCAGAGCCAGGCCGGGCCCTGTGCAGAGGCTGACAAGGCTACATCCCCACAGAGCAGCACCTCTCTGGCAACCCCAGAGATTCTAATTTTGCTGCTTTGGTGTGAGACCCTGGAGGCAGGATTTTTAAAAGCTCCCTAGAGGGGACAATGTGCAGCTGGCTTGAGAACTACTGCCATGAGAAGCAGGGTTATATTCATTGAGCATCTACTATATGCCAGGCCCTCTATATGATATGCTTTCTTGTTTCTTCAGTAAAATAGCATTTGTGAGGATATTTCCTTTCTGAAGGAGTGAGGGAATGCAAGTGGAAAGAAACTAGAAGCAATTTTCTCACACCGCTCCATACCCACTAGAATGACAGACATGAAGAAGACTGGTCATACCAAGTATTGGTGATGAGGCAAAGCAAATGGAGCTCTCCTTCATTGCCTGTGGGGATGCAAAATGGTCTGGCCATCCTGGAACACATTCTGGCCATTTCTTTTATTTTATTTTTTAAGATTATTTATTTATTTATTTATTAGAGACACACATACAGAGAGAGAGAGAGAGAGAGGCAGAGGGAGAAGCGGGCTCCATGTCGGGAGCCCGATGTGGGACTCGATCCCCGGTTTCCAGGATCACACCCTGGGCTGAAGGCGGCGCTAAACTGCTAAGCCACCGGGGCTGCCCTGGCCATTTCTTTTAGAGTGAGATGTTCACTTAGGATACGACCCAGAGTTCCACTCCTAGATGTTTACCCAGCTGAAATACCAACATGTCCACTCAAGAATTTGTGCTTGAATGTTCCCAGCAGCTGTATTGCCAGAAATCAACCTAAATATCCATCAGCAAGTGAATGAATAAGCCAGTTGTGTGGCATGCATCTAATACAATGCTATTCAGCACTAACACAGAATAGAATACTGATGCACAGAAAGTGTGGATGAATTTTTAAAACACATCTGGTAAAAAAAAGGAAAAAAAAAAGCCAGAAACATAAGCATAAGTATATATACCAAGTAATTCCATATTGATCAAGTTCTAGAACAAGCAAATATATCTATTTTTTTTTATGGAAAGCAGATCGGTGTTGGTCTGGGGTTGTATGTGGAGGAGATGGGTGACCGCCGAGGGCCAGGAGCATACTTATGGGGTGACTATGGGAATGTTCTCCAGCACACTTGTGCTGTTTACACATGTTATAAATCTGTCAGAACTCACCAAATTGTATACTTACTATGAGTGCATGTTATTTTTTATAAATTATACCTCAACTGAGCTGAGTAAAAACTAATTCGAGAGGGTGAAACCATCACCAATTTTTACATGAGGAGATCTGATGTTAAAGTCTCCACCCCTACCCCTGGAGAACCCATAGGGGGATAGCATCTCCCAGAGGGGCGGCCCACTAACTGCTGACTCCAGATGGAATCAGAAGCAAACAAGCAACCATCCACAGATGAATGGACAAGGATGATGTGGCATATATATATGATGGAATACTATTTAGCCACAGAAAAAAGAGCCAACTCTTGTCATTTTTACCAACATGGATGGATCTAGATGGTATTCCAAGGCTAAGTAAAATAAGACAGAGAAAACAGGTACCATATGATTTCATCCATATGTGGAGATTAAGGAACAAGATCAAAAATGAACAAATTAAAAAAAGGCACAAACTAAAAAAACAGACTCTTAAATACAAAGAACAAATTGGCAGTTACCAGAGGTAAAGGAATAAAGGTACACTTGCCTCAACGTGGACTGAGTAATGTACAGAATTGTTGAATCACAATATTGTACATCTGAAACTAATGTAACACGTATGTTAATTATATTTGAATTAAAAAAAATTTTTTTTATGTTTTTTTTTTTTTTAAAGATTTTATTTATTCATGATAGTCACACAGAGAGAGGCAGAGAGGCAGAGACACAGGCAGAGGGAGAAGCAGGCTCCATGCAGGGAGCCCGACGTGGGATTCGATCCCGGGTCTCCAGGATCGCGCCCCGGGCCAAAGGCAGGCGCCAAACCGCTGCGCCACCCAGGGATCCCTGAATTAAAAAAATTTTTATAAAGCAACAGGGGCTGGGCTCTTGGAAGAGGGGGATGCCCCACAAGAAAGCAGAAGGTACTCAGGAAAAGCGCTCCTGATTTCTCAATTGTGGTGAGCACTCTGGATTCCTCCCCATGTCCTTAGGCCTCCTGACATCCCCTTCCTCTAGCAGGGAAGAACAAAGGAGTCTCCAACCTGGAAGGGGAAATTGTTTTTATCAGGGATAGTAGAAAAGTTCTCGGATTGAATCCCATGAGGGAGCTTGTTAAAAATATCCATTCATTGACCTCACTTCTGATTCATCAAAACAGATCCACAAAAATGATATTTATGCATCTGCATTCTTAAGAGGCTTCCAGGAGATTCTGATAGTGTGGGGAAGCACTCTAATGCCATGTTCCCTCCTAGCTCAGCTGCATTTCACACAAAGATGCATTGCCTCCAGGATATTCCTGGTTTTCTCACCATGGAATATTTGAGCTTAGAGAGCTTTCTGTGGCCAACTTCAAAACAGGTCCTGGAAGTAAGCCAACCTCAAGTCTCCCTGTGAGCCCTCATGCCACTGTCCATTGTATAAAAAGTAGCCTCTGTGGTCAAAGGCTGGTGATCAAGATTCTCGGCACAGCCAGCTTCTAGATAGAAGTGGTATTTCCCCTGGGGAAACTGTCAGGATCAAGGCCCTGCTGTGCCTCTTTTTCCTTTTACAAAAATAAAACAAAATATTGTAAGTAGATTATTATATCAAGCAAAGTAGCTTGGAATAGGAATCATAGATTGTTATACATAAAAGCAAGAAACCGTGTGTTCTTAGAATTTTTGTCAATTTCTGGGAGAATCAGGTGAGCAGACATGAAGTTAGGATTGTTGCTGGATGAAGGTCAAAGCTCAGGTTCATCAAATCATTTTATGAAGAGTGCAATAGGACAAATCTTTAATGTGCAAATCTGTGTTTCAGCAAAGCAGAAGTAATCCTGTAGCAGCAGGCCAGGGAAAGGAGCACAAACTTCTTGGTCCTAAGGTCTGCCATCCTTCACCCACCTGTGGCCTAGCACTTACCCATAAGCTTACAAACTATCCTTAGATCCCATATCCCTAAGAGAGCTTTGCAAGCAAAACTGCTCAGAAGGCTCTCGAGAGGAGAGAGAGAAAAAAAAAACGAAAAAAAAAAACTGATCTAACCTTCATCTAACAAGATCACTTTCAAAAGAACATGATTAATATACTAAATATTAAAATATATGCTGATGCTCATTGCTACTGTTCTTAAGGTAAAGACCAACTCCTGCAGATGACCTGTCTGAACAGGCCCCAACCTACTATCTATAGCCTCACTTTATAGCCTAACCTCTCCTTCTTTCCTTTGTAGACAGATAGGCCTTTTACAGTTTCCTGCCCCAGGGCCTTTTCCCAAGCCCTTCCAGCTCCTGGGATTGTCCTCTTTTCCTTCTTCACCTAGTTAACTTCTGCTTGTCCCTGAGTTATGTAAGCATGTCTTCCTCCAGGACAGCAGCCCTATTATAATGGTTTACACTTTATATAATCCCCTTTGTGGCAAGAATCATAGCTGTGATCTTAGAAATGTTTGTGTGCTTATTTGATGAAGCTCCATTAGGGCAGAAACTTCAATCATTTCTTGTTCACCTCTAGAGCTTCGCTACATAGCACAGTGCCTAGTGCATATTCACACAAAACTATCTATTACAGGGGAAAAAAATGAATGGATGAATGATAATCTATTGCTAATTCCTCATCTTGAAGTCAAGGGAACCCAAGCCCGGTGATGATAAGTGACATGCCTTAGGGAACCCACCAGAAGTTAGAGAGAGCTAAGACCAGCACTAAGGATCATGCATTCCTGAACCCAGACTCTTTCTCTGTTGCCACCACTCCTTCTAAATAAAATAATGACTTAGTTGAAGCAAAAACAAAAGATGACCAGAGTTTTCCACTCAATGGATCATTTTTTGTGCTCAAAGAGAAAGGACAGTGCATAAAAGAAATCATGAAAAGAAGCAAGGGGATATTCTAAGCAAAGTACTTGATATGAATAATAATGAACAAAAACATTCCTGCTTATTGTTTATCTAATTTTGAATTTTAATGAATAGCGGGGATGGTAATTACTCAATTCCTATGTTTATATAAAACCAACACATGAAACCTCACAGTTTGATATTTATGAAGTGTCAGGTTCCCTTAAATACTCAGCTTTGCAATTAGAAGGGGAGCTATTCATTAACATTTTAAACCAGATAAATAAAGAAAGAGTTGTTATTTATTCATTAAAATTTTAAAAACTGTAAATTATCCACTCATCTTTTGGGTATATCCATATCATTTAATTAACTATGAGTCAAAATGCTACTAAGGAGCATGCATCTATACACCTAGAAATAGATATAATACCTATTAGCAAATGGAATTATTTAATCAGGTTAACAATTCAAATTCATCTATGCCTGGCAAGTTTGAAAGAACACTGGCTTTGGAGTCAGATGGAGCTGGGTTTCAATTATTTTTCTTCCGAGTGACCTTTGGCTACTTGCTCAAGCATTCTGGAACCAATTCCTACCTCCATAAAATGGGATCGTAATCTTACTTCACATGGTGGTGGGGAGGCATTAAAAGACACAAAAAATAGTGACTGGCTCAGGGTCGGTATCCGGTGAGTCATGAAGAGTAGAACATTGCTACGGAATAAACATCTGGCTTCCTACAGTTGATCCTCTTAGACTCAATGAGATGGCCAGGATATAAAGAGTGGTCACCCGCAAGCTGTTGGTATTTGAGGATGTTAGGAGGCTCTCTGCCAAAGGGTTAAAGACCAGGGCTTTGCCATGAAAACAACCTAAGCACCAGGTGGGGACCGGATGTGTTTGGCTCATCACTATAATCCCAGGGTCTAGTACCCAGGATGTAGTAAGTGTTCACTGATATTTATGAATGAACAACTGCATGACTACTACTGCATCATTAACACCTCTGGATGATGCTTCCTGTGGTGCTCAGCCTACTTCTCTTCCCCACAGGTCACTGTGTCCCCAACTATCTCCATCTACCTGGGGTATTGCACCAGAGGAAGCCTGCGTAGGGACCTTAATCAGCTGGGACCTCTTCTGGATGGCTCCGTGCCCCAGGGTTCATGGACTCCCCATCACCCCCGCTTGCTTTGTCTAGTTTTCCGATGACGTTGGGACTTCACAGTATCAGATGGTGTGTGTTCTGCTGTCACTCCGCCCTTCCCAGAAGTACCATCCTCTTAAATCACTACCCAGTGTCTGGGGCTTGGTTTTGCCGTGTCAGTGCCAAGATCTGAGATGGGATTGCTTCCACCCCCTGCCTTGCTTGCCGTCTGTCCATTCTCTTGCTCTCCGTCCAGCTTTAACTATAATTTCGTTGCCCCATGCCTCTGCTAATTTCAGAGCTTCTCTCTGGAAGCTTTGGCTCCCTTCCCTTCTGACCAATGCACCATGTGGCAGGATCTGCCAACCAAATGTGGGGCTCCCAGGAGTGGGAAGTGAGCGAGGGCACAGAATCACCTTTCTGAAAAGTGACCCGGCACCCCCAAGAACTCTGACAGAGTCTACTGTATCCTACCTGGCAAACTAAGTAGGATGGATCAGTCATGTGCTGTTGAGGCCCTAACTGCCTGTCTGCCCTCTTTTCTGGACATAGGGTCTCAGTCCACTGAGGGGAGAGCGGTTAGAGGTATGGTAGTCTAGTCCAGGGCACTGACCAGTGGTTCACAAGACTGGGACAGTTATAGATGCCACTGCATGAAGCATATCTTTGTATCCTGATGTTGGGCATCTGGGTCCTTAGTGACCCTACCCTCTTGGGGCTAGCCAGTTCTTAGAGATTGTTAATGACTGTCTTACAATCCTATCTTTCACATGCAAACCAACCAATACAGAGCCTACATCCTCTACTGGCTCTCATGCTCCAGACCAGTAGTCCCCTGTCTTAATCACCCCAGGGCCAGGTACCAGACAACTTAAAACAGTCCTTACACCCCAGAGACTGCAGAAATTATACAAACTTGCCCATCCTAAGCCTGTCTACGCTTATGCACATGCACCTTCCCAAGGAAACCACAATAAAGGCTCTTGCCCTTACTTCTCCCCTGCCTTCCAACCAGCCATGATGCTTCCCCATGTGGCCCCACATGGCACTTCCCCTTTTGGGAACTATGAGAAACCATCTGTTTTCATGGGCAACTGTTTCCTGATCTGTCAGCTTCATCCTACCTGAATAATAATAAAACCTACATTTTAAAATGTAGGTATTATCTTCTGCTATTGTCCTCTGCTCTAAGCCCTAGACAACCTCTTCTGACCTTCTTTGAAGAGAGCAAACTCTCAGAAACTGACAGCCTGAGTTGAATAATGAGATAGAGCCTTAGATGCACGACAAGGAAACATTGTGAGAAAATACTTCCTGGGGGCAGATGGGGGGCTTACATGGTGGTAGGGGCAGCAATCTTTCTCCACAGGAATATGATAAAATGCCATCAGCATAGAGCATAGGAAAGAAAGGAGAGGAATGTTATAGGATATTCAGCGGCTCTAAGATTACCCCATATGAGCTACTTTATGGTGGCCCATGGGTGTGATTGTAGCACCTGCCATCTGACAGCATGAAGAACTGAACCAGAACTGGGGGAAGCTAAGTGTCACCATGGAGCACAAGGAGCCCTGTCGAGCGTCATTGATTGATTGCATGTTTATAACAAAGATGCTGTCAAGGGTGGAACTGTGTCCCCCTTAAAATTCATATGTTAAAAGTCCTAATCCCCAGCACCTCAGAAGGCAGCTGTATTTAGAGACAGGGTCTTTCAAGGGTTAAGCTAAAATGAGATCCTTAGGGTGTGTTCTAACCCTATGTGACTGGTGTCCTTCTAAGATGAGGAAATGTGGATAGAGACATGTATAGGGGGATGTTCTCTGTAAGTCAAAGAGAGAGGCCTTAGGATAAATAAGAAACCAACTCTGATGACATCTTGATCTCAGATTTCTAGCCTTCGGAATTGTGAGTAAATGAATGTATTATTGTTTAAGTCACCCCAAAATCCACAGTATTTTGTTATGGCAGCCCAAGCAGACTAAGGGAGCTGCGGTTCTACTCCGTCAGTTAGGTGTGCTTTGGGAAAGGGTACGAACGGGCTCTGCAACACAGCAGAATGTATTTGCTTTTAGGTTTGTTTTTTTCTTTTTCC
Organism: Vulpes lagopus; assembly: GCF_018345385.1. Classification (NCBI taxonomy): domain Eukaryota; kingdom Metazoa; phylum Chordata; class Mammalia; order Carnivora; family Canidae; genus Vulpes; species Vulpes lagopus. The sequence continues at coordinate 93,257,744 of NC_054826.1, read as the reverse complement.
ACCCAGACTGCCAATAGGCTTGCTTACTGCCCTAAATTAGATGTGGATAGTGACAAGTGAAGTTGCCACATCAAAACACGGGCATGAATAGTGGGTGTTTGAGCTCCAGCCCACAGAGACTCTTATCAGTCCCCATACCCACATCCCTTGCTCACAATACTGCCATCATCAAAGCTATTTTTGAAATTTAGAAATGCTGAATCATCCATAAATTCAAAACTTGAATCGACCCTGTCATGCTGTGGCTATGTTAGATGATTGGGTGAGTTAAAAGAGTGCACCGGAGCCTTTTTAGGTACATGCAAATAAGGCCATCAGACTTGGAGAACTTCAGGAGTTCTTTAAAAGGTAGTATCAGAATAAGAAAAGGCTTAAACCCTCATCCTTTCTGAATACTGAAAAGTTAGCAGGGAGAGAAACTCTGTAGATGTGTCTAGCAGGCCCTGTGGCTTCCAAAACATGGCTAAATCCAGATACTCTGGTATCTATTTAGAGAGTAAAGAGTAATTAGCCAGATTTCAAATGCAAGAGGGTAATGTCTTCATGGCTACAAAGCATGGACAAACAGGATTACTACTGGCAAGGTGCCTGGCACAGCAAGAGTGCCGGTCTTGAAATCAGCAAACCTGGACTCCCCATCCACTGGTGATTCTGGAGTCATTTATTCTCCTTAAACATCTGTTTTCTGTTCTAAAAAAATTCGCATCACTCCATACCCATCACACACATTGCTGAGAGGCTCAAATAGGAAAATGATTGTGAACACGTTCACAGAACTCTTCGGTGCCAAGCAAGGGCAGGGACTCCTTGCTCTTCAAAAGATCATGTCTTCATCCATAGCACAACAGCAACAGAAGCATTCAGAATCCTGCAGAAACGTGGCCAGCACTACCTTATGCTCTATGTTAGCTTTGGCTTTTCATCGTAAAAGAATTTTAGACTTAGGGAACAGAGTTCCAGAATGGCCTTCGTGCAGCACACAGGCCCCACCTCAACATTCTGTGTAACCTTAGTGAAACTAGCAAAATTGAGAAACTAACACGAATACGATGTTATTAACAAAGCTACAAACTTTGTTCAGCATTCCCCAGTTTTTGCACCCATGTCCTGTTTCTATTTCAAGATCGAATCCAGAATCCCACATGGCATTTCGTTTGGCCTCTTCCAATCTGTGACAAGCCTCTGCTTGCTTTTTCATTTGAGACTAAGTTATTTTGTAGACAGATCTTCAGTTTGGATTTGTCGGTTTTCCCATGATTGGACTGAAGTTATGAATTGTCAGGAGGGATATTACCAAGGTGATGAGCTTTCCTCAGTGCAGAATATCTAGGAGTACCTGATATTGCCACATCTTACAGCAATCCGTTCTTAACCTTGGCCACTTAAGGTGATATCTGGGGGCTTTCTCCACTGGAAGGTTACCACTTCTACCTTTTAATTCATAAGCACTACTTTTGGGGGAGACTGTTCAAATATCATGAATACTTTGAGACTATGCTAATGTCATGTTCCCCCTTAAACTTTTACCCACTGATTTCACCCATTCCTGAGTAAATCTTTTTATTTTTTTCAGTTGAGAGATCATTGACATTCAACATTATATTGGTTTTAGGTGAGCAACAGAAAGATTTGATCTGTGTGTATATTGTGAAATGATCACCACAATATATCTAGTTAACATTCATCATTACACTCGGTTACTTTTTTTTTTCTTATGATGAGAACTTTTAGGATCTCTTAACAATTTTCAAGTAGGCAATATAGTATTATAAACAATAATCACCATGTCTTATACAACATCACCACAAAGCCTTCCTTACTTTATAACTGGGAGTTTGTACCTTGTGACCACTTTCGCTCATTTCACCCACCTATCCTTATGCCCCTTATGCCCCTCTGGCAACCACCTCTGCTGTTCTCTGTATTGCTGAGTTTGTTTTTTCTTTAGATCCTACATACAGGTGAAATCCTACAGTATTTATCTTTCTCTGCTGACCTATTTTACTTAGCCTAATGCCCTCAAAGTCCACCCACATTGTCACAATAGCAGGGTTTCTTTTTTTTTTTATGACTGAATGTTATTCCAACATACATACATATACATATGTTAAAGATATATATACCACATTTTCTTTCTATGAATACTTAGGTTGTTTCCATTTTTGGGCTACTGTAAACATGGGACATTTTGTTGTTGTTATATAGGTATATTGTATATATACTGATGCTATCAGAGGGAAAAACAGTGCAAATACAATTCACTTATAATAATTTTGCTTGTAGTTTTTATTACTGTTGTGACCTAATGATGATTTCCTATTTTCCTCATTCTATTTCCTTCTACATTTATTATTTGGAATTCTTCTGCACTGAAGAGTTATCTCTTGTTCTTTCCTCCTTCCTCCTCCCACCCTTCCTTCCTCTATCTATGCACTTACATTAGTATGAACTCTGGATATTTGTTATACTTTGAGTTTTAATTCAATAGCCTCTTTGGCTACTGGGAGATCCTTCAGCACTGGCTCTTTGTTTCTGTTTGTTTGTTTGTTTGTTTGGCTGGTTGGTTGGTTAGTTGGAGTGATTTTGCATTTTACCTGCCGTGGTCCTACAATCAATAACTTCCTCATAGGCTTTACACTTTATCAAGGATCACTCAAATATCAAAAGCCCATTGCCAAAAATAGAAAGTAATATATGTCGTGAAAGATCAAATGTGGGTTTAATTTATTCTTTCAATTTGTACCAGGTTCCCTCATCATCTCTACTTTCTCATATACAAAGGACCATATAGTCTCATTAAAAAGCCATTATTGGACAAAGTGTGTGGTAGGCCCCTGATCCACCAAGATGAGTGTCATCTAGATGCATTCCCTGCACTCAAGGATTTCTCAGTCCATCAAAGGAGATGGTTTTAATACTTGTGCTATAATTAAATGGTTTCTAGTATTCAGTAATGACAAGTACATCAAGCATTTATACTTAACTTTACTTGGCCCATGGAGAAGATGATCTTGATTTAGATATTGCGCTCTGAGACAATGACTTGGCACACACAGCAGGCTACATAATAATCCTCCAAAGATGCCCACAGCCTGATCTCTGAAACCCTTAAGTATGTTATCTTACCTGGCAAAAAGGACTTTGCAGATGTTATTAACGATCTTGAGATGGGGAGAGAATTCTGGATTATCTTGGTGCACCCAATGAAATAACATGAGTCCTTGTACGAGAAAAGCAGGACAGTCAGAGTCAGAGATGTCATGATGAAGACAGTGCTGTGTAGCCACCAACTAATGAAGGTGGGTAGCTTTTAGAGGCTTAGAAAGGCAAAGAGATGGATTCTCCTCTGAAGTCTGCAAAAGAACCAGCCCTGCTGACTCATTTTAACTTTCTGGCCTCCAGAACTGGAAGAGAATAAATCTGTGTTAGGATGCTTTGTGATAAGTTATGATAATTTGCTCCAGAAGTGGTAGGAAACTAATACAGCATATAAGCCCCATGGCTGTGAGTGGCCACAATAGTTTGGTCACCTCTTTTTGCCTGTGAGTCATCAGTTGGATCTGCAATTGTTGATTTCATGTGACAAGAAGACACCTGCCCTGATGATAACATAAGGAAATCAGTTCCATCCTCAATGGTGTCCAATGGGAAGGAACTCAGAAATCCCAAAATGTGGTAGGGGCAGATCCAGAAGAATATGTATGTGTTTTGAAAACAGGACTTCTGTGGTGCCCATGACATTTCATTCCTAGTACCTTGTCCTCCTGTAGCACATACAGGGAGGAACTTTCAACTGAACAACCAAGATCAGAAGGTGGAATATCTCTTCTATTTTTCCCCCATCTCCATGGCTGCCTCTTTTAGCCCTTCGCAGAGCAAAGAATAAAACCCTGTGTATGGCTAAGCTAAGCTAACTGAGGAAAGCTTTGGAGGTTCTCTAGATTTTCACTCGGCCTCCTAATGGCCATTCAACACTTTGGTAGGGAGGGAAAAGGAAAAAGACTTTTCTATAAGCTTTCTGATGTCCAGACTTCCATGCAATGCCAACTTGCCTCATTGGATGCCTGCTGTCTCTGAGCTCTATGTTTGCTTTTGCTTCAAGGGATATATATATATATATATATATATATATATATATATATCCCAAGTTTCAATACTACCTTGTCACAGATCCATGAGGGCTGAATCTGCAGGCAAGACATTCTTCAGAGAATAGAATCATTACCTTCATTTCTGTCTTTGTGTTACAAAATTTCTTTCTGCCTTTAAAAAGACCAGGGACTGTTCACTGTTAAGGATCAGATCATTGGTTTGATGTAGTTCAACAGCATGCATGTCATCCAGGCTGATACCCTTTGCCTGTTTCAAAGACAAAGCAAGTAGCTCTAATTTCCACTCACACACAGAGAGATCAAAATATGAATACTTTCTAAGGAAATGAGAATAAAATAGGCAGCCCAGAGATGCTACTGCACTCCAATTATATTCCATTTTCAGGTTGTGTTCTACTCCTTAAAATGAGAGAAAATTGTGGAGTGTTTCTAATCTTTGCAGCTTGGATTGAATCCATCTTTCCTAAATTGTGTTAAAGTGGTCTTGCATTAAGAAGGGCTCTTGAAATAGCCAGGTAGCAGGTCGGGTTGGTTTGAGACTTGGCCAATTGGAAAATGTTCTGTTTTATCAAAAAATGTCACCAAGTCCAGTCAGAAGCCAAATATATCAGTTTTGAGTTCCACGGATTTATTTCTATTTCTTTTCAAATTTCCTTGCAGACGAGGGAGGGAAGTAGCATTGATTAAACGTCTGAAGTGTTCCATGCACTATGTTGGCATTTTACATATTTATCTCACAAGTACAAGACAGACCTTCTCTTCATCCTTTTCAATATAAGAAACCAGAGATGTACTTTTTTTTTTTTTTTTAAGAAACTGTTGCTGTTCTCCAGGAGCACCAGGATGTAAATGCAGGCGTGGCTAAGAAGGAATGAAAAGCAACCAGCCCCTTGGAACTGGATTAGAATGTTTGCACAACCTTCTATTAGCTCTGTGGCTTGTGAAACTGCTTTCTGAACTGTTTATATATAAAAAGGAAATAACAATATTGGTCTGTGACGCTGTTATATGGTGCGTGTGTATATCCATACACACATGTATGTTTGTTTGTTTGTTTTCAGAGAGAGAGAGAGAGAGAGCATGAGTGGGTGGCGGATTGCAGAGAGGTAGAATTTCAAGCAGGCTCCATGCTCAGTTTGGTGCCTGACATGGGGCTTGACCTTACAACCCCAAGATCATGACCGGAGCAGATATCAAGGGTCAGATGCTCAACCGACTGAGCTGCCCAGGCACCCTCATACACACACGTATGTTAAATGTCAGGCCTCTGTAGGTATCTGTAAATGATAAATAATATTATTCAATCAATAATCGTTGGCCCCTTCGTCATTGGCAGGAACGATGTCAAGCACTGGTACTCTGTGGTACACAATGGTTGCCATTTTTAATTCTCTTTTCTCACCTCACAATACAATGGATTCTTTCACTATAGTTCACATCTGCAGAGAACCTTGTATGCACAGAGACAGTGTTTTAGGTGCTACATGAGATTTAAGGGTAACATTGCTAAACAGTATAATGATCATGGTCCAGAATGATCCTATTATATTGGCACAGCAGATGTTGCTGGGAAAGCAACCTTCAGATCGCTTGGTGAGTCTTTAAGTAAAGCACAGGTATTCCTGAGGATATCAATAGACCTTCCAAGGGGTATTGAGCACGTAGGGCTTTAGAGAATTAATACCCAGATTCTCATCATACATATATATTCTTTGTTAAACCTGTTTTAACTGAGAATTCACCTGCAGTTGAGGTGACATGGATTCTGTCTCACTTTTCCTTAAAAAGTCACCTTTCTCACATTGTGCAGAAGGCAGACAGACTTCTCACCCACCCCCCTCCCTACTAAAGTGCATTACATTATGAGGGGTGGGGAAACTTCTGGGCTTTTGAACAAAAAAGAATTTAAAATGTTGGGCTTTGGGTTGGAAAGATATGAGCTCTCACAATTGAAAAACAAGTCCTTTGTAAGTTATGTAGTTTCTGATTCTCTGCTTTCAATTTGAAGATTCAATTACATTGTAAACAGGCAGATCATTAAAATTAGTTTTTGATGGTATATCAAAATGAACGTTTTGCAGATAACCTGAAAGAATTGAGTTGTCGTTGTTTTTTTGTCTTTAAATTCTGCTTCCATAGACTCATTTGAGGACATGAGTTTTCTCAGCCCCTAAATAAATAAAAATCGAAAGTGGCAACAAATATATATGCCAACTATTTTCATTTAAGGAACAAAGCAATATTTATTCATAAATGCATGACCCACATGAAAACTTCCCTTTCTATCTCATCAAGATATGATTTCTAATAATATGTTTCTGTTTGGTAATGATCACAAGATGTTATATATTTTTGTTGTCTGGGTAAATTGGATATAATAATAATTACACTGTTTGTAGCTCAGTCCACGTTTAAAAAAATAAATCTTGGGCCATAAAAAAACTAAAAACAATTTCAATTTATATACAAAGGAAGAGGAGAACAACTTCTGACATCTAGGAAGTGACTTTGAAGCTGTCCAAGAACTGGTCCAAGAGGTGGCCTAGAGCTCACAGCCAGATCATGGTCCTCCTGGGGAATATCAGCAAGCCACAGACATCAACGAGCATTCAACCGGTGTCTGGTGCTCTGTGCCCTGTGACTATGATACAGGGAGACAAAACAACCACAAACAAACAAAATACAACAATTTCATAATCTTGTCTAAGCACAGACAAACCCAAAGTGTCTTTGTCTGTTCAGGCTGGGTGGCTTAAACAGCAAACATCTATGTCTCACTGTTTCTGGATTCTGGTAAATTTAAGATCAGGACAGTGGCAGATTCAGGGTCTGGTGAAGACTCAGTTCCTGGTTCCTTGACAACCATCTTCTCGCTGTGTCCTCGCATGGCAGAAGGGGCGAGGGAGCTCCCTCGGGGCTCTAAGGGCACAGATCCCATTCAGGAGGGCTCTGCCCTCACAACCTAATCTCCTTCCAAAGACCCCACCTTCGAATATCATCACATCCAGAATTAAGATTTTTGGAGGACACGGTCTATAGCACAGAGTTACTGTGGAAACTACAAAGTACCAAACATCACCCTACCCTAGCTAATATGAATGACTCTTGCTTGTGAATTTTGTTCTAACCAGGCTCTTGTCTTCCAGATGAGGTTTTCAGAAGAGGAGACTTTCTTTTTTTTTTTTTTAAATTTTTATTTATTTATGATAGTCACAGAGAGAGAGAGAGGCAGAGACACAGGCGGAGGGAGAAGCAGGCTCCATGCACCAGGAGCCTGATATGGGATTCGATCCCGGGTCTCCAGGATCGCGCCCTGGGCCAAAGGCAGGCGCCAAACCACTGCGCCACCCAGGGATCCCAAGAGGAGACTTTCTTAATAAGATTTATTAAGACAACAAATCATAGACTTGGCCCCATTTTCTGACAGCATTCAATCTAGAGTAAAGGCTGCCTTGTTTAGTTCTCCCAAATTACCTAACCAAATTCCAAATCCTACAGTAAGTCCTTTCTACCATCTTCTTAGTGAGATACTCAGTGCTTCCCCATCGGTTACCTTCTCCCTTCCTACAATGAGCAGTAAGCCCAATTTGTTCAGCTGTAAGTATGCCCCTGTGGTGTCCAGCTGGAGGGCACTGACAGAAAGGGATGTGCCACCAAGACCTAGCTGAAGTCCTCACTCCCTGGGTGGACGCCCTGGACCCAGTCTGGTGTTCACATTCGAGACCTGCTGTGTCTCTACCTATTTGAGGTACCCCTTGCACACATAGCTGAGAGATAAGTTCATGCTACGTTGAGCTCCAATATTTTGTTAAGTATTTCAGCATTGGGCTTATCTTGTTTACTTGATCATATTTACATTATCCTTTGCTGAAATTGTTTTCCAGTCTTCTAACACCTGCTCCTGGTCTGTCTGCTTGTCCCCTGTCTTAGAGAGTGTTGTTTGTCTATAACTGGAAACGTCTATAGGGAGTATGTGTGAGTGAGGTTCAATCAGAGAAACAGAGCCAGTAGGAGCTACCTGTATTAAGAGATTTATTGCAATGAATTGGCTTATTTGTTTGTGAGGGCCTGGCTAGGCAAGTCCAAAATCCAGAGTGCAGGCCATCAAGAAGGCAGGCTGGAATTCTCAGGTGCATGTGGAAGCTCCTATCCACAGGCAAATTTCTTCTTCAGAGAAGCCTTGGCTGCACTCTTGAGACTTTTCAACTGCTTGAATCAGGCCCATGCAGATTATGTAGAATAAGCTCTTTCACTTAAAACAATGGATTATGAACTTTAATCATGTCTATAAAATGTCTTCATGGTAATATCTAGTTTAATGTTCAAATAACTGAGGACTGGATTGTGGCCTGGCCAAACTGACATGTGACATCGACCATCACAGACAAAAGCTGCTAATAGAGCTGAGAAATCTGTCCCCAAGCTGGGCCTGGGGGCTGAGGATTTCATCGTGTCCCCTGAGACTTGGCATCTTTTCTAGACTGACTTTGACTTGGATCACCATTTTAAAACCCTATAAGGACATTCCCTCAGTCCTCTCCTGGTGTTTCTGAGACCTTGGTTTATTTTTGTCTGGCTAGAATCAGTTTTGTCTGCTCCCTGATGATGGCTGGGTGATGACTGCCTTTGGCCAGGAGCCAGAGCCATGAAATTACACAAACACCCCCTGATGGATCCCAGCAGCTCCGAGGCTCTCCTCTGTCTACACTGTGCTTGTTCTCCATCTACATTGTGCCTCTCCCCCCACCACATCTACACTGTGCCTCTCCCAGGCCATTCCCCGCCCCTTGTTTTCTCACTATCATGCTAACGTGTGTGCTCACCTCATTAATTGCACCATTTCACCAGGACCACTCAAAATTGCAGTGGCCACTTTGGGGAGCTTTTGACAGGAGTGCGAGTGGTTCATTTGCAAGGTACCTTCGAACAAAAAGCGAAGAAATCCTCAAGAGGAGGTTACATGTGGTGTTTGTCTACCAGAAAGAGCACTCTGTTTGCCCCAGTCATGCCCCCTCCATTTCAGTCCCTCGGAACTAGTGACGGCTGACCTCTCGGCTGTCCGGGCTGTTAACACTGTCAAACCCAGCCACATGTCACTCTCCTTGAACACAGGTATCATAATCCTTTTCTACATCTAGACTTATCATTTCTTCTCTGGAAAGAAGACATAATTAGCATTTCGTAGTAGTGATTTTGTACTTGCCTGGAGCTGGCTGCCTTCTGTCTCTTTCTTTCTCTTGGTCTCTTTCTGTCTCTGTCTCTTTGCCTCTGTTCCTCTCTGCCTTTGTCTCCATCTCTCTAGCTCTTTCTCTCTGTCTCTATCTCACTTTCTCTGTCTCTTTTTCTCTCTCAGGGAAAAAGAGGTTAAAGATGTAAAACTAAAACCATTCAGTTGCTATGTCAGCATGCCAGGACTATCTAGCCCAGATAAACATTCAACAATGTTTTTTAAAAAAGAAAAAGTTATTACGCAGTGTTTTTCTCTGTGGACCCCCAAAAGAGTATTTATATAACAGCTTTTGCTATTCCAGCTATGAAGTTAGGAAAAATGGCTTTAGCTCTAAGATAAAACAAGAGTTTGGGGCATGAGTCAGTCTTTAAAAATTACTTGACCCTATAAAAATACTTCCAGCACAAAATTTTACTTGTATGAGTACAGAATTAAATGTCTCATATTTCAATTTGCTAAACTGCCCGCATTGGTTTTACGAGTTCCTTTGGTTACTACTGTCTCCATAGCTTCTTTAAAATTAAAAATTTATACACATCAAATTATGTTTATAAAAATGAACTGATGATAATGGATGTGCCTTTAGAGTGTTTAATTTTATGCAACTCTCGCAACACTACAAATCATAAGGATTTCGTGTATTAGCCAAGTTATATTTTTCAGAACCATAACTAATTTTAAGACATTAGGCAAATCTTTAAATTAATTAATAAACAATCTTTGAATGCCCAGTTTTTAATTAAGGAACAAATAGAAAACACTGGTCATTAAGCATAATTTATCCTGACCTCTTAAATGACAATAGGTTAGCAAATTGTTTTTGTTAAACAATTATAGCAATTGTAATGATTTTGTGGTGATTGTTTCTTGATGGTATTATATATTTACATTTCTTTATTCATTTCTTTTTTTGTTATCAATATTATTAAAACAGTGTGAGATGAGTATTCATTTTTTTTTCAAAAGAGATAAACAATTCTTGGTTTTCTAAAATCTAGTTTACTCTTTTGTCTGGAGAAAAGAAACCCCTTTAGGGTAGCATTCGCATCTTTTTCAAACCTTCTAGAGACTTTTTTTTTGATATCTCTGATTTACTACTATGTATCAATGGATCATACTCTAAAAAAAAAAAAACCCCAAAACCCAAAAACTAAAAATTGCCAAGAGATTCTGTTCTACAGAGCTGAATGTACCTTGACATTTAGGCTTCTCACAGAAATTAAATCAGTTTAGACATCTAAGTTAATTGTCCTTAGCCAAACCTACTAACTCACAAATGATAGAAGAACAAATATATATTTATACCATAAGAGGTAAATGGTTTGGGTTAATCCATGACTTAAATGATTTAAAATCAACAAGGATTTCCTGAGCACAACAGGAACCCCTAGAAAATGGACATAGAATTGATTCACTCCTGTTGTGATAAATGATACTTATATTCTCAATAGAGCCTGTGCCCCACTGGGACTCTGCTTCCAAAAAGATTATCAGGCTCATACCTGCCTGCTTTGCTCTAACTGCCTGTGTGTTGCCTGTAATTCCTGGAGACCACAAGATGTGCAGAACAACCACCCCTCTCAAGAACCTCCTGCAGGAGGAAAACATGGGATATACTTCAGGAGGGGATACCGATGCCCTCTTTATGCAAACTCTCCCGATGGCAATTCCTACAGTGATCTGAAACTTGTCATGGACCTGAACAGATGTCATAAATAACACGGTATCTGCCCTGGACACCCAATAAACGCGTCCAAATGCATTAGCCAGAGTTGCCATGAAAGATCACGTAGTGCTTGATTTCCTCCAAGCCTGAGGCCCCTGTGTAAATACAACAGGGCAGGTTTCAAGACCAGGTGAATAGTAGAAACCATCAGGGTCTCTAAAATAGGCCCTGCTGGATTCTGGGATATGTTTTCCTTGCCTGGGGTTTATGGTCTAGGCCTCTTGCTTTGAGACCTGTTACAAGGTCTAATAATCATGTGGTTTCTGGTAATTGGCTGTATTACAGTTGGCTGACATATCCGGTCCAGAGTCTTAAATGCTCGTGGGCAGCCACGGTCACATCAGATGGTTCAACAACTCATTTTACAATGGAGAAGAGGGGTGGGCCCTCATCTAACTACAGGTGTGGTTCAGGGAACGCCTTCTTGATCATGAGCAGCAAAATCTCACATCATGAATTAATATCTCGTGGGCTGACTTAATCCATCCTTGCCCAAAAGAAGAGGCCAAGAAAGTGAAAAGCATTCCCTGATTCCAAGGACAGGGAGGCCATTTAGTTATCAGGCACTGACACATGTTCACAACTAGACCATAGTATTCTCTTGTTGGCTATCAACAATAACACAAAGCCCCTACGTCAGACAAAGTTACACATGATCATGTCTAAGTAAAACAATCATCAATATCAGCTCATGATTTCATCTAAGCAAAGAAAAAACCTCACTGTGTGAAGCATAGAAATGCAAACCCACCTTTTCCCAGCTAATAGGAGTGACTGCTGGCTCTTTACTAATATAAGCCTTAACCTTGCTCACCACCATCCACATAAAATTAAGATAAACCATAAGAGAATTGCCCCCACTTCCTGAAAGCATCCAATCCAGAGTGAAGTCAAGTTCCCATAAACTTTCCTCTAATTACTTAAAGTTCAAATCTTATAATATAGCCTTTCTAGCACCCTGGTACTCAGACACCCAATTCCCCATGCTGGGCGCTCTCCCTCATTTCAATGAACAATAAACCTGATTTGTTCAACGCTAGGTGTGTTCTGGTTGTCCGCTGGCTGGAGGGCATCTAACAGTACAAATTTTTGCTGCAGAGATAGATAATAAGAAAACGAATTAAAGTCCTTCAAGATCAAGCTTCTATATTAGGATAACATCCTGTGTGTGGGATCGAAAACAGAATGGAAGTACGGGCTCGGTAAGGGAAACCTTCAACGTTCTTACTGCTAAAGGAGAGCCGATTTGCACATCTTAACAATGGATGATGTTATATAACACAGTGTTATGGTATGTAGATGTCATTGGACACTCTTTTCATGTATATTTTTTATTGGAGTTCAATTTGCCAACATATAGTATAACACCCAGCGCTCATCCCATCAAGTGCCCTCCTCAGTACCCGTCACCCAGTCACGCCCTCCCCCCGCCCACCTCCTCTTCTATACCCCTTGTTCGTTTTCCAGGGTTAGGAGTCTCTCATGTTCTGTCTCCCTCTCATTTTCTCTCCTTTCCCCTTTAATCCCTTTCACTATTTTATTATATTCCCTGAATGAATGAAACCATATAATGTTTGTCCTTCTCCGATTGACTTACTTCACTCAGCATAATACCCTCCAGTTCCATCCAGGTTGAAGCAAATGGTGGGTATTCGTCCTTCCTAATGGCTGAGTAATATTCCTTGTATATATAGACCACATCTTCTTTATCCATTCATCTGTCAAAGGACACTGAGGCTCCTTCCACAGTTTGGCTATTGTGGACATTGCTGCTGTAAACATTGGGGTGCAGGTGTCTTGGCTTTTCACTGCGTCTGTATCTTTGGGGTAAATCCCCAGCAGTGCAATTGCTGGGTCATAAGGTAGCTCTATTTTTAACTCTTTGAGGAACCTCCACACAGTTTTCCAGAATGGCTGCACCAGTTCACATTCCCACCAACAGTGCAAGAGGGTTCCCTTTTCTCCGCATCCTCTCCAACATTTATTGTTTCCTATTCTGTTAATTTTCCCCATTCTCACTGGTGTGAGGTGGTATCTCATTGTGGTTTTGGTTTGTATTTCCCTGAGGGCCAGTGATGCGGAGCATTTTCTCATGTGCTTATTGGCCATGTCTATGTCTTCTTCTGTGAGATTTCTGTTCATGTCTTTTGCCCATTTCATGATTGGATTGTTTGTTTCCTTGCTATTGAATTTAATAAGTTCTTTGCAGATCTTGGAAACTAGCCCTTTATCTGATACGTCACTTGCAAATATCTTCTCCCATTCTGTAGGTTGTCTTTTGGTTTTGTTGACTGTTTCTTTTGCTGTGCAGAAGCTTTTTATCTTGATTAACACATTAAATGCAATCCCTATCAAAATACCATGGACTTCTTCTTCAGAGAGTTGGAACAAATAATCTTAAGATTTGTGTGGAATCAGAAAAGACCCTGAATAGCCAAGGGAATATTGAAAAAGAAAACCAGAGCCAGGATCATCACAACGCTGGATTACAAAGCTGTGATCAAGACAGTGTGATACTGGCACAAAAACAGACACGTAGATCAATGGAACAGAACAGAGAAACCAGAAATGGGCCCTCAACTTTGTGGTCAACTAATATTCAATAAAGCAGGAAAGACTATCCACTGAAAAAAGGACATTCTCTTCAATAAGTGGTGCTGGGAAAATTGGACAGCCACGTGCAGAAGAATGAAACTAGACCACTCTCTTACACCAGACACAAAGATAAGCTCAAAATGGATGAAAGATCTAAATGTGAGACAAGAATCCATCAAAATCCTAGAGGAGAACACAGGCAACACCCTTTTTGAACTTGGCCACAGCAACTTCTTGCAAGATACATCTATGAAGGCAAAGGAAACAAAAGCAAAAATGAACTATTGGGACTTCATCAAGACACTTTTAAAAGAAGGTATTCATTGGGGCACCTGGGTGGCTCAGTCGGTTAAGTGTCTGACTTTGGCTCAGGTCATGATCCCAGGGTCCTGAGATTGAGCCTGTATCAGGCTCCCTGCCCAGCAGGGAGTCTGTTTCTCCCTCTCCCTCTGCCACTCTCTCATGTTCTCTCTCAAACATATAAATTTTTTAAAAATTTAAAAAAGAAGATGGCTATTGTTTTATTTATTTTATTTAAAAAAACATTTTTAAGTAGCCTCCAGGCCCAGTGTGGAACTTGAACCCACAATCTGGAGATTAAGAATCGTGTGCTCTATGTACTGAGCCAGCCAGTTGCCCTGTAATAATTTTATTTTTTCAATGACAGTCTTTATAGTTGACTGGAAATAATATCCTTTGCATTTATGTATATTCATGATGAAAATACTTAGATATTAATTTAAACATGTATAAAAGATGATAAAGATATAGCCTATCCACAAGAAATTAGTAGGGCATGTCAATTATTGAAGAAAGAAACTTTAGAAGGAAAGGTAAAGTCTCCGCATAATGACTGATCCTAAATGGATTTCCTGAGAACATTTTCAAATCCACATTCATTTCAATTGGTCTTTTTGAAGTTTGTTGATTTAAGACCCCAAGGGACTGTCCATACTCACTGTATTGACTGTTGGAAAGTCTCCAGTCCCTTGTTTTGGTTCCACAAACTGTCTTCTCCCTGATGACCATGAAAAACTCCATGTGTATAACAAAAAGCCTGGAAATGGGGTAAGGCGGTCTCCCAGACAGCAGCTGCTGAGTCTGTCTCTTCTTTCTTACACAAGACTGTTATTTTTTTTATTCTATAGGGATTTTATTTATTTATTTGAGAGAGAGAGAGAGAGAGAGAGGGCAGCCCTGGTGGCGCGTGATTTAGCGTTGCCTGCAGCCCAGGGTGTGATCCTGGAGACCCAGGATCGAGTCCCACGTCGGGCTCCCTGCATGGAGCCTGCTTCTCTCTCTGCCTCTCTCTCTATCTCTGAATAAATAAATAAAATCTTTTAAAAGAGAGAGATAGAGAGACATCACAAGCAGGGGGAGGGGAAGAGGAAGAAGCAGGCTCTCCACAAGCAGGGAGCCCTACTCTGGCTCTATCCAAGGACCCCAGCATCATGATCTAAGCTGAAGGCAGATGCTTAACCGACTGAGCCACCCAGGAGCTCTCCCACAAAAGGCTTTTTGAACATAAAATCTCATTTTAAAATTGAAGCCTGGGTGAAAGAGATGTCACAGTTTTTCAAAATTGTCTTAGGGAAGTCATAAACACAAAGGTTTAAAGACCCCATTCTAGTTCATAAGCTGTTTTATTTGCCACTATGGGCCCCAATGCAGCACAGTGGCCAACATAGAAGAGTGGTTGGTGTAGGACTGAGTCGATTCATTAATGAATGATTAACATGGGAGCTAGAGCAGATGCTTTGCCTGGCTGAGGAAAGAATGAAGAAGGAAATGCAGGGGTGTGACTGGGTCCAAGATTGGAGGTGCAGATCCATAAAGACACAAGAGAGGTGGAGAAAATGATGTTGCTAGCAAAAGAAAAGAGTATTTTCCTTTTCCCACCAAATAAAATCAGAGGCCCTTGATTCACTAAGGGACTCCTTGAAAAAGTTATCTATGTTCATTCTTCCAGAATTCTCTCCCCTCCCTGAACCTTCTCTCTTTAATACAATCAAAACAAAGCTTTTGTTTCCCCCCCTACACATACACCCTCTCCCTCCCTCCCACCCCCATTACTGGAACAGCTCTTGTCTGGGACATTCATGGTCTCCACATTGCTGGATTCAGTGTCAGTGATCATTTCCTTTCTCACTTGACCTATCAGCGGCATCTGACATAAATCTTTACTCTTTCCTTCTTGCTTCTAGAACATTCTCTCATGAGTCTGCTTCTATCTGTTTTAGCTCCAACTTCTAAGTAGCGTATGCTTGTTGCTCCTCACGTTCTCCATCTGTAGATGTCAAATGTCAGAGTTCATTCCTAATACCAGCTTTCCTTCTCTATGTAGAATTGTTTCCTTGATGATCTCATCTGCTCTTGGGACTAAAAGTACCTCCAAACACAGACAACTCCTAAATTCCTATCTCTGGCCCAGACATCTCTGAGCTCTAGATATATGTCCATCTGTCCCCTTGACAACCCCACTTCAATGCCCAGTAGAATATATCACAAACATTTATGTCTGAAACAGAACTCCTGATTTCTTTATTTCCTTCATCCCTTGGCTCTGTTTTCTTCATGGTCTCCAGTTAATTAAATGTCAACTCCATCCTTGCAATTGCTCAGGCCAACAATCTTGAAGTCATCACCGAGGCTTCGCTATCCCATATACTTCCCCTCATTGAATCCTTCATCAAATCCTTTGGCCCTATCTTCATAATATATTTGAAATCCAAACAGTCTTCTGTTCACTTCTACTGCTAGCGTCTTGTTCCGAGCCACCTTCACCTCCAGTCTGCAGTATTGCAAAAGCCCCTCAAATGTGCCTCACTGCTTTTGCCTTTATGCTTCAGATTATTCAAGAAGAACTAAGACTAGCTGCTGATTCCAATAATCCCCAAATTCTCCATGGCTCAACACAAATGCATTTTGTTTCTCATTCACATCCTAGTCTCCTGAAAATAATACAGTGCTCTTCAAAGCACTGATTTAGAGACTTGGTTGTTTCCACCTCATGGCTCTATTTTATAACTCCAAGCTCTCCCTGGAATCCTATAATAGGCAGGTGGGAATAAGTTAGAGAAGGGATCATAGAAGGGACCTATAAATTATTGAACCATCTTGATCTTGGACCAACATGCTTCCTTCTGCTCATATTCTGCTGGCCAAAACAAGTCACATGCTCAATCCAATCACAAGGAAGTCTGAGAGAAGTGGAGGTGCCCAAAGGCTCTTGAAGGGCACTTATGGTTCGTTCTGTGCCATTGCAATATAGTTCCCACATGATCACTGAAAATGATGCCCATCACATTCTCAAAACTCAACAATTTTCTGATACTTGGGGAGAGATTCCTTTTCATCCAGCTACCGCCCCATTCACTTGGTTGCCCTCCAGCTCTGCAACTCTTGAATTAAATCTATTTTCTCTCCTAATGATGTTCTCTGGAGCGGACACTGTTGGTTTTGCTTCACTATCTCCTTTCCCTTTTCTAAAATGGAAACAGCATCTTAATATTCCTTTGGGACCCCATCCCTCCCTCCCTTGCCCCCAGTGTATATGCAAAAGGAAGTAAATCCTAGGATCCCATGACACCAGATATTTATTGGTCTCTCACAAGTCCATGTGGAAGACTACAGTCGGCCACAGTGATGTGGGCATCTATTATGCTTTGCCAGTTCAGCATCCATACTCCTGTATGCTCCCAGCAACAGATCCTGGGGAAACATACTCTCTCATTATCTTAGTCCACTTGGATAAGATACAAGGTAGCTGTAACAAAATGCCAAAGACTGGCTGTCTTAGAAGCAACAGCAATTTATTTCACATAGTTCTGGAGGCTGGAAAGTCCAAAATCAAGGTGCTGGCAGATTCCATGTCTGGTGAGGAACTGCTTCCTGGTGCACGGAAGGCCATCTTGTCAGTTATTCTCCCTCATGTGGTGGAAGGGAGCTCTCTGGGACCTCTTTTACAAGGACATTCATTCTATTTATAAGATCCATTCATGAGACTAGTCACCTCCTAAAGGCCGGGCCTCTAAATACCATCACAGTGGGGGAATATGCTCCACATATTTTGGGGAGACACATTCAGTTCATAGCACCCATTATTTAGCCACATGAATTAGCTGAACATGATCCGACCCCAGGCTCTAAGACTGGGCACAAGAGCCAAGGAGAACCATTCTTTCATTCATTTGATAAAAATTACTGGGCATCTACTACATGCCAGGCATGATCCTAAGTTCTGGAAAGATTACAAGAAACATCGAAGACAAAATCCCAGCTCCTGGTGGGATTCAGGCAAGGTTTTGAGTGCATAACCTACCTGAAATTGGGTCAACACATAGGGAGGTACAGCTGAGATTTGCAGTGAGGCAAATACCTTTGAGCGCCTGATTCCAGCAAGTATAAAGCCAAATCAACCTCCAGACTTTTCTGCTCTGGGAGCCATAACTGCCTTTCAACTCAAATCACTTTGAGTTGGTTTTTTGTCTCCTTCAGCAGAAAGAAATCCTGCCGCACTACCCATTAGGGAGGATGTAGAATGACATGATGTAATGCCTATAAAGCAGGCCATCTATGCTGGCCACAGGGACAGGACTTCTTTGCACATCAGCACAAATATGCGGAAATTAAGTGAAAAATATCCTCCCTGGATACAATGAGGAGGAAGTGAGAATAGAATCTTCCTTGAATTTTAACTTAAAGACCTCCACATCCTGCCAGCCCCACCATTTCCCAGAATCCCAAGGGAGACCTTAATTACAACACAGAACGAACAATATGGGGTATAAGTACCACAAAATAAGGATGACCTCTTTTATTTCGTATGCTGCCTAGAAGATAAGACTGCAGAGCAGCCCCAAAGTCCATGCCTATAGCACACCTGGAAAGAGGAGTACGGTGCTTTAAAATACTCACCATGAATATTAATTTGTAACTCCAAGGTGACAATTTAATCACTGGACCTAGAAATAAGAAGCTGATTAAAAATTTCATCCACATGTTCAGTTATTTATCAACCCACCTTTTCTTTGGGATTTAAAACATCTGATTGGGCATCAGCTAAGGAAGGGTCTGGACACAGGATCTCACATGGACCATGAGTCTACTTACAATGCTCTCACTCAAGTTAGTTGGTAAGCCAGCCCTGAAATCTCAACTAACGTCCTCAGTTAAATAAAATACATACTGCAATCACAAGAATTGGCATTATTTCTCAAAATCACTCTCAGCAAACATGCACATTTGTGCACCAACCACTCTCATCAAGAAAGTTGCGTTTAAGTAGCCTTGGTATCAAAAGACCACAAAGAAACACACTTTAAATATTTAGCCAGAGTGGACCTCAATCCTCCTCATTTTCTTTCGCCAGGGCCAATTCAGCTGTATTTACTACCCCAAGCCATGCAGTTAACATGAGGAGTCTGTGCAGATTGGCGAACCCTAACCCCAACCCTAACCCACGCATGGCATCACCAACAGAGTGTTTTAGCATTGAAGAATTCAATCGTGACTTCTGAAAGACAAAGTCAGCGGCGGTGAGGGTGGTGGGGATGAGCTACAAAAAGATGGAGAAATGCCAGAGCAGTTCTTTGGAGCTGCCGTGCTGATATGGTTGAGAAACTGCTCCCCAAAAAAAGGCACAACCCAGAGCCATGGAAGCCCATACTTCTCCCAAGTGTAGTTATAAACATGCTAATATGTAAGGTTAGGTGCCAGTGAGCTGGGGCATCATAGCTCATCACAAAGAAAAATGAGTTTTGCCACGCTGGCATCCTTGTGCCCAGCCAAGTATGGCCACGGTGGCACCTTCTGTGGCCCGAGCAGGCCCCCATAATTAAAAGGTTTGAATCAGTCATGTAAACAAATTATCTTCAACAAAGGAGTTTACAAATGCTGGCTAATTAGTTTAAATTCCCCAAAGCCTTCCACTGTTTTTAATTCAATAACACAGTGTAAATTTTCCAGTTAGAAAAAGTCTAATAGGAATTGGCAGAAAACTAAATAATTGATATTGTCAGCAATTGCAGAGGCAAGCACTCCAGCATTATTGTTTGCCGGTAAGCAGGATGGCAGTGATTTCCAGAGAGGATAAAGCATGAAGTTGAATGAATTAACAATATAAACCGTAGACAGCTGGTGCTCAACAGCCTCTCCATGGGCTCAGCCTCTAGCTGAGAAAAATTTTAAAGTACATATAAATAGACATACCTCTCCCCAGCTTGGATGAAAATAAAAGCATCATAGCAACCAGCACTGTTACAACCAGCTTGGAAACCATAATGAATGAGCTGTGTGACATTGGTGAATCGCTAACTGTCCCTGAGCATTGCTTTCATTATCGGTACAAGTAAGGGTCATAGTGGCAACCCCAGGGGCCCCGGACCCTTATTGGCCACACATGGAATCATTAAGCGGGGACTGAACCTATGTTAATACTGAGAGAGAGTCTAAGAAGGCGAGAGTAGGGAAAGTCTAAAGTAACCATGTCTTTTCCCATCATGACAGAGCCTAGCCCAAAGCTTCTTAAACTAGGGTATATGGAGCCCAAGTGTATCTGGTCACGAGTGAGAAGGAGAACAAAGCTGCCAGATAAATATGGCAAGTGTTCTTGGAGCATCAGTTTGGCCTGATGGATTATATTTATTATACGCTCATTTACTATTATTTCTGTTCAGTTTATAAAAATATTCTAAGGGAATAACGTATGGCCTTAAAGTCACAGAAAACTAAAAGACCTACCCTAAATATGTCAGATCCCTGTCAACCCCTTCCCTCTCCCATCTCATAGAAGCAACCATTTTCCAACATTTCTACCTATATCTTCCTTTATTCCACTTTCTTTTAAAAAAAAATTATTTATTTATTTATTCATGAGAGAGAGAGAGGCAGAGACACAGGCAGAGGGAGAAGCAGGCTCCATGCAGGGAGCCTGATGTGGGACTCAATCCCGGGTCTCCAGGATCACACCCTGGGCTGAAGGCAGCGCTAAACCGCTGAGCCACCCGGGCTTCCCCTTTATTCTACTTTCTAAATGAGAGATATCGATCACTCTCTGGTAACTCTTTTGGTTTATTCTATTTAATTTTACTTTATTTATACACAGAGAGAGAAGGAGACATACAGGCAGAAGGAGAACCCAATGTGGGACCCGATCCCGGGACTCTGGGATCAGGCCCTGAGTTAAAGGCAGACGCTTAAGCACTGAGCCACCCAGGCATCCCTGGTAACTTGTTTTAAGACATAATGTGATGAGCACTCAGTGTTATACTATATGCTGGCAAATTGAATTTAAATAAAATATTAAAAAATAAAATAAATAAAACATAATGTACTAACTCACAATTTTGATAGGTAAGGATCTAGTCCTTTCCCTCAGTTTATCTTCCCAATACAGTCTAGAGATTTCTGATATATTGCAAGCTTCGTTAAATCCATAATCAGTGTTTCTGTTATTATAATGATTTATTATAATGATCAGAGCCAAACAGGAACGTTTTGCTGAGCCAGACAGGATACGTTGACCACCTCCCCCTCGCCCCCCATGTAACAACTCCTATTCCCCCACATTTAATCATTGCTCTTCCATTGGCTTAGTTTTCCTTGAGCCTCGGCATTTCCATGCCCCTGAGGTATATCTCTCAAAACAAGTCTTCACCATCTGACAATCTCTCCTTTTTCATTTGTCTTCTGGAGCCCCCTCCAGCTCCAGTCTGAACCGATTCTCTTTAGACTTTCCAACACAGTAGTCCTTGTGGACTTAACCTTGGCCATGCTGGAAATCCTTCAGCACTCTCTTGTGTTGAAAACCCTGTTATCCATAGTTGGATGATAATAATCTGGATGCCTGTAGAATTGTAGGTTAGATATACTTTTCTCTGCTGCTTCTGAAGGCACAGTTCCATTGTCTGTCAAGTTACTGATGCTCCACGTTTGAAGCTGGATGCCTTTGTTTATTCTTGACCCTTTGATTTGCTTTCTGGAAGCTTTTAACAATATTCCTTTTAATCCCTTTGTCCTGCATTCTCATGATGACTTGCCTTACATGTCCTTCCAGTCTGGAAATGTTTCTACATTGTCTCTTTGATCATTTCCTCTGCGCTTTTTCCTTTGCTCTATCTTTCTTGACCTCCTCGAATCGTCTAGCTCCTAACTCATTATCTCATTTTCTTATATTTCATTTCCTATTTCCCAACTCTTTATTTTTAATTTCCAAGAGCTCATTCCTGATTCTCTAAGGCTTTCTTTTGTGATCATCGTTATATAGTTTCAAGGGTACTTTATCTTGTCATCTCAGTGATATCAAGTATAGTCATTTTGGAGCTCACTTCCACTTACTGCATTTTTTCCCCAATTCTTTATTTTTTCAAGTTTGCTCTTTTGCATATAGGAAACCCAACTTAAAAGTCTATTGATCCTTGACCATCTGTTCATATTTAAGAAGGAAACATTGAAGAACAAATTGGAATTTCTGCAAGCACGGATGAGGCTTTTCTACTGATTGACTTTACTATTGAGTGGCCAGCTGATACTTTTGTTGGAACCCCCCTCCCACCCCCATCTTGTTATTTGTATTATCTTTTCTCTGAGGAAATTCAATTTCTCTGGAGAAAGAGCTTCTATTCTGCTGTGTGGAGCTTGTATGCCCGGCTGCCAGCATCCTGAAGATTGTGGAGAGATAATGATTGGCTTTATTTAGAGAGGTTTACTTAATTCTCCAGATGCCCTCCTCTGTAACAGACGCTTCCAATCCTGGAGCATCTCCAGCTCCGTTTCTCCCGAGAATATGGTTCTCTGGTCCTGCAGCGTGGGGAGCATGATTCTCTCCCAACACACTGGGGGAGCTCTTCAGGCACCTGGTGACTTCAAATTACAAGTTTTCGTGGGGTTCATTAGAAGAAATTGGTTTGCTTTTATTGGTCTTTCCTCTCTTGATCCTCACAGGTGTCTCCTTCTGCAAGAACAGAGGTTCCACCTTCACAGCTTTCCTACCTTTGTCTACTGTGATTACAGAACCATGTATCTTTATGCTTCCTCTAGCAACCCCCCCACCATGTACACACAATTGTGTAGGGACAAATTATTTAAGCATTTAGCTGAGATATGAGTTAAATTGTTAATAGATATACTTAGCTTAAATGAGTTCATAAACAAGACAAGATTTTAGAGGAGAAAAGGAATTTAAGTTTGGAGACATTTTGCAAAGCTGTGTGTCCATAAACTTTAATAGATTTGGGAGTGCTGTGTAATCATTATACCCCATCGGAAATACTGAGAGGAGAAATCCAAGTTTGGAATCTCTCCCCGCGTTTATGTCACTTTTCTCGGTCAGAGCAGAATTAAAAGGAAGGATGGCTTGCTATCAAATCCATGAGTCCTGCAATGACTTAAGAGATTTACTGAATGGATGAAAAGGATGGATGCTTTTATGCAGTCCACAGGGTCTGTTTTGCCTTTAAGATGGTGCTTGGACCATCCTGAAGGGTGCCTTAAACAGCGGGCTGCCCTCTGCAGACCCAGACAGAAAAGGGTGATGGCGGATTGATGGATCCACAAAATGGAAACCTGTTCAATCAGCAATCAGGCGCTAATAATCAATGCAATTTGCCCAAATTCAATCATTGGTTTTGCAGATGGCAGACAAGCTGACAGAGTGAAATGGCCCCACCCCCAGCTCCTGTCCCAAAGCCTTTTTGTGTTGACTCAGGCAGGAAATGGCACGCCTGTATTTTATAGGAGGGGAAAAAAAAGAAAGAGTTAAAGGAAGCCTCAGCGTTTAAACACTCATTTTAGCTTAAATGTCTAATTAAGATTGTGCTGTCTTGATGATTTAACAGATCCAAAAGCAGTGTTTTCTTACTGCAGCTGATCACAGTTCAAGGCCTGCTAGCCAAGCATGAAGTTTTGTTAATGAGAAATATAAGCTTATAGTCAGGCCTCTGGATACTGCTATTAAAATGTACCTAATCATGTTCTTTAAGCAGAATTAGTTAATCACAATGAACTGACTTTTTCACTCAGACGATGAACCTTTCCATTTGATAGATTGTTCATAAGTAATTTAACTTGGAGTTAATTGATACGAAATATCAGTCACCAAACTTTATAATAAAAAATAAACTCTAAGCATTAAATATTTTTTTTCTTTGGAATTGACTCTCCATGAATTGAAGGTTTTTCCCATTCCGTGGTAGACTTTTATGGCCTCAAAAGCACTAAATACATAATCTTCCCATAAAATGCAGCCCAGGCAGCTCTCTAGCTTCCAGAGTTGACTGAGTGGTTTGGCATTTTGTTCCTCCTTCCAGTCTATCCTGGTTCCCAGGGGAGCATTCACCTGCCCCCTACTTTACCGTGGGAACGATGTGCTTACAGTATACCTGGGTCAGAAGTGGGAAAGTGTGAAGACATCAGAGAAAACACTGCCAGCCACGGATAGCAGAGAGACACCAGGCCACACACAGCCATGTATTCCCAACCCCTCAGCAAGATAAGAGCCTGCAGGAATTGGAAGAATTGAACCCAGCTACAATAGGAGGGTCAGAATACGGGGAGGCTGTGGAGAGGGGGAGGCAGTCATTTTTGGTTTTGCCTTCAGAATCACTAGCTGGGGTTCCATTTAAAATGTGGTATCAGTCAGGGCACCTGGGTGGCTCAGTCAGTTGAAAGTCTGCCTTCAACTCAGGTCATGATTTCAGGGTCCTGGGACTGAGCCCTGCGTAGGGCTTCCTGTTGAGTGGGGAGTCTGCTTCTCCCTCCCACTGCCCCTTCCCTTGCTCGTGATCTCTCTCTCTCTCTCTCTCCCTCTCAAATAATTAAATAAAACCTTAAAAAAAATGCTCCACAAGTCAGAGGATATCTATTGACACCTGATAAGCAAAGTGAGATTATATGATCTATAATGAGATAGATGTTAGAAATAAAGGTATGAGCAATATTGATTACCAGTTGGAAATGTGCAAATGATTAGGGGGTGGCCGATAAGTACATAAAATTTACTTATAGAGTATCTTTTACCCTATAAGAAAAA
Organism: Vulpes lagopus; assembly: GCF_018345385.1. NCBI lineage: Eukaryota > Metazoa > Chordata > Mammalia > Carnivora > Canidae > Vulpes > Vulpes lagopus. The sequence goes on along the minus strand of NC_054826.1, from coordinate 93,233,052 downwards.
AATGAAATTATGTGTTAACCCACTTTCCTAAATAGTTTCTGGTTTGACTGATCCATTCCATAAGCATTTATCAAAAATCTCTCCTGTGCCACTTGTTGTGTCTATACATAAGGTATAGACTTTACCTTAAAGAAATTATAGCCAAGTCTGGTCAGAGAGGCTTTGAAGCAGATCAGAGACTGCAGGACACGGTGTCAAGCGTTACAATGTTAGCCAATGTTTCCTGTAGTGCTTACTTTCCATCAGGTACTGTTCCATGCACCTTAAACATACACCTCACTTAATCCTCACAGCAGTTTGGGGAGGAAGACATATTCATTATCCCCATTTTACAGATGAAAAAACTGAGGCCAAAAGAAAAAAACAGAAGTAAAGCGGTTTGCCCAAAGTTGTACAGCTTGGGAAGAATTTGGACCATCTGGCTCGAGACATTTTTCTCTTACTCACATAGTCACTCAGCTCACCCCCTGCTTGGGGCCTGTGGGAGCTCCAAAGTGGGGCATCTAAGTTATAGATGAGATGTTCAGATGAGTGAGAGGGGGGAAACCAGCAAGAGTTAACTGGCACAGTTGACCATATCTAATTACAACTCAATATCTCCTTTGTAGAGTTCAGAAGACGCTCTTATTGAGAAATGAAGAATCCACTAGGAGTTGGGAAGAGAAAGGAGGTAACATGGAGGATGGTGTACATATCTGCAAAGTGAGAGGGAAGAGAGACAGAGCAAATTACACCCGAGCCTTGGACGCACATGCACAGCTTTTCCAGGTGAGGCTGGGGGGAGGATGTGGAATAGGTCTAGCTCATATGGCAGAACCACCAGAGTTCTAGCATCTTCTGATCTGTTTGAGAAAGACCTCATCAGGAGGGAGCTAAAGGTCAATAACACCACAGGATTAAAGGAACGGTGAATAGAGACCACCCCTGGGCACCTCTGGGAATCATCGTCAGTGGCCCGCACTCAGATCAAGGTGTAAATGTTGAAGCTGGATCCCCACCTATGGTGTCTACATCAAGAGCTTCTCAGAAGCCACAGTTAGCTTCCAAGGGCACCAGCACCCACAGAGCCTCCAAGTAATTCTCCTTGGAAGAGGAGAATTACCATTCCAGGCTGAGCTGTGGCTTCCCAGGAGTTAAGTATGTACAGACCCAGCGAGAACTATGTGCTTTCCAGGGGGCAGGCTGTGCCAGAGAGTTCTGGATGGACACAGAGAAGGAGGAAAAGGCTAAGGCAGAGTGGTGGGTTACCAAGTGCACTCCCAGTGAGCCAAATGCATGCCCAGTTCCATGGTTCAGGATAGTATGAGCAGATAAGGTTTACCTCGAGGAGCATCCATGCTATTCATTTATACTGTGAACTCCAGGCCTGGGGGCCAGAAAGGGATGGGGGTCCATACACCTTGGCCTCATATCCCCAGCCACTGAATCAAATGCTCTTGCTTCTGCTCTTGGACCTTGTCCTGGAGAGACTTTCCTATTCATCCAACCAGGACACGAGTGCCTTCAAGGCTTAAAAGTTTAATTTCAGTAGCAAAGTAAAATGAAAGAAGGGACCTCTTTCTACCTATGAAAGACCATTAAACTCAAGTTTCAAATTATCTGATGCTAAATAAAGTGTTTTAATTTTCAGCCAGAGTGTATTGGGGGTGAGTGTTGAATTATCCTCTTGGGCCCCTGGGGCCTTGTGTTTCTCCAGTTTTAGTGCCATGATCGTCACCAGCCCTCTAAGGAAAAGGCACATTCTGTCAAGCCTCAGAGGTTTCTTGGGTTGGGTTTTAGGTCACCCTGTATAATTTTTGGCTCAGTCTCCAGAGGAATCTCAAGGCCCAGGCCCTGGAAATCCTATACTTACCTGCACCTATTTCTTCTCTTCCTATTTATTTCATCTGATTTATATTCACTTGAGCACCACATGAATTCCACCCCATAGCAAATTTAGTGACTTCACTTAACATTCTGGCCCAGGAGCTCTGAGGTGGGTGGGTACCCCTCACCCTGGAGCCTATGAGACATTGCACATGCTAATAAAATATGAAATATTTTACTTCTTTTATTTTTAGATCATCCGTGCTTCATATATTTCTAAGTTTGTTGTAGAATATACTTAAGATATAAATACAACAAGATGTGTGTATACATATATGTATACGATGCATGCCCAATTGTTGAGAAGGGAGATACTTGTCAAAAAATCCAAAGATTTTGAAGATTACTGCTATAGCCTAAAAAGTGTGGCTTCATGTCTTTTGCCACTCTATTCACTCATATACTCAATCATTTTCTCATTTATCCATCATTCTACTAATATTTATCAAGTACTTTGAATGGGCTAGCGTAGCCCTCGCTGGGTGTTAAGGATATGGAGATAAACGGAGCACCACATTAGCCCTTGAGTAGCTCACCATCTGGTGAGAGAGGTAGAAATTCAAACAAAGAAGTACAGCACAAAATCTACGTGCGGAAAAAGGAGAGTCCGAACATGGCATTCTATGAGCACAGAGGGAGGGACAACTGTCAGTGACTTGAACAAGGCCACGAAAGCATTTATTGCAGTGAGATCCTGATGATGAGATCCTTTCAATCAGAAGTAGCAGGATAAAGGCATAGATGCTGGAGAGGACGTAACACAATGGAATAGAGCACCACTAGGCAACAGCCTTAATTATATGAGAATTACGACGTGCCTGGGGTGCTGGGTGGCCCGGGCTGAGGTTAGGGATGGCAGGCGTGGAAGCTGGAAGCCAACCTGGATCTCCTGAGCCCATGAAAACAAATATGAGTTTGGATCTCACCCTCAAGGTCTCTTCTACCGGTAGGCATGATCCACATCCACCAGCCAGCACCATCAAGACCATCCAGAAGCCTGTTAGAATCTCAGCACGCATGCCCCCATGCACACACACGGATCTCTGTTTTAACCTGCACCCAAATCAAAATCTGCCTTTTAACAAGATCCTTGGGTAATTCACCTTCATATTACATTTGAGAAGCAAAGCACAAGCATAGGTTGAAGAGTACAAGCAGGTTGATTTACACTTGCACCCCCACTGTGTGAAACTCTCTTAGGTGAGTTCCTTAACCTCTTCCTGCCTCAACCCTCCTTATTTATAAAATCACTGTAATAGGATTTTCTACCTCAGAGCATTGTGGTAAAGATAAAATGAATGAACCAATTAAAAACAAACAAACAAACAAAAAACTCTGGTACAGTACCTAGTCCAGAGTAAATGATCAGTGAGTGGTAAATATTTTCTTTACCCCTCAAATATTCAGTTCTTTTCTCTACTTTGTGCTTGAGGGATACCCGCAGTGTTCCACCGATTCAAGGTGCAGACCAATGAAAGATACTGAGCTTAGTAAATAATCAAGGCAATGCTGTTTAGCCCCAGTCCACTTTCCAAGAATATATTACTCATTGCTAAAAGCAATTTGCAATTTTTGCAGAGCCATGATGAAGTGGCATATTAGGTAATTCACAAACATTTTGATCTTCACCATGCAAATATTATTATCCCTATTTTCCTGATGAGGAAATTGAGTCTCTAGTCTTTAGGTGGTACATACACACCTGTGGTCATGCAGTTAATAAACAACAAACCTAGGATCCTGTCACACGTGACTTACCCCAAAGCCTAGTCTTTGCAACAAGCTGATCTGTCTTAGAAGAGGATGCCCCCCTCCCAACAAATCTAGTCGCTAATGGCTGATAATTATTGTCAAAGGACATATTTTTTAAAAGATTTATTTATGTATTTCAGAGAGAGAGAGAGTGAGCAGGGGGAGGGACAGAGGGAGAGGGAGACTCTCAAGCAGATTCCCCACTGAGCGTGGAACCCCACAGCAGGCTCCATCCCAGGACCTGGAGATCATGACCTGAGCCAAAATCAAGAGTCTGCCACCCAACTGACTGAGCGAGCCACCCAGGTGTCCCAGGACATATGTTTTTCATTTAAAAAAATAACTTCAAACTTAAAAAAAAGTTGGAAGACTAGTAGAATGAATACCTGCATCCTTTTCACACAGATTCACCAATTTTAACACTTTACTACATTTGCTTTACTTCTCCTCCTCCTCCCTCCCTCCCACCAACTCTCATTTAAAAATAAGTTGTAGGACATCATGTCCCTATATGCCCAAATACAACAGTGTGTGTATTTCCTAGGAACAAGGACATTTGCTTACATAACCACAGTGTAGTAATCAAAATCAGGAAATTTAACCTTGATGCAATACTGCTGTATAATCAATAAGTATTACTCAAATGTTGCTTTTGTCCCATTAACATCTCTTGCAACAATTATGTTCTAGTCTGACATTCAAAGCTACAATAATTGTCATATATAATATTTATCTCATTGTAGAAATTATATTTCCCCTTGTAGAACTCTTGAGCTTACAGAAATTTATTTAAAAAATATAATAGTGGGGCCCTTGGCTGGCTCAGTTGGGTGAGCATGGGACTCTTGATCTCAGGGTCATAAGTTCAAGCCCTGCATTGGGTGTGGAGCCTACTTAAAAAATACATACATACATACATACATACATACATATATATACATACTTACATACATAAAATAGCAATTGCAATAATGTATTTCCCTCTAGAATTTTTTGCAGGCGTGCACATGTGAATGTACTTGAAGACTTGAAATCATATTGTATACAACTTTATCTTTCTCAACAAACATATCCCAAGTATTGGGATCACATGAATTTTACTAAGACATTAAAAATCTCTGTGAATAAGATGTTCAGTGAATTCATAAAATTCCACCATACTTTCCTCATCTTTCTTCTATTGTTTGCCACAGAATTTCTATCAATTTTTCTCTGCTACAGAGCACTGTAATGAACATCTTTGCACACATTATACGCTACACATCAGCATAAATCCTGTAAGCCTCAGTCATGGTTAAAAAAGAACCACTCTTTCATTTCAAATCCTTTAAGTAAAAAAAAAAAAACTTCATGTCTTAAAGCTTAGGCTTTACATAAAACCTATTGAAATAAACTCAATACACAACCATCTACTTAGGATTTAAATAAAAACATATCTGAGAGCTAATACCTAATTTGACTATTTTCTCGTCCAACCATTGTTTCAGGAGCTCAAGAATAAAACCACCACAGAGGGACAGGGGTTCCAAATTCAACCCTGTGCATAATTTTCTGTTGGCCTAACCTACCTGTCACAACTGGGAGAGGCCTCTGACTTGTACCAATAAGACTGACTCTGTTTCCTTCCAACTTCATATCCAGTGTTGCCTTACTCACACAGACTCGGAAATGCCTGATTCTTTCCCAGGGTTCTTGGTTACAGACAGTGGACACCAACACTGAATGACTTCAGTAGGAAAGAGAATGACCTGGGGCATCAGGCTCAGAAGACAGCAGGTGAGAAGACACATTGTCAAGGTCATGGCACAACCCACCAGTCCAATTAGAGTGATATTGTCTCCACTACTGGACACTTGCTACTACAGCTTTACTCTGCCCTGCCACTGGCACCCGGAGAAATCTGTATTTTTTCTGTGGATTTATACACATCATGCCTTCAGGATGTAAATTACTAGGTTATACATGATCTGATTGTCCTAGCTTAGAGCATATCCCATTCCCTATCCTCTGGAAAGTGGAGACAGGGGTTATCTGCCTCCTTTAATTGTCATAGTGAGGAAAAACCTAAAAGGAGGACCTTTGGAACTGAATAGCCAGAAATATAGCAGAGGCCACAGTCTTGTTTGTATAATACCTACATAGCATTATCATTCTTCCTATTATTATATGTCTGTCAAAAATTGTTCCACCTAATAATTGTTACTATGTCTCACGTGTTCAAAAAACATCCACATCTATTGTAAAAATGAAGATGAGTCAAAATCTTACCCACTTACATCATCCAGCTTCAATGTGGAAGATCTGAAGTCAAATGGCCCTTTATAGGCAAAACCATCACTGTCAGTCACCCCAACACTCATGATTTTCATCACTTTTGGAAAACAAAGGTAGTTGGAAAATTATAATTTTCTTCACTCTGAGTGGATCTAAAGCTTCGGTCCTAAGATACCAGAGTCCTGGATGATCCTGCCCAGATGGAGATGCAGGAGACGTATGTATATGAAGGACACACAAGGTTTTATCCACACTTCTCCCTGTCCTTAGCAACAACCCTATTTTTCTTGGATAACTGGGTTCAGTCACCTTAAAATAGCAGAGAATTGTCTCCCACATAGTGTCATAACTGAATCCTTGACAGCTACTCCACTGTTCCATATGGCTTCTACTTCAGAGTACATGGTAAGACCGAAGAACACCAATGGTATATCATCCATTATCATGCTTCTTTCATTATAAATCCAGTTACTTGTTCAGGAGCAAATGTTGACTAAACTATCTTGTCAGCGGAGAATAAGTTTAGGAGGCCCGCAGATGCTACTACTGGCAAAAGCACAAGAGACAAGGGGTAAATATCCAAATCCAAAATAAAAGTCTATTTAGCGAACAGAGTTTTGCTCTAAGATGAATATAAAAGTCTGATAAAATCACCAAACCTGCTGTCACCAGCTGCTGTCCATCACTAGCGATATTGCTATACTGGGCCTCAGTGTTGGTTACTGATTACCTGGGCAGCACAGCGACAGAAGCCAGGTCAGATCAGAAGAGCTTAAATCCAAGTTCATAACTAAGGTATCCCTGCCTTGCTGCCTCTGTAAACATTTTGTTCCTAAACTCATTAAGAAAGCACCAAGAAATGAGAGGACTGGCATGTTTCTAATCATGGAGAGCTTTTCAGTAAAGACCTTTTTTGGGTTTTTGCATGGGATGTGATTTAAAAAAAAAAAAAAAACAACATTCTGGGCCCATTCCGGGAAATTCAGTCACTTGACTTCCCCTAAACTCCTGGACATCAATATTCTAATCTTGCCCTCATGGGGTCCTAAATCACCTTGACAAATCATTTTCCAAATTGGATAATAAGAAATACTGCTTGATACCCTAGTCTCTAGGGAGATTTCTTTTCTCCAGAGGACGTGGTGGAAAGATGCATAGACTCAGGCACTGGTTTGGGTCATAGGAACCTATGAGTCCAAGGAAGTTCGTCTCTGTGGGAGCAGCTCCAGCAGATTAAATTGCTAAAGCCATGTAATATTAATTAAGAGAGTCTAAAGAGGCAATTCAGATGAAGGTGGTTCTCTGCTCTGGAAGTCATGGTTTTCTACTAGAACTCTAAGTGTCTGTGCCAAAACTTCCCTTTTGGGGACTTTCCAGAGGCTCCTCATGGGATCCTTATGTATCCCCAGCACCCTTGGATCTGTTGGGTCAAAATGGTCCAGTGGCATGTCAGCTGCCTCCAAAATGCAGAGGCCCACCAAGCATTATGTCTCTTTCTTAGCAATAGGAAGAACAAGGTACAGCAGCTTCTCTTTTACCTTAGAAGAAGTCTATGCTCTTCACCACTGAACATCTACATCACTGTTGCAGACATTCAATCTTCATGGGGATTATCTCTTTGTTCTGTATGCATATGCCTGTCAGAATATTCTAATACTTGCCACTAGCTACTAAGTCAGTTAAAATAGTATGATGTCAAAAATCTAGTGGGTTATCTTAAGGAATCTCAAGATGACTGGAATCTCTAGAATGCACTATGATAGGAAACGGGCAGGTTTTTTCCAGCCCCAAGATACACAGAAATGGTAAAATGCTATCTTTGCTATGTAAATACGTGCTGCTTTTGAGTCTCTTACTAATGAGTATGAAGCATACAGAATTCACTAAATTGACAGCCACATACCAAGGTCCAGAGCCTCTGTTGATCTGTCCGGTAAATAGAACACATCTGGCACAACAGCTGTAATTGGGGTTATCACTTTGTTAAGTTTATGGATCTCATTATCATTTGTAAAGGCCCATCTGGTTTTTTCAGAGACCAGAATGGCTCACTGAAGGAAGATGGGATCAGAACTACCACCCCTGCATCATTCAAGTGTTTGATGTCGGCGCTAATTTCTGCAATTCTTCCAGGAATTAAGTATTAGTTCTGAGTATGTCAAAGAGGCTCCATTTGTCTCTTCTTAATATCATGACCCTTAATCACTACCTTGAGAAAATAAAATTGAGAAATCTACTAGTTGCTAAATACATCAATTGCCATAATATGTTTGGAAACTGATGAAAGAATCTCATGTAGCTCTGATGGCCTAGTGAACCCAATTTGATTTGGGCCAAAACCCCATTTATCTCAATAAGCTCTTTTTTCAAGTTTTTATTTAAATTCCATTTAACATACAGTGTAATATGAGTTCAAGTGTAGAATTTAGTGATTCAACCAACACCTACTTCCAACACTTGGTGTCCATTACAACAAGTGCCCTCCTTAATCCCCATGACCCATTTAACCCATCCTCCCACCCACCTCCCTTCGAGTACCCATCTGATGGTTCTCTATAGTTGAGTCTATTTCTTGGTTTGCCTCTCTCTTTTCCATCCCTCTTCCATGTTCATTTGTTTTGTTTCTTAAATTCCACATATGAGTGAAATCACATGGTATTTGTCTTTCTCTGACTGACTTATTTCACTTTGCATAATACGCTAACTCCATCCATGTCATTGCAAATGGCAAGATTTCATTCTTTTCTATGGCTCAGTGATATTCAATTATATATATATATACCACATCTTCTTTATCCATTCATCAGTCAGTGAACACTTGGGCTGCTTCCATAATTTGGTTATTGTTGATAATGCTGCTATAAACATTGGGGTGCATGTGTCCACAATTGAATTAGTATTATATATCCTTTGGGTGAATACCTAAGTACTATTGCTGGGTCATAGTCTGGTTCCATTTTTAACCTAAGTTCTGACTCTAACTATGGAACCAGGATAACTTTGTCAGATCCTCCTGGTCTGGAGCTCACTTTGTGTCCAATAGACCTCAAAAATTCTAGGCATTCTCCTTTCCGTGGTGTTCAGTGACCTTGACACAGAGATAAGGTTCATTTTCAGAAGGATTTGAGGAAATCTCTCTATTTCCATCAACCTATCATCTGTCTATCCATTTACGTTCAGTGATGTTGTAGATCCTTCTCTTAAGGGGACCCAGCCTACCCCTTCAGTCAATCGCTCTGGATCTATGCATGGACTTGGATCTTGAAATGGTTATGAATCTTCTCCTATTCACCAAATCTAGTTTTTCCTGATTATACAAATGGATCAACACCCTAGGCAGATTCCCATGTGCTTCACCTAAGGAATATCACCATTAACCATCATAATGGATAATCACAGGTCAAGGTACCTTAATTGTTACTTTAGCTTTTTTGCCCATTTCAGCAATTATAACAACCTTGCCACTGATGCCACCTGTTTCTGCATTCCCATAAGCCCACCAACCCTGTTCATGCTGGGAAGTCACGTTCCCCTACTGTCAAGTGTGACCTCCATGAAGCAGTCACTATCAAGTATCTCAAAGACATTAGAGCCCCCTACCAATGATTTTTTTTATTGCCTTCATGAATCCAATATTTTCATCTTCTGCTTTTATCAATCTTAACTCATTAAGAAGAAATTGTGGAGTAGACTCAGACTGATAGTTCAAACAGGAGAGAAGATTATGAAGATGTTCTGATGATCCTACCAGGAGGAAGAAAAGTGCTTTTGATGTTCTTACTGAGACAGTGACAAAAAAATTGCCAGACCAGGAGCCAATCCACTAAGAAAACTATATCAGAGCTGGCAGCTGCATTTGGAATGACCATCTGACTCATATATAATAATCCATCACCATACTGTGAAACCCAGGCATCCCTGGCATATGCCAAACCTCTACTTTTCCGTGTCATTGACTGTGATGCTATTCTTTTGGATTTTTCAGAAATGATTTGCTATTTGGTTAAATGGGAAGAACTTCAAGGACATCTATATAGCCCATTCTGCCAATTGCCAAAGATAATTATTTCAACCTGTAGCTATTCTGACACGTAAGAATTGGAAAAATAATTCCAATGAAGTTTTAGGAGCCCACTGTACATTTGTGAGGTGAATTTGGCTTAAAAGTCGACTCTAACTGCTCAAATACAATGATATTCTATGTCCTCAGAATTAACACTAACCCACAACCACTGTTTAATAATACCCGGACAGCCAGTACATTTATCCCTGTAAATGGTTGTGAAAGGCTAAGGATAAGATTTCTCTTGCTTTTGATATTATTAGGGAGATGGTTGGAAGCCACATGATAAATCCACTGCAAAATTCCTATGCCCCGAAGTTCTTTATATTATATCAAGTAGTACCTTACATCTAAACCTCACTGAGAGTGGGCAGATTGTTGAGTCTACTTTTCAGTCAGCCAACAACAAGAACAAAAAAATTAGAAGTAAAACCAGTTTTGGAGTAGCAGATTGCATCCAGAATCTCAGATGAGTTTACTCATGTCAGTAATTCAGGATTGATCTAATATTGGGAGATGCCTTCCTGGATCAAGCTTGCTTAGGATCCACTGGCATATATTTTCCTCAATTTTATTTTCTTTTATAAAGTAGCAAGTTCCTGTCATCCTTTTATTATGCAATCATTCTCACAATACCTTAGGGCATAGCGGGATCTGACTCTAACTCTGGAAACTGGTAGTTGAAGGAATTACAGTTTCATCAATAAAGGATAAACAACAACCTCTTCAAACACTGGGGGAGGGACCTCTTTGGCTGGGGGGAGGACAGTAAATGTGAGTTTGGAGTTTGCAGAGCCTCCTGGTCCTCTGAATCTTCCCATAAATCTGTTCTAGTTTTTGGCATGTCAATCTGTCTCGATCGATGCCTCAACCTTCATGTAAGAGACCTAGTGAGACATTAATTCAAATGTCACTGACATTCAGCAACAAAGAATCTCTTTATCATATTTTTGCCCATCTCAGATCCGTAAAAGCAGGAGTTAAGAGTTGGTTTTTTTTTTCTTTTTCTTTCAACCAGTCATCATGGGATTTAGTCTGTCCTTGAGATAGCTGAGCTTATTGTTCTCCATTGTTAGAAGTAGTTATCCTGCCCCCAAAATGTTGAATTTCTCAGGTTCCTTATACTGATCCATTGCAGAAGTCACTTAGGTGTCCAAAGATCCTGGGTTAGGTGACTCAAAGTGATCATTGCATCTTGCATGTCACAGAAAGCCAAGTTCTTATTCCTGACCAATCAGTATCATATCAGGGAGGATTCTTGACCATCGAGTACAGAATTGGATGCTGAATAACTTAAAAACAAAAGAAAACTTATGAACAGATACTGGACAGCTTGGAGACCTATTAGAATGCTGGAGAACTAAGCTTGAGGAAATTAGCAGAGATAAAGGACAAAAGCCTGCAGTTCAGTCATGGTCCACCAAGAACCTTTTGGGAAGGATGTTACTGTCTACACTGCTGTCTGTAGTAGACATTTACTACCACCACTGCTGGCATCACTACCTCCAGCCGCTTGCCACAACCATCACAGCTCTGCTCTACCATCCTCTGTGAATGATATCTACTGTCCCCATGTCCCTGTGTGTCTTCCTCAAGACTCACGTCCAAGCGAGGCAAAAATCTCAGTCCTCCTCTCTAATAGTCTGAGATACTTTCATCAGCAAGGATTCACATTCTAGCCCCGGAAACGAACATGATTCCTGGACCAATGCAATCAAGCCACCTTAGATGGCGTTATGCTAGCAAGAATGTGAAATTGTTCCTTGCTTTCCAACCAAAATATTGATGATCCAACCATTGAAGCTCCCTAGCCAGGCTCAGTAGCTTTAATATTTGCCCCTCGCCCAGCAAAGTGCCCTGAGCCAAGCATAAAAGGAACATTTATAAGTATTTTCCCCAGTTCTACCTCTTTGAGTAGAGTTCTTCACTCTCTGAAGCGGAGCTCCTTTCTGTGGTCCTAAACTTTCCACACTGAAATTTCAAAGGCATGTCCCTTGCTCTTGTATTTTCTGAGTCCTGTTTGTGGGGCTGTGGCAGGCACAGTGGGAATGCAACTCATTGAAGACTGCAATGGAGGGGTGACCTAGAGGTCAGACTAAATGATATGATATTCTCCAAAGGGCCGTGCAAGGCACTGAGACTTGGCAAAGCCTTTTATTCATCCACTCCTCTCCATAGGACACAGATTTACCTTACGTTTCCTCCTGCCTTTCACTCTTTTCCCAGCCTCCCTGTTTGTTCACCACAAGTTACCAAAACATCACTAAGGAAAGGGTCGGTAGCCTGTCTAGTGCTATTGAATTTTTTTTTAAGGCTGCTATTACTCCTTCTTTCCAGAAAGAACCCATTTTACTGGAGAGAAGAGCTGTAACAGGAACTTTGAAACTCTCAAAGGCCATGTCATTCCCAACTTACAATTGGGGTATTGGGTAACTCTGACATGTTAGTCCTCTGCAATGAGAGGTCAGGTCTCACTCCACCAGAAACAGAACATGGACCTGATCAGAAAATTGGGTAGAGGGGCACCTGAGGGGCTCAGTCAGTGAAAGAATCTTACTTTTGATCTCAGCTCAAGTTATGATCTCAAGGTTGTGAGTTCAAGCCCCATGCTGGGCTCCACGCTGGGTGTAGAGCCTACTTAAAGCAAAAAAATTGAGTAGAAACAAAGTCTTTCACTAAAAATTGAGTCTTTCTACAAGAAATTTCTGCAGTAGAAATTTAGTCGCCACACTGATTTGATATGGAACACCACACTTCAAGTATTTCAAGTACAAATATAAGATACCAATAAAAGAAGGGAAGACTTTTACTCTATAGATTCAGGAGAAGGAAACACACATTGACCTCATTAATGGTCCCCATACTGATTCACCTTCTCCCAAAGAGAAAATTCCATTCTCTGGGAATGCAGCATTTCTTCCCTTCAATACTTGGAGCAGAAAATTTTCAAGCAGATGTTCTTCATATAAAATGTGGGTTGGAAAGGATCTGTGTTAGCATTTCAATCACTCAACATTTTCACACAGTATGAAAATGGATTGAGTTTCCCTGCATGGAAGAGAGGACATGGAATCACAGGTTTGGAATCACATCACGGATAGAACGGGACGTGCTCTACTGCAAGAGCCAGTCACCAACTTTGCCGGTGAACACTTTCCCCAACTACCTTTCCAAGTCAGCATAGCAGCATTGAGAAGACAGAAAAATATTAGGTATGCTTAATGGTAGCTGAAGTGCAGCCAAATAGCATACTTCCAGGGTACACTCTCACATGCTGGCACTCTGAAAGATGCAATTTCTCCATTTCCAGAACTCAACAATTTTTCAGCTGCACAGCATCATTCCAATAAAACACTAGTATTTTATTCATCTCTTCCTGGAGTACCATACTTTTATTTTGTAGGCGTCTCTAAATCACATCAATTCACAAAAGACCAATTTCTTGCTGCTGTAGTCAAATCAGATGTTACATGCACACACACACACACACACACACACACACACACCATGGGTGTTTTCCCTTTTTTTTTGCTAGTTAGTCATAGATGAGAAATTTGTGATCTGAGTCACAAAGCTCCCTTAGGCAGAGAACAGGGCTAATGAATGCATGGTACGAACCCAGTATCTATTGTCCTCTCTAGGCTTACACTGTTTCCCTTCTTCCCACTTCCCAGCTTTTGCTCAAACTGTGGCTTCTCTGGGGAATTGGTCTTTGTTATGGGAACCCTTTTATATCTCATCTTTGTAATTATTATTTGTCATAGTTTACACAAATGTGAGGGTGCTGATATCATCAAACCAGACATATTGTGTTCAATAGAATTCTCTTGTATATTTCTTGTAAAATCTTAGAACTGAAGGGATCTCAGGGATTCTATAGTTCAACCAGCTCATTGTACTTACAGGGAAATGGCTACAATAACAGAAGTCAATACATACAGAACAGGTCTTATGCTTAGTGAGAGTGTGCTCTTGTTTTGAGAGTAAGCAAACTTTTTCTTTAAGGGGCCAGGTAGCAAATGTTTTATGTATAGGCATATACAATTATATATGATTATTATTTGTTTTTTTTAAAGATTTTATTTATTTATTTATTTATTTATTTATTCATGAGAGACACAGAGATAGAGAAAGAGAGAGAGAGAGAGACAGAGACAGACAGACAGACACCGGCAGAGGGAGAAGCAGGCTCTATGCAGGGAGCCCGACGTGGGATGCGATACCGGGTCTCCAGGATCACGCCCTGGACTGAAGGTGGTGCTAAACCGCTGAGCCACCCGGGCTGCCCTATGATTATTATTTGTATAAGATTGTTTTATTTGAGAGAAAGAGAGCAGGAGTGCGAGGGGCAGTGACAGAGGAAGAAAGAATCTCAATCAGACTTCCCACTAAGCATGGAGCCGGTATGGGGCCCGATCTCATGACGTTGAGATCATGATCTGAGCTGAAATCAAGATGGGATGATCAACCATCTGTGCCACCCAGGTGCCCCTAATTATATATGATTAGTATATATGAATATAAGTATATGTTTATCTATAAATACACACACACACACACATAGCTTTTAGAAACATAGTAACTATTCTTAGCTTTAGGGCCTTACAAGACCAGACAGCTTCCTGGATTTGCTGCAGATAGTTTGCCATATCTTATTCTCTTTCATAATACACACAGAAGTCATCAAAAATAAGGGTAGTGTATCAGTCAACTATTATGACAGTAATGTATAACAAATGACCCCAAAATTCAATGACATGAAGCTATAAGCATGTTTTCATGTTCACAGGTCTGTGAATTAGCTGGGGTGGCTCTGCTTCATGTGGCTCATTTTGGGGCCCCGACAAAAGGGGTAATGACTTCTTGAGGCGAATTCTCATGGTGAAGGTCAGAAGATCCAAGAGGGGTGATAAAAATCATGCAACGTTCACTGAACTGTCTTAAATGTAAATGGACTCAGGAGGATTGAATCATGACTTTCATTCGCATTGTGCACAGTGAAGCCCAACATCCACAGAGCAGGATCTTACCTCATAGAGTTGGTGACAGCGGAGTGACTCTCTGTGGAATGATAATCTAAAGCCACAGATAAGATTCTGGGTAGACAGTGGTGGTGATGACAGTTTTTCATCTTCCTGAATCCCCCACTCCCCCAAAACCACAACTCAAATGGTAAATCAAAGACCTACAGGTGAGGTACCGCCATAGACCCCAAAATACAAGCAATGGCAGCCTCAAACTTACGTAATTTAAGCATCTTTGTGGAATGAAGCAGAAGTAGGTCAATAAAACTTCCAATGGCTTCAAGAAAAGAAAAAACTTAAAATGTCAAACAGCTACTCATTAAAAAGTACCATAGACTAATTCAGAGCATTGCTTATGGCCAGACTTCTATAGGACTCAATTCATGGAAGTATGTATGAAGCCTATAGTACTGGGAGAGCCTGGGCAGGCCCTATGAACTCTTACAATTAACAACCTTCCTGGGCAAAACTCCTTACTGGTAAGAAATTTCTGGGAGTGGGGCACCTGGGTGGCTCAGTGGTTGAACATCTGCCTTTGGCTCAGCGCAAGATCCTGGGTCCTGGGATCGAGTTCAGCAATGGGCTCCCTGCAGGAAGCCTGCTTCTCCCTCTGCCTATGTCTCTGCCTCTCTCTCTGTGTCTCTCATGAATAAATAAATATAATCTTTAAAAAAAGAAAGAAATTTCTGGGAGTAGAACCAAATTCAAACAGTATGACCTCATCTTAACATGAATACATCCACGAAGACCCTATTTCCACATAAAGTCACACTCAGGTACTAAGGGTTAGGATTGGATATATATTTTGGGAGGACACAAGTTAACCCTTTACACACCATGACCATGTTTCTCCTAGTTTTTCCCTCAAGGAGGCTCTTCTTTGCTCTAATCATCTGTGGCTTCAATGGGAATGGGTTTTGAGAGCATTTATTCACAAACAAGGCTTCAGACAGTGAAGGGAATGCCCTGAGGAGCCTGGCAGGCAACTCCTCTTATAAAGTTTTTTGTGCACACACACAGTGGGGTGCATCATGAAACACTTCTGTTCCTTTAATGATGTTAGGGACCCCTCCCCAGTGTAGGGGAAGAAGGTAAGACCCACAGATGATAGATACCAAGAGGAATCATATGGGACACAGGAGAGCAGGAAACAAAGCAAGTCTAGGGGCAGCCTTCACAATCCAGAATAGTCAGCACCGAATAAAATGCAATTCTACTTCCAGGGATTAAGAGGAAAGGACTTCAGGGCAATAGGCAGGAGTGTCACACAGTGTCAGGCATATTGGATCAACAGATTGGATGAATAACAAACTACATCATTTTGATTCTTGAGGAATATTTCAAAGAGAATGCATGACTGAGAGCACCCTAGTAAGAAGCAAAGGCCCAGGGGCTAACTACAGGTGAGGGATAGAATTCCTCAAGTACTAGACCCTTATAGACAAGGAAGAACCATGGCTGTGAATGGCATTTGGACTGTTGGAAAAAAGGCTAAGACAATTTTCAACTACAGTGCATATGTGGTAGGCAGAATGGTGACCTCCTAAAGATGTTCATGCCCTAATTCCTGGAACTTCTACATGTGTTAGGCTACAGGGCAAAGGGGGATTTAGATTTGGATTGTCCAGATGGGCCAATGTAATCACAAAAGTCCTTAAAAGTTGAAGAAGAAGTTGGAAGAGTCAAAGTCAGAGAACAAGATGTGAAAATGGAAGTTAGGGCAAGCACTGTGATATGAGACAGATGCAACCCACCATTCTTGGCTTGGCAGATGGAAGGGAGTCATGAGCCAAGGAATGCAGAGCCAAAGAAAGAGGAACTGCCCTAGATTGTTGGAGATGAGTTATGACTCAATTCAATGTGTGATCCTGGTTTGGATCCTAGACTTAGTTGGGTCATTGAAAATATTTGAATAATGTCTAATGATGGGTTAATAGTATTATTTCAATGTTAATTTAATAGTATTATTTCAATGTTAATGGGCTAATAGTATTATTTCTATGTTAATTTAGTAGTTTTAATTCTACCGTGGGAGAGTTTTGGTTCCAGTATGGTGCTTTACTCCTTTTATGGCTCACCTATTGTGCTAATTACAACTCTTAAACTCTCGGCAGAACACAAAAAGTAACTCCCAAGGATTCTGTAAAGCAACCAAAAGTAGGTGGGTGGTAGAGGGGAGATGGCACTTGAAGCAGTGATCTAATGGGAGCAAACGTCCATTTGTTTCTTTTCCAGGCACAGCTTGGCCTCAGAGGTGGGCCCCAGTCACAGAACTTTAGCAAAACCTGCTGAAACCCCAGGACACATTCTGTCACCTAGAAGTTCTATTTGTTCCATTTTCTGATCTACTTGGTTATTTCTGTAGTTTCTTATTTTATACCCACAGTCTCAATCTCTTTTTTATTTCCTTAAAGACACTAATCTAGTTATTTAATCGTATGTACTTGATAATTCTGGCATTTGAATAATGAAGCGTCTGAATCTTTTGCCTGTGGCTCTGCTGGCTCAGACGATGGTGCTTCTGTGTCTTTTATGTATATTGACTATGAATTAATCTCCCATGAAATGTCTACTGTGGATGGTCTTCGAGGCCTCTTTTGAGGATACAAGTATTCTAACAAGTATTGATGTAGGTTTCCACTGGAGGTCTAGGTGACACTACTCATCTAGGATCTTTTAAAAGAAATTCTCAGCTCGAAATGTTTCTGGCTAACCAGGTGGGGGGAATCAGGGCTGCAAACCTATAGAAGGCCAATTTGTAATTGCACATTCAAAGGCAGATTTATCTGTTTCATCTGCCCCCAAAAAAGGGAGATGCAGGAATTTACTCATGTCCCCTTAAGTGGAGCAGGTATATTTCCAGTTTATTTGTACAATGAGGATGTAGTCTTAAGAGGTCGCAGTTCTATGTGGGGTTCTCCTTTTAGCCACCACATTGAGTTACATATTCAATAACACTAAGCTTTGTCATTAGGCCCCCAAAGTTGTATGAGGATATAAGGCATTTCTGGAGGTATTGCCAAGGCCAAAGCCACCAGCCAAGCTATATTACCTTCTGAATTCCAACTTTCACTTTGTTTTTGAGATTTTCTTATTTTCTTGCCAGCTCAGAGATGCTTTTCTAAATATTTTCAATAAAATATTTTAGTTGCTTTAAAAAGAAGGGTGATAAAATCTGCCATGCTGCTAGAAACAGATATATCTGTATCCGCTGTTGACTGTGAACTACACTTTGTGAATCTCCTACCCTGAATCCAAGACTAGTCAGATCAGATGGCTAGGGCAGGCCAGAGACTCAGCTACTTTCATGGAGCCTATCATTTTGGTTTTAGCCCTAGCCTAACCCACAACTCTAGCCAAAGACTGAAATCTGATCATAGACAGATTCCTAATCATTCACAGAACTCATCTGGGGCATCCTCCTGAGCTTCCCACCTTTCAGATAACTTCACTCATATTTCTCAGAGGTGTCTCATGTCAAAATACAACTCAAGCTCATTTCACCAAAATCAGTGCAGGGTACCTCCAAACATCTCCTTCTGAAGTCTGAGTGTCATCTTTTTTTCTCTATATACTTTCATCACTCACAGCCAACCTCATACCATTTATACTCCTCAGATAGTGTCTCTTTTTCTAATTTCCATTATGTCTCTGTCAGTTCCTCATTTCTTACCTGGATTCTGGAAAAATCTTGGTAAGGAGTCTCGTTGTATCCAGAATTGCCCCCCTCCATGTATTGTTGGTACTGCAGCAAAATGATCTTTCCAACATTAAAATGTGCTGATGTCATGAGCTGGCAAAGATGTGTGCTTCCTCTTACCTCATGCGTAGCTAAAAGATGACTTTCCAGCCAGAGATTACATTTCATGGTGCCCCACATACCCACACAAAGCCCTGTGGCTACTTTTCACCAGAGGAACAGACAGAAGTAATGTGGATTGCATCTCAGGTGAGCTAGTTAAGAGGTAGCTATTCCTTTCCCACTTTTCATTCTCAGCAAGGTTGACTATATGTTGATGCCCAGAGTCCCTTTGAAAACCACATATTAAAAAGTGGTGGATCCTGTGCTACCTGGATCCCTGAATGAATGCTTGGAGCAGAGCCACCCAAAATCATCTATTTAGTATATGTCATTGATTTAGAAGATTCTTTTTTTTTTTTTAAGATTCTATCTATTTATTCATGAGCGACACACAGAGAGGGGCAGAGACATAGCAGAGGGAGAAGCAGGCTCCTCACAGGGAACACAATGCAGAACTCCATCCCAGGACCCCAGGATCACACCCTGAGCCAAAAGTAGATGCTCAACTGCTGAGTCACACAGGCATCCCTGATTCAGAAGATTTCTTTTTTTCTTTTTTTTTTTTTTTAAGATTTTATTTATTCATGAGAGACACAGAAAGAGAGGCAGAGGGAGGAGAAGCAGGCTCCATGCAAGAAGCCAGATGTGGGACTCGATCCGGGGAATCCAGGATCACGCCCTGAGCCAAAGGCAGATGCTCAACCACTGAGCCACCCAGGCATCCCTGATTCAGAAGATTTCTGAATTGTCACACTAAATTTATTTCCATCTAGTGCAAAATTATAACAGTATCTTGGGATTATGCACTATGTGGAAATAAAATAAATTAAAACAAGAGCACAAAGTTAGGGGGTTCAACTGAGTTATGCCTTTATATAGACCTCCCATTGTGAAGAAGTATAATATTATCAGAAGAGCGGGATGACAGATTAAGATAAACATTGTAATCTCTAGAGATACAAAGAAGTACAGCTAAAAAGTTAATAAAAGAGCTAAAACATAATACTTCATTCAACTAAAAGAAGTTGACGTTGGGGTGGCAGAGGAACAAAGAACAAATAGAAAACAAGAACTTTGATGATAAACTTAAATCCAGCCACATCAATACATACAGTAAATGTAAATGGACAAACTTCTCAATGCGAAGGAAAAAATTGTCAGACTGACAAATAAGAAAAAGGAAAAAAAAAAAGAACAAAAATAACCTCTATGCTGTTTATTCAAAACACGCCTTCTAATACACAAGTTAAACAGGAAAAGGGTAGAAAACAACGTACCATAAAAATGCACCCAGGTTGCATACTGTGTGATTTCAACTTACATGAAATGTCCAGAATAGGTTAATCCATAGAGACAGAATGCAGATTGGTGCTTAGCAGAGACTGGCAGGTAGGAGAGCGGGGGAACAACTACTTAATGGGTACAGGGTTTCCTTTTAGGGTGATAAAAATGTTTTAGAATTAAACAGAGGTGTTCGTTGCCCAACACTTTGAATGTACTAAATGCTAGTTAATCATTTGGTTTAAAGTGGAGGATTTTGTTATGTAACATTCATCTCAATGTAGAAAAAAAGAAGCATGAGGCATAACAAAGCTTGTATGTCTCTATTAATGTCAGATAAAATCGATTTCAAGACAAGGAGCATCCCCAAAGAAAAGATAAGACAGTTCATTGTGAAAAATGTGTCCTGTCAGTAAGCAGGACAAAAACAACAAAAAAAGGCATAACAATCCTAAATGGGTACAGGTATCCCCTGCTTTTCGAAAGTCTGTGTTATGCCACTTCACATTTATGAAATATCTATATTAGTATCTGTTTTTACTAACTGAAAGAAATCCAAAGAGGATTTTTGCTTTTATGAAAAAAGTAAAAGTAGGGTTCAGTGTTTGGCGTTGCAGTTAGCATGATCCAGGCAGTACCCGCCCTGAGCAGTGAGAGTGACCTCAGCAGTGAGCCCCTTCCCCAGGAACTATACTCAACATTTCAGCATCAAACTGCCAACTTTGATCTGTGTCTGTGAACATCCATGCTTTATTTCCATTTGTTCTGTGCATCCATTAGCAAGATGTGTCCTAAGGTATCATAAAAGCTTAAGAGAGGTTATTTTTTGGGTCTGGAATGCTGGAAAATTTGTCCTATAATTAATAGTAAGTGCTTCTTCCCTTTATGCCATTGTGGCTTGGAAACAGCTTCATAAGAATGCTCTACTTTCAGATAGTGGGGGGAAACCTATATACCTAAAATACATAAAGCAAACTATTGGCAGTATTAAAGGGAAAAATGGAAAAATAGAAATTCATAGTCAGATATTTTAATACCCTCTTTCAGTCATTGATAGAACAATAGCTAATAAGAAATCAGTAAGAATTTAGAAGATTAAACAGTGCTGTAAGACAATTTGACCTGCTTGATATTTATACAACATCAAACATAGGAAGAATACACATTCTTTTAAAGTTCAAATGGAACATTTACCAAGGAGTGCCATATGCTGTACCAAAACACAACTCATGAAAAATCTCAAATTACTGAAATCAAACAGAGCATTTTCTATGACCAGAATTACATTAGAAATTAAGGAAAATACAGTATCTAAAAAATGTTTAAACATGTAGGATTTAAGCAAGCACTTTTAATAACCTATGGATCAAAAAAGAAATTATAGAGAAAATGAGAAAAAATTTAACTAAATGATAATGAAAATACAAAGTATCAAAATTTGTTAGACTCAAATAAAAAACAGTGATTGAAGGAAAAT
Source organism: Vulpes lagopus (assembly GCF_018345385.1). Taxonomy (NCBI): domain Eukaryota; kingdom Metazoa; phylum Chordata; class Mammalia; order Carnivora; family Canidae; genus Vulpes; species Vulpes lagopus. The sequence continues at coordinate 93,211,513 of NC_054826.1, read as the reverse complement.
GTATAGTTTTCTATGCTTATCGCTTTTCTATATTAGAAAAGAAAAAATGTAACTTTTGTTTACCCTGTGGGCTTTATTTCACCTCGAGAAATAAATAAAATTTAAAAAGCAATAGATAAGCAATTAAATACAAAATAAACAATAGAGACAATAGTCAAAATTGAGGATGTGACACAGCAGGAACCTCATACAATTTCTAGTACAAGAACTTTGGAAAACAGTGAAACAGAATAGGCAATCCAGATACAGCCCTCACTTAATACAGTCAAAGGTACCAAGTCAACCCAATGGGAAAACAAATGGTGCTGGACAAAACTGGAGGGCTGTGTGAACAAAAATTAAGCTCAAAGCCCGCCTCACTCCACACACAAAATTTATTCAAAGATGGCTCTTAGACCCACACATAAGAATGATTGCTACCATAATAATTTTTTTATATTTTATTTATTTATTCATGAAAGATACAGAGAGAGAAAGGCAGAGACATAGGCAGAGGGAGAAGCAGGCTCCAGGCAGGGAGCCTGATGTGGGACTCGATCCTGAGACCACGGATCACACCCCAAGCCAAGGGCAGGTGCTCAACCGCTGAGCCACCCAGGCATCCCTCTACCATAATATTTTGAGAAGAAAAGGTATGTAAGAATCTTCATGAACTTAGCTGGGAAAAGATTTCTTAGATTACAAAAGCAAACAAACAATAGAAAAATTTGATAAATTACAGTTTATCAAAATTAAAATTTAAGCTCACCAAAAGACATTAAGAAGATGAAAAAACAAGTTACGGACAGGGAGAAAATATTTACAATACATATATCAGACAAAGAACTCGTATCCAGAATACAAATCAACAACACAGGAAAATAATCCAATAAAAGATGGACAGAAACTTGAATTAATATTTTATAAAGGAAGATATATAAATGACTAGCAGGTCTGTCATCAGGGAAAACGCATGTTAAAAATAGCAAGGGCTCCCTCACACCTGCTAGAGTGACTAAAATTTTTTAAATGATGCCTCATATCTGTGTGGATGAGGATATTGAGCGACTGGATGTGTTAAGTGGAATTGTAATAAAATAGTAGCATCACTTTGAGGGCCTATTCGGCCAATTCTTATATAAAAGTTAAATGTTCATCAGCAGTGACTTGAGCAATCCTAAGGATTTACCCAAAATAAATGAAACACATGTAACCACAAAAGGACTTACACCAGAATGTTCTTAGCAGCCTTATCATTATTCATCATGGCTCTGATTGAGAAAAAAAATAGCATTCACCATCAACAGAAATGATAAATTATGGAATACTACTTAGCAATGAGCAGCAAACAAGACACAAGCAACAACCTGGATGAATTTCAATATCATACTATTGAGTATAAAAAGGCACAGAGAATTAATGATTCTGTTTCTGTGACATCTACTTAACAGGAAAAAAGAAATCTTTGGTGGGAGTCAGCAGATAGGAAGGGGTGTGGCAAGCGGTAAGCAACAGACCACAATGGGGCTCAGGTAAACTTTCTATCATGATGAAAATGTTAAGCATCTTGTTTGGGGAGGTAGATAATTGCTCAAACTTACCACACTCAACATTTAAGATTTGTGCATTGTATTTTAGGTAAATTATACTTAAACATACACACACAAAGACCAAGACATGAAGAGTTGGATACTTGATTTGGAATGCTTGCTAATACCTAACTTTTATATATCTCTCCAGCTTCAACTCCTGTTTACCCTGTGGGCACAGGTTCAGATCTAACCACAGACACAGACGTTTGCCTCATCGATGTCTGTAGCTAGAGCCACAGGCCAAATTCTAATTTTGAGTCTTCACTCTTGTTTCTTTCCTTTCTTCCTTCATTTACTCATTCAGTTGACACCTTTTGATCATTTACCACTATTCCAAGCACTGGATATGCAACAACAAACAAGCCAGACAAGATCCTTCCCTTCCAGGAGCACATGGTCTAGGTGGAGAAACAGAAAAACAAGTAAAAATACTTCCAAAGAGTCATGAGTGGTATGAAGTATCCAAAGCAGAATACAAGAGAGTAACTGGTTGTCTGAAGTGTATTAAATAATGAGTTTAGGGGCACATTTACAGGCAAGAACCTTTTGGCCATTGAAGGAGGATTGGTGATGCAGAACTCTAGGGCAAGAGTATTCCAAGAAGAGGGACTAGGAAGGGTCAAGACTCCAGGAGAGGAATGAACTTTGAGTGTGGGAGAAGAGGAAGTGGGAAATAGGCACCAACAGAGAGGACAAAGTGAATATAAGGGATGGAGGTGGAGGCTAGTTTATATAGGAGTTTGGATTCCATTCATGCATTTTAAGCAGAGAAGTGTCATGATCTGCTTTGGATTTTATTTTTGACGGAGATAGAGAGCAGGGGTTGGGGAGGAACAGAAGGAGAGAGAGAATCTTAAGTGGGCTCCATGCTCAGCACAGAGCCCAATGCAGGGCTCGATCTCGATGACCTGAAATGAAATCAAGAGTTGGATGCTTAACCAGCTAAGCCACCCAGGCGCCACTGATCTGCTTTAGAGTTTACAAGCATACTCAGGCAGCCGTGTGGCAAGCATAGTATAAGGGACAAGTCTAGAAACAATTAGGTAGGTAGGAGCCTCTTGTAGAAATCCAGCTGAGAGACAATGATGGCTTGGACTGGCATTGGCGACAGAGATGGGAACTTGTGCAGAGTAGCCAGACTGAGAATATCTTGGCCAAGACTACAGCTAAGCCTGTGTACACACTTCAGACACGAATTCCAGACCCACTCTGATCACTTTACTTTCTCTGAAATCTCCCATTATATTAATTAACTGGGATATGTATTGGCCACTCAGGCTACTATAACACAATACTATAGACCAGGTAGCTTATGAACACATTTCTTTCTTTCTCTCTCTTTCTTTTCTTTTCTTTTTTTTTTTTTTTTTTTTTTTTTTTTTAGAGAGGGAGGAAGAGAGCATGAGAGTGGAGGTGGGAGGGCAGAGGGAGAGAGAGAATCCCAATGGGTTCCACACCCAGCATGGAGCCTGACTCAGAGCTTAATCTCACAGCTCTGAGATCACGACCTGAGCCGAAATGAAGATTTGGACACTTCACCAGCTGAGCCACGCAGGCACCCCACAACCACTTATTTTTCACAGTTCTGGAGGCTGAGGAGTCCAAGATCAAGGCACAATCAGATTCAGTGCCTGATGAGAGCCCACTTTCTGACTCATGGATGGCCATCTTGTCACATGAGTGAAGGGTCAAGGTAGCTCCCTGGAGCCTTTTCCATAAAACCTCTAATCTCATTCATGAGATCTCCACCCCCATGACCCCTAAGTCCTCACATTTGAAATACCATCATGCTGGAGAAGAAGGATTTCACATATTAATTTGAAGGGGTGGGGGTGGGGGGACAAAAATATTCAGTCTACAGCAAGTCACAATAATGCCAAAGGGACCAACTACCCCAAACATAGTGACTTAAAACAGCAGTCACTTATTCTCACTAATCTTTTGGTCATCTGGGGCACAGCTCATCATATAATCTGAGATTTCTGTGCATCTGTGGCTAAGCTCATTGAGCTCAAATGAAGTGGCTCAGCTCCACTCCCATAAATCTCATTCCACCTGGGACCAGCAGACTAGCCCAGGCATGTCCTTCTCCTGGGCATGGCCAAATGCGATCACACAGGCACTTTCGTAAAGCCTTCTCTTGTGTCGTGTATGCTAAGATCCCATTGGTGAAAGTAAGGCTCAAAAGGGCTAAATCTGGAATCAAGGGGCCAGGAATAGATTCTGACTCTTGGTGGGAGGAGCAGGACAGTCACACGGCAAAGGGCATGGGTGGAGAGAAGGGTGAGGATTGCCATGAATGCAACCTGCCACACTCATATTCAGGTATATGCTTGTGGCCCATAGGGATGATGGGTCCAGTAGAGGGGCTGTTTCAATGTAGCTGGCTCCCCCACTTTTATGGAGGCAGCTTCAAGCTAGAGTATTACTAAGGTAGAGTTCAAAGCAGCCACTGCTGCTCAGTAAGGAAGATAATTGTTCCTGCTTCAGTGGCCCCACAGTCCCCAAGGAAAGGTTCCAATTCGGATAGTTCATTAATATTAAAAGGAAGGTCACTGCGGCAAGGATGTAGCATTCAATAGTGAAAATAAGTGGACTTCCTAGGGAACACCGCAAACGAGGAACACGGATGAGGTTTCCTGAAACAACTCTAGAGAGTTCATATTTCAAGCGATGCTGTCACCTTCACATCTTGAACCCTGACGAGCCATCATGTCCATGAACTAAATGACACCTGCACCTCATCTGTCCTCAGGTGAGAGAGACTAAAGCTTCAGACCTGTGGTGCCATCAATTGCCCAGCGGTGACAAAGAGCATCAGCCTTTCACCCGGCAGATGCTCTCCATCAGGGGAGGGAGAGACCAGCTCTGGGTGAGCATCAGACTGACAGCGTGATGATATTTTGGACGCTTCCCGAATCTGTGGGAAGAAGGAAAGAAAGTTGGTTCTCTCCTTTAGGAAAAGAGCTGTTCCAGCTCTTTATTTGTTTTGATAGCCAAGTTATGCATAAAATAATGTGCAAAATGGGTGCTACATAAACAAACCTTCGCAGCGGCGCTAAACTCACCAAATACAAGGCACTTGGTTGAATCAGCCAAATGGCACACAACTTCCAGCGGGGCGAAACCAGCTGGTGTGCAAGACTCCTCACCACTGTGGCCTCTGGGTGCCTGCATGAGTGTGCTTATGTGTACGTTCAACCTTTACTCCCTGAACATTTGTTATATGCTTGTTCTTTAGAAAACTGTGCAAGAGCCCGAGCTGGAAAGGAAGGGAACAAAGGACAGATTCTGGTCTCATGCGCTTATTTTCTTCCAAGTGAGGAAGGAACATGTATAAATAAATCACAGGAAGGTATTGTGATGAGAAGTATTATATGGTGTGTGCGTATGTTTGTTCCGCTATACAAGTCACTGGGTTTCGTCCCAGCAGCCTCCTGCCTTGGAAAGAGACTTGCAAGTCCTCCGGTTCCAAGCCAGTAAACTTCAGTGGATGTCCCAGGGGTTGAGAGCAGGACAAGCCAGGATTCAAGAAAGAGACGCCAAGGGGTGGAAGATTCTCCTGGTGCTCCCTGCTCAGAAGTTCCCTTCCTGAGGAAGGTCAGAGCTCTAGGTGATGAGGTGGGCAAGGGGAGTGGGGCACAGACCAAGGAGTTAAAGGAACAAAGGAGCTTCATGCCCCCCCAACAAAAAGACCCCTTGAATTAATCCAGTCGTACAGAAGCATTAGGTCAATGCCTGGAGTGGATAATGTACGAGGATCCAGATGTGGCCTGTGGCCTAATAGTCTGGCAAAGTCTCAACGTTTTCCAGTCATTGTGAAGTGGCTCTCAGAAGAGCCTTCTGTTCAGTGAAAATGACCAAATAGTGAAATTTATCAACGCAGCATAAAGCTGCAAAGTAGCCGTCACACATCATGTGGTTCTTTCTCGTGATCTTCAAGGCCTTGGCTTTCTGTGGCTGTGACAGAGCATTCCACTAAGACTCTACATGTGCTAAAGTATTCCTGAGCTTCACTTGGCTGAGGATTTTAAATGTGCCTCAGGCCCCACATCTCCGGATAATTTTGTTGTGTGGATTCATAGATTAGAGCATCTGAAGACCTGTTAACAATGACTAACTCCATGTGCTTTGAATACTCATTCTCTGCCCATAAAATTCCGAGGCATACAGGAACAAAGCCGATGCCCCATACAGGCAAAGCCCATATGCTACGTATTCCTATTCAAATGTATTTAATCTACCCATACATTAATGAAATTACTTATTCAAAATATGGTGATTGTTCTAGACATTGTTCACACTGTTCTGGAGGCTAGAAATCTGAAATCAAGGTGTAATCAGAGCCGTGCTTTCTCGAAGGCTCCAGGGGAGAATTTGTTCCCTATCTTTCTTTTAGCTCCTGGTTCACCAGCAATCCTTGGTGCCCCTTGGCTGGCAATGGCGTAAGTCCTTTCTCTCCCTCTGTCTTTCTATTGTGTCTCTTCTCTTCCAATAAGAACACAAGTCATAATGGATTAGGACCCACCCTAATTACCTCATCTTATCTTCTTCCTTCCTTTCTTTCTTTCTTTCTTTCTTTCTTTCTTTCTTTCTTTCTTTCTTTTGTTCATTCTTTTCTTTCTTTCTTTCTTTTTTTTAGAAGGCTCCACATGGAGACCAACACAGTGCTTGAACTCATGACCCTGAGATCAAGACCTGAGCTGAGATCAATTTTGGCCCAAACTCTCTCTGGATCTGCTCAGCTTGACAAGCCTGGAATTCCTAAAACCCTATAATTAGTTGCATTGTTTTTCATGGGAAAGAACAAGCAACCAACAGTTATCTTTTGGTAAGTTGTCAACTTTAAAGACAGTGATTTTTTTTCTCCTTCAAGTATTTGATGTGTCTGCAGGTAAGAAAACTGAAACAAAAATGTCATGATTTTCTCAAAACCACTCAGCTAGTTAATAGTACAGTCAGGCTCCTGCCTCCGTTCTCCCACACTAGGACTCTGGCCATCTGACGGGCTCCTACCATCAATAATCTATCCTTAATACCAATACCATGCCCTGAATGGTATTTATGTTTTATACATAAATCTAACCATTTCTTTTTCTTGACTCAAAATCCTCCAATGGCTTCCTATATCACTAGGAATGAAATGTAAGATCTTCAGCATGGTTTATGAGCCCCCCTCCCACCCTGTGTGATTTGACCTTTCCCTTCCTCTTAGGTCTCATGTCCTACCTCTTTTCCCTTCAGAAACACATACTCTGACCACTCTTGCCTGTCTGCCAATCAATAAACACACACCAGGATGGTCCACATCTTAGGGCTACTTATCCAGTACCCTAGAAAGCATTCTGTTGTGAGAAGAAAGCTTTTATTTTAAAGCCAGGCATCACATAATTATTTACTACAGATAATAATGGAAAGAAACCCAGATGTCCAGCATTAGGACAATACAACGCAACATTGATCAATCATTAAATTTAATGTCATAAAAATCTAGAAATAGCTAAAGAAGCTTAGCCTCAAAGAATGTTCACAATCTGGTGGATAATATATATTAATAAACAACTAGCATGGCCTGATAAATGCAACTCTAAAATAATTTGTGGCTTGAGAGTAGAGGAGAAGAACTTAAGGGAAGTAGTAGAGCATAGCAACATCAAAGCTGGGCTTCTCATTCATTTGGGGAATATGAATAATAGTGAAAGGGAATATAAAGGAAGGGAAAAGTAATGTTGGGAAATATCAGGAAGAGAGACAGAACATAAAGACTCCTAACTCGGGGAAATGAACTAGGGGTGGTGGAAGGGGAGGAGGGCGGGTGTTGGAGGGGAATGGGTGACGGGCACTGAGGTGGACACTTGACGGGATGAGCACTGGGTGTTTTTCTGTATGTTGGTAAATTGAACACCAATAAAAGTTAATTAAAAAAAATAAATAAATAAAGTTTCAATAGGAGTTTGCTGTGCAGTTAGGGAAGGAGCACTGCCATGGTATCAACAGCAAGTGCAAAGAGCTGGAGGCCTCAAATAGCAGAGATTTCCAGGCAGCGATGGGCATTTCCACTTGCTAGAGCATTGCATGCAAGGAGGGGTAAAAAATTAGAGTACTGAGTGGCTCTCTCTGGAAGGAGTCTCCTGAAGGTTAAAACAAGTAAGTGTCCAAGATGGATCTGGGCAAAAATCTCACCAGGACATTAAGGGGTGGAAATCTGTTCCAAAGCCAGTCCACACATGATTAATCAGTTATGGGAAGCTCCACTTCCAAGAAAGCCTGGGGCTTATAAAGCCAGCTACACAAATGCTGGAATATTTTAATTCTAGGTGTTTTTTTTTTTCTTGAAGTTTCCACCTCTCAGATGAAAGTGCCTATCTGAACTGGCATATTGTCTACTTTTTCCATAAGAATGTTTAAACATATTAATCATACGTATTTAAAATTCCCTGTCTGATAGTTCCAACCTTTCCATATCTGAGCCTGGCTCTGGATGATTGCTTTGTCTTTTCAGTCTATGTTTCTTTGTACTCTTCTATATGCCTTGTAGCTGTTGAAAACCATATATGTTAGATCAAACAATAAGTACTGAGATAAATATTTTCCATGCTTTGCCTGAGTTTCAAGTTGGTAATCACTACGGTTAGGCTCAGTGTGCCATGAGTTCCAAATTCCTCTAGCAATATCTTGTATAGATAGGATGTGGGTTAATGGACCAGGTGGTTTTTCCCAGTGTCAACGCCCTGTCTGGCTTCAGGTCACTCGTTTGGCTTTGGGGCTCCACAGAGAGAGCTCCCCTGGTTGTATCCCGCTGTTATTTTTATTCCACTATAAACTTTACTCTATGCTCGCTAGCATGGTGGTAGGCCTTGGGCATTCTCTGTTGTTCTGATGAAGCCTCAATTGGGGCAGGCACTGAGTCCCAGGGGTGTAACCTGTATAAAGTTCCTGGCTTTCCACCAGATGGAGGAAGTCTAGCACAGCTTCCTTCTCTCAGGGATTGAACTCTTTTACTATTTTTCTGTTTTCTAACTTTCACTACAATGGGTTGCCCCTGGTGTGCCCTTGCACTAGTGTCTTAAACAGGATGTTCTTGTTCTGTCCTGCTGCAGATTGAGACTTTTGTTCTTTAGAAGGAATAAGGTATATAGGTCTGAGTGGGGTTTTAGTAATAGATGCTATTCCCTCCCTCAGCCAACACCACGAGGGAGGAATCCTCAGGATCCTCCCCATGTCCCCCATGAGAGTCTGGGGGATTTCTTAGAGAAAAACCTGCAAGCTGGCATGAACTTCCCTATGTCTGCAGTTTCCAGAGATGGTCCACTTGCATATTAGCCTGCACTAACAAGTTTTAGCAATATGTAAACAGTTCTAGCTGAGTCTACTTACCCATTTAGAGGACATCAAGTGACACTTTGCCCAGGTAAGCAGAAAGAAGCTCAGATCCCGCTTCTCCCTGAAAATATTCCTATCTCCCCAGACTTGAAATTAATTGTTTGCCCTATTACCTTGGTTTATTGGCAGGTTCAAGAAAAGCAATTAATTTTCACCGTGTCTAGACTTTTGGTTTATTTGTTTTGTAAGAGTGGGAGCAATGCTCTTTTCAGCCTCTGCATCTCTGAGCCCAACTGCTAGCATATTTGATCAGAGGCTTCCTTCAGCTACTCCCTATCTGTGTTCAGGGATTTGGTTCTAGAACAAGGGTTCTGTGTTCCACACGTCTCTTTTGCCAAAACTTTTGGTGGAATTTCAACCTGCCGCCCTCAAATAGCTAACCCCATGTGATGGCAAAGTTTTGCAGGATGCTACCTGCTGTGAATATATCATGCACACTGCTGTGGCAGACGAGTAATGCATTACCAGATTTCTCTGAGCATCTGAAAAATCAGCTCTTAAAGTGTCAAACATCCCCCTGATGCCCTGCTGCTCCTGTGTGCAACATTATAATTTTCCTCTGAGGGAGGTGGAGGTGTATTCTTTATCCACATACAGGGTATTTATTAGACATCGACTGTGCAAGTAGGGTGGCTTTAAGCTCTGTGGAGTGCTATCAGACATGACTCTTATTTTTAAACTTTGGGACAAGAAGAGGCAATAATACAGACCTCTGGTTACATAAGTTCAAGTGCTTATGTATGTAATTTTCAGTTGCTATGAGAGTTCCTAAAATTATCAAGCTCATGAAAAGGAAGACTCTTAATCCTATAAATGCTGCCCCAACCAGAGGCTCATTACTCACCAGCAGTAGATAGGCTGTCCCTTATTTGTTTCTGATATATCCCCTGACTTCCCAGTTACTGACCCTATTTTTTAGCAATGACTTACTTGGCTTCCAGCATCCCTCACTAGACATAGCTTTGCCCCTTAATTCTGCCTCTTTCAAGACAGGAGCTAACACCTGCACTTCTCCAGCGATGATCTCCATACACTCAGTGTCATTACTGCTATAGTCTCTGTTTTTCTTCTTCCTACTTTTCCTTGCTGTATCATTCAGGTGTAACTGGTTGTCATAAGATAAACATTCTTGGTTGGCACCACCGAAACCCCAGACACCCTTTCTCTTGTGCCTTTTTCCAAGATGCCAGCTATAAAGTGACATTTCCTGGAGGAAACAAAGCAAGTAGAAACACCAAAGGTGGAGTCACAGGTATTGGTGACATAGAAATGAAGTACTGGAAAGACAGGAAAGCCAATCTCTAGGGACCTGGGCTCCTAGACCAACACTCTGTTCCATAAAAACAAAGCCAGAACAGGAAGAGAAAGAGATGGTTAGAGATATTGGACTGGAGTCATACCAACAGGGTTCCAATCCAGTCTCCACGGTGTGCCTACATGGTGACTTTGAGCGAAAAAGACTCAACACCTCTGAGTCTCATCTTCATAGGCCCATGTGAAGATTACATGATATGTTTATATAGAGCACTTGGCACATCGTCTGGTCCATCAAACACACTCAACAAGTTCAAACAGATCTTAAAACTGATACTGTTAAGTGGGCCCTGGCCACAGTGGAATAATAAGGAGCTCCATTCCTAATACAGGGAAAGAAGCCACAGTTGGATAAATAAGAAGAACACTGTTAAGTTCCTGCTCAGCCGAGTGTTTAATAGAGACCCTGGCTTCACTTACAAGTAGCCAAGGAGAGGTGTTCCAATAACCTGGTATTGTCTGTCCACTTGTGGTCCATTTCCCTCTGCCCATGTGGAAGGGAGAAGAGACACTACCATTTCCTGAAACTTCCTATATACAAGCCACAGTACCATGTACTTTTTACTTTCCTTCCTCTCGGGTTACCAACTGCCTTTCATTCTACATGTCCCAACTGCCACAGCCATCAATGAAGAGACAGGAGCCCTGGTATCACACTTTTCCAAATACTCAGTCATGCAATCAGTCATCACCACTCCCCAAGCATGTATCAGTGTGAAAGCTCTGTAGTGTGGATATAGACATGCCCCCTCCAAGGGTTCCCATAAGTCAGGACATTCTGCCTCAGGGCATTGCTATTGTGGTCACATACCAGCATGATAAATAATCTGAACAAGCTTTCTCAGGTGCAATATTTATGGTTCAGTTTGAAGCAAAGAACAGTCAGAGGCAATGGGTGAAAACTAATTTACTATAATGTCACCCTGGATATATAGCAAATAGCTGTAAACAAGTATGTACAATATAATTAAAAATATGATAACATTATAAAATAGGATGATGGCTAGTTAGAGAAGAAGATCTATCAAGTAGGAATATGTGTATATCACTTGAAATATTGCCTCAATTACTTGAAGTCATCATCTCGGGCTGCTCATCTCAAAAAACAATCCTTACAAATGCAGACTTCAAATGACAAGGGCTGTTTATTTCTATACTTGGTTTCCTTTCCATTCCATCTGTCCATAGGAATTTCAGTTCAGTGTGTGCTGAAGAAAGAGCCGCAAGACAAGGATAATACTTGAATTCTTAAACTCTGCTGTGTCTGATTCTTGACTCCTAAATGAGAGCTGAGCTAGAGAAATCATGTTTAAATCCCCCAGACTAAAACGCCCTGGAATACATATGCACATGAGTAAATAGGGGGAAAAAAGCAAGTGGAATGGTTCATGAAAAGCACAGTTAACTTACCTATGCCATTCCAGTGGGTGAACTGATTCTCTGGGTGCAAAGTAGCTCAATCAGCAGGTAGGGTGAAAACCTGTGGCATCCTCGGGATCCTGCCAGAGGTCAGGTATGTCCCTTCCTGGTGTGCTGTGTGGTTTCCACCGCCATTATCCCTCTCACTAAGGCCATGTCACCTCTTACAAAAGTGACGCTAAGTTATTAAAGGTACACTTAGCATTTATCTCTGGTCCTGAACCATTCTTCTCTAGTTGCTCTTCATGTTTGACTTCTGGTTCCTTCCAGCTACAAAACTTTCCCTTTACCTCCTTCCCTCCTGGCATCTACACTTAGCACTTATCTCACTTCTCCTTGCTGTTATCATGATTCTTCTCACCTCACTTCCTCTTATTCCTTATCTGAACTCCTGCCTGGTGACCTCAACATCTAGAACTTTCTATCACTCATTTCATCATATGCAACTTCCCAAAAGGTTTGCTTAGGGAGATAATTGATATAGAATCAGGCATCACAGATAAAAAGAACTGTAGCTAACACTCAGTGCATAATACATGCCAGGCATGGTGCAGAATATTTCATATGTCTGAACTCATGTGATCTTCACAATAACCTTGTTAGGCTTATTACTCTACTTTTTAGATAAGGAAACTGAGTCATGGAGAGGTGAGGCAACTTGCCTAAGGTTATACAGCTACTAAGTGGCTATTATGCTTCTCAGCATAAATGTAATTGGTGCCTTAAGGAAGATAAAAACCAAAGGGACAGAAAATATATTTAAAGGAATAATCCAAGAAAAACTTTGAGAAATAAACGAGTTTAATTTATATAGTTAAACTAAACACTGTATCCCTGAAAACCTTGACAGACAAACACTATTACTAAAATCATAAAGTGGGACACCTGGGTGGCTCAGTGGTTGAGCATCTGCCTCTGGCTCAAGGTGTGATCCCAGGTCCTGGGATTGAGTCTTACATCAGGTTCTCCATGGGGAGAACCTGCTTCTCCCTTTACCTACATCTCTGTCTTTCTCTGTGTGTCTCTCATGAATGAATAAATAAAATCTTAAAAAAAATAAAACCATAAAGTTACCAGGCTTCAAAGATAAAGAAGATAAAAGCAAAGACAAGCAAAAGATCACAAATTTCTCTTATGGAGAGGGAAAAAAACCGAACTCACCTCCTACCACTCTATACCAAAGTTCATCACTGGAAAAAAAAAAACAAACAAATCTTGAGTGATAGCAACAGAGTGTAATTTAAGGATTTCATACCTAGCCAAACTGTCACTCAAGCATAAAAAATCTTTGTCTTCCACGAGCTTATGTAATGTATTCCCCATGAGCTTTTCTTGAATAAGCTACCAAAGAATAAATTAAGCCAAGAAGTGAATAATGATGAAATGTTGGCCAAAATACTGGAATTAAGCACTGAATCCAATTTGCTGTGGGATCAAGTATGAAACAGCTGAAAATGTTATAAACCATGAGAACTTAGAAATTTATATCATTAACTGAAAAAGGAGAAATAAATGGAAAAGTAATCTTGGTAGCCTAGTTTCTTCATCTGTTATGATTGAGGGACCAAAAGATATTATTCAAAACTGGCCCATTAAGAACCATTTTGTTTAAAACAAATAATGTCAGAAGTAAGAAAATAAATAAATTTTATACCCATCCTTTTAGGTTAGGCTAATGAGGGTTTTCCCAGTACTTTCCTTTTAGGATAAAGGAAGATGTATTTAGATGAAGCTCAAGTGAACAGAGGTTATATCTGCATATGCCATGAAAGAGACACATGGAAGATGTACCATGTCATCCATTCCAATTGAGTTCTGGGGCTGCTGCTTACTGATTCTGCTCAAAGCCAGAGGGCAGAAATAGAAATCCCCTTACATTTAAAACTATGGTCTAGGTGCAATGTAGGAGAACAGATGCGGGTCCTCAGTGAGGGATAAAAAAGAGATTAAAGATGCCAAAAATGGAGGTTTAGCAAAATAATGAATGGGAGATTTACATTGTAGAAAATTTTAAATGAAATATGAATAATTGGAATAGATTTATACACAGTTTAAGTACCAAGTCAGGTTTTAAAACTTTGCACCCTTGCTCAACACTTCCTTCCAGTGCAGAGCTGCCTAATCAACTTCCAGTGATTTCCTACCTACACTTCATGGTCCTCAGCTTGACTGCAAGTGAGACCTGTCCTGTCTAGTTTGCTCCCAGCCATACTTCTGTCTCTATCCTGCCCCAAATCAAGGACCCTTACTTTAAACATCCTCTTGATGATATAGTCTAATCCTTTAACCCCATATTCCCATGCTCCAATAGCCCTGTAATTGGTTTTGGAGAAAGAGGTATAGACGTTGATCCCCCCTGGTGAGGAATGAGAGAGATAGCTGAACAGACCCTAAGAAAGATGTGAAATGGCATTCACATCTCAGCTGAGGTTAAAAGCAACACATTTTGGGGGCACATGGATCACTCAGGCAGTTGAGTATCTGACTCTTGATTTCTGTTCAGGTCTTGATCTCAGGGTTGTGAGTTCAAGCTCCACACTGGGCTCCATTCTGGACATGGAGCCCACATGAAAAAAAAAAAAGCAATACACTTTTAGACATTCATGGATAAAGTCGTGTGACAGAGGCCCACACTGGAATCTCACAGGCTTTGGTGTCCTAACTACCTGCCTTTGAATTCTGGCTCTATCACTTACCAGTGCAGTGGACATTTGAGCAAGTCATTTCTTCTCCCTCCTAATTTGTTCATCTCTAAAACGGGGGTCATAATAAATAAGCTAAAGTCTTTTCATTTTGAAATACACAGTCTCCTGTGACCTTGAGTCTCTCACCAGCTACAGTCCAATATCACTCCTTCTTTCTCTAAGGTCCAGTTTTTGAAGTAGCACATCACACTTTCTGTTTTCATTTCCTTATCTCTCATTTACTCCACAAACAGCTACAACGTAAGGTCACTAATAGTCTGTTCAAATGCCACCTTTTCAGTGAGACCTTCTCTAAATCTCTCAATTTACAATACCGACCTGCTCTGATAGGAAATAGCAACCCGCTTCACTCCTGGGCATTCTCATGCCCCTCTCCTGATTTATTTGTCTCCATAGCACTTCTGCCAAGACAGGCAGTTTGCTTATCTATTCTGACCACATCTGCATCCTCCAATGAGAATGTGAGCTCAGTGAGAGCTGGGACTTTTGTCACTTTGGTCTATGCCAACCTCATGTTGATAAATATTTGTCACATGAATAAATGAGCACGTGCTATTCAGTCCTTAACTTACTGAACATGCGACATCTAATTCTGGTTTTTGCTTCCTCTATCTACTTCTACTCTCTCGACCTTTTGCTTCTGTGACACCTTCTCCCAGATTCCCATCATCACTTTGATGGCACCTTGCCCCCAAGCTGGGTTACCCCTTCCTTCATTCACACATTAAGGATCAAGAGGCTTGCAGGTTCCATATTTTATTTCTCTCTTCTCTTTCTTTCCTAGTGTTTGCTGATAGGTGAGAGACTATTTCAGGAGCCTTGTGGGCATTAACTCTTAAAATGCTCATAGCAAACTGAGAATTAGGTATTTACCAACAATATCTCATTTTATAAATGAGAAAATTCAAGCAAAGAGAGGTTAGTATCTTGCCCAAGGCCAAGAAGCAAGTGTTAGAGTGAGAATCACTTCTGGTCTATGTAGGTTCAGGGACCTGGAAGCTCTTAACCTTTTGGTAATGCTGACCATCCAGGTGTTTTCCAACTGCTTCCATTTCTATATCTCCCATCCTGGACCACCCCTTTGAGTTCCAGACCACATACTGACCTCACCACATCCCAGAAGTTCCTGGAACGTAATATTGGAATGCTGAACTCAACATCTTTACCCCCAACCATCTTCATCAATGGCCACTCCATCCACACAGTTGAGCCTTCAAACCATAATTCAGAAAATGAACCTAGAGACTCTCCCTTCCCTCATACCGATCCAATCCAGCAACAATCAAGGTTAAACCCACCTTTTCACCATTCCAGGATCTGACCTCTTCTCATTGCTGAACCTCTGACTCTTCATCACCTTCAGTCCAGTGTGCATAAAGTCATTCCATACACAGATACCAAAGTGCACACACGATCTCCCTCTTCCAGTTACTTTCAATGATCAGACTTCTCTGTTCAGCTTTCAAGGCTGAAATCCTGAATGTCACCTGAATCCTGTCTACCACAATCTCTTTACTCTCCTTCCTACCCAAAGGGCGGCCTGGCCCACCATCTCTGAGTAGGTCAAGCTCTTCCCTCATATCTGAACATACCTGGGATGGAATTTACCCTCTTCACCTCCAGATCTCTAGACACTGGCAGGTGTCTAGCACACAGCAGATATTTGTTCAGCCATTTCTGAAACAACTGTTCTTTTTCTCATTCTTCCAACCTCTTGATGATCCCCTTTTATGATTCACAACTGGGTCACCCTCACCAGGAAAGCTTCCCAGCTGTCACCTTCCCAGCCCAAGCTAGACACTCCATCGTGTGTTCCCATGGCCTCAAGAATCATTTCATTGCAGAGCCCATCATCAAGGTGGAAGTTGCTAGCTTACTTTCCTGTCATCCACCTATAAGCCCACTTCCCATATCAGTTATAGTGAATTTTTCTTTGTGTAAGATTGGGAAGCCTAGGAAAGCCTTCCAATGGACCCAATGTAGAGTTTTCCTAGTGATGTTATAAAAAATGTTTCTAAGACATTATGGTTTTTGAGCAGGTCTGTCTTCACGAGGACCACTTGGAGAAAAGTCTTTCATTTATTAGTGTCAGGAATTAGTCCTGCTATTGCAGTGCAGCTTGTTAATGAAGCCAGTGAATGCTGAAGCTGATCCAGTTCTCCCATACCCTGGCTACCTACAGAACTAGAGCCCACTGCAATACATGCACACAGCCCCGTGGTTTGCCTTGATTATAATAGCTATCATTGGGGCACCTGGGTGGCTCAGTGGTTGAGCATCTGCCTTCGGCTCAGGTTGTGATCCCAGGGTCCTGGGATCGAGTCCCACATCGGGCTCCCCTCAGGGAGCCTGCTTCTCCCTCTGCCTGTGTCTCTGCCTCTCTCTCTCTCTCTCTCTCTCTCTGCGTCTCTCATGAATACATAAATAAAATATTTAAAAAATAGCTATCATTTCCTCAAGTTTGTTTGACACTCTCTTTGATATTAATAATAATGGCCAACATTTGTTGAGTATTTACTACGCATCAGACTTTGTGTTTAGTAAATTAAGTTTAGGTAGTATTGAACATGACCCACTGAGTTAGTGTTTCAGCCATCATGAGCTGCAGGGATGAACTGATCATGAATGTTCATCGTTGGACACATCTGGTTCTCTAAGGCTGGGCCTTAGCTGTGTCATCCTTTCCCAGAGCAAATAATTGAGGAATAGTCTAGCTGACACTAGACTATAGAGGTTCCCCCAAGACCCTCCCACCCCAGGCTTAGTGATTTGCTAGGTGCATTCAGCAAATAGTAATACTCATAACTATGATTATTTTAATGAAAGGACACATTCAAAGCAAAAGGCACATGTGGCCACATGCAAGGAAATCAGGGGCAAGCTTCTGAGAGTCCTCTCCTAGTGGAGTCACACAGGAGGTGCTTCATCCCCCCCACAACGAGTCATGACAATACATGCAAAGTGTTGTCTACTGGGAAGCTCATTGGAGACTCAGGACCAGAAGTTTTTATTGGGTCTTTGTTGTGTAGACACTCCATATGCCTCACATGTACCCAAACCCCAGGTCCCCAGATGGAAAGCAGGCAGTCAGCATAATGCACATTGTTTGTAGCACAGTTAAGCATGGTGACCCACTCTTTTCTGTTAAACTGATGGGAACCCCTAATAATGCAAGTTTACTGATGACAGCCAAGGGTCAACCTAAGCAGGCCTTCAAAGGTGAGCGGTTCAGCCTGTAATGATAACTCTTCTCTGTACACCAAATAAATTTGGCTAGGCCAGGAATCCAGCAAAATGAAAGGGGGAGAGGAGGTAGGGAGGAAGGCCAAGGAATAAGCCTCTGTCAACAATTCAAGGTGTTACCAAGGTGTTATTCAAGGCCATAGACTCAGTTACTTCCAGTTTGTAGATAAGCAAACAGGGGCTAGGAGAAGCTAAGGAGCTGCCCATAAGGTTGCGAACCTTAGGTTTAAACTGAGGCCTGTGTGAATCCAAAGCCTGTATTCCTCAACGCTCTCCTATTCTGTTTCTGTTTCAGTCTCCCATCTTAATTTTACCCATGTCATCCTGCCCTTATTATCTGATTTTTAAAATTTAATCATTCTTTCATTTTTAAAACAATTTTTATCCTTTTTCTCTTTTTCTTTATTTTTTTAAAATATGAGCACAGTTGACACACAACATCACATTAGTTTCAGGAATATGACACAGTGAGTGGACAAGTCTATGTGTTATGCTTCGCTCCCAAGTCTGGCTCCCATCTGTCACCATATAACGCTCTGACCACACCACTGACTACATTCCCTATGCTGTGCCTTTCAACCCCACAACTTAGTCTTTCCACAACTGGAAGCTCATTTAATCGTCATTTTGAATCACCTCCATTCTTTTTTTTTTTTTTTTTTTTTTTGTCAACAGTGGTGGAAAATACAAGAAATTATGTGACTATTCTTTAGAGTCCACCTCAGAACTCCTTGAGGTTGGAACTTATCATTTGATTCATGCTCATGACCTAAGCAAATGCATGCTTTTGCAAAAGGGAAGGATTCAAGATCAGCGACACAGCGCATCTCAGAGCACTGACACCAGGGAAGAGCAAACGTGGATGGTTTGAGGCCTGGTGACAACTGGTGACACTACCTTTCTTAACCATTTCAACCGTGGTCCATTTTCTCCTGCATGGGGTCAGCAAAACAGTTGGTCAGTAAGTCCTGTTTATTTATTGGAGATACCTGTTTCCCTTTAATGAGAAAACCACTCCACACCTGCACACATGGACAGCTGGCTGAATCAGGGTGGGGGCTAAGGAGAAGAGAATCTGGTGAATAAGCAGGAGCTATTTAAAAACTCCTATAATATAGTGAGCTGCCAGCACTTGTTCTCTGGCTTGACCTGGCAGCCAGTGCCCTCTGGCATCCTATGTTCATACTCTGCACTTAGCAGGTGCCACCACCCATCTACATCTCTGAACTCATGTCTCATATTTGCACTCATGCAGGGGCCCTGATTTCTCAGGAAAGAGAAACCAGGAGCAAGGGTTTTACCTTCACACACAATGACAAGTTACTTGAGGAATATGTAATCAGTAGATTTAAAGGAAACATCAGTAATGTATGTAACATACACCCAAGAGAGGGAGCAAATTGTTGGCTGGAGAATTTTGTTTTTAATTAAACAGGTAATGTATGCCTGCGTTTAGTCCTATAAATGAAAATGTATTCACCACAGAGGCATGAATCCTATTAGGCCCTCCTGTACATAAACTGTATGGGTGATTACCACTGATTACTGTACTATTAGAGGCCCGTGCCTGGAGTGGCTTGATTGTAGCATGCCTGGCTCCTGAAAGGGCTCCCATGTGCTTTGCCTGAATGGTGGTGAACCAGCAGGGCTTCAGATTGCCTGGCAATTCAATTGTGGGACTGAGTAGTTGCGGTTGGGGGAATGCAAATTCACACGGTCGAATGCAATGTTGCTTTTATGCAGGCCAGAGAGAGGGAAGAGAGATCCGTGGTGTGGAAGGAGGGATCACAGAGCACAGCACCTGTGTACAGACTCACCCTGGCAGGCGCCTGTTCATATCTCTGAATAATGCTCTCTCAGTAGGCTCAGAGACTAGGGCCACTTTTATTTTGTATTAATCCATAAAAATCACACCTGCAGAATAAGATGCTCGCATTGGGCACGTGTAACTCCTTTCAGAAGTCACATATGGAGGTAGCCCAGTGGAGTCAACCCATTCACTGGGACATTCCCCGCCACGCCTCTCCTTCCGGATCTACAGCCGAGCTCTAAAAGCTTCCTCTGACCCTATTACATGGTCCCAAGTCATTCACGCTCTCTTTACTCGTCCTCCTCCATGGACTTTGGCTCTCCCTTCTCTTTCCTCAAAAATACTCATATAGGAGGGGTGCCTGGATGGCTCAGTCAGTTGACCATCCAACTCTTGGTTTTGGCTCAGGTCATGATCTCGGGGTCATGGGATTGAGCCCCATGCTCAGTGGGGAGTCTGCCTGAGATTGTACCTCTTCCTCTCTCACAGTGTCTCTCTCTTAAATAAATAAATAAATAAATAAATAAATAAATAATAAAATCTTACAAAACAATATTCATACTACACAAAGGTCATGGATGTATCAAATACCCAGAATAGGCAGGCAAATCCCTAGTCTTTGTTCAGGCTGTGATAACAGAATACCAGAGTGGGGAGCTTCATTTATTTCTTACTGTCCTAGAGACTGGGAAGTCCAACATCAAGGTACCCACAGATTCAACGCTCAGTGAGAACCCACCTGTTCACCTGTCCTCACACAGCTGAGAGAGCAGAGAGCTCTAACCTCTCTTAGGACCCTTTAATCTTGGACACCTGGGTGGCTTGGTGGTTGAGCGTCTGCCTTTGGCTCAAGGCATGATCTCGGGGTCCTGGGATCAAGTCCCTCATCGGGCTCCCTGCATGGAGCCTGCTTCTCCCTCTGCCTGTCTCTGCCTGTGTGTGTGTGTGTGTGTGTGTGTGTGTGTGTGTGTGTGTTTCTCATGAATAAATAAATAGTCTTAAAAAAAAAAGGACCCTCTTATCTCTATGAGGCCCCTAATCCCATCCTGGGATCCTACCCTCATGACCTCATTTAAACTTAAATGCATCCTCAAGGACTCAGTTCTTAATACCATCCCACTGGGGATTAGTCGTCACCATATGAGTTTTGAGGGGACACAATGCAGCCCAGAATGTATAAAGACAGACAGTAAGGTTGTTGCAGAGACTGGGAGAAGGGGAGAACGGGGAGGGACTCCTTTATGGGGAGAGGATTTCTTTCCTTCTGGGGTCATGAAAATGTTCTGGAACTAGTCAGATGCAAAGGTGGTACAATATTTTGAGTGTACTTAATGCCAGTGGATTGTATACTTTAAAATGGTCAGAAGAGTAAATTTTGTTACGTGTATTTTCCCACCACCACCACAAAAACACTTGTCCTAATATGGGATCCGTTTACATGATAAAAACAACTATGATGTAGCTGTGAAGGATTGATAATCCTGTGCTTTTAATCAAGTCTGTCAAAGCCTGAAGCCAAAGGAACAGCCAGCAGAGGGAATTTCACAGACCATCAAAGGCACTGGATGAGATAGTCCAGAGTATCTCTTGCCTTTGACCTTCAAATACACCGCTGTTGCCATATCACGGTGGAGCGCTCATTACTTGATTTACATAGAAGCTGTGTGGGAGTATTTTTCCTCTGACTCCCTTGGGTTTTGGGGTTGGTAAGAAGGGCATTTTTATGGCAAATTGTTGCTGGTTAATTCAACAAACTTAGCAGAGCCTGTCTTTGCTGTCTGAAGGACTAAATCAAGGGTCTGTCTCCAGCCAGCCAGACCCGCTCTGCCTCCTTTTGCCTGAAACTTACCCCTTTATACACAAAAACCTACCCCCTTCATATACAAACACCTACCTCCTTCTCTCTCTCCCCATAGTCTCTTTCCTACCCAACCAGCCCTTCCCTGCCTATACCTCCCCTCCCAACCTGTCAGAGTGTAATTCTCAAACTGTTAAAAATATAATTTTCATACAAATAGATAATGAATACATGTCAGAGTTTTATTTAACTCTTTACTGAGGAAACTAGCAGAATGACAGAGTGATTTTTCTGAAATAGGAGAAACTAGGATTTAAACATCCCAAGACAAAAAAAAAAAAAAAAGACTAAAATAAGACCACCAAGTTAGGTGCAAAACTACATAATATCCTACAAGGCCATACTTGGGAGTCAGGGCACCTGGGTGGCTCAGCGGTTGAGCGTCTGCCTTTGGCTCAGGTCATGAACCCGGGGTCCTGGGATCAAGTCCCACATTGGGCTCCCCACAGGGAGCCTGCTTCTCCCTCTGCCTGTGTCTCTGCCTCTCTCTCTCTCTCTGTCTCTCATGAATAAATAAATAAAATCTTTTAACAAAAAGCACTTTGGGGTTATTTCCTTTCTGAGCAAAACAGAAGAAAATCAGCACACCTCACCAGTGTTCCACGAATTTGTCCCTAACTCCAGAGGACGATGAAATGTCTGGGTCTGAATCAGTTGTTGGTCAAATGTAGTGACAGTCCCGAAAGAGTCACATGATCCTCTTGACAATGCATGTGAAAATGCTCTAACATGGTGTTAAAAGGTCTTGCTATCACCTATTTTTTGTCTTATTCCCAGGTTTTGCATTTTCTTTAAACAAACCTTTATTGGATGTGTGTGTGTGTGTGTGTGTGTGTGTGTGTGTGTGTGTGTATTAAACCAGCTAAGCTATAGTCCCCACTCAATCAAACACTCATCTAAGTGTTGTTAATCAGTTGGCTTTATGTAAGGGAGATTATTTCGGATACTTTGGGTGGGCCTGATTCAATCTATTGGAAAATCTTAAGAACAGGGGTGAGGCTTCCCTGGGAGGGGAAGAATTCTCCTGTGAATGGCAGCTTCAGGCTGTGCATGATCTGCCCTTCCTGGCGACATGCCTGATAGATTTGGGACTTAGCCAGCCTCTCAATCACACAAGCCTTGTAATAAATACATTAACATATATCTACCCTCCTCTATGTTTCTCCGATTGTATCCTGCTGATTCTTTCTATGTGTGTTGTAAATCCACTGTCCTTCTAAGAGCAAACCCCATCTTCACAAAGTGGATCCAAGTATTTTCAAAAAGTAGGCATTCTTTCAATGTTTGGTGGCTCACACCCTCCAGGAAGTATCTGCTACTACCAAGTCTCATTAGAGGGCCCACCTGGTCCTTAGCAAACAAAAAGTAACTGAGTGAGAAAGGGGCTTATATTGTCCAGAAGAAAGAATGATGACTCTTCTTCCCTTGAATAAGAGAAGGGATTGTCTTCCCTCCTTGACTAAACTTTAGTCAGTCCTCTTGTTGACTAGACCTAATCCTAGGCCTGCTAAGCCAGCTTTTTAAAAATTACCTCCCCCTTTGAAAGTTAATCAAATTCCTCTCTCCACCAACTCTTGATACCTAGCCAAGCTCCTATTAATAATTTTCCACCCACTCCTCCACCCAGCCTGTTGGCTATTGATCCTCATTTGTCCCTATGGTATTTGGAATTGGGTTCAATCTTTCTCCCCTATTTGCAATAGTTTTGCATAATGTCTTCCTTGCTATTTTATTTTACTTTTTAAAAGATTTATTTATTTATTTGAGAGACAGGAAGAGAGAGAGAGAGAGAGAGACTGCAGTGTGGAACGGTAGAGGGAGAGGGAGAGAGAGTTACTCTCAAGCAGACTGAGTGTGAAGTCCGACATGGGGCTAGATCTTGGGACCCTGAGACCATGACCTGAGCTGAAACTGGATCAGATGCTTAACCAACTGAGCCACCAAGGCACCCTTTCCTTGCCACTTTAAACAAGGGTGATTTATCTTCAACAATACTCAAAAAGATCTGCCCTTAGGATTAAGATGTACACACTTCCAATTAAAAAATAAATGAATCAGGGAGATGAGAAGTACAACACAGGGAATATAGTCAGTAATACTATCATAACATTGCATGGCGACAGATGGCAACTGCACTTATTGTGATGGGCATTGCATAATGTATAGAATTGTTGAATCAATATGTTGTGCACCTGAAGCTAAACTAGCATTGCATGTCACTTCTACTTAAATAACAAAAAAATTTTAAAGAAAATCACAAGGAATAGAAAATACATTAATAGTACTGTACAGTATTGGAAAAAATTCTATGTGTAAGGGGACCCCCACACACAGTTCAAGCACATGTTGCTTAAGGATCAACTTGGGGAGCCTGGGTGGCTCAGTTGGTTAAGTGTCCAACTCTTGGTTTCAGCTCAGGTCACAATCTCAGAGTCGTGGGATCGAGCCCCATCTCAAGCCCCATGTCAGGCTCTGTGCTCAGGAAAGAGTCTGCTTGTCCTTCTCTCTCCCCCTCTCCTCCTCTCTCCACTTCTCTCTCTCTCTCTCTCTCTCTCTCAAATAAATAAGTAAATAAAATCTTTAAAAAAAGATCAAGTGTAGTTTCTGCTGAACATCTGCTTTCCTTTGGGGAGTCCAGAATTATGGCATATTCTAGGGAAAGGATGCCTATGTGACCAGCCCCCAATAAAAACCATGGGCACTGACTCTCTAAGGAGCTTTCCTGGTAGAAAACATTTCACCCAGGTTGTTGCAACTCAATGTTGGAGGAATTACGCGAGTCCTCTGCAACCCCACCGGGAGAGCTTGGGAGCTTGTGCCTAGTTTCCTTCAGAGTTTGTCCTATGTGCCTTTTTCCTTTGTTGATTTTACTTTGTATCCTCTCACTGTAATAAATCATAGCCATGAATATAACTATTTAAGAAGTCAGCCCTAACCCGTCTCCATGAGGTCCCCTGTGTGTGCCTCCATCAGAACTGGAGATCTGAATTTCTCTAGCATCACTACCACGCCAGGAGAAGAGAGCATGTTCCTTAGTAATGACAACACCAGCATGTACTGAATGTTCACTCTTGCCAGGCTCTTCCCTTAGTACTTTACAATGATTATCTCCCTGCCCTATACTTCTGCCCAGACTTTTAATAACCTCTGCCTGCAACTGACACCATGAGTTCAATACCCTCAGCTGGTTTGTCTATTGATATTGATACTCAGGGAACCCACATTTTCTTGCTGGCATTGCCATTACTGGCAACCTTCATGCTATCATAGTAGGTACTTGGATTTCCATAGTATGAAGTGGGTCAAGTTTGTCTTTGGTCTATTCAGCCACACTAGCAGGACCCTGTCCCCTCTTCTATGTATTATCCTTCCCAGGAATCTCAAAGCTTCGTGATGCCACTGCAGTTTCATTCCACCTAGAGGATCTATTCTAGATCTGCATATACCTGAAGTGTGAACCTCAGCCCCAGAGGTTTACACTCGAAACCAACTCTCACTGAGGGTGTTAAGACTTGATTTTCTTCTTGAGCAAGTACAGATACCAGATGAGAGGCTTAAGGGAGGTATTGTTTTATTTATTTATTTTTAAAGATTTTATTTATTTATTCATTCATTCATTCATTCATTATTCATGACAGACACAGACAGAGAGGCAGAGACATAGGCAGAGGGAGGATAAGCAGGCTCCATGCAGGGAGCTTGATGCGGGATTCGATCCCAGGACCCAGGGATCAAACTCTGAGCCGAAGGCAGACGCTCAACTACTGAGCCACCCAGGCATCCCTAGGGGAGGTACAGTTTTAAAGGAAGGAGAGGAGGACTCTTTCAGAGTATTTGAAAGCCCGCCCTCTAAGCTAAGCCCATCTGCAAATGCTGACATCTGTGAAGAGCACAGGAGTCAGAGGTAAACAAGTCAAGATGTGAACCCACTTGCAAGAAGAGAGAATCACCATGTACTGTGCAGCAGTTTAGGTACCAACGAGAGCTGGTTTATGTTAAACCTTTTACCCGTAGAACTGTCCGAATGCTGTGGTGTTGGTTCATGACACATCAGCCCAGCCTGAGCCTAGCTTACTTGAAAAAAGAGATGGACCAGATATGCAATAGCCTCCCTGTCACTTCCCTATACTCCAAAGTCCTCTGGGCAAAAGGCCATGGAGATATTCAGGGTCCTGGGAATGACCAAGAGGAGACCCCAAGTGCCACACACCAACACCTGGCAGAGGATATCTGTAAACCAAGCAGAAGGTCAAACAGACAGTAGTATCATTTCAACCCGCACCTACAGGTACCATCACAAGGGCAGTGCTTCGTGCCCACCAGACAGAGCCCTACATCCTGGCTTGATGAGCTCAGTAAGGAGTCCAAGACGGACAAGCACTTGCCAGCAGATCCTCTTAGAAAGCCTTTCATCCTGGGGCTGGAATGGCTCCTGGCAGCATGAGTGTAACAGCACAGCACACTTCCTAACAAAGGCTGCTACAGAAGAAAGCCAGCCAGGTGGGCCTGTCCAACCCACTTAGCCCAGGTGGGACAGGCACCAGGCATGTCAAGTTTCCGCAATTAACCATTCACCGCTGCCTTCCACACACTAAAGCTGTAATTTCCCAAGACTATCCAAGGTGACATGAGCTCCTCTTCTAAA
The DNA here is from genome assembly GCF_018345385.1 of Vulpes lagopus. NCBI lineage: Eukaryota > Metazoa > Chordata > Mammalia > Carnivora > Canidae > Vulpes > Vulpes lagopus. The sequence continues at coordinate 93,185,565 of NC_054826.1, read as the reverse complement.
GGCATTAATTAGGAACATCTCATTCCCTGTGGCAGGGGTGGAGCAGATCTTTCCAGCTGGAGTGTGTATTTATTTAGAGCTCTTACCACATAATATTTACAAGATACTTAACATGCATTAATTACGCTGTAATGAACTCTATGGCTATAATATCAATGTTCTGTCAGGACTATGAAATGCCCCCCACACCCACCCACCCAGCACTTTTTTATCACCTTGCGGGGAAAAAAGAAAAATTAAAATTAATTGCATGCCCATTAAATGCTTATTTTTAATAGAAAACTTGCAAATGATCTGAAAATGCAAAACAGGGTACACAGTAAATCAAAAGCAGATAACACACACTTCTAGACACACTCTACTGTTTTTATGAGCATGTTTTACAATCCATTCATTATGCTGTCTGTCCTTTTGAAAGCTTGTTATTATATCGCTCATACAAAGAAACATGTGAATTGCTGTGCAACAAGCCATGAAAATCAGGACAAAACTGAGCATTTCTGCTGCTATTTGAATCCGCCTCCCTCAAATCTCTGCCTGGAGAATTCTTACAGGAGGCTCATCCCTTTAACACCCACTCAAAGCCTTGTATAAGGGAGCGAAGTGGGGGAGACCTGACATAGTAGCTCATGATTCAAGATGGTGGTTCTCCAAAGAATGGCCATCAGCCTCCCGTTTCTTCAGGGAGCAGCATTTTCTTTTGAGGCAAGGAGCTGAGGTAAGGGGATCAGGGTGGTACAGAATGATCTCCTCAAAGAATCCTAGGTCACCCCCTTCCACTTCCTCCCAGATAGAAGTCATATTCATATCACCCAGGGTAAATCACTGTCCAGGCTGTCTTTCCATCCTGGGAGTGCCTTTGCTCATCAAGTAGAGGGTAATAGATTTAGTTTTCAAAATAAAAATCTTCCTAATTTAATGCAAAATCTTGCCTCTCTCTAAATTCCAGTCATTTGTTCTAATGTTGACTTCTGGGCTGACATATGGTCATAAATGACTCCACTCCCTCTTTTATTTGACCACTATTCATGCATTTGGTAACAGGCACCTAACGCCTGAGAGAGTTTAACTTTTTGGTGGTATAAGGAATGTCTTTACCTTGTTAGGGGTTAGGTACCAAGCTGAAAGGTTTATTTGGAAGCTCACCTGTAGATAAGTACAGCAACCCTAGCTTCCAAACTAGGGTGTTTCCATGGTTGTTCAGAGTGTCCCTGCTTTGCTAAGAGCCACCTTTTACCCACCCATAAGATGAAAAGATCCTTCTCCCTTTCAGATGAAAAGCCTCCTCAGGTATTTGGTTTGCCTCTCAGTGGTAGTCACTTGTCTGGAGTCAATCCCAGTGCATTTGTGCACTTCCTAATTACAGCTTCCAGTTTTATGATAAATGCAGGGAGCTTCTTTTATAGAGCTTACAACTCGTGACAAGCATGCAATAAAAGTATGAAATGAACATCTTATTCCAAGAGGAGGATTACAGACAAGAGGACTAGTTGACACGAATACATGCTGGAAATGATCCAGACAAGAAGAAAATTGAATACATTTCCTAGGTAATGCCCAAACATTGCTTATTTTGTGCTACTGAAAAAATGTGAAAATTATATATTGAATTGTCTCTTACTCACACAAAGAAGTACCATGGCATAGTATTGACATCCCTTCGGGTTGTATTTCTTGGAGCATGAAATTGAGAGCATTCATATAACAAACATATATTGACATCCACTTTGTGCCAGATACTATGCTAGATGCTGGGGACAGGACAGCTGTAGACACTGCCCTAGAGGTATTCATGAAGGACACAGATATACAACAATTATGTGTTGTATGCTATCAATAAGCCTCTTCTGATTTGCCAAGAAACCAGAGAGGGAAGAATAACCAACTCAATCTGGCACAGTGGAGGAAGCCTTTACAGAGGCAATGATAGGCCAGCTGGGTATTAAAGGGCAGATAAGGGGCACCTCAGTGGCTCAGTCAGTTAAGCGTCTGCCTTGGGCTCAGGTTATGATCTCACGGTCCTGGGATCGAGCTCTGCACCAGGCTCCCTGTTCCCTGTCCCTCTGCCCCTCCCCCTGGTCATGCTCTCTCTCTCTCTCAAACAAATAAAATCTTTTTTTTTTTTTTAAATTAAGAGCCAGTAAGATTGGGTAAGAAATGTATTCCATGGGGAAAAGCAACTAGTCGAGACCAATAGAGCTGAAAGGATGCCGCAAATTCAGCAACAGTGCTAGTTCATAATTGAAATTCTGGGGCATGTGAGCCCAAAGAGGAAGAGGAGGCTGATAAAGTGGTTTAGCTTTATGTCATGAAATGCCTTGGGTGCCTTGCTAAGACATTTGGGGTTAATTATGCAGGAGATATGGAACAATTTAAATTTTTTGAGCTGGAAAAATTAAAATTATGTTTTTGTGGTAAGAATAGAAGTTGTGTGGCAGCCAGAGAAGACGCAGTGGCAGGGTGACTCAGAGGCTGGGAAGTTCAGTAGTAGCAGAAGGTATGATAAGGACCTCAGGGCCAGGTGTGACTATGGAAATGAAGAAGAGGAGATAGAGTCAAGAGATGGTCAGCTTGTAGAGTTATCAGTGTACGGAGAACTGGTGGACGGGGCAGAAGGAGACAGAAGGGAGGATCCACAGGGATGCCTAGGGCAATTTGGTGAATGAAACCCCTGTGAACTAAGACACACTGTGCATCGTGAGTCCAACAATTTTGATATTGGATACATTGAATTTTGGGTGCCTATGGGATATATTTTTGAAGGATTTATTATTTTTAATTTTTTTTAAAAAAATTTAAATTCAATTTGCCGACATACACTATAACACCCAGTGCTCATCCCCTCAAGTGCCTTCCTCTGTGCCCGTCACCCAGTTACCCCATCCTCCCACCCACCTCCCCTTTAGCCACCCTCAGTTAGTTTCCCAGAGTTAAGAGTCTCTCATTATTTGTCTCCCTCTCTAATTTTTCCCAGTTTCCCTCCTTCCCTTATTGTCCCTTTCACTATTTCTTATATTCCATGTATGAATGAAACCAGTCTTTCTCTGATTGACTTACTTCACTCAGCATAATACCCTCTGGTTCCATCCATGTCGAGGCAAATGGTGGGTATTCATCCTTTCTGATGGCTGAGTAATATTCCATTGTATACATAGACCACGTCTTCTTTAGCCATTCATCTGTCAAAGGATTTAGAAAAGGCAGTTCTAAAGTTCAAGAGAGAGCTTACTGGTAGGTGATAATTGAAAGCATGGACATAAAGAAGATGACCCAGAGACACTGAATTTAAACTATGGAAACACCGCCTATCGTTAGGGGATATATGGAAAAGAAAGAACCCCAAAACAAGACTGAGAAGGCAGCATTCCAGGTGTAGTAGAAGGAGGAATCAGAAGATTTTGGTGTTCCAAGGAAGGTCATGGTGTTTAGCGAGGAGAGCCGAGTGCCTGCAGCCCTACCAAGCTTCACACAGACATCTGATCCCAGATGTCACCCCCGATAGCAACTCCAATCTCCACATTTCCCCTTACTGAACTCCAATTGCACTCAGGCCACCATGGACCTGATATATTTTAGCCCTGTTACTTCTCCTCGGAACTTCGGCCCTCCGCCAAAACCTCAGCAAAGAAGCCTTCAGACTCTCCCACATTTTCCTCCCAAGGCGCACTGATCTTCCTAATTCCCGTGAAGGTACTCACCTGGAAGTCCCATTACTGTAAGCCTGTGGTTCTCAAAGTGTGACCCTAGGACCAGGAGCTCCTGCTAATTCTTGGGCTCCACCTCATCCTACTGAATCAGGAACTCGGGGGAGTGGAGAGTAGGAACCTGTGTTTCACAAATCCTCCCAAGTGATTTTGACGCCCGCTCAAGTTTGAGAGCCACAAATAAATAAGCTGATGGTTGTATCCCAAATATTGTAGATGCCCTGAAAACTGTATTAAGACTCCTGTCTTTGAAAATGGATAGATGGAATCTGTGACGAAAAGACTCTGATGTTTTCTTCTTAAATGACATTACGTTTCAGGCATAGACTACCTGGAGGCTAATCTGCACAATGAATATTTCTGAGTCCTTGGGTCCTTGTTATTATTACTATTCTCCCATTAGTTAGATGGGGGGAAATTGGCAGAAGGTAGGGTGATCAGCTGTTCAATCATCATTGTTAAAGCGCAGTAACTCAGTGCTACGCGTGTGTAACGGGAATCTTCTTCTTCATCTTTTGACATGATGATGGTTATCACAGGCTTTAATGTTTATTTTACACTAAGGCATATAATGCATATTTCTTTGAAATAATTGGACAAATAATGAATTTTTAATGTGTTTATTAATATACAACTCTGTCAAGGGACTTAAAACAGCATAAAATACATATATTAAAATAATAAACTAAAATATAGTATTCAGATCAGATCCTAGTCTTAGGCACAGAAAGAGGCCCTGGAAATTTCCTCCTGTGCCAAATATTAACCTTTTAACTGCCAGAGGCAGGGCAACTGGGAGGTGATCCAAGAGAGAGAATTTACCAAAGAAAGGCACTTAAGAAGGGCGGCAACTATCAACCACACTGACTGATTATCATCTTACCCAAAAGGAGCATTAAGATTGTCATAATTCCATGACATTAAGATTATCATCATTCTTCAAGAATGATATTATGCATGTTATGCCATTTGTACGTACTTGATCGACCCCACGGTGCCATTTGCATCCCGTCCTCTGCCCAGACGACCCCAAGCCTAAACACAACCAGCTTGACCAGACAACCTTAAAGTCATCATCCAGTTTTGACTCTGTAATTGGACCAATATGGATTATTTAATCATATCTCTATATGCATTTTATTTATTTATTTATTTATTTATTTATTTATTTATTTATTTATGAGGGAGGTGAGAGGCAGAGAGAGAATCTTAAGCTGGCTTCATGCCCTGTGTAGTCTCTAGGTCTCGAGATCATGACCTGAGCTGAAATCAAGAGTCAGATGTTTAACTTACCGTGCCACCCTGGCACCTCTCAGTATGCATTTTCAGATTCCAGTTTTTCCCTTCTCACAAATCAACCTCCAAGTCCTTATACCTCATACAGGATCTACAACAATATTTACTGGTAAACAGAAGCATGGCATGGTGGGAAGGCACTGGAATAGAAACTGAGTGTCTGGGTTGCCGTCCGCTCAACTGCACTAACAGATTTTTTTATTTTGAGTGAATGACTTCATTTCCCTAAGCTTTTGTTTCCTCATCTCTGAAATGCACATATGGAACAAGCTTTATTATTCTCAGCCTTTATTGGCATGGGTTAAATAAGAAAAGAGAAGCAGAAAACTAACTGCCTGTCTGGAAATTTCCACAGGCCTAACCAAACTGTCCGCTATGGTCTTTGGAAGTTGCTGGAAGACCCTGGTGGGGGCTCCATTGTGAGTGAGCAGGAGTTGATTTATGATTTAGTCCAAGGGCCATGAGAAACTCGAGAGTCTAAATGGCTGTTTCCTTGAAATTATTCCGTTCCAGTGAACTCAGATGAAATGAAGCAAAAGCGGGCTCTCCTGGAAACCCTAGTGAAGCAAAACTGCTGATTCCCACGAGCCTCCAATGTGCCCCTGATAAATCTGCTGACACTACCTAAACCAGAGCCTCTTGCAAGGTTAACAGAAGCCCCATCAACAGGAAGGAAGGTGTAAAGGTGTTTCCTGACCTAAATTCTGGGAGTTCACCCAGGTCATTTTTCTATCAGTCTTTGAAAACAGACCTGCCCTGATGTCACACCCTTGTGGCAGCTGATATTTTGGTGATTAGAATGTATTTAAGGCTCTTAGAGAGTTCCAGGTGATGCCAGACAGTCAAGGGTACTCTAAAGTCTCCAGAAAGGGGAGGGGTATTGCTAGGGGAGCAATTAAGGACAACAACCAGCATTTCTTCAGAACTAACGGTGGCATTACCTCACGTGTGACATCTCATTTGAATCTACACTCAAAGTCACTACTAGTTTACCATTGAGGAAACTGGGGCTTCAGGAGAGCTCAAAATATGTATCTTCTGGAAAGTACTCAATTGCCTTGACTCAATCAAGACCAGTGCATAGTGTCCAGAAAGGAAATTAATCAGATCACTCTGGCATCTGATTAACAATGCCAGAGAAGTTTCCATCTATGCTTTATTTTCCATTAGGTATGATCACATTTTGCAAGCTCTTCTACAGAGGTTTGCAACATTTCAGAAGTGTTTGCCAAAGATCTGTTAGGTTGTTTGGAGGAAATATGCAAGAAGACTGAGGGTTCCTGATGCAGCCCGAACTCTCTCAAGAGATGGGAAACAGGAACTAGGAAGTGGATTTTCAGGGAAGAGGAAATGCCGTGGGGAAATGACCACAGATAGGGAGGGGTATAGTGGTAAAAATTGTAAAATTACCAAGGAACAGGTATCAAATGGACACATCCTTGGAAACTCTGGCTTTTGGAAAAGTCTTGAGTCTTCTGACAACCAAACCTCATCTCCTACAAAATGGGTGTTAGAAAAGCAGCCTTTTATTTACTGCGAATGACTTAAAAGCAGAGTGCCATGCCTCGGTGGTGGGGCATAGTCCTCCTCCATGATGTGCCACATGTACCTGGTCTATGAGCCAGGAGAGGGGCTTCCAGATGGTATGGAGGGTGGCTCCTGATGGCAGGAGGAGGACCCTCCTCTCTTCTGGCAAGATATGAGTGATCCTGGAAGAGAGGCTTCTGAGCAGTTCAGGGGGTTGCCCTTAGGCAGTGCCAGTGTAAACACCTCCCTGGATTCCCTGAGTTTTCTAAAAGGGATCTTACCTACCAGAAGTGGAGGCAGCTTTGAGAGAGCTCAGTGTGTGCTTTGTGAGCTGCCAATACTTGTCTTAGACCAACCCAAAAGAAGAAGAAAACAGAGGAGCCAGGAGGAGGAGAGTGCAGTTATGTTATCTTTGTCAAGTTAGCATGGTAAGACCACCAAAAGCTGAAACCAGAGGGTGAGCAGGACATCATGGACAAGATATCAAAATCAGGTTTCTGCAGGAAGAGAGGGCACAGGCGCAGCCAGGTTTATGAATGAAGCTCACATGATGGGAGGTACAAAATCAGAGCATGCTGTCTACGCAAGTCCAATTCCACTGACCAAATCCAAAGCCCTTGAGCCTTTAAATGGACCCATTTTCTCTAGAAAAGCATATAATTAGGATCCGGTAAATATCCGGGCTTTCATTTCTAGTTCTGATCCTGATGTTTACCTATAATTCACCTTCCCTTGCTCTCATATTTCTAGTTTTCTATTGCTGTATAACGACCCACACCAAAATACAGTGTAAAATAGCCATTCTGGGGTGCTCATGGATGTGTGGATCAGGAATACAGCATGGTACAGTGGGAATGGCTTGTATCTCCTCCATGAGCTTCACCTGGGAAGATGCAGGTGGCTGGGGGTAGGTAACCATGGAGACTAGAATCATCTGGAGGCTCTTCGCTCACATCTAGAGGTGTCTGGTGTGAGGCAACCTCAACTGGGGGGACTATTGGTCCACATGTGACCTGTCATGTGCTTGGGCTTCCTCACAGCATGGTGACCTCAAGGTAGCCAGTGGTGGCTCGGGGATCCAAGGGCAGTGCTTCAGCAAATAAGATAGAAGCTTCTTGATCTAGCACCCAAGTGACCGTGTCACTTCCACTGTACTGTATGGGTCAAAGAAGCCATGAGCCCTCTCAGATCCAAGAGGAGAAAAATATAGACCTCACCTCTCCATGAAAGATTATGAAAAAAGTTGGGCCACATTTTAAAATTGCCACTTTCCTATCCTTGGACATCTCTCCCCCTGCACTGCCTCTTCATGCCAAGGCTTTGACTTTTTTCTGGACTCTCTATTCTCCTTGGCCTATCTGGATATGCATCTCCTGCATTCTTCCTCAGATACAATTTCAGTTACTGTCTTTCCATAAGCAATGGGCAAATGGTCTTCAGGTCTGTAGGACTTGGACTAGCTTCATGTTTATCTATCCTGTTTATTTCTACTGAATTCCATGCACACCTTGTCTTATTGGATACTTAGAACAACTCTTTGATGAAGGTATAATCATTTCCCCATTTTAAAAGGGAAGAAGCTGAAGCCCAGGAGGTTAAGTAATTTGCCCAAGGCTCTACAACTAGGTGGCAGAGACACAATTTAAACCCAGTCTTAATTGCCATGCTCGTGCCACTCTTGCCAGTGCTCTTCAGTGAATACCTCCAGCTCTCTGTACTTGGCCATGTGGTATATGGGTGCATTTTCTGCACTCCAAGCCCTGCATCATGACTGGTTGGTTGGGGCCAAGTAACCAGTCCTGGCCAATGAACTGTAAGCAGGAGTATTAAGTGTCATTTCTGGGGCAAGCACTTAACTGCTCATGCAAGACCTTTCTCCAGAACTTTCCTTTCCCCCAACCGCTGAGATTGGCATTATTTAAGATGGCAACTGCTCCATCAGCCTGAATCCCCAGGTGACTACAATGAGCACAGCGTCATGCCAAACCTGGTAGACATGTAGGGTGAATTAGACATAAATGTTTGCGGGTTTTTTAAAGATTTTATTTATTTATTCATGAGAGACACAGAGAGAGGCAGAGACATAGGCAGAGGGAGAAGCAGGCTCCTTGCAGGGAGCCCAATTCAGGATTTGATCCCAGGACCCCGGGATCACGCCCTTAGCCAAGGGCAGACACCCAACTATGAGCCACTCACGTGTCCCCCTTTAAATTTTAATTCTAGTGTTGTTAACATACAGTGTTATATTAGTTTCAGGTGTACACTATAGTGATTCAATACTTTCATGCATCACCCAGTGCTCTTTAAACATTTGTGGTTTTAAGTCACAGAACACTGAGTTATTCTATAGTATCATCTGGACTCTATCATCTGACTGACGATATCATCTCTGACCTTCACATTTCTTGACTGTAAAATGGAATAACAATTGCTACCTAAAGGGACAACTGGAGTGATTAGAAATAGTGTATGTGTGTAAACTATCTGGTTCAGCATTTAACCTAACATAGGGCATAACATTTGGAGTGCCAACTAAGCCCTGCTCATGGGGACTGCCCAAAGCGTCACCCCACCAGGGACTCCACTGGCTACAAGCATCTGTCTGGCACCTATAAGATGTCAGCAGGGTGGCCCTTCATTGTAGAGATGTCAAAGAGAAGCAAAGCAAAGAATTGGGAGAAGCAGAGTTGTTCATGCTGGTTATGAATGTAATGGTTGGCAGGACAGAAATAAATAATGGGTAAGACTTAACCCCGTGCTTGAAACACAGAGGGAAGAGCTGACCTCTTCTCTATTTTACCCTAGTTCTGGCCACAAGAATAACTTTATGGAATTGAGGTTCCCAAATTAGATTTCTTTTATAACCAAATAACAACCAGGTAGGAAAATCATTTTTTAAACACAGAGCTTCATTTCCCCCTAGATGAGGAATTTATAACACTTCCCCTACTGGGAACCGAGGAAGTGCCTCTTACTCAAACGGATGCCAGTCTATGATTGTCCAATTATTCACTGCATTCTCTCTTTGATGGTCCAGATGTTCTCAATTTCTTGTAATAAATTCTTTCATCTGAAAAGTCGTTCTACTCAGAAATGCAAAATCCTCTCCAGTCCGCCTGCCTTTTTTGATGAGCTAGTATAATTGGCCTTCAATTTGCTCATTGTTTTGCAATAGAAAGCCCAAGTTTAATTTCATTTCTGTAAACCTGTAGACAAGAGCCGACCATTCCACCATTTAAGTCATTCTGCTCATTATAATCTGCTTTGGCTCTGCCCACCCCCACCACCACCATCATCAGGATGAAATTGAGGGAAAACTTTTTTTTTCCTCTATATTTTTCTGCTTAAAAAAAAGATTTTTTCCCATTGCAAAATATTTAAATTTGATTCAATAATAGTATTTACTGAACAAATTTTCTATATTCCCTTATTCTTGAAAAGAATAAGACATATAGCTGACCCTTGAACAACACAGATTTGAACTGTGTGGATTCACTTATGCTTGAATTTTTTTCCCAATAAATACAGTACCATACTGTAAATGTATTTTCCATACGATTTTCTTAAAAGCACTTTTTTCCTCCAGCTACTTTATTGTAAGAATACAGTATATAGTATATATGCAGTATACCTATAATAAATATACAGTATATAACATACGAAGCATGTTAATCAACTGTTATCGGTAAGGCTTTGGTCAACAGTAGGCTATTAGCAGTTAAGTTTGAGGGCTTAAGTTTAAAAATTATACATGGAGTTTTTACTGCACAGGGGGTTAGCGTCCCTAACCCCCACGTTGTTCAAGGGTCAACCGTACATATTTATCAGCACATGTAATGATTAGTCCATTGATTAACATCTTTAGTTGCCAATCTCACCATATCAACCAATATTTATTGAGCTCCTCTCATGATCCCATAAACCATGTAAGGTCTTGTGGTAAATAGAGACATGCACAAGATAGATTTCTGGCCTATGGGTTCATTATCATTCATTTGTGGAGACCGGACATATTCACAATAAACTTTAACAAATTACCAAAAATTAAATCCACTCATTCAGAAACCATTGATTTGTTCAACAAAACATCGATTAAACACTTTACTATGGTTAAAAACTAGATTAAATTTTACCTGAGTTTACAGTTCATATTTTTTGTGGCATTAATAAATCCTCTTCATCTTTTTCTAGATGGTTTTGTATCCAATTCCATGTCCTACGTTAAGGAGATTTCCCTTCACAGGATCGAGGAAACTGGACTGTCTGATAGATCTCTGACATACATTCTAGACCATGGTATAGACAGACAAGATCCAGAGTAGTTGCAGAGCTGATCCTCCAGTCAATCAACCTGGGTTCAAATTTATGTGTGTGGCTACATGCTTACTGTGTGATTTCAGTCAAGTGACTTATCTCCCTCTGCCTCAGTTTCCCTAACTGCAATAGTTAATTTTATGTGCTCACTTGATTAGGCCATAGAGTGCCAGATATTACATTATCCTAGGTGTGTCAATCAGGATGTTTCTGGATAAAATTAACATTTGAATCAGCAGGCTGAGTAAAGCTAATGGTCCTCCCCAATCTGGGTGGGCTTTGTCCAATCAGTGGAAGGCCTCCCTGCATAGAATAGAAGACTGAGCAAGGGAGAATTCACTCCCTTTCCATCTGACTGTCTTCAGGCTGAGCCGTCGGTCTTCCACCTTCAGACTCAGACTCAGATTAGATATATACAATCGGTTCTCTTGAGTCTCCAGCTTGCCAACCATAAATCTTGGGTCTCTATTTTTTTCCTGTTACTTATAATGTACAAGGTTTTGTTTCTCTGGCAAATGCTAATTATTAATTTCATTTCACTGAAGAAACCCCCGATACACTTTCTGTACATTTGGGGATAATAGGACCAAAATCATTAAACGTGGGATATAGAAAGGGTACTTAGAACAGTGTCTAGCACAAGGTAATGCCTCTGTAATTCAGTGCTATTAGTCTCCAAGCTCTGGTGCATAAGCTTTCGGGCCATTTATAGCTCAAGTTATATCTTATTTATATCCCAGAACCCTCGTTTTGGGCTGTCCCCTCCTAAGCCAGAATTGGTGCTTCTTTGCAGCCCTTATCTGATGTATTCATTTTCCCCTTTTGCTATCTTATTTGAAATCACATCAGATCCATTCCCCAGAAAAATGATTTTGTTGGGTCGCCACAGAGACTCAGAGAAACTAGAAATAATCAGAAATTACTTATACTGGTGAAATGTCGGGGAAGTCTGCATGGGCCATTCTTCCAAGAACATTTTTTGGTAATTTCGTAGATGAAAGAGGATTATAAAGGTTTTGTGAACCTTTCTTTCTTTTTCTTTTCCTTACCCTTCTTCTTCCAGATGAGAAGAGCCCTCAACAGACCTTTGTCGAAGAATAAATTTCCAAGGCGACCAATTTGGATCTCAAAAGCCCAGATTCAAAGGAACTCTCAGTTCATGACAGGCACTGCTATCTAAAATAAATGCCTGAAGAGCTACCAGTTAAGTTGCACACAGAGCAGATGGGAAATGGATATAGTTATATTACAGATTGCTCTGTGAATTCAAGAGGTCTTTGTCTGAGGACAATAGGAATATGAGAAAATATTCAGGTTTTCAGTGATAGGCCAGCCAGAGGATCAAACAAGAAACCAAATTAAATCTAATTGACTCAGCAAAGCCAGCATCATGAGAACAGAAAGTAGGCACCCCCAGACATCCTTCCTCAGGTCTCCTGGCTCAACTATTGGAAATGAGACTGGATTATACCCAACCGAATACTTCCAGGTACCTTCCTGGTCAAATACAATGAGGTTTTATCGTTTCTAATTAAATAGGGTTGATTCACAACCAGAAAAAATGGTTCCCCTGTGCCTTTCACCAAATGAGAATCCTCTTAAGGCTCTAGACATATTATCAATAGGAAATGTACTCTATTAGTTATTCGAATGTTACTAAATTTAAGTTCTATTAACAGGAAGGCCAAGAAAATAATCATCTCTCATCCATTATTGTGCTGTCAATCAATTTAAACAATTTAACAGTAAGGTTTGCTTTTACCTACAGCTACTGTGGGCTCCATTTTACTCAATGGGCAAAAAAAATCTATCAGTATCTATGTATCTTTTTAATCAGGTCTGCTCTGTTCCCATATGTGCTTTCTCCTTTGAAGGCACCAACACTCACGTAATCCATCATCTTTGACAGCTCCCTCTCACATCCATGTCCCACCAGTCACAAATCCTGATAATACCATCACCCCCTTGACTTCCGCATCCACCCCTTCCTGCCCTTCACCCCACATTTTTACTATGCAAGTAGGAACCGTCATGGGTGAGTAGCTCTACCAGACAGGCATTCTGGGAGTGCCCAGTGGAGAGCAGAGAACAGGTTGAGGGCAATGGGGTTGTAGCTTTGGAACCTGATGAAGGTGAAATTTTTCCAGAGGGGGGCACTAGCTAGTTTAAGTCACTAAATGTCACAGATGTAAGATAAATTGATCCATAGTATTTATCTGGATGGTCTGATTCAAGGGGATTGGGCCAAAAAAAGGAAGCATGACCCTATCGAGAGTCATATACAACATTAAGTAGAAGTTAGAATTATCGTTTCAAAAGTTCTTGGTTGGGTTCAAATAAGATTAAATATGCAAAGTAGGATCAGGCAATTTTAACATCAAAGAAGTAAAAGAGCTAGAGGCCAGACTTTTATCAAGCAACCTCTTACCCCAAAATACACCGTTTAAGATATTTTATATACGTGCAGGCCCCCTGTGAAGACCTCATTGGCCACTGTCCCCCAAGAGAGAAGTAATCAACAGATGTGTGAATGATCTTCCTTCTCCCATTTCTAAATTGGTTCAAGTACAGCCCTGGGCCACGGTTTGGACAAATTATTGATTATGCATAACTGGAGTTGTGTTGAAATTTTGCATCTCACGTTTATTCTCAAAAATACTTTTTACTAACACTCTCAAGTGCTGATAACTATAATCAAGCTATCATCATCATAGTAACTACAATAATGATCACAACAATACACGTGTATCACACTTCAAGGTTTGGAAAATGCATTCCAAGATGCTTTCATATGTATTCACTTATATATTAAAAGGCATTTTCTTACATTAACGGAGAGTAATCCTGAGAGTAAATAGGATAAACAAAGAGGATGATGGCTTACGAATTAGCACTTTATGGTCTTAGTGGAAGGCCCTGTCTGGCTCGTATCTCCTGAGATTCCGTTTCTATTTCTGTGCACACCAGCCTGACTAGTAAGAACCAGGAACTGCATCTTTGTTGGCTGGCTGGCCTGGCAGCTAGCACCCACTCAGCCTGTGAGTTAGGTGGGCATGGAAATGACTAGGGATTGGTATTGTCCCAAGGTGTTCACATCCCTTAACCAATAACTGATGGGTATGGGAATACAAATACCTCAGCTCCTTTACCCCTTGGCTAGGATATTTCTGAAGTGTGCAATTAGTTGTCCACAGTGATAGCTGGGGTTTTGGCTATTTGGTTTTTTTAATACCCTTTGTATCACCTCCCCTTTACCATACCATATATCTCTGCAACCCCCAAATAAACCATGCATCCTCAACCCTCCTCCCAGAAACTGTTTTTTGGATGAACCCTATTTAGACCAGCTCAAAAGTCCTATGAATATTCTGAATCAGTAGACAGCATGTTGCATACAAAAGATAAAAGTTATACTAAACTGAACAATCAGAATATCCATCTGGACATTCATTTCATTCTTTAAAAAGTCTCTCACCTGTCCATAATAAGGTAATCATGGCCATTATCATTCATTTGTCAATACAGCTGAAGTTTTGGGCCTTGTCAGGACAATATGCTGAATACTATAAGGGAAAATGAAATCACAGACCTTGACCTCCCAGAGATTAGAGACAGACGCCAAAATAAAGCATCAACCCTCAGTGGCATGGTGACCCTGAGCTGAGGGTGAGCAAGGTCAGACTGTTGACTGATGAGCTCCTTAAAGTAGAGTCAGACTCAGAAACGTACAATAAACAGCCGAGCCAGGGAAATAGCAAACCTCGCTAGCACAACAACCAAATCCAAGAGACCTACTGTTGGTAGGCTTCATTCACCAGCAGGACAGGTGTCAGGAAGGTACACCTCACAATATAGAAACCAAAGAACAAAGCCAGAAGTACTGATTATAGCAAATCTACTGAGATCTCAGCATTTGTCACAAACCTCATTTGTCGCATTAAAAAACTGATGTCTCACCACCCAGGTCTTGTATGACCTGTCTCTGAAGACAGAGTGGAAATAGACCAAGTTACAAGCATGTTCTGTTGGAAGAAAACAAACACTTTCCACAGCAACGCATCACAGAACAAAGAGCAAGTTGCTTCCTGCAATCTCTGTATCTCTGCCTCACAGAGGAAGTGCCGAGATGTTCACTTGAGTGTAAAATCAGCTATCACCACCCCTTCTTCCCATTTTCAAATGTGAGCAAGATAATCTTAGGATAAAAAATAGAGCTTTTCTTTATACTGTTGATAATAAACAGATGCAACTTGTTTGTCTGAAAAGCTTCCTGGAACAAATACATACAATATTTTCAGAAGGATTGTGATATTGTGAGAGATTTGAGGGTGGACTCGACATTGATTACTAATGGGTTTGTCCAAGATCAGTCAACCACAGAGGGTAAGGGCAGAAATTTACATAGCAGGCTATGTAAATTTATTTAGAGAGCTATGTGCTTAATGTCTGGACAGCCACATTCTGCAAGCTTCCTACTGTGTAGTATGATTCCTTTCAGTCTTCAGAGGGTCTTTATTACAGGATTGATAGACAGCAAGATCCCAGAGAAGGGACAGCTACAAGATCCTGGTCCCATGTGCCAGGGGCTTAGCGAGCCCCATAGACTTTCCTTGGACCTGATAAAATGGTGCCTATGTGTCTAGCTATGACCCAGGACTGCAGACAGAGAACAAAGTCCCCAAGGGTTATGCACACAACCTTATAGCTCTCTCCCCAAAATTAACTCCTAACAAACTAAACACACTCCATGTCTCCAGTTGCTCACTCCCAGTTCTTTCTTTATACTTACTTCAGTTGGGTTTTCACCTCTCTTGTTCTGCAGAACCTGCTCTTGTCCACAGACTCAATGTCATTAACAACCTCCATGTTGTTGAATCCAATGATGTATGCCCAGTCCACGTCAGTCATACTTGATGAGTCAACAGCACTTAACAAGGGTTACTCACTTCGTCTTCAACAAAGCACTTTCTTCACTCGGCTTCCAAGACACAAGATTCTGTCAGTGTCCTGACATATTGTCTCTCCAGGTACCTCTGTTGGATTCCTCTTCTTCCCAAATGCTTAACATTGGAGTGCCCAAGTCTCAATTACTTCTTTTCAAACTTTTTCCAGACCTCGCTTCTGTTTCCAGCTTCAGATGCCATCCATATGCCAACTCAAAGTCCATACGTCTAGACTAAACTTCTCCCCCAAAATTCCATACATGTCCATACAGCTGTTGCTGAATATTTCCACTTGGCCATGGTCATGTATTCACTCAGGACTCCTGATTCTCTCACCCAATTCCTCTGCAGTCTTCTCCATGTCACTCGATAGTGTTCACACATTTGATTTTTCTCCCATCCCACAATCAATCCATCCACAAATTCCCTTTGGATCTTCCTCTTCATTATGTTTGGAATCTGACCCTTTTTCACTACCAGATATGAGCCATCAGTGTCTCTGCATTATAACCAGTCTTCCTGCTCCCAATCCTATCCCTTTATTTGATTTTCCAAACAGCGCTAGAATTATCCTTTTAAATTGCCTATCATCCCATGTTCATACTCTGATTCAGACTCCCCAGTGGCCCGCATTTTGTGAGAAGAGAAGCCAAAGTCCCTCCAGTGTCTGCTTAATATGAGACATCACCCAACCCCTCTGCCCTCTTTGTCCATTGTTCTCCCATTCCTAACTCCCATCCACCTCCATGGGCCTCCTTTCTGTTTCTTCAACATATCTCAGGAGTTTCTGCATTAAGGCCATGAAGCATGCCTTTGTTTAGCCTTTGTCTAGAATGGTCTTTTCCTTGATTTCTGTTCAGCCTATTACCAACACCCTCTTCCCCATCAAGCTTGAAGCCTTTGCTCAAATGTTACCTTTTCAATGAGGCCCATGCTGACCACCCTACTTGAAATAGAACCTGCTACTTAACTCTGGCATTCTCTCTATTTCTCTCTCTGCTCCGTATTTTCCCACATGACCTTCTGCTGTGCTATACAATATAGTTAATTCATGATGCTTACTGCTTATTGTCTTTCTTCTCATGCTTAAATACAAGCTGTACAAGGACAGGATTTTACCTTTTCGGTTTACAGGTATATCTAAAGCCAATGTCTAGGACAGTGGCCACATAGGCCAGGAAGTCCACAGATATTAGTTGATTTCATTACATGAGTAAATTGGAATAGCTATAGTCAGGATGGACAGCGGGAAACAAAGAAACCAAGAAAATAAAATGGAAATGAGACAGAGGTCCAGAATAACCTTTATTTCTACCCTTCCTTGAATCCTTATTTTTTCAGCTTTTCCTGGGATTCTCTGCATGAGAATCCTATAAATAAACCTCCTATCCCTGTGATAAGTTGAGTGAGCACAATTTCCTACCACCAAAACTTCCATAATTAGAATAATCATATTTCTCTCCTCCCTAAGTGTCCATAGACTCTGCTTATGATTTATTAGATCAAGTTCAAAGACAGCATCCACATTGAAGGCTCTGTGCCATGTGGGTGAATCTCTTAGCTATCTAAATTCCATTCAACCACTTTGTTTAAAAAAAATATTTTTATTTTAAAGAGAGAAAGAGAGAGTAGGGAAAGGCTGTGGGGGAGGGAAAAGTGGAAAGGATCTGAACCAAACTCTGAGCTGAGCACAGAGCCCAACATGGGGCTCCATCTCATGACCCTGAGATCATGATCTGAGCCAAAACCAAGCATCGGATCTCAACTAATTGAGCCACCCGGTGCCCCTCAAGGGATACCTCTTTTTTTTTTTTAACATATTTAATCCATATATTGAGAAAAGGAAACACATTAATGTATTAACAGTGACTGTATCTGGGGGGATGAGCATTTTCTCACTCCACATTTAATGTCCTCTCTTGTGTACATTTTCTTTTTTTAAAAATAATAAATTTATTTTTTATTGGTGTTCAATTTACCAACATACAGAATAACACCCAGTGTTCATCCTGTCAAGTGCCCCCCTCAGTGCCCATCACCCATTCACCCTCTTTTAAGAAAAATTTCCCAATACCAAGAGAACACATTTGCTCTACTAGACATTTGGGGAATTGATTAATTTGTCAAATGAGACATTTGTGTTTTCCCTTGATTGTGAAGTTGTGTCTCTACAATAAATCTATAAGCCGCCTGAGAAGATACACAATAATATATAATTACTGATATTTATTGAGACTTTATTAGGTACAGTGCACTGTTCTAAACTCTTACATGTATTACATCATTAATCATCATAGCATCCTCATTATAAGAGATGCACTATTGAAGTGCATCTGAAGATACTTAGGCTGGAGGGTTTTCATAATTTGCCTGGTATTACAAAGCTAGTTAGCAGATGAGCTCAGATTTGAACTTAATGCAGACAAACCTCATATTGCACATTCATAACCACTACGCTATTTCAAAACTTTCTCATTGATGTCTTATAATAATACATTCAGAGGCAGTATTCAAAATGCATCCCTGTTACTCAATGTGGCCCACAGTCCAGCAGCTTTAGCCATTCTGACGAGCTTGTTCAAAGTGCTGAATCTGCTCTCCACCTACATCCACATAGGCCCTTGTAAGAATCTGCATTTTAACAAGATTTCAAGTAAGTAGAACGCACAGCAAAGTTGAGAAACACCGAAATATTTTGCAACTCAAATCGTGTTAGTCATAATCACGCAGGGGAGGAAGATAAGGAGGGGTCACAGGGAGGGACTGGGAAGTCAGAGTGGAATGATGGGTGAACAAAACCATGGCTTTTTATTATCTACTATGAAAGTATTTTATTTTCAACATCAATATTAGTTGCAAGTACTTACCAACTGCGGATTAGTCTCTCGGTGTACTAAAATGCTATGAATGGCTTACAAGTGTGTTTACGTGTTGACCCCACCCCCTTAGCCTTCTCAGCATCCAAGTGGAGCTTGGAGACCCAAAGCTCATACCCGGAAGCATAAATAACTTCATCTAGGGTACCCAAGAAGATGAGCTAAGCAGAGGCGGGTCTGAGAGTGAATCCTAATATCTCAGTAAGCTTTGAGCATGATGAGTGACACCCTTAGCCTGGCACAATTCACTAAGAGCTGCAAGGAATTCCTGTATACCTTGGACACCTTTATTACAGGCAGCTGTATGGTGTACTCAATCTCTCCATAAGCAACAGGCCCATAGACCTGCTAGTGTAGTTTGTGTTCCAAATACCTAAGCAGTCAGGTGCACAGGTGAAGGAACAGGAGTTGAAGTTGCGGAGGCTGAGATCTCAGCAGGTGTTCCTGGAAAAACAGCTCCAGGGGGCTCTGAATCTCTGCCTTCACACATATCAGACACTTTTGCAGCTAATATGCCCTTTTAGTGGCATCCAGGCTAGCTGCAGGGTGACTGCTCTAACAATGCATGTGTTTTCTACTAATTAGAGCATCATCATTATTTTGAAATACTTGATATGAAAACATTCTGTTGGATTTGGAACCCATTTGCATTATCACAAGAAATTTCAGCATTACATTTGTCAGGACAAAAAAAAAAGAGAGAAGGGGGGAGAGAGAGAAGCTGTTAGCTCCTTTAAATACACTTTTAACAATTGCAAATTGTGAATGTTTTAAAAAGTGATTTTAATTTTTTTATCATTTACCCGTGCAAATAAATTTTCCTGCCAATGGTGACTATCAAAAATTTGAAAAGATTACCATTAGAAGGTCATTATCAGGAATTGAGGATAGCCTTGTCAAGCATAAACCTATGTGAAAAATTATGTTCATGAAGGGTAATGGCTGAGTAACCATCCCAGCCCATCTGCATATAATAACTATCAACTGTGAATATCATATAAAACAAATAGTAACCTGACGGCACTGAGGAGTAAACAGAAGCAAGCATGTTCCACTGTATAGTTCATGCCCACAGGACAGTGATGTTGAGTTGTTATTTTCTCAGCTTCTAGCCAGAGGTCATATACGGTTGGCATGGAACATGGAGCAGTGTGGGTGCTGATAGAGAAACTACAGCTTTATGTCCAAGGGACCAATTAAATCTGGGTCAACTGTAGCCACTGGGGAGAGAGGCAGAACACCAGAAATGGAATCTCCAAATTCTGTCTTTACATAACCTTGGCTAACCCCTAAAACATGCATGGGAATGTATGGAAATGAGTCATATCAAATCAGTTAAATACCAAAATCTGTGCTGAAATTGAAGATACCAACCAAGAAACAGATTGCAGTTCAAGTCCAACCAAGTTAATTGCCCACCAAAACAAAACCAACAAACACTCATTAGAGGAAAATAAAAGAATCCAACATCTCCACATCTGCATATTCATAATGTCTAAGATATAATAAAAATGTATCTGAAATGCAAAGAAATGGGAAAATGGAACCACTCACAAGAGAAAATTGACCTGTAGGCAGCTCCAATATAACCCAGATGTTAGAAATAGCCAAAATGAATTTTGAGACAGCCATTGTAATTACTATACTGAGGGACACCTGGGTGAAAAGAGAGTCTGCCTTTGGCTCAGATCATGATCCTGGGGTCCTGGGATCAAGTCCCACATCACGCTCCTGTAGGGAGCATGCTTCTCCCTCTGCCTATGTCTCTGCCTCTCTCTGTGTGTCTCTTGTAAATAAATAAATAAATAAATAAATAAATAAATAAATAAATAAATCTTTAAAAAATTAGCTACTATACTCAGTGAAGTAAAAGAAAATATGCCAGTGATGAACAACAACAAGAACCCAGGAAGTGACAGTAAACAAATAGAAATAATAAAAAAGAACCAAACGGAAAGTCCATAAGTAAAAACTATACTATACAAAAATTTCAATCACTGGACAAATTTAACAGAATGACAAAGACACAAGAAAGAGTAAGTGAACTTGTGGAAAGATCAGATTTATCCAATGTTAAGAACAAAGAAAAAAGATACTAAAAAAAAAAAAAGTGAGCAGAACTTCATGACCTATTAAGCAATATAAGCCAGTCTAAAATATATGTAATTGGAATGCAGACAATAAATGGGGTAGATAAACATATTTTTAAAGAAATGATGGTCCAATATTCCAAATGTAATGAATGATATACATTTACAAATTCAAAATGCTCAGCAAACAAAAAGCAAGACAAAAGAAAGACACACATTATAGTCGAAGAGCTGAAAGCTGATGATAAAAGCAAGTAATCAAAGCAGCAAGAAAAACACCAACTCTTTACTTGACTAATAGCTGACTTCTTATCAGAAACTACACAGGTTGGAAAAGAGTAGAGCAGCATTTTTCTAGAAAGAGAAATTTCTCAGCAAAGAATTCTAGATCTAGAGAAAATTTTCTTTAAAAATGAAGGGAAAGTAAAGTCATAATAAGGTAAATGTAAATAAACTAAGAGAATTTGTTGAAAACAGATCTTGAACAAGAACTGCTAAGTGTTTCTTCAAATAGAAGAAAAATTAAACCACATAGAAACTCATAGCCTCAGAAAGGAATGAAGAGCATTAGGAATGGTAAAAATCTTGGTAAATGTCAAACTATTTTCACCTTTTTCCATGTAATTTCATTACAATACATATGACTCTAGATACAAAATTACAAACTCATAAATTTGTAATATATGTGGATAGTATAAACATGGAGGTCCATATAGACCTTTATGGCGGCACAGTTGATAAATTTTTCATGAAGTGGTACAATATTAACCATAAATAAATGTTAAATTTTAAGAATTTACATTGCAATCTCTAAATGGACCACTACAATGTAATGTAAGAAGGAAAGCTAGAAGCTGCTTGAGAAAATGGAATTCTAAAAATAACCAAATGATATCCCTCCCCCTAAAAGGACAGGAAGTAAATAATAAACAAATGAAAGACCAAAGGAGACGAAAAACTTGAAATTGAAATGGCAAACCCGGGGCCCCCTGGGGTGGCTTAGTCGTTTGAATGTCCAACTCTTGATTTCTACTCAGATCATGATCTCACGATTGTGAGATTGAGCCCCATGTTAGGCTCTGCACTGGGCATGCAGCCTGCTTGAGATTCTCTCTCCCTCTATCTCTCCCCCACTTCTGCTGTCTCTTTCTCTCTATCTCTCAAAAAAAGAAAGGCAAACCCATACCTAATGATATCTATAATTACATTATCAATTACTTTGGCTTAATTGATACTAGCTAGAGAAGACAGTGTTTACCAGTTATATGGCTCAGTTGCCAGACCACACACTGGGTCATGATACAAGCCTAAATAATTTTTAAAATGCTGATATCATACAGATAGGTTGCCTAATCCAAATGGAATTAAACTAAATCTGTAACAATAAAGTATCTAGAAAGCTCTGAATATTAGAAAAACCAAATAAAATACTTGTAAATAGTCCATGTCTCAAAAAATTTAAAAAGAAACTAGAAATGCTTGGAGCCAAATAATAATGCAACATACAAAAATTTGAGAGATACAGGTAAAGTAGTGTTTACAGAGAATATAGCTTCAAATTCTTAGCAAAAAATAAAGCTCTAAAGTCAATCCTCTAGGCCTCCAATGTAAAATTAAAAAAAAAAAAAACCAGAAAAAATAATACCCAAGGTAAGTAGAAGGAAAGAATTAATAAAGATGAGAGAGAATAAATCAGTAACATTTTCAAAGGACCAACAATAAGGAAATCAATGAAACCCAAAGCTGATTCCTCGAGTTTAATGAAATTGAAACGTGTCTACCTGGTTTTTAAGAGAGAGAGAGAGAGAGAACACAAGTTACCAGTTACTAACAAAAGAGATGTCACTATAAATTTTGCAACATAAAAAAGAAAATAAAGGAATGTTATGAACAACTTTGTGTCCATAAATTCAACAACTTAGATAGACAAATCCCTTGACAAATACAAATTACCAAAACTGACCCCAAGAGGAACTGTGGATTTGAATAGCATTATATATATTAAAGAAATGTACTTTATAATTAATAGCTTCCTGCAAGGAAAATTTCAGGCCCAGATGTGTTCACTGGTGAATGTGTTCACTAGCAGTTATATAAGAAATAAATGCTACCAATTCTACTAAAAATCTTTGAGAAAAAAGTGGCATTACTTCCCAACTCTTTCTGGAAACCAGTGTTACAGTAACAAAATCAGACAAATGTATCACAAGGAAACAATGTACATCTACATACATCTGTCATAACATAGATGGGAAAACCCTGCAATATTTTAGCAAATGGAGTTTGGCGATATATAAAAGGATAATAAATTTTGACCTCGAAGGGTTTATACCAGAATGTAAGGTTGGTGTGACATCTGAGAATGAATCAACATGATTCACAGCATCAGTAGAATAAAGGAGGAAAAAACACATAAGCATGTCAACAGATGCAGAGAAAATGTTTGCAAAAGCAAAAACTCTCATAAAGCTACCAATACAGGAAAATTTCCTCAGTCTGATAAAGGGCATCTGTGAAAAACTTAAGAGCTAGCATAATACTAAGTGATGAAGGACTGAACAGTTTCTACGTGAAAAGCAGGAAGGAGGAAAGGATGTATATTTTCATCACTTCTACTCCAGATTGTGTTAAATGTTTTAACCACCAATGTAGGCAAGGAAAACATTTGTCAAGCATTCAGTTTGGAAAGAAAGAAGCAAATCTGTATTGGAAATGATGTGACATATGCCTTAAAAATCTTAAATGATCGACAAAAAAGATTTTAAGAACTAATAAATGAATTCATAAAGTTTCCAAGATAAAATATAAAAATTAATTGTATTTCTATATGATATTGATGAACAGTTGGAAAATGAAATAGATATCAATTTACAATGAAAGGCCAAGTCAGATACTTACAAATAAATCTTTATGACAAGTGTGTAAACATTTATACTGAAAACTTTTTAAAAATGTTGAGGAAAATTAAAGAAAGCCTAAGTAACCTAAATAATGAAGAAACATATGACATGAATGGCTTCAAGTATTGCTAATATCACAATTGTTACCCAATGAGTTTATGTATTCAAAATTATCTTAATCAAAATAACAGGCTCAATTTGACAAGAATTGACAAGCTAATTCAAAAATGTATATGGAAAGGCCAAAAACTTATAGTAGATTAAGAAAAAATTGACTTACACGGGACACCTAGCTGGCTCAGTTGGAAGACCATGTGGCTCTTGATCTTGGGGTCATGAGTTTGAGCCCCCTGTTAGGTATAGAGATTAGTTAAATTAAAACTTAAAAAAAAGAATTTGACTTGCATTTCCTAATTTTAATAATAATTACAAATTTACTGTCATCACAATAGTATAGAACTAGCAAGGAGGTAGACGTCAAGAGTAATGGGACACGGGGCACCTGGGTGACTTGGTTGAACATCTGAATCTTGGTTTGGGCTGGGGTCATGACCACAGGGTCTTGGGATCAAGCCCTGGGTCAGGGTCCACACAAGGTAGGGGGTCTACTCGAGATTCTCTCTTTCCTTCTCCCTCTGCCCCTCCTCTGGCTTGCATTCTCTCTAAAAATAAACTAAATCTTAGAAAATTAAAAAAAAAAAAAAAACAGAGAGAAGATTGTGGCACCTGGATGACTCAGTTGGTTCGTGTCAGATTCTTGATTTTGGCTCAGGTCATGATCTCAGAGTGGTGAGATTGAGCCCCACATCTGGCTCTGTACTAAGCATGGAGTCTGCTTGATATCCTCTCCTTCTGCACCCATCACCATCACCCCAGCCCCCCCCCTCTCAAATAAATAAATAAAATAAATCTTTAAAATAAAAAGATTAATAGGACAGAGTCAAGAAAGAGACCCACACGGATAAGGCCAATTGATTTCTGATGAAGGTCCTAAGATCACTCAGTGGGGAATATTCAGCCTTTTCAATAAGCGTGCTGAAACAATTGGGTATTAGTATGGGGAAAAAATGAACCTATCATATTATACAAATAACTTGATTCAAACTGGATCATAAACCAAAACATTAGACACAAAACTATGTAATTTCTAGGAGGAAAGCACAGAAATGAAATTTTTATGATACTGAGTAGAGCAAAATTTTCTTTAAAAAGATTCAAAAGCATGAAAAAACTGTTAAAATGGCATCATCAAACTTATGAACTTTTGTTCTTTAAAAAGACACAGTTAAAAGCACAAATGTACATATTTAACATACCAGAGATTTAATACATCTGACAAAGATATATATAACTGTATCTATCTATATATCTTTACTTATATATCTATATCATTAATATATATATATACACATTTTCATATAAACATATACATCTTTATATATATGACAAGGTCATATATCCAAATGATTCAAGGAAATCTTAGAAGTTAATAAAATCCAAGAAAAAAACATTCAAATTATGTAGACTCTTCAAAACAGGATATACAAATAGAAAAGAGGCCATGAAAAGATGCTCACCATCACCTCTCATTAGAGAAGTACTAATGAAAACCAGTATGAGGAGGCCTGTGGTGCAGTCAGTTAAGCAGCTGACTTGGTTTATGGCTCAGGTCGTGATCTCAGGGTTGTGAAATCGAGCCCCACACTGGGCTCTGTGCACAGTGCAGTTTGCTTGAGATTCTCTCTCCCTTTCCCTTTGCCCCTCCAGCTTGTGTTCTTTCTCTCTCAAATAAAAAAATATATTTTACCAAAAAAAAAAAAAAAGAAAAAAGAAAAAAAAACTAGTATAGGATTCTACTACTAGCCTACTAAAATGGCTAACATTAAAAAATATTAGCTACACTAAAAATTGGTATGAATGGGGAGCAACTAGAATTCTCATCTATTATCGGTAAGAACATGAAATGCTGCAGCTACTCTGGACAACACTGAGACACTTTCTTATAAAGCTAAACATAAATGTACTATCACTAGATAAACCCGCTGGAGAAATGAAGGAAGATCTAAATAAATAAAAACACATGCCCACACAAAGAATCATACACCAATGTTCATAGCAGCCTTATTGATAACAGTCAGCTATTTGAAGCACCCTAAATGTCATCAATAATACATAATTGGTAAATTTCTGTACAATAGAATACACTGAATGACAAAAAAGAACCAAATATTGATAAACATGACAACATGGATCAGTATTAAAAACACAATGCAAGGGCAGCCCAGGTGGCTCAGCGGTTTAGCGCCTCCTTCAGCCCAGGGCGTGATCCTGGAGACCCTGGATCGAGTCCCAAGTTGGGGTCTCTATATGGAGCCTGCTTCTCCCTCTGCCTTGTGTCTCTGCCTCTCATGAATAAATAAATAAATAAAACTTTTTAAAAGTCTTTTAAAAAACCCACAATGCTAAGTAAGAAAATGTCAAACAAAATGCCACTATAGGATGTAATTTACATGAAGTTGTAGTAAAGGTAACACTATAGTGACAGAGATCAGATCAGTGGTTGCCTCGTGCCAGGAGTCAGATTAGGGAATCCACCTCAAAAGGAATGGAAAGCTTCATGCTGCACTTCTGGCCACGGAGGAGGTGTCCATACCTTGATTGGGTTGGTATGGTAGACTCATCATTACTATTTCTTTAAAACAGGAGAATTTTACTGTATATAAATTATGTCTCAATAAAGCTAGAGATGATGCAAAACATTATGTGGAGAGAAGCATGCTCAAGTTTCTTATGAAAAAAATATGAAAAGATTGGGTTTGAGCTGCTTCCTAGAAATTTGATATTTAATATCCACCCTCATATTTCCTGTCTTTCCCTTAATCACATAATACAAAGAAAATAAAGTGAATTTTTGCTTAGCCTCCTATAGGCCTCTTCAAATCCCTCCAGTTTACTTAAGTTGTCTGAGCAATTATGATCATTTATTGCAGGAGCTCAAATGTGAAAACATGTAGGAAGCAAGACTCCCACTGTTTAAATGAATTCCCTGACGAAGCTAAGGGTGAGTTCGGAAAGGGTTTGAATCAAAATGGCATGCTTCTTTTTTCCTTTATCATTTGAGCCATTCTAAGTATAAAATTCAGTGGCATTTAGTATATTCACTGTTGTGGATCATCACACCTAAGTAGTTCCAGAATATTTTCATCACTCTAAAAAGAGACTCCTGTCCTTGACAGACTTTATTTCAGAGCTTCACAATCTTGAATTTTCAGTTCACTTGGGTCCTCTTCTTCTCTACACAGAACCATGAGCAAAACAAATGCACTCTGGTGGCAGCGAAGGGACTTGTGCTAAGAATGTGAAAACAACTCTGTGAAATGTTCACACCTCAGCCGAAAAGATGCTGCGCACACAGTGGGGCAGGGGTGTTCAATGTCTTCTCCAAGATGGCAGTTTCCTCAAGCTCAAAGACAGTTGGGACATCCTCACAAGAACTGTCATGAGCCAAACTCAAACCACAACCAACTTCCGTATCATTTGATGAAGAACCTGCATATGGCATACTCAAATCCACTCTGGTGAATTTAGGTAATAAAGGGAATTTATGGGGAAGAACTAGGGTAGTTGGGGGTGTCACAAAATCAAACAATATACCAACCAGGTCATAGGAAAGGCAGGAACCATGGCATTTCAGGGAGTTTCATGATGGGTAATCTTTGTGCTGCTAGGTGATACCATCCCAATGTCTCAATTCAGGTATATCCACACACTGCTCCACCAGCCAGTGTCTATTCCTGGAGAAATTGATGGACCTCAGTTGATCATGTGCCACACGAATGGAGTAACATGATCAACTGGTCTACCAGGCCTTGAGGAAATGATGAAGGGGTGCTTTGGTAAAGAAAAGTGAACTATTGGTGGACCCCTGATATTATGCCTCATAGAGTTAGTATCCAGTTAACCATGGGTAGCTATAATCATGTATTTACAAGGTAAAATGAGGCTGAAGAAATGAACTTGGTTGTAGAAGTGGTGCTTACAAGAACAACCAAGCAAGCCATGCCTCATGTCCAGAGAATAGTGAGGATGGGACTGCCATCTGTGACTTTGAGCCTTATTGTCGAAGCTGAGTAGTTAAGGAGGTAGGGCATCAGGCTCTAGGAACTTGTAATGACAGAGAAACTAAGGCAGAAGAGGGTGTAGTAGAAATGGTATACAGTAGAAATGATAACATATGGGCTTTGAAATCAAGAAGATCTTGGATTTCTTTCAGCTCTTCCTTCACCTAAGCAGGGAATCTCATTGAATTATTTAATTACTCTGTGATACATATTACCATTATTATTATGAATAATAAGAATTATGTAGTGATGAAAGCAGTAATAAGAGGCACTAGAGACTCAATCCTGTCTCAGGAGCATAAGAAATCTTTATTCCAGACCTCTCTATCTAGTATTTTCCGCATCTTGGTTAAAAAAAAAAAAAAAAAAAAAAAAAACTCTGAGATGAGACAACCTTTTTTTTTTTTTTTAAGATTTTATTTATTCATGATAGACACAAAGAGAAAGAAAGGCAGAGACACAGGCAGAGGGAGAAGCAGGCTCCATATAGAAACCCCAACACGGGACTCGATTCCGGGTATCCAGGATCAGGCCCTGGGCTGAAGGTGGTACTAAACCGCTGAGCTACCCAGGCTGCCCAAGATGAGACAAACGTGAAGCCACTCATTAAAGATTTGGACACCTTCTCCGATTGACTTATTTCACTCAGCATAATACCCTCCAATTCCATCCATGTTGAAGCAAATAGTGGGTATTTGTCATTTCTAATGGCTGAGGAATATTCCATTGTATACATAAACCATATCTTCTTTATCCATTCATCTTTCGATGGACACCAAGGCAAACACCAATAAGAAATAAATTTATTATTAAAAAAAAAAGATTTGGACTCCACTTGACAGAAGCTAGTGAAAGCAATGACCAACAGAGCTTTTTTTTTTTTTTTTTTTTTTTTTTTTTGGTAATGATATGCTTCCTTGTTAGTGGAAAAATGTTAGCTGATAGAAACAAGTAACTTGAGCCTCATTTTCACACAGAAGGCCACATGATTTTGCACAGCTTCATTTGGAGAGTTGCAGAAAAATTACAACTTCTTTTTAAAAAAAAAGATTTGTTATTATATTTTTTTATTTTTTAGAGAGGGAAAGAGCATGTGCAAGCCAAGGGGAGGGGCAAAGGGAAAGAAAGAATCCTGGAGCAGACTGCCTGCCGTGTGTGGAGCCATCATGGGGCTCAATCCCAGGACTCTGAGATCATGACGTGAGCCATACTCAAGGGTTGGCCACCAGACGGACTGAGCCACCCAGGCACCCCTGAATTGCAACTTCTATTTACAAAAGATGTATCCTCCAATGTAATGAGTTATGTAAAAGAAGGCACACTGCTCTCCAATCCATACACATTATTTTTCTTCTCATAAACAACATAAAATTGCTATTTCCATGACAGTGTCGGTAATTATTTAATGCATGTAGAATGCATCGCCCTCACAGAGAAGCCAGCAGTGAGCAGTCCCTGGCCACAACAGACAACACAAGCCTCACAGGTGCAGAAGCGCAGCTGATTGCACTGCGGATACAGACCACACACCACTCACCAGAGGCAGGCAAGTAGGATAAAGTGGAATTTAATGGCAGTCACTGGCACTGTGCATCTGTAAATACAGCTTTGATGGGGATCAATTAAAAGGAGGAAAACTCAAAAAGAGGAGGGGGCAGGTGCTGTCGAGAGGAAGAAAAGATGGAAGCATTTATGGAGAAGTCATTTGCTTTTTATCTCATAAAAAACAGAAATTCTCTTTGGCAGATGGATATATCTTACAGGAGTAAAAATGAGAAAATAAATTACTTAATAAATTACATAAATGCGCTGCACTTAGTAGATAACATTTTTCAAGACATGATTTCCACAGCAGAAAATCACAGAACAGCATTCTTGATGGCATATAGAATAGGGAGCTCTGGTACAGATCTCTGTGCTCACATTTAATACCAGGACAATGAATCTGAAAACTCATGTTTTCAAAGAAAAAGTTTCCCATATCCTTATCTTGCTCCTTTAGGGTTCCATTCTTCCTGTTCATCCCTAACTTATTTCCAAGTGGCCAATATGGCCAGGTTATATCCAGTGGCCACGGGGACCTCTTGCAGTATGCCCCCACCTGATTGTTGCCCCTTTTGCAGAGATTTTTCTCTTCATTACTTACCATTCTAGAGTGTCAGATCCTTAGAGTCCTGTGCTCTGCCAGTTATTCTCATAAATGAAATGAAGATATCTGGATAATGCAATAAGATCCAACCAATCTCTCAGATCAGATGTCCCTCCTAAACTATTCTTATTCAAGCTATGCCAAGGGTCATGGAAAACCCCCAAAAAAGAAATGAAGAGATCATCTCATGAGGAAGGCACAGGATAAATGCTCAGGATGTAAGTACTATTATTAACCCTGAGCACAGGCTATGTTCCGGGATGATGATGGGTGTCTTTTCATCTAACCTCTCCTGTGATACTGTGAAAGATGCTCATTTAGCTGGGGATGAAACTGAGACTCTTTAAGATTAAGCAGATTTGGACAAGATTAGACAGAAGAAATTGGGAGGATTAAGATTCAGTTTCAGTTTGCTACTTTCAAATCATGTGTTCTTGCACTACACTTTCTCACATCTGAGTCACCTTTCTTTCAATGGGTGAATATTAGTTGCAGGAAACTATAATAACTAAATGGTGGCTTGTTTAGGACCTGGAGAGGCAGGGGCATGAATTCAAATCATAGATGGAAGTCATGATCTTTCCTGACAGGTATTTTCTTCAAAATATGTTTGTTTACATTTGGATCCAAGAGCATGATTACCACCGTTTTAACATCTAACCCTTCCTAATTAATAATAGTGGCAGCAACAGTGCCTTACAAGGGCACATTTTTGTAATATTTTCAAAATTTACTTATGACATCATTTTTAACACCTACAATTCTTTTAAGGCAACAAGGGAAAATATTATTATGCCTGTGTTGCTGATAAATCAACTAGTGCCCCAGGCACAAATGAATTCAAGAGACGGAATTTAAAGCAGGTTTTCCATCTGGTGGTATAATACTTTGAAGAAAAAAAAAAGCTGAACCACGTGCACCTTGAGGAAAGGAAATGTTTAATGAAAACTTAATGTTAAATGGAAGACAGATGCTGTTAGAAGTGGAGCAGGACATAGTGGGGTCATTTATTCCATCTTTAACTTTCACACAGTCCCTCTCTATCTTCAGATAATAGTTAATTTACATTAAACAAAAAAAAATCTCCAACTTGGGTAAAAATAAAATTTATGCAAGCAATAAAAGATGTTTCTCCTAAAAAGTGATTAAAATAAGAAATGTAAAAACATATTTTATTCATTCACTTATTTAACAAATTTTTAGTAACTAGATCAAAGGTTGCACACTGTGGGGGGAATAGATCTCACTGAAATAGTCCAGTCTTGTCACAAAAGCAAATAAACACACAAAGAACAAAAGTAACAAACTATGAAGAGGAGGTGGGGATATTTGTATCTAGAGTTGCCATAACATATTATCAAAAGTATCCAGTGTTCAACAGCAACAAACTATGAGACTTGCAAAGAAAAAGTAAAGTGTGACCCATACGCTGGGGGTGGGGAAAGCAGATAAAGAATTAGTCTTTGAGAAGTCCCAGATGTTGGGTTAGCAAAGACTTAAAGCAGCTGTTGTAAACATGGTCAAAGAACTAAAGGAAACCATGCTTAAGTGAGTAAAGGAAGGCATGATGACAATGGCTCATTGAATAGAAATATCAATAAGGAAATAGAAAAAAAGATTTACAGAAGTAATGGATGAAACTCCCAACACCAAAGGAAGCCATTATTCCACACATTTAAAAAGCTCAATGAACTCCAAGTAGGATAATGCCAAATGATCTACACTCAGATATACCATAGTAAAAATGTTGAAAGACAAACACAAAGAGAAAATCTTGACTTTGCACTATAACAGTACAAAAACAGAAGAGCAGTTAGAGCTATATGTGACTAACATTTCTACATAGCACTGAAATTGTTAGTATGAATATGAAATACATTATGGTCAGTTAAAATGTATACTGGTGGACTCAGAGCGGCCACAAAAAATGTAATTTAAAAATTACTGAAGGAGGGGCACCTGGATGGCTCAGTGATTGAGCATCTCCTTTGGCTCAGGTCATGATCCCAGGGTCCTGGGATCAAGTCCCACATCAGGCATGATTAGATATCAAGATACATCTATCAGAATAGCTAAAATAAAATAAAAAATAGTGACAATACCAAATGCTAGTGAGGATGCAGACAAATGAGATCACTCACACATTACTATGGAAATGTAAAATAGTACAGCTACTCTTGACTGTGTGTGGATACACGGACCTGCACATGGTCTCAAATTTCACAGAACTAAGCACACACACACATACACACACACAGCTACAAGCAAAACTTGAAACATCTGAATAAAGGCAATAGATTGTATCTATGTAGATATGCTTGTTGTGGTATTATACTATAGTTCAGCATGACTTTACCATTGGTGAAAACTGCGTAAAGGGTACACAGAGTCTATTATGTGAATCAGCAATTACTTTGAAGTTAAAAGGGTAAAAAAAAAATCTACCATGTGCCAACAGTGGGTCAGGCTCTGGAGATACACCAGAAAAAAAAAAAAAAAGGAAATGTCCCTACTCTTTTGAAACTTACACTCTTATAGAGGAGATAGGCATCATTCAATCAACCAATAAACAAACAATTTCATAATAATAAATTCCATAGGGACAATTAAATGGAGTAAAACAATGGTCAATGGACTAAAATTAAGATAAGACAGGTTTGTCAGAGAAGAAGCCAGCCCTGTGAGGATCTAGACTCAGAATTTATTTTGAAGGAAAAGCAAAAAAAAAAAAAAAAAAAAAGGTGGTTTGGGAGTTATGCATGCGAGCGTATTTGTTTTGTTTTAGTTGAGTAACTGAGTGGCACCATTTCATAAATTAAGGAACACTAAAGCAGAGGCACATCCAGGGATGGGGTAAATCTAGAGTACAGATTGGGTGTGCTGGGTTGTAGTGGCCTTTGATATCTTTTTTAAAAGATTTTTATTTATTTATTCATGAGAGACGCACAGAGAGAGGCAGAAACATAGGCAGAGGGAAAGCAGACTCCCTGAGGGAAGCCCGACACGGAACTTGATCCTGGGATCATGACCTGAGCCAAAGGCAGATGCCCAACTGCCCAACTACTGAGCCACCTAGGTGCCTCCTTATTTGATATCTCAATGAATATGTGAGACAGTTGGACAACTGAAGTTCATTGCAGAACTCGAGAGTGAACAAATTAATATGGGATACTGTCATGCACCAGGAGATAATATGTATATATGGAATTGGATGAGATGATAAGAGAAATAAGTATAGATTAACAGGTCATGGGGCAAAACCTTGGGCAATTGAAGATTTAGGAGAGTGAGAATAATGGCCCAAGAAATAGGAGGAATACCAATAGAATTATGCCAGCCAAGAAAGAAGATATATCAAGGAGGAGGAAAGGCCTCAGCAGCAAAGGCTTCTGAGGAATTAATTGTATGAGGCCAAGAAAAGTAGCCACTGGACCTGGCAATACGGTGTCAGTGGAAACATTGATGATGGTGGTTTGGGTGGAGTGAATGAGGATAGTTAAGGAGATGATATACAACACAGATAATATTTTATTAAGTTTCACTGTATAGGAGAGCAAAAATAATAGTCTGAGAGCTGGA
The DNA here is from genome assembly GCF_018345385.1 of Vulpes lagopus. Classification (NCBI taxonomy): domain Eukaryota; kingdom Metazoa; phylum Chordata; class Mammalia; order Carnivora; family Canidae; genus Vulpes; species Vulpes lagopus. The sequence continues at coordinate 93,152,066 of NC_054826.1, read as the reverse complement.
GAGTGATCCCCCCCACCCCCACCCCGCCCCAGGGCTCAGGAGCAAAGAGAAGGACGTAGATCATTGGGCTTCACCAAGTATGGAGTTCAATGAGTTAAGTTCAACCAAGAGAGAAAGCCAGGTGAGAAGTGTAAGGGTACTTGCCAGATTATAGAATGTAGGGTTGGTTGGTAGAGAAGTGAAGATTCCAGGGAGCAAGAGAGTTAGGGTAAAGAAGGAGTTTTAGAATTCATGAATTGGCATTCTCAATGCAATAGTTACTGGAATGAGTAAAGCAAATAAAGTGGAAGATAGGAAGTGGTGATCAGAGGGAAGGATGCTTGAAATTGAGATTTCGGAGGTGGTGTGTTGTTACTGAAAAAGAAGTAAACACGACAGGAGAGCAGCCCCAGCATGGTGTGGAAAGAGTCATTGTAGGTGAGAAAACCAGATCCCAAGATTCCAAGTAGTTAGGCCACCTTTCATCCAGAGGCATATGGTGGACCCAATTATGAGGACAATGATGGGGACGAGAGGAACATCGTGAATCAGATCCTCAGGAATCACTGAGCAAGAGGGATTGGGGATGGAGGCAGTGAATAGAGCTCGACTGGAAGGAGTCTGATTAGATTTCAGGGTCATCCCAGCAGAAACGGAGGAGAGGTGGCAATTCAAGGAAAGAGAGACACAGTCTCCCCTCCAAGAGAGAGGACAGCATAGCCTCTGCTTGAATGTGGTTCCAGAGAATTCTTCACAAAGGTTTGGGAAACCTGAGGAAATGAGTGAAATTGAGTAGCACAAGGTAACTGGGAAATAAAATAAGAGCCAAGAGCTGACGGATGTCAGGGAAACTTGGATTTCCAGAGACTGCATGGATGAGAGTGGTCCCCAGGGCTCCTTAAAGCTGGAAGGAACCAGTACAGACCAGAGTCCAGAGTTTTGAGGGCCATCTTCTGTGAAGAGTCAAGCTTGCTATCATGCTGCTATAAGAAACGATCTCGTTTTCCCACAAGTGACCATGATAATAACCTTTCAGAGGTAAAAATGGAGCCAGTGGGGCAGTTGGACCCTGGGCAGAGCCAAGAACACCCTCTATGAGGAAAGGTTTCTAGTAAATGGTTGACAAAGACAAATGAAGTCCCTCAATAGAGCACCACTGTCTAGAAAAGAGTCTGGCACATATTATAGGCTCAGGAATGAACAGATTAACTAATGAAAAAGATTGCAGGGGCCCTGGAAGGTGCAAGGACTTTGCTTTGAGAGAGGTTGGAGCAGTAAAACTCTTGTCACAGGGTCACCCAGCAGGAAAGAGCCACCAAGTGTACCGTGCAGCTACCGTGGACGCTTTTCCAGCCTGAGGGGCTAGCATGGTTCTCTAGCAGTGAAAGTGTTGGAATTACTATTGATTCATTGTGTGTTATTTTGAGTCTTCGACCCTTTCAAAAACAAAACCCAAAGCACTTCCAGCATTCCAAAGTGTGGCCCAAAGACAGAAAGCTTGAGATTTCAATACATCATGCGGCTTGCGATTAGAATAATCCTCCATTGATAATTCATCTATTCAGGATAAGGTCCACAAAGGGCCATCCGCTTTCCACATGCCAAGTATTTCTTTTCTAGGAAAAATAGAATTTGCAAGCCTAAATTGATCCCACTCCCAGTTATCTCCTATTAGTTTAGTTACATGGCCTTGAGCTCTCCAAACAAACTTAATTTTCATCACATCGAATAAAAAAGTGCCAGCCATGCTTGATCTATTAGGAAGAAGGTAGGGTGCACAAAATCAAACGGCAATATATTGCTGCTGCTCTAAAAAAGAATTGCTACTCTAGAGAATACTCCTTTCCTAAATGGCTATAAAGACCCCATGCTCCAGAAAAGTCAGAAGAAAAATTACCTCCCAGCTTGTGCATTTATTTTTATGGTTGCAGTTGATTGTTCCCTCCCACTCCAGCCTACAACATACCCCAGTGCCTATCAATTCCCAGACCTAATCCTACACCAGTTTCCAGAGTCCCAACTGGGCCAGTTTGCTGAAATGACATGATACGGTTGGCTTTTGCCAGGCATCCAAGTCAAGAATTATAAAGTGAATGAGTCTATCTGTCTTTATAAGTGCATTGTGAACTTTATAGTTTAATATTAAACTTGCATCATAAAAAATGGCTCATAAATGGCTAATAAAAGCCTAGTTTACAGCTTATAAAGTGCATCAGTACTTTACACGGGTTTGCTTAGGAAGATTTATGTGCCAGCTCTTTGTCTCCCGGTTAAAGATTATTTCCCCCCCAAAAAAAACCATTAAAAATAACTATTGAAAAATGGCCCTTGGGTTGAACTCCGTGGGGCACCCAATTTGAGGCATACAAGAGGAGCAAGGCCAGTGTTGCTGGTGCTTCTAAATGTCACAGGAAATACCTGGGGTTCCAGGCAGGCCCCAGGGCAGGGGGCACCACCAGGTCTACCTGCCTGGGAGGTGCAGCGAGCCCAGCAGACTCATTGGCCGGGACTCTTGACATCGAGTGTCTACATAACCCTCATTATGGAATCGGGTGTTAGTGGTTCCGGGTCTGAGGGCAGGACGAGCTATGTGAGAACAGCAGGAAAGCCCCCATACCAAGCCTCGAACCAGAGTTTGGTGGGCTCCCACCAAGGGCACTTGGAAGTTCCTTTCATGAATTCTGCAAGAAGGTCCTGCTTATTCCTCACTGTCTCCTCCACTCAACGCACCAGTGACAGATGTGGCTGCAATCAGCTCACCCCCTCCGCCCGATTTCACTTTTTATTACCCATTGCACTGCTTTACCCAGGTTTATGTATTTCATTATGTTCTCTGCTGTCACTTCTCCTATTTCATTTTTGAGTCTTATTCTAATTCAGCGGCTGGCGGTTGTGTTGCCATCTTCCCGCCTCCCAGCTCCTGCAGCCCCTCTGTGCTCCTGGAACCTGGGGTCTTTTACTGACTTCCAATTCTCAAGACGTTGGCAAGGAGGTAGTGCTCTGTGATGCAATGCCATCGATGGGGGGAGGGGAGGAGCAGGAATCTGGTTCCTGCACTGATTTTGCCAGTCAGTACTTGTGAGCATTCAGTTAGCATTCAGTTAGCTTTTGAGCTAATTTTGAGTCAAATGAAAAAATGGAAGTGATGGAACCAATGATCTCCAAGGTGACAAACAATCCTGATACCATCTTATCTACAGAATGTGGACACAAGCTCCTCCACTTCCTACCTCAGGCGGTTCTAGGACCAAATGAGATTATGGCTTTCAAAGATCTCCAAGCACTATGGTGTTCTTTCCAAACCCAAAGGTCATATTAGATATTGAAGGGTGGTTTCAGCACCTCCTCATCGGCATACTGTTTTTTTTTTTTTTATAGCTCAAGATCAAGTAATCAAGAATTATGCTCCCCTCCATCTTCCATGTTTTTCTCAAGGCAGGCACTCAGTCATTCTTGCATTTACAAAACTAGATGCCAGACAGAGGAGACCAAAAAAGTAAAGAAACACATTCTACCCTTCACTCATCTTGCTAAGAAGACAAAGATGCCAGGCTATTACATAAGAAATAGCATGCATGGAGGCAGGGAGGGGGCATACAGGAGAGTTGCTCTGGGACCTGGTTAAAAAAGAAAAGACCACAGCTATACTCTGGAGGTAGAAAATTCTTCATAATTCTATAGCATCATGGACTGGGTTTTAATTTCAGTGATTTGGAAAGTGAAGAGCTTCCCTTTAATGAGTTGCTTCATCACTGCCAAAGACTGACATCTAGAACTGTTTGGGGCCCACCAGGGAGCCATAAGGACTCAAGACCTTCTGCATCTTCATTTCCAAACATTGAGAGGAAAGCCAAATCTTTTAACCAATTGTAGCAAATGCAAGATCAGGGTGCTATATAGGGTGCATTCTTTGTCCATTTGGATTTAAGGAACTTCTTCTTCCTCCAACAAAATGCAGTGCTCAGATAAAAGTTCCATGACCCCAGTCCCCTGATGATGGCCAAACGGAGTAGTCCAAGGTAATTTGGATTCATGTACCTGAGTTTGAGAAGAACCAGTGCTTTAATCTAAGTGATAATAAAGCTGGGAGATTTAGCCAGGTGAACTGTGCTTCTGGCACATGTGGTCGGAGGTATCCTCATTCATATGTCCTGGTGGCATGATTCTTCAGAAACTGGCCTCGATCTAGTCTTCCCAACTCGTTTCAGACCAGAGCTCACCTGCCACCTAGACTCTCATCATGGAGAAGCACTGTGGGTCTACCAACCCCACTTAGCCTATTCACAACTCCACATGTTTGTACATTCTTTTTTCCTCTGTCTGGAATGTTCTCTCCCGATGTACCCATTTGGAAGCCTCCAACTGTTCCCTCAAGGCTTCGCCCAAACTCTGTGATCACACTGAGCCCCCCCCCCTTTATGCTATCAACCATAGATTTACTTGCACTCAGGACACAATTGTCCAAGAGTCCAGTGAACACTGCCAAAGTGATGGACACTGAGTTCCATCCAGAGGGGAATGCAAAAATCCACGGGACTAGCAGACATCAAGGAGTTAATCGCTGAGTTGAGGAGTAAGATTAATTCCATGAAACAATATGAGAGAATGTACAATCAAGCCCCAATTTGGGCAGTACAGATTTTAAATGCCAAAGGAGTTGAGAGAAGGAGAAAATCCAGCACAGCTGAATCTGCAAACACTCCAACTCATGGCTCACATGTACTTAGCAGCTGAAAATAGTACGCTCTCACCAATTGTACTGTCACCAGCAAATTATTGAAATTTTCTCCCCAGCAAGGGTAAGGGAGAAGAAAAGCAGGGAGGCAGAAGAAAGTACTGGATTATAAACATGCTCACCTAGGAGGGGAAACAGAGTCGAAATGCAAACGACATTGTCAAAATTGGCTTCCCCTCTTTCGCCAAGCAATTCCACTTGTGGGTGTTTGTCCTGGAGAAATATTCTGAATTCATAAAGAGGCGGCGTTGTTATAATGGAGAAAAATGGAAAACAAGTCCATCAGTAGGAAACTGGTTGAGCACGTTTTGTTGTAGCCGTCCTCCTATCGCAGCCATTAAGAGAGAACGGTGTGTTTTTTCTTTATGTACTGTCATGGAAAGACCATCACGGTCTATTATTAAATGGAAAACAATAGCCAAGTGTAGAAACATCGCTATGATATGAATGAGTTTACATAAAATATGGAGGCAGAAAATATCATTTCCCTCTATAATCATTCATTCATTCATTCATTCATTCAACAATGATCTTTTGGGCTTCTATTATGTACCAGGCAATGTTCTGACAGTTAAAGAATCCATGATGAAAAAAACAGCGAAATTCCTCGTGTTTTTGGAAGTTTCCATTATGGTGGGACAAGACAGACATGAAGCCAGTAAGCAAGTATACTATGACATGTATCAGATGACAGTGAGTGGCAGGGAGGAAAATAAGGCAGCGTAAGACAAGGAAGGCCTAAGGAGGGGGCATTGCTATCTGGGTATAGGTGACAGGGAGAGCAAAGATCTGAAGGAAGTAAATGTGGCATGAACATCTGGGGACAGAGCATTCCAGGCAAAGGGATTAGCCAGTGTGAGAGTCCTATACCCAGGATGGAGCAGAATGAATAAAGGAAGAGGGGTGGGGTGGCAAAAGAGGGGATTACCAGACAGAGAAGTAGTGAGGGATACTTTATAGAGAGCTCCAGAGCCCATCCTAAAGGCTCCAGCTTTAACCCTGAATGAGAACAGGCCACTGGTGTCTTGGGCAGAGACCTGATATGATCTAAGTGCTATTTCACCTGGGTCACCCTGGCTGCTGTGTTGCTGGGGGCCAGAAGTGGAGGCAGGGAGGACATTTAGGAGGCTAATAAGAGGAGGAAACACTAGTGACTAGGACCAGGACGACAATGGGGAACTGGTTGAGTGAGTTCCCATTGCATTCTGAAGGTGGAGCTAACAGGATTTATTAAGCAATGGAGTGAACATGCAACATGACAAAAGAAGTTGTTTTCTTTTTTCCAAAGCAAATGAAATAATGAAGAGGCCATTAACAGAGATGGGGAGAACTATGGGAGGAAAGGCTTAGGGGAGAATACAGGTATATACAATGAGAACATAAGTGTGTGGATAATTCAGATGCATTTCCCCTGTATGCCCTCATCTCTTCCCTTCACATCCCAAACTGGTAGCTATACTCTGGTTTCTCTTCAGATCGCATAAATCTTTCGCCTTTTACCAAACTGGTAGCTAAACTCTGTTGTTCCCAGAGCCAGGGATTTGAGCAGGGCAGAAGCAGAAGCAACCTGCAAGCCCAAGAATTCTTACTGTATAGAAGACTCATCAAACCTCACTGAGGGAATGAGGTGGGATCTTTGAGCAGGGGCACAAGAAAAGTCACTTCAGGATAAAGAGCTGGAGAAAGGACACCTTCCCCATGAGCAGGAAGGGAGCATTCTGAAGTCTCCAGATTGGAATCAGGTGCCACTCTTGTCCTGCTGGGAAGCAGCAGAAACTTAGAGAAGCAGCAGGGGACAGGTCTGCAGACTGTGGGGGAAACTTCCTGCCCGGAGCAGAGTTTGGGGAAGCAGAGAGCCTTAATTTAGGAAGACCATAAGGATGGGGACAAGGGACATCTGATGAATAACCTCGAGGACCAATGATCAAAACCCCACGGAAACCTGCCATGCTTTAGCCCTGCTAAAGACCCGCCACTGGGCCCAATGCAATGGCGGATCTCCAAAATGTCTGCAATTAAGTTTTCTGCCAGCTTGACAGCGTGAGGGGTTGCAATCAGATAGCATACTGAGTTTTGGAAAATGAAAAACATGAGGTTTCTTGAACATCTGAATTTGTGTGGCTAGATTTATGCTCAAAAGACAGGAAAATGCATATCAATGCTCTAAGAAAATAGAGTCCAGACTGCTTCACTATGTGAGTTCTGTGTATTTTGACTTTTTCACAGAAATCTATCTGTGGCATACTTGTATGAGTACTATTTTTTAAAGATTTTATTTATTTATTTTGAGAGAGAGAGAGAATGCATGAGTGTGGGGGGAGAGGGACAAGCAGACTCCACACTGAGCACAGAGCCCTATGTGAGGCTTGATCCCAGGAAATCATGAGCTGAGCCAAAACCAAGAGTCAAGTGCTCAGTCAACTGATCCACCCAGGTGCCCCTAATTAGTATTATTTTTTATCCTTACCTCATTTTGAAGCCCAGTTGTTAAGAAACATTGGTAGAAACTGCTTTTGTCATTGCATTTTGCTGTACACAGCTTTTATCCCATGCAGTAACAAAAGCTTTCTCAAGGAAGGGAACATAAATTCATCTTTCTTGCAAATGAAACTACATTTTAAATATGCCAGGTAAAATAACTCAATAAAGAAATTTCACAGAAGCCACATGTCAAGTGAATGTCATCCTGCATGCACACACCCCCAACAAATCTGATTTGAGAGATCCATCTGCTTGGCATAGCTGATTGCACTTAAGTACACCATGCTTTCAGACTTGTAGATGTATCTCTACAATAGCTCTCTTGTATCATGATCTTGTTCCAGAGCCTAAGAATCCTGAACTGGAGGAAAAGATGGATAGTTTGACTGCAGACAGTTACTGCAGTCCCTGAGCCCTTGAGTCTCTGCTCAAGGATCTCATGAGTCTCTGTTCTAAATTAGTGCTCCAGACTATGGCTACCAAGGGGCACTCTCCCCGACGGGTTCCAAAGCATCCTTGCTCTCAATGCTGGGCACCTATGTCAACAATCCCTCCCCCATGCTTAGGTCATTCAGCCAGGGAGTGATCAGTAAATTCAGCTTCATCACACCTTCCCTCAGGATCGGCCTTGTGCATGATGATGTACATGCACAGTGAGATCAATGATGTACAAATCACTTTGAAGAAGGAACTGCTTCCCAGTAGCTGCCTTGTTGAGTAAGGCAGGAGCCCGTGGTCTCCTTAGACCATTCCAATAGGGAGTACTCAATGAAGTCAGGCTCTCGGAATCCTCAGAGATGACTTGCTGGTCCTTGATGGGCCCAAAGGGCTCAGGGAGTCCTCCCAAGCTCACAGAGACCCATGTGCAATGGTAATGTAGAGTATGAAGGGACACAGCGTGGTGAGACTCCCATGAGCATCAGTGAGTCTACCTCCTATTCAAATGGCCAAGTTCCCTTGGCTTCTATGATAAGTGTTAGCTCTGCAACCTGTCCACTAAACAAACTGTGCACCCTAACCCAAGAAGCTCTCTGTGGCTGAACTGACCTCACTCAAGTCTTCCCAAGGGAGATCTTTCAGGCTGCTCCAAAGAACACGGGATTGGGTGTTGTGAAGACCTGGCTGTCCTGGTGGTCGAGGAATCTGCCTCCTTCCCTGTTTTCCACAAGCCTTTCCAAAAGGAATTCGGATCTCATGAGTCTCTGCTCTAAATTAGTGCTCCAGACTATGGCTACCAAGGGGCACTCTCCCCGACGGGTTCCAAAGCATCCTTGCTCTCAATGCTGGGCACCTATGTCAACAATCCCTCCCCCATGCTTAGGTCATTCAGCCAGGGAGTGATCAGTAAATTCAGCTTCATCACACCTTCCCTCAGGATCAGCCTTGTGCATGATGAAAATGTAAGGCCCCTTGTTTGAAAACTATTAAGAATTTAATACAAGTTAAAAATTGTTATGAATTTCAAGACCACATCAGCAGGGCATTAAACCAAGGAGGAGCCCTTTCTAGACTCTGTGAAATTGCATGTGTTACACATTCCTCCAACCCCTTCTACCTAAGTTTCATGGCCAAATTCATTCAGTAACGGGACAGCAATGTTTTCTGCGGCCCTCTCCCAAAAGACAGTGTGTCCTGGACCAGACCAGAGGAGAACCACCCAGGCATATCTAGCAAAGGGCTGGACACATTTCAAATCCAGAAATAGCTGTCTCCACAATCATTAACCACTCTGCTCTCCTACGTTCTTAACCATGAAGCAAACATTTCCAGCACCAGATAAAGACTTGAAAGAAGGTACATGGAGATGCAGATGAGCCTTCTTTAATACCATGTCTCTAAAAGGTATGCCAAGTTCTTCTGCTTACATCACAGGAGTTACTAAATATAGTCCTGCACACATACAGAGCTTCTTTTTTTTAAGATTTTATTTATTTATTCATGAGACACACACACACAGAGAAAGAGAGAGAGAGAGGCAGAGACACAGGCAGAGGGACAAGCAGGCTCCATGCAGGGAGCCTGATGTGGGACTTGATCCTGGGTCTCCAGGATGCACCCTGGGCTGAAAGCGGTGCTAAACTGCTGAGCCACCCGGGCTGCCCATGTACAGAGCTTCTAATCAGTATTCCCAGTGAGAGTTTGAATTGCTTTTAAAACAGACATTATTAAAATGTAGAGATGGGAAGGGTTAAACTTTGTTAAGAGAGCAGCTTTGTGCACAATAGCCAAACTATGGGAAGGGTGCAGATATCCATTAACAGATGAATGGATAAAGAAGATGTGGGATATATAGGCAATGGAATATTACTCAGCCATAAAAAAGAATGAAATCTTGCTATTTACAACAACCTGGATGGAACTAGAGGGTATCATGCTAAACGAAATAAGCCAATCTGAGAAAGACAATTATCACATTTCACTTGTATTTTAAGAAAAAAAATTAAGAATTCTTTAAGAATTTAAGAAACAAAACAGAGAATCAGAGAGGAAGGGAGGAAAAAATAAAATAAGATGAAATCAGAGAAGGAGACAAGCCATAAGAGACTCTTGACCATAGATAACAAACTGAGGGTTACTGGAGGGGAGGTGGGTAGGGGAATGAGGTAATGGGGTGATGGGCATTGAGGAGGGCACCTGCTGTGATGAGCACTGGGCATTATATGCAACTGATGAATCACTAAGTTCTACCCTGAAACTAATAATATATGTTACTTAATTGAATTTAAATACAATAAATTTTTTTAAAAACACAACACTTTGTTAAGAGAGACGGCAATAAAGAAATCCACATTAGATAGGGGAGTTGGTCTTGGGTCCAGAAGTATCACCGATTGGCTTGTGTCACTGGGTCTCTGGGGCTTGTTATGTGCATGGGTTGAAATGAGCTTAATTGGAGGAAGTAATTTCTGAAGGCCTAATTAAGCTCTACAATCCTTAGAATTTCTATTACGTACGGAAGTCTCACAAACCTTGCAATATTACTTGTTCCTTTCTCTGTGGGTTTGTTTGTTCATTTCCTTGGTTGGTTGGATCCAAAGGCTTCTGGGCTTACCTTCCTGGGACATTTCTATGATCAACTTCTAAGAGCAATTGTAAACATCAACCAAATGAAATACTGGAGAACAGCAATGTCTAATGTATTCCATGACTGCTCCTAAACTCGAAGGGCCTGCAAATCCCGTTTCTATCATAAATGCCATATAATGGTGATGCCACCCCATCTAGTAAGAGCATTTAAAACAGGCAGCCCCATCAACAGGGCCAGGACTCACACTCTCCCATAAGTCTACCCAACATCTGCCTCCAGACGGCAACATTCTTCCCTGGCTCCTTGTAATCCTTCTCCTTCCTGGACTGTTTCTGTCGTCTGGAACATCCTGGCTCAGTAATCCCCCACCAAGTCCTTCCTTGCCATTGATCCTGAGCATATGTTACGTTCTATAGTTCTACTTTTTCCTCTTGGTTTCATTTGCTTCCGGCCACTCCAAGGAGCCACCCACCTACCCCCCAAGATGCCAAGTGGCATCTGACCTGGCCCGTTAGAAGACATGTGTGGAGTTACTTGACATCAAGAGGCTTTGTCTCATTTGGTAACTTCGCTTCCATCCCTTCATTAAAAAAAGCAGAGGTTACAATACACCATGTTTGTTTGGTTTCATGATTAAATCTCTAAGATTTACAACTTAGGACTCAAATGCCAGTAATTCAGAGTGATGAAGAAGAGGAAGCAAGGTGAGGATTCCAGAATTAGCACATCCAGAAAGTTACTCTTTGCCATGGGTACCAAATGAGGTAGCTAAGATCGGCTATATTCACTAAAATCCAAGATCAGTCATTTTTACAGAAAATGATTTTGATGAAGTGAATTCAATCTGCAATTCTGGGTTTGAAGTGGCAATAATGATCCCCTTGGCTAAAATCTTGAGCCTTTCAAAGGGGAGGGGAACTTTATCATTACCAAATGGGGTATCCCCTAAGAGCTCTGACTCAGATCTGTAGCTGAGCCAAGACATCTGGAGATTTCAAAAATTGAACTTGATCTTTAACAAATATAGACACAAATGTGAAGCACATAAAAATCACTCTTCAGAATGAGTCTTAATGGGCTGCATTGCCTTTCAGGAACATTTCTAATGATCCTTCGGACATGAAGTGATTCCAATTTGTGATGCATTTGAGGCAAAACCAAGGAGAGAAATTACATTTACTTTTCCCCACTGGGTTGTTAAGGGCCCCAGAAAGACAAGCCTCAAACACTCAATTGTGGGCAATGCCCTTTGTGTTCAATTCTTTCATTTGCTGGGGCTGGCACCAGGAAGGCCCAGGCACAGTGGGGTCCTTCAGAACTGCTACAGACCAGCAATGCACAGACGGCCCGGGTGGCAAACAGTGAGAGAGGCCTGTGCCTGTCTGTGCCAGGCACAATGCTAACCACTGGCTGGAGAAAAGGAGAAAAGGACACAGAGAAAAGAGGAGAAAAGGACACAGAAGTAGAAGAGGGGCACCCAGGTGGCTCAGTTGGTTGAGCATCCAACTCTAAGTTTCAGCTCAGGTCATGATCTCTGGGTCCCAGGATCAAGCCCTGTGTTGGGCTCTGGACTCAGCAGGGAGTCTGCTTGGGATTCTCTCTCCTCTGCCCCCTCTCCCTTCTCATTCTCTCTCTCTCCTCTCTCTCTCTCTCTCTCTCTCTCTCTCTCTCTCTCTCCAAGAAAGAAAGAAAGAAAGAAAGAAAGAAAGAAAGAAAGGAAGGAAGGAAGGAAGAAATGAAAGAGATCCAGAACTCACAGGCCAGGAGTGGGTGGTACCCAAAACCTGGGTTTCCACTCTCCCAAGTTCTTTGAAGGCTTGACCTTTGAGAAGCAGGACTCTGACCTTGGAAGCCTTGTTCTCCTTCCTATACCCCCGCAGATGCCCTGACTAGCAGTAGGTACCCTAAGTATTTCCAGAGCTTCTCAGGGACACCTGTTCCTTGACGTGTGACAGCCCATACATGTGATTCATATTTTGCTGATGTCCAAAGTTGGTGATAGTGTCTTCATGGTTACCTCCTTCCACATCTTGGCATCAACTGAACCTGGGCATAGTAGACTCTAAGCTTGCTATGTGGGCTTTTCTGCAGGTCATCAAAATTTAGAGAGGCTCAACATATGCTAGAGAGATTTTAAAATTCCAGGCAAAGTTAAAGTCTCTTTTCCTTTACTTCTCCCATTATTTCAACAACTGTAGTTAGGAGTCCCAGACCAGCCACTTAAGCCACCAATAGAGATGGGCTGTGCCAAAGAGCTGAGATCAACGAAAGAGAATTCCTAGGTCTTGGACATCTTAGTAGGTTCCAGGGGAACACTCTCACTCTGTTGGTACATCTGGGCTGAGGGCTAGCCTGGAAAATTCCTCTATATAAATTAGATCAGTGCCTCTTGGGGCACGCAGAGCTCCAAAGGTCCACAGTTTGGGCACCTCTGGTTCTTTGGACTTCCTTAGAATAGACCCACAAGAACACATCTTGAAAGCAGAGCCTGGACTGACTCCAGACCCACTCACCCCTCAGTTAAATGTCTTTGTATGGGTCACAACCTCTTCAGCTATAAACTGTGGTCCTGTTTCAGGGAATGGCTACCCTTCTTGGCTCCTTCCTAAAAATCTTTTCTTCTGGGGCTTTCCCCTGCGAAGTCCACTGACTGGATGCCTATGGCCTCCAAAATGACCTGGGCCTCTACTGATTGCCCATTGCCTTCCCTGTGGTATGCCTATCTGGACTTCCCTGAGAACATCATTACCCAGGAGCAAGCCTACCACACTGCCTTGCTTCCAGTCTCCTGAGCCAATATTCAGGCTCCTGAAAAGAATGTTAATAGTTGTTCAGAACCAAAACAGTGCAGTGGTCAAGACCCTTGCTCTGCAACCAGGCTGTCTACATTGCAATACATGCCCCTTCCTTTCTTAGTTGCATAAGCTTGGGTCAGTTCCTTTTTTTTTTTTTTTCCCTTATTTTAGTTTCAGAGGTAGAGTTTAGTGATTCATCAATTGAATATAACATCCAGTGCTCAGTACATCCTATGCCCTCCTTAATGCCCATCACCCAGCTACTCTGTTCCGCACCCATCTCCCCTCCAGCAACCCTGTTTGTTTCCTAGAGTTAAGAGTCTCTACAGGTTGTCTCCCTCTCTGATTTCATCCTATTTTATTTTTCCCCTCCCTTCTCTAGTGTTTATATGTTTCTTAAATTCCACATATGAATGAAATCATATGATGTTTGTCTCTCTGATTGACTTACTTCACTTAGCATAATACTTCTAGTTCCATCCACGTCATTGCAAATGGTAGATTTCATTCTTTTTGATGGCTGTGTAATATTCCAATATTACATCTAATATTCCAATATAAACATCTTCTTTATCCATTCATCTGTTGATGAACAGCTGGACTCTTTTGATAGTTTGGCTTTTGTGGACATTGCTGCTGTAAACATTGGGGTGCATGGGCCCCTTCAAATCACTATGCTACTGAAAAAAAAAAAAACAAATCACTATGCTAAACAGCAACCTACAGAATGGGAGAAAATATTTGCCAATGTCTTCTCAGATAAAGGGCTAATATCCAAGATCTGTAAAGAACTTATCAAACTCAACACCCATAAAACAAATAATCCAGTCAAAAAATGAGCAGAAGACATGAATAGACATTTCTCCAAAGAAGGCATACAAATGGCCAACAGACACATGAAAAAATGCTCAACATCACTCGACATCAGGGAAATGCAAATCAAAACCACAATGAGATACCACCTCACACCAGTGAGAATGGCTAAAATTAACAAGTCAGGAAACAACAGATGCTGGTGAGGATGTGGAAAGGGGAACCCTCTTGCACTGTTGATAGGAATGCAAACTGGTGCAGCCACTCTGGAAAACAGTGTGGAGGTTCCTCAGAAAGTTAAAAATAGAGTTACCCTGAGACCCAGCAATTGCACTCCTGGGGATTTATCCAAAGGATACAAACATGGTGATTTGAACCGGCTTCTTAAGCATTTTGTGCCTCAGTGTCCTCCCCTAAAAAGTGAGGATGGTGATAGTAGCAGTAATAGTGATAACATCACAGCATCTGGGGGAGGATTAATTGAGGTAGCGCATGAAAAGCCCTTATGGTGGTACCTGTTCCATGTAATATTCAACACTGGCTGTGTTCTGCAACATGCCCTCAATGGAAATTGTGGTTGGAAATTGTTCAAGATAAGGTTTTGGGAAACCACAGAATAATTCTAGTGAGGGATAAGGGTCAGCCCTTTCTACATGGGAGCAAAGCCATGCATAAACTAGACCCTGTCATCCATGCGTATTGTGAGCACATACACGGCACCATATTTCCCATGCTCTGGAAAGCTTCTTTCAAGCTCTTTGAGACTGATGCTCAGTATTTGTACAATGAGTAATAATTACAGGCGACGATCATTTCGTGAGTCCACCATTTCTTCCACCTTTCTATGTCTTTACACAAACTCCCGTTGTTCGGGCCCCCTCACCATCTTACTTCCCTTCCCTCTGCCCATCCCTCTCCAGAGCATCAAAACCAAAGCAGAACAAGAGAAAAATCCACCATGATCTGCCTCCCAGAGAGGGCCGGAAAAAATCTTCTGGTTGAGCAAAGTAGAGCCGTCTGAACTCTGTTTTTGTCCCCCGTGTAACAGATACTGTTACAGAAGAGAAGACCGTCAACACCAGCCTGGAAGGGGTCTCATGAGTTTTAAATGAGATTATGCAGATTTAAGTACCTGGCACTGCATTCAATAAACATTGGTTCTTCTTCCTAGCCGTGGCACTACTTAAAAGCTTGATCCAAATCAGTCGTATTTTTTCTAAAATTCGGCACACGTCAACCTTTTCTGATCGGTGAGATTTGTCTGCCTGGAGTCTCTCTTCTGCTCCTCCCTAACCACCCTGTGTTCTGCTGATGGCAAATCAATGGCACATTTTTCTTAAACAGCCAGCACTTGGTATTTTACTACCGACCACGAGGGCCCCCGCCTTTTAATTACTCCTGCTGAGCCTAGCACTATATATAACACTAATGTTTCTGGGACTGCCAGCAATTAAAACCAAAAATAAATAACACATTACAAGCTGCAGACCCAGCTAGGCTCGGGTAACGCTATGGATGGATAGAAGGCTTTTGTTTTTAATTGCTCCTGTTTCTCCTCGCCCTGCAGAATGTAAACACCTGACAAACAGCTGTTTGCCGGGAGATGGAGCAGAAGAGGCCTTGACTTCAATCTTGCCCGATGTTCTCTGCCTCGCCCGGGGCCCCAGGGAACAGGCTGACATCCTTGTGCCTCAGTATTTCACTCTGCAAAAGGGAGATGTCCGAGCACAAAGCCGACTGTGTGCACACACGCTGATGGACGCGCTGTTTGGGGTCATGTATCGAATCGGAACGAGGCATATTGATTTTTGCTTGTTAGGTTTGTTTTTCGAGCTCCAACAGAATTCTGGGGGAAAAAAAAAAGAGGCAGTTTTGATGAATACTTATCTTATTTCATCTGTTGAACGTGTGAGTTTCACACCAGCGAGTGTCCCTAAGCAGGACAGGACAGTTATAAAATTGAATTGTTAGAGTCCTCTGTGAAGCCCACCGTGAGCAATTATTTTTCTTTTTTGCTAAGGGAAGTCTTTGCGCAGTGCCCACATCGAGCGCTGGGCGGAGCTGCCAGCAGCTGCCAGTTGCGCGATGCAAGAGTACGGATTTGCCAAGAAGGACCCTGAGGCTCCTCCGGCCTCTGCCCGCCCCCCGACCACACCTTCAAGGGAGCTCTGTCCTTATCCCACCTCCCGGACATAAGATTTAAGGATCCAGGTGTCCTGACGCTTGTAAGCGCATCTGATAGCTCTTGCAAAAGTGATCTTGGAAAGACCACACCAATAAAAACTCCTGTACACCGTCCTGAAAGGTTCTCCCCATGAGTGCTGCGGGCTGGTTCCTTAGCGGCTCCTCTTGGCACCCCAAGCTCTGCGGACTCCAGGCCTAGTTTCTTCTCTGCCCCAGTTCTGAGCGGGCCCTTGGCGTGCCTGGGAGAAAGCGGGAAGGCAGGCCCGGCACCTGCCCTGCCAGCAGATGGCTGCTTTGTGGTGGGGCCCTCGCGGTCTGATGGCCCGGACTGCCAAGAAACGCAACATGTACAATTCAAACACACCAGGGCAGATCCACATGCGTTTCCCTTTACCCGTGGGTGTTGGTGGCTTAGCTGCAGGCAAAAAGCCTCCCTCTTAAAAGCAACAAATAATGAGCCTTGACAGGAGCAGGACTGACCTAATGCTGACTCATGAATGTCACCATTGTTCCATCCTGCCATGGGCATTAGCCCACAGTCAGCACTCAGCCAGAATGTCTGCATAGAGAACAAAGCTGATTGCCTCGACATTGGCTGTATTCTGGGCACGTTGCTAATGCAGGTAAACACGGCAGGGCCGGGCCTCACTTCTCTGGGGCAAGAAACACCCAAGGACTGGAAGCCACGAGGGCCTCTGATTGCGTCGTCCACCCGTTCCCACTGCGTGTGCCCTCTTCTGGACGGTTCCCTTCACAAAGAGGAAGCCCATGAATGGCCTTCGGTGACCTGAGAAGTGTCAGCCTGCCTTCTTCATGGAACCCGAGAATTAGCACGTGCTGAAGGCCAGCAAGCCGAATCAAAGGTACGCACTCTCCCTCCTTCGGCTCCAGCCATCGCTTATCCATCCCCTGCACCTGTCTGAGCTCCGGGCACCAATCTCCCTGCCCCGGTGGAGGGCTGGGGGGAGAGGGCAGCCAGCGGGTGTGCTGTCAGCGGCCCAGCTGTCTGGCACGGCCCAGCTGGACGCTCAGGCTCATTGCCTCTCCTCTCTTTTCACATCACATCCATCAACACCCCTTTTTCACCCTGTCAGGTTCCTGGCCCCCACTTCCCCCCACCCCAGCCCACCCCCGGATTGGCCTGCCTTCCTCCAACAAAGGTTTTCTGTCTCGCATGGATGGATGTCTTGGCACTGCAGCCCCTGTCACACGCGGGGCTGAGCGCCACCCCGCAGAACCCGAGGGGGGAGTCATTTTCCTCTTGCAGATCTGGAGTGGAGATGGGTAGGGTCTCTGCCCACTGCTCGTGGCGCTGTTGGCCAGTGGGGCCCCTGAGAGAGAAGCATGAGAAGGGCACAGATAGAGGACAGAAGTCCTTTGAGGGTGGCACAGGAGGTGTGCGACTAGGCCAGGGAAAATGAGGTGGCTCCGTGCCTTTTTCCACAGGAGATGCAAGCTCAGATGCCTTCAGGGCCCGACAGGTAGGTCAGAGGTGGAAAATGAGTCTCAGTAAAATAACCTTTTACGAAGGCACTGAGCTGTTGAAGAAGAAGGAAATCAGAGAGCCTCTGGTCAGTGAAGAAGCCTCACTGGTGTCTAATAATCCTCAGTGAAAATTTTTTCTTTCTGGAATGAGAGATCTTGGGAATAGAGACGGGCTCAGCTGCATCACTCACTCATTCATTCACAAACCCTGTTGATCGCCTCCCAGGTGCGAGACCTAGGACTTCTGGTGTGTTCCTTTCAGGCCCTTTCGCTTGCAGCCCTGGAGCTGATCACGGGCAGCCCGGATCGGTGCTCAGCCCTCACTCAGGTCACCCAAGTGCAGTAAGTATCTTTTCTTTATCCAGCCATAAATATTGATCGGGCGGCTTTTTAAATCATCTAATTGCTAACGGCGCATCTGCTTAGAAGTGTCCTTTGTCCAATATTCTTTCAAAGCAGCTGCACAGGAACCTGAGCTGTAATTTCCCTAACCCATCCGTCAACATTCACGCCCAGCTCCCCACCACCTACAGAAAAGCAGGAGGCACTTACAACCGCAGCTGGTTCTCAGCACTTACACTGTAATTCGCCAATTACCAAGGCTTCAAAAATCATTCCAGGGTGGACCAGGAATTATGTAAGCCGCGGATATAACAGTGATTATACCTGGCCCTTCTGGGTGGCTCTCACCTCAGCCACGGGAATCACTTTGCAAACACTAATTAGTCGGATGCGTTCGGGGATGCCTTGTGCGGAGGGTGGCAGGCATTGCAACCAGGGAGAGAGGCCCCGAGTCACTCTTGCAATCCAAGGGGCCCGGGGGCGGGTGGTCGGTGGCTCAGAGCCCCGCTTTTTTCTAGGCAGTGTCCCAGAGAACACAATGAGTCAACAGAGGTGGCTCTGGCAAAGGTTGCAGAAACCAAGGAGGAAAGAACAGAGTAATGACGGCCTGGGGGCTCCCACAATTTATAGCAAGGAGGGGAAATTGGAACCATCTCCATGGGAGTGAATGATGCACGTGGTGAGAAACCAAGTCAATGGCTCTCCCAACGTGACTGCCTACACCTGGTCTAGGTTGGCCAGACCTCTTGATCTGCATGTGAGGACAGTTGTTCAGCTGACTTCCCCTGGCCTTTCCCTTCTCCAAATAAATGTGCTCATGGCTATGGATCTCCCTATAGTAAGTATACTTTCAATCAGGTAATTATCTGTTGGGAGTCTCTAAAGCCCCCTGACACCCCCACCACCGCCACCCCAACCACCACCACTGCCATTACCTTTCATAAGGGTCGGGGGATGTTGAGCCTGCTGCCCGTTTTTAAGATTTTATTTATTTATTCATGAGACACACGCAGAAAGAGAGAGAGAGAGAGAGAGAGGCAGAAGCAGGCTCCACTCCACACAGGGACCCCAATGCAGGACTCAATCCTGGAACTTTGGGATCACGCCTGGAGCTGAAGGCAGACACTCAACCACTGAGCCACCCAGGCATCCCTATGACAGTGCTTTTAATGACTTTTCTCTAAAGCGCTTTGAAAAGAAAAAGGTATCCGTGGTCTTCTTACAAGTGCAAAAAGACTGAATTTTTCTGGTTTAATCTTAAAATCATGTCACTTTTCCACTACCATGTATCCGTTGTGTATTATTACAACATCACAGCTATTTTGTTTGTCCTGCATTTACAGATAAAATTAATGACCCAAGGAAATGTACAGTGATTATTTTGTGTTACAAAATGAGAAGGACAGACTCCCAGGTTCAGTTCCAAACCTCTCAGGCTAGCATCTAAGGGTCCGCGGTGGCAATGACCTGGAAGCTAAATGCACAGGGAAACAGAAGCCACTCCTGATCATCTAAAAAGAGGGAATTTTAGGGGCACCTGGGTGGCTCAGTGGTTGAGCATCTGCCTTCGGCTCAGGTCCTGATCCTGGGTTCTTGCATTGGGCTCCCCGCAGGGAGCCTGCTTCTCCCTCTGCCTGTGTCTCTGCCTCTCTCTGTGTGTGTCTCTCACGAATAACTAAATAAAATCTTTTAAAAAATAAAAAAAATTAAAAAGTGAATTTTATACAGGGGGCAATTACAAAGACGACAGAAGAACTAAAACATCAAAGAGGGAACAGCAGAAAGCTGCCACCCTCCCCATCAATGCCTCCCAAGGCTGCAAAGGAAGAGGCAGGGTTGCTGGAACCAGGTGCTGAGGTCCATTCCACAGAAACTGGAAGCACAGTGGGCCTGTGAGGCGGATGGATGAGCTGGGCTGATGAGGGAGCAGCTGCAGCTTCTCTGTCCTCTGCCCTCCAGTCTCCCACTGGCACCCCCTACTGGCAGAGCACTGCCATAAGCCAGGTGGCAAAGGAGCCTGGGAACTGTAGTTTTGTTGTGCATTTACAGAGGAAGACTTGGTGATGGGTCTGAGGGCAAATAAGCACATGACTGGCACAGATGGCCATGACGGGATGTGGCTGCCACTATAAAGAGTCCATCTAGGTGGCCACCAAAAGGCCAAAGAGAGCGACAGCGCCTTAGTGAATGCATTAGAGTGCAGGATCTGGTCCTCAGGGTTATGACCCAGAGTCATTGCCTGACTACAAATTATTGACTCGTGGAAACATTCACATGGACGAAATGCATCAAGAAAGGTGATGCAGGGCAGCCCCGGTGGCGCAGCGGTTTAGCGCCGCCTGCAGCGCAGGGTGTGATCCTGGAGACCCAGGATCGAGTCCCACGTCAGGCTCTCTGCATGGAGCCTGCTTCTCCCTCTGCCTATGCCTCTGCCTCTCTCTGTCTCTCTCTCTCTCTCTGCATCTCTATGAATAAATAAATAAAATCTTAAAAAAGAAAGAAAGAAAGAAAGAAAGAAAGAAAGAAAGAAAGAAAGAAAGAAAGAAAGAAAGGTGATGCAGTAAAAAAACAGATTAACTGTCTAGCTGATGAGACATTCGAGAGGCCCGAACATGATTTTCCTGTAGGAAAACTGCAAGGAAACCTGAATCATCTGCACTCTTTGGAGCAGGGAGGCAGAGCCAGGGGACACTTGTCTTAGGCTCAGTATGTTTTTCGGGCGTCAGGTTCCCATGCGGTCTCTCGCAAGGCTGTGCATGATTTCAGAAACAGATCCACCTCACCTTTGGGTCAAGGCCCCTCTCCACGGAACTGTACCTGCGGGATTGCAGCAGGCGTTTGCTCAGTGACTTTATCCGTCATGCTTTCATAGCTGGCTAATGGGAAACTCTTTAGATAGGCTAACACAATCCATCACATCTTAATCTGGCCTGTGAGACAGTCTGCTTCTTCGAGAAGACATGTTGCCATGATGACTCAGCTGCCAGAGGCAGCCATTTACAGAAGGCTGGCCTGGCAGGACGTGGGGATAGAGTGAGGGCCACCCCATCTCACTCTATCCCCACGTGCCACGTGCAGGCTCGCTCCACACTGCCTTCTGGGGTTTCTCTGGTCCTTGGCGGTAGGAGATGGCTTGCAGTGTGCTGACCACATCCTGAACTCCCTCAACAAAAAATGCCCACTCCCACACTCCCTCTGGTGCTCAAGAGTCAACTTGGTGCCCATCTTTCATGGGTCTGTCACCATCTACAACTCAAGCTCACACAATTGCCCCTCCTCCAAGACCACAGAGCATCTTGTTTGATTCCTTTTTTGTGTGTAAAATACTTTCATCATGGATTTAGGTCTTGCTTGACTTCCAACGTTACATAATAAAGGACAAGAACCATGTTTCCCTGACCTCTAGCCCCAACAGCACTTGGTATACAGTAGGAGCCCGTATACTTTCCCCTACATCATCCTATTGTTAGGTAGCTTTAAGTTTTATAGAGTTCTTCTTTCTTTTGACTCAAAATCTTATCATTTTGTCCAATTGTCTTAGGGCTTTCTTTCAAGTCACACAGAATAATTATATCCCTTCTTCTACATGGCAACCCTTCAGATATTTGAATAGAGGTATTAGGTTGGGTCTGCATCTCCTTTTCACAAGGTCATTCCTTCTACACGTTGGGCTGTCTGTAACATCCATCATGCCGTTCATGGAGTATCCATGGCAAAAACCTACCCTTCCACATCTCCTAGAATTTCCATTCAAATCATGCCTGCTATTGAACATGATTCCTAGGTAGTGGTTAATGTCCAACTGTTGTCATGTGCTCTTAGAAAGCACTTTAGATATCTTCATTTTCCCATGACCCCCACACCCACTTGAGGTTTTCAGCTCTTCAGAACAAGGTAGGCCCCCAGACTACTTCCTTGTGGACCACCTCTACATTATCGCCTTCCTGGGCTCGAGCTACAGATGTGAGAGCCCCTCTGTTGGAGACTGAGCTGTCCATGCCTGGCCACCCTCTCACTTGCCACAGAGATCTTGGTTAAAATTCAAAGCGCAATGATATAAATGTGTTCAATTTCATAATGTTCTTCTACAATGCAAGCTTCAGACAATCCATCACTGAGAGAGAGAGAGAGAGTGAGTGAAAGAGAGAGACTAGTATCTTTTAGGCACCCAGCTGCCTGCACAGTTGGGACCAAGAGCTCATCTACACCATCCTGAACTCCCAGCAGACAACTGCAATGGCCTGCCTCCAACCTATTCTCCACACAGTCTCTGCTGGGAGCTTTGGGATGCAAATCTGATTCTAACACTCTCCTAGTTAAAACATTCCACTGGCCCCCCTTTGTTCTTGGGACAAAGACCAAAATTCCTAACATGGTCTCCGTGGCCTTCCATAGATACTTTGGAAACCACTTAACAGTCCCTTACTTCCCCTCTTCAGATTAGATCAAGCAAATCCCTCTGTGACACAGTCTCATAGCCCCATGTACCATGACGATGGTCATGTAATTTTACATGTATGTGTGCAACTCTGATTGAAGTCTGTCTTCCCTGTAGAGTGTAAACTCATATGCCAGGGAGCATGCCTGTTCGTGGTCACCAGAGCCCCAACATCAGGCCCAGGACGCCACCCACTGAAAGTCCTCAGTAAGCATTTGTGAATGAAATGAAAGAAGGACACTGTAGTGAGGTAGATGATGCCCCCCACCCCATATTATCCACATCTTCAGAACTTGTGAATGCTACCTTACATGGCAAAGGGGACTTGCAGATGAGATAAGCTAAGGATCTTGAGATGAGGGGATTCTCCTGGATTACCCAGGTGAGTCCAATGTGATCATGGTCCTTATAAAAGGGGCAGGCAAGGAGGTCAAAGGACAAAGTAAGAGGTATGAAGATAGAAGTAGGAGACTGGAGTGGTTCCAGGAAGGAGTCAGGAGCCACGGGATGCAGTCAGCATCCAGCAGCAGAAGAGGCAAGGACGCAGATCCTCCCCTACAGACTGCAGAACGAACCTTGACGTCAGCCCTGATTGTCTGAAGCTTGCAACCCAGTGGTGGGTTTTGGACTTCTGGCCTCTACAACTGTAGGATACTGAATCTGCATTGTTTTCAGCCGATGAGTTTGTTAGAGCGGCCATGGGAAACTAATGCAGGTGGGAAGAAGACAGAGGAAGGAAAAGACCAAAATTGCTGTCTTCGTTGAACATTTGGGAAAAGGTAAGAAATACCTAACTTAAAAATACCTGGGAGAAAAGGTCATGCAGATCAGTCAAAAGCTCATCTAGCCGGGTAAGGATCACTGTCCTTGGAAAAGGGCCTCTGTACATGAGAATGTAGTGTGCCTGCTTGGTTTCATTATTCTATCAAGGACTCCCCAACCCACCCCCCACCCTCCGGCACTTATACTTTTCAGGGCAGGCTCCCCTGCTCTATCATACCTGGAATCGCAGCTTACTCTGCTTCGGGGGCCTCTCTGCACCCTACCAGGCAAAGGACCCTCCCCAGACTCCCATCTCCACCCCCAATGACTCCTGGTAATGCAAAGGGCTTAAGCAGGCTGTGATGCCTGAGCTGCTAGTTAGAGTGGCAGGTGGGGCAGAGCCAGGGTCTGCATCTTCTGGGCCTTTGTCCAGTGCCCTGTCCACCACACATGATGCCTCCCTGTCTATGGGTCAGAAAGATCAGGATGTCTTGGGCTCTATCTAGGGATCAAAAACAATGACCCTTACTAACACCTTGCCTACCAGAGAGACCCCAATGTATTTCCGTCTGCAAATCTCACTCAAAATGTATTCCAGAGCATGTCTTTTCTCCTCATTGCTGGCCAAGGCCTGCCTGGCATGTGTCCTAATTTCTCTCTGCCTCAAAGAAGCCCCTTGACCGAGGGGGCTGGTTCTCCTATTCAGAGGAGTACAACCTCCCTGCCTCAGCAAATGACATGACATTTGCATAAAGCCTGAATTGAGATGCTCTGGAGCAGGTGATGCATTCAGAAAGCCCCTTGCTCTGTTCCCGTCCATCAGCCTCGCTGGAGATCATCTGCCCCACGCCTCTGTTTCCGCACAGCCAGCCTCAGAGGCAGCGCAGGGAGGCAGGAATTGGGCCAGCTGCCTGAAGACTTTAATGTTAAAATGTGTTGAACATTCACAGGCCACAGAACTCTGCTAAGTGAACCAAATGGGCCTCCATAAAGCCATATGCTCACTCCATCACATCCCAGCTGCAGCCTCCTACAAACAGGGAGTAGACTTGCTGGGGAAGCTTTGGGGTTGGGGTTTATTTCCCTTCCTGTTGAACTGCTAATACCAGATGCTGATGTCACAATCCAAGAACTGGCAGTGAAAAGTCAACAGCAAGCAGAGCATCCCCAGAGAGGAAGGACTTACCCTTACTTAATGAGCCCTTTTTAGAGGCATCTTTAGACTTTGGCACCCCTCCATGCATATTTGAAGGGTGAGACCATCACTGACTGGTCAGGAGCTGTGGCAGAGACGAGCTAGCTCCTCACCAAACACGTTTCTCTCTCCTTTGGGCACACAGCTAGACCACATTTGTCAGCTTCCGTTGGAATAAGGTGTGGCCAAGGGCTAAGTTTTAGCCAATGGCATGGACCGTGTGCCGTGCCACTTCCAAAAGAACTGGAATCTTCCTTGATCTGGCTGGACCAGCCACCCCAATTTGGCCAGGACAGCCCTGGTTTTAGCACTGTGTCCTGGGGGATCTTTCAGTCTCAGACAAACCGGAATGGTTAGTCATCCTAGTGACCCCCATGGCTGTCTGCCAGCTATAGACAGAGTTTTGGGGCCCTAGGTCATGGTTCTTGGACTTCAGCCTGCATCACCTGCTGGGCTTATTAAATCACAGATTGCTTCTGTTTCTGATTCAGCAGGTCTGGGGTGGGGCTCAGGAATTTACATTTCTAACAAGTTCCCCAGAGACACCTGTGCTCCTGGCCCAGGGACCACACTTAGAGAACCCTGCTCTAGGTCATTGATTCTCAAACTTTGCTATATATTAGAGTTCCTTCGAGGAGGGGTAGGGGATGAGGGAGGGGGTGGTGGAAGGTGCTTAAAAACATCCCATTACCTAGGCTGTTTCTCAGATCAGTGCACCAGACTCTGGGAGGGAGTCCCAGCTGGATTTTCCAGCTCTAGGGATAATTCCAAGGTTCAGCCAAGTTTGAAAACCAGTGCCCAAGATCAGTGTCTTCCAATGTTAATGTCCCCATGAATCACTTGGAATTAAAATGCAGACTTTTTCTGTCAGTCTGGGAAAGAGCCTGGGATTTTGCATTTTTAACAAGTTTCTAGGTCATGATGGAGGAGCCACCACAGTGGGAGTAACACGGCCTCAGTTCAGTGGTTGTAAGACAGCAACGTGCATCAGAATTACCTAGAAAACTTTGTCAGAACATGGAGATTGCAGGGCCCCAGCCCCAGGATTTCTGACACAATGGAGCTATGGTGGGGTCTGAAAATTAGCATTTTTAACAAGTTCCCAAAGAAAATTCCGACTACTCTTGCCAAAAGAAAATAAAAGATTGGATTATCAGGGGCAAATAGCAACTAACTATTCACCTCCTTGATACAGTTCCTGACCCATTTCAAGGAATCACTCATTGGGACGCATGGGGGCTCAGTCATTTAAGGGTCCGACTCTTGGTTTTGGCTCAGGTCGTGATATCAGGGTCATGAGATCAAACCCTATGTCAGGCTTCACGCTCAGTGTTCAAAATCTGCTTGAGATTCTCTCTCCCTCTCTGCCCCTCCCCACCATGCTCTCTCTCTCTCTCTCTCTCTCTCTCTTTCTTTCACTAAAATAAATAAACAAATCTTCAAGGAAGCACTCATGCTCCTGAAATGAAGAGCAAATACTGCAGATGCCCAAAGTTCTCCCTCTGATGTTGGCAAGTGGTCAAAATGACAAAAATTCATTTTAATCTCAGTATGAACCACAAAGCTACTAGTTGAGGCCGAAGCAGGCAGAATTAGAATTATCACATCGTCAATGCTGTTATTACCACAAAAACAACCGTGGCTGCACCCGCTACCACGAGTGCCACCATCACTACTCCTGGTTGGCATTTCCGGATGGCCTTCTGTGTACCTGGTGCTGTTATAAACACTTACAACTTTGTCCTCACAACAACCCTTGCATTTGAGGAAACTGAGCCACAGAGAAGGTAAGGGACACATCCAAGGCCACAAAAGAGAACCAGGATTTGAAACCAGAGAGTCAAAAAAATTTAAAAAAAAAAAAAAAAGAAAGAAAAGAAACCAGAGAGTCTAACTCCAGTCTCCCATGTCTCCCTGTCATAAGTACTGCCCTGTCCTGTCTCCTTCAGGCACCAGAACAAAACAATGACTTGAAAAGAAACATCCAGGTGTTATTATTATTGAAGACGATTATCACTACTATCCTTGTCTCCTTTCCAAGTCTTTTTTTTTTTTTTTAAGGTTTTATGTATTTATTCAAGAGAGACAGAGAGAGAGGCAGAGGCACAGGCTGAGGGAGAAGCAGGCTCCCTGCCAGGACCCTGATGTGGGACTTGATCCCAGGACCCCAGGATCACCACCTGGGCCAAAGGCAGATGCTTAACTGCTGGCCCACCCAGGTGCCCTTCTCCTTTCCAAGTCTTAAACTTCTGGTATTCACCAATGCTTTCACTGTCTCTAAAGAAAATATCAAATCATAGGAAAAAAGGATGTGAACCAGTCCATCAAAACATTACGCTGAGTGTTCACTCATTCATTCATTCACAATCATTACCAAGACGGGGTCCCATTTTGCGTACCTTTTGAAGGTGGTGAATAGATGGAGGGATCAGATATGGGGTGTGGGAGAAAGAGAAGTCACAGAGGATCAGGAGCACACGGTCTTGTTCACTGCTGTGGACGCCCATTGAGCAAGGGGAGAAAAAGGATGTGAGGCTGGAGACACAGAGTATGGAACAGTAAGAAACCTGCACGTGCAAAATCGGTTTTTCACTCTGAGGGCCATGGGGAGCCACTGAAGAGCTAAGAGCAAGGGAGGGCTTACCTGAACAGGAGTCTGATTCTCACATCCTACAGTGGAAACATAATGGGGCCTGAGCTAAGGGAAGGAGAGCAGGAAGGTATAGCAGGGGAGGGACACCCATGAGTGACATGTTGGCATGTTGGTGGGAATTCTTGGGTGACAAGGTTGAGGGAGGAGTCCAGATGGAGTCCCTGGTCCCTGACGTGATAACCCTGATGAAGACTGCCTATTACCAATCCACCGACCCTTCTTCATGTGCTTCAGAAACCCAGTTACTTTGTGCTCACCTTTTGGGGCACCAGGGTGGCTCAGTTGGTTGAGCGTCTGACTCTTGATTTTGGCTCAGGTCATGACCTCAGTGCCATGAATTTGAGCCCTGCATCAGGCTCCGCACTGAGCTTGGAGCATGCTCGGGATTCTCTCTCTCCCTCTACCTCTGCCCCTCTTCCCGCTCGTGCTGATGTTTTTGTTTTTGTTTTTAATTTTTTAATGTATTTTTAAAAAACACACTTCCCAGACTCTCTTGCAGGTAAAAGTAACCATGTGACACCATTCTGGCTAACAAGATATAACTGCTGAGTAGAACTCTCTCGAAAGCTCCTTACAGGTGTTCACTCAGTTGGAACACAGCATCTCATCTCACCCTTCTTTCTTCTTCCTGCATGGAACATGGTCAGGAAAGTAGGTCAGGAGGGGACATGCAGGGGCTGTATCACACCATAGAGGGGATCACATACGAAAGATAGCTAAGCAAAAATACTTGGTTCTTGACGATCCCAAGCAACCATGGTGCCAGCCTGGGACAGAGGATGTGGCTGCTGAACAAGAAGATGGCTGTGGGAAAAGCTAACAGTATAATTTCCATAACAGAAAGAACCATTTTATTCTGGTCTAGTGTACAGCAATGTGTATTAGTATTTATTATTGTTTTTGTTTGGCTTTTCACCATTTGACACAGAATAGAACCGCAGAATCATAGAATTTAAGGTTTGGCAGTTTTCATTTTTCAATCTCTCTTGTCTGTTGAGGGGAAGTTAAATGATGTAGAACTGCCTCTAGTAACTGACCCATCAGTCCAGGATGAAAATTCTTTCTGTGGTTGCAGCCTAGACCTTGTGTCCAGGGTCTGCCCTCATCTACCCCCAGACTGCACCGAGCAGGCTTAACTCATGTCTACACATTGATTTGTGTTCTTTAGCATGTTTTTAAAAAAGATTTTATCTATTTTACAGAGAGTAAGGAGGAGGAAGGAAAGAGGAAGAAAGAGAGTGAGAGAGAGAGAAAAAGAATCTTCAAGCAGACTCCTCGCTGAACATAGACACCCCCTACACGGGGCTCCTTCCCAGGACCCTGAGATCACGACCTGAGCCAAAATCAAGAGTCAGATGCTCATCTGACTGAGCCACCCAGGGTCCTCGTTCTTTAGCCTTTTTATATACATTTCCTCAAGCTGACCCTTCGAGGATCTATGGGCCTCTCAGGCCATATTTTAGAAAGGAAAACAATGTTTTGCTCTTGGCCTCGATGGAGCCAAGTCGGAATACATTCCACCCTATAGAAGACAGGATGGTTCTCCTCGATGTGTTCTCAGGATGGGGCCCCATCCTGCCCTTAAGTAACATACCACCACCCATGGCTTTGCCGTCCCTCCCTGCTGCCCAGAAATGCGATATTACCAACCCATATAAAGCAGATTCCTCTCCCGCAGTGAGGCTCACGTTAACCAGGCCTGATGTCTAAAACCAGATGTCACAGTTTCCCAATTTACAGTGAGAAAATGTATAGCCGCCACGTAAAAGAAAAGAGTGTCGGAGAAGCATATCATCAGAATGAGAACGTGTTAGCTGGACTGACGTTTGAGAGCCTGAAAAGCAAGCAAAGTTGACCTCAGCCATGGGATTAGCGTGATTGGAGCTGGTTAGCCACAAACTCCACGTCCAGGCCCAGCAGTTGGTTGCAGGTGCCTCCAGCCCCAGAAACACTTCGAGACCTTTGCTAAGGTCCCTCCCCCTGCTGGCACCTTACCGTTTCCTGCCTGGGAGCTCCTGATTGCCAAGGTCTTTCTCTGGATACACGAACAGCTGTAATAAGGTGGCTGTCTCTTCTTCCTGTTTCTTTAAGGTGACTCTGCAGCGTTCTGCTCTGATCTATTATGTATCCCTATTAAAGTTTAACACTCAGAAGGCATCCTTATTTCTCTCATTTCTCAGTTTTTAAGCAATGACTCACTTTAGACCCCAAGGACCAACAAGAGGAATGAAAGCAGACTGATTTCTGCCTGTGGCGTAGGAGCGCTTCTCATAACTTCAGAGTCTAATGTTATGTTCGGTACCAGTGAGCCTTTAAATTCTGGGCCGCAGGGAAATTTTTCAGGAAGGTCCCACATAGCCCTTCTGCTTAGAAACTAAGCTGCGATTTCCCTAGGAAAGGGCTTTGGATCAAGATCGCTGCAGAATCCCGAGGCCAGCTGGGCATAATCGTGCCCCCGTCGGTGGGGGCCTGCGCGCGGCTTCTTTCACATCTGAATCTTGGGGGGTGATTACTGGCAGGGTTAAGATAACAGTCCTGCTGACTGTTGTCACGTCCCATGCTTCAAACCCTTTTTCTTCTCCCTGGCAGCCCAGATTAATCATCCTGTATTTAGACAGCTAAATGGTGAGCCCACATATAAAAAGGGTTTTCTGGAACCAGAGCCAGGTTCCGAACACATTACTGATGACAGAGTCAATTTCCCTGGCACAAGCATGACAGAGACAACTTGGTATGGACACACAAGTCGCCACGTGCAAAACTGTGCCATTCCAAGAGACAATTTGCATGGGTGGCTACAGTACTGAAAACCAGTAGGAGGAAAGGAGTCTATTGGCAACTGCCTCCCCCCAGCTGGCACCCATCTCCAAACACATAGGACCGGCTCCGTCATTGGCTCCTCTGTCCGGGCTGTCCAAGCCAAGAGAGTCAAGGGGATGAGAGGTGACACACTGCTGCTTGCTCCCAGCAGGTGTGGGGGCACACTCTCTGAGCCTCAACCATGACACGAGGGTGAACTAGCTGGGTTCTAAAGGCCCTTCCAAGTCCCACGTTCTATTTTAATTGATGCTTTATTGACAACAAAGTCACAGCTCTTTGGGCACAGAGGGATCAATTCACTTCACGATGAAAAAAAAAAAAAACCAGCAGTCATTCATTGGCACATATTTATGAGCATCTTCCACATATAAGTCAGGCTGCATCTGCCCTGAGAGCCTCAGTTACTATGGAGGCACTACTGTGATTCTCCATTGTGTCCTGGTGACTCTTTGATGCAGTTGGAACAAGAAGTCCCTTACACTGCGGGGTTTTTATGATTCATTTTGTTCCTGTGTTCTGTGTATGTCAGTCCCTCTGGCTCTATGCCTCGATTCTATCCCAGCTTTATCGATCTTACCAGCAACCCCACCCAGGGCTGTGTCAGACACTGAGATATGGGCGGGGGGGGGGGGTCACAGAGAAGGACGAGGGTCAGGTGGGAGTCAAGAACAGGGACAATCGAGGGTGGTGGTGGTGGTGGTGGTGGTGGTGGTGGTGGCGAGCGAGAGATGGAGTTATGGCCCAGCTTCACGGTGGGATCTGAGTTCAAGTCTAGACTTTGCCACTTACTGACCTTGTGCCCTTGAGCCCAGCTTCCCTTCTATAAACGTAGCTAAAGGCCCAGTGTAAGATCAGGAGCAATAAATGAGATACTATACATCGGGTGCTTAGGCTAGTGCTTAGAGCAAAGTAAGTGCCCATTTGAAATAAAGCAGTGATAATCATCAGGGATGTGTGAGATTTAGAAATGTCACTCTTACTGGGGATGTCTAGGCCCAATTACTAAGAGCGATGAGAAGAGCCATACAGGCCAAGACAGCTACAGCAAATCACCTACAGCAAAGCCTTCCTTTATATAAATGCCATCTGTGCCCTCACAAGGCTGGGGACACTAAATGTGCATGATTGGAGATAATGGGAAAATATCAAGGGGAAGGTGAAGAGCCCATAACCAAGGTTTAGAAGAGGCAGCAGGTGCTTTCACTCTGGAGGGTATCACAGAGGACTTTACGGAGATGATGACATCCAAAGGCAAGTCACAGTTACACTGCAGATAGGTAGGGCATCCAGGCTGACAAATAGCGTGAGTACCGACAGGAAGTTAGACATCTCAGGATAGGTCCAAGGCAGTAAGGAAATGATTCACACTCTGCACTGTGTCTGCCCACTGCCCCCCAACCCTGGGAGGGGGTGGAGAAGGAGCAAGGGAGCCCAGGGCTTCCTTGTACCGTATGAGTTCTTACGTTTCACCATTATAAGTGTGGGGACTTAATACTTGCGGTGTAGCAGAGAAGGCCCTGGTGTGTGTAAATCTTGGACATGTCCCTTACCAGCTGTGTAACCCTAGGCAAATTATTTAACCTCTTGGGCCTCAGTTTTCTAGAGTACAAGATGAGGTTAAGTACTGATGGTGCTGTAGGCCTTGAATGAGAGCATAGCACGTTGCATGCACTCACTAAATGTGAGCCACAATAACCCCATATAATGATACAATAATAAAACATGACACAGTAGCACGTAATAATGTAACAAAATATCCCCCAGGCTAGAAATGCATGGGATATTCTCTGAGCACTGCTTGTCATCCCATCAGGAAATTCTGAGCCAACACCAGGCCTCTAGAATAAACTAGAGGTTCAGATGTGTTCAAATTAGATTTCCTTTTCAGTGACAAATAAAATTATAATTTTAAAGAATAATATTACTAAAATAATGCACCCTCTTGGTGGTCAACTCCATAGAAGCAACGATTTTTTTTTTTTTTTAGAGCAAGAGAGAGAGAGTGGGGGTGGATGGGAAGGGACAGAGAGAGAACACTCAAGCAGGCTCCACACTCAACACAGAGCCAATGCAGGCTCGATCTCACACCCCTGTCATTACGACCTGAGCCAAAATCAAGAGTCAGATGTTCAACCAACTGAGCCACCCAGATGCCCCCAGTAGAGACAACAACTATGGTAGCAACTGAGGTTATTGAGCTCTTACTATGTGCTATAAGAGCTTCAGATATGTTCACTGGTTCACCTCATTAGGTGGGTTAGATTTTTAGGTGAATTTCAGAAAAGAGAAGCAGAGGGTTTCCTCAATAGAACTTGTTGCCTCCAACCTGGGCTGGCCCAACATGAAATAGCTCATTTCTGAAGGCAAAGAGGCTTTCAGAGTATCCATTCTGATTTTTACTTCAAATAATAGATATGCAACGTGCAGGAATGCCTGGCTGCCCCAATACCTCCAATGCCAAGGGAAAACACCGCCAGGCTAGGGTGTCTCCCTAGGCCGATGCTACCAGAACAATCTGTCCAGCAGGTGCCACTTCCCAGACTCTGATTGCCTTTCCCAGAAAGAAAGGGGAAGTCTGTATCTCCCAAAGGGTCAGGATCAGACTATCTTCCTCAATTGCAGGGTTATTGCCCCAGATGACCATCATCATCACATGTCCCATGAAGGATCAGGTTCAGAAGCATCCTCACAGGGCTCCCAGAGGAAGGCTCCTGCTGAAAGACAGCAGGAGGCTCAGATTCTTCCAAGAGCTGTCACTAGCAGAAGCTCCTCCCCATTCTGCCTTCAGCTCTGTCACTTGGTTTTGTTCAGTATACCCACATGGGCTACAAACACCAGTTTCCTTTCCAGAGAGAGACAGACAGACTTGGGCACAGAGAACAATGATGGGCTGGCAATTTTTCAAGAAAAGGCTTTGGTCTGGAAAAAAAAAATAGAGGCTATCCAAGTATTTATCCATCTTTCCTTCAGACTTCCTAAAAAATACTACTTTTATCACTTCTGTACTTAAAATGTTTAGTTTCTTACCGTCCATAAGATAAGCTCAAATTTAGGGACCTTAGAAACAGCCCTAAACTATCTATTCAAATATATTTCCAGAGATCCCCATGAAAAGCTCTGCTCCAGTCAAACTAATCTGCTCAGAGCTCATCATCCTTCACACTTGGCACATGGGCCTCCTCCTCCTCCTGGGATGACCTTGTCCTTCCTGACTTCTCCTCCTCCTTCAGGGACATGCTTGGGTCTCTCCCTTTCTTCCAGAAGATGTTGCCACATGGCGCCAGCCGTGGACATGCTTCCCTTTCGTTCCTGGCTGGGACATGAAATTGTTTATATGAACATCCGCTAAGGACAAGATACCATGCTATCTTTACCTAGCAGAAGCCTAAAGAAATAGCCTTCCCTTCAAGAGGCTTATAATGTGATGACCAAACTCAGCAGCTAACCTTGAAATCAACATCTGTAGATATATGAACAATGCATGCACAGATAGAGGACACCCCTCCTATGAGGCCTGAAACTCCTACTAATCAACTTAATGAGACGCTGGACACAAATCTACAGGGTGTCCCCAAGGCCACTGTAGAATCATCCTGAGGTCTATTCTATCAGCAAAGACAGTTTTTGTCTTTCTTTAGAAATTGTCCACTTGGAAGGCACAGGTGCATTTTCCCAAGGAGGCGTGGTATAGAATGGTTCCATCCCTATGGAGAGAGAAGGGTCAAGGAGATGGAACATGACATTCAGAAGCAGGTGGCTAGAGGAGCTCTACAAGGCACCATCCAGGAGGGGAACAAGGCAAAGATTGAGGTAAGTTCCACTCCTCCCTACCCATTTCATAAACTGGCCTGGACTTGAGCAATCTGGTATTTGAAGGTCAAGGCAGCAGGGTCCTAAGTAGAGTAGCTGGTGACAGTCAGCACATGGGCACAGGGAGAAGCCCACTCGTCTGCGGGCAGAGCCCACCCTCTGCCTTCTGGGGCTTCCTCCTGGGGCTAGTTCCCTCTAAGTGTGATGACACATTCCTGCAGCCAACAGAGTCTTGCAGTCTCTTCCTTCTCGGGACCTGAGACCCCAGGGCAAGGATTCCCACAGAAATCCCCACAATGCTGTTCCCTTCCTTTCACAGACACCAAGCAATACCCAACTTTAAAAGAAAATCACATGTCCTGCTTACTCAGATGTCTTCAGCCCCCAACACACAGAGGTCAGAGTGGAGTACTTGGCAGCCACAATTTAGTAGATCAGCTGTAGGGCCTCCCACATGTCTTCCAAAATCAATTTCTATCTGGACCTGGCCTCCAAACCCAGGCAACCCTAGCCAATATGGTAAACTTGGGGAAATTAGTTCATGGTGGCCCTCATAATCACTTTCCTATGGGACTCAGGGACTCTGCCCCAGCCCGACACACATGGAGATGTCCTTCATGTCTCTGCTTAAGCACGTGCCTATAAAGAGCAAGAGATAGACCCATCTGACCCTCCCAGGAATGACGAGAGGCAGTACGGCCCTGTGCTTATGGCATTATTTGCTGTGTGACTTTGCACAAGTTACTTTACTTCTCTGTGCATTTTTTTCCCATCAGTAAAATAGTAATGATAATGAGTACCCATCTCAGAAGTTTGCTGTAAAGATTAGATTGAATATATGTGAGATTTTTCTGCCATATGTGTCAGATAAATTTAGGTATTACTATTTGTTTTTGTTTTTAAGTGGCAACACTTATTCATGGAAGGAAGTTTTCCAGAGCTGAATTCCATGTACTGAAGCAACGAGTAGCTGATGAGACTGGGCAATCTCCAATCTCTGCGTCTACCATGTAGAAATCCCCACCACCACATCCGCTAGTGGGACTGGCCTTACCCCCCGGTGTAACTTTGTCAGTTCTATAACCCAGCCCGCCTTCTTCAGGATTGTTGTTTTCTGTGGTCATGTGACATCTTTATTCCTTTTCTCTGTATAAATATCATTTCTATTTTCTGTATTTACTACTCAAATTGATGCATTATACCACGAGCTGTACATCTGTCTTCATTCCGAAGGAGTAATAGATCTCTCTCTCTTTTTTTTCTGTAATTCAATAATTTGGTTTTCTGTACAAAGCAATTCAAGTTTCTATTCCTGAGGGAAGAGGGGAAAACAAAACAAGCAAAAGGCACCACCACTTCAGTATGGAGAAAGAGAAAAAATTTTTTTTTGTTTTGAGAGGCACCATTTGAGGCAGAAACCCTGAGGGCGAGAGAAAGTGCAATTTCCCTGGGAACAGATTATCCTCTCCAACAACCTGGTCTTTCACACCATTTGAATCCCTTACAACTATTATTGGCAGAGGCCAGTTAGGGCTAGAAGACAGCTAACGGGTCTGCACCGGGTGCTTGCTGAAAACCAGCCAAGAGTCTTCTTTTCCAGAAGCTCATAGAAGCCAGAAAAGAAATCTGCCTGAAATTCATATCAGGAGTTGGAGGGCACCCAACGGTGACAGGGACAACTGCACACGGGGGACCAGGAGGAAATCATCACTCTCCTGGCGGATGGATGTAGTGCATCTTAACTTTTCCGCACTCGTGGTTAGTGAAGTGGAATTGCAGTGTGAACCAAACAAGTATCACTGGAGTCGAATAGGCCACTGGGTGGAGAAGATCATAGTGGGCTACCAGGCTGTGTTATTGGGCAGATAACCTCTCCAAGCCCCCATTCCTCCGAGTATAAAGCAGAAGGAGCAGGGGCTCCTGGCTCCCAGCAACGCAGTGGTGTGGCAGTGAAGTTCAGGGATACGTATCTAATCCTTAGCCTAGGCCCTGGCATATGGCAAGCACTTAGTATGTATTAGCTTATATATATATATATATATATATATATATATATATATATATATATATGTTTCATAGAAGAAAACTTGATTCTCACCCCTTCACTGTGAGCTACCAATACAACGATCTTGGAAACTCCATTCTTCCCATGAATCCGAGTCCAGTTGACTCCAAGCAACACAAGCTACATCCATACTTATTTGGCACTACAGCTTGCTCACCTTCAGGCGACAGGTGGGGCTGCTTTAAGGACATGCCCTTAAGAGGCTTGGAAACCCCCCTTTCAGACCAAAAGGTTCTTGTAGGAACCACCTTAAATCTGAACTCTTAATTAAGGCTCTTACAGCCACTCCATTGGAAATTTCTTTTTTTTTTTTTTAATATTTTATTTGTTCATAAGAGACACACGGAGAGAGAAGCAGAGACATAGACAGAGGGAGAAGCAGGGGGTCCCACAGGGAGCTTGATGTGGGACTCAATCCCAAGACCCCAGGATCACAACCTGAGCAGAAGGCAGATACTTCAACCACTGAGCCACCCAGGTGTCCCTCCCTTGGACATTTCTTATTTGGAGAACCTTTTGGGGTAACACACTGGAGATGAAAATAATTTTCTTTTTCAACCCAGCACATTCTGGGCCTTCTAGATTTTCTCTGAATGCTTTGCAAAAAATATAAAATAAAAATAAAACAGTTCCTTCCGTAATTCCTCTCTCTTCCTATCTCTTATTAGATCCAGATCAAATAAACTACTTTATGAAAGTAATATGACCCCTTCCATATTGCTGTTGGAAATTTCCTTCACCAGGATCTCAGGTTCATGAGGTGCAATTTCTGTCTCCCTAAATCCCTCAGAGTTCAGTCTTGCTGGGTTCCGGGGATTGCCCTCTCTCCAGCCTAACAGCCTCCTCCGCACACTCCAGCTTTCAGACACCAGCTGGTCCCCAGGTCAATCCCACATATTTTGGGTTCCTGTTATGGCCACATTCCATCTCTGTTTCAGTTCTGATTTCCCAAATTTAGCAGCTTAAGACACCAACCAATATATTCTTTCTCAGAACTTCACAGAATCACAGCAAGTTTGATGGCGCTGTCTGTTGGCTGTTTTCTCCCAGAGTCACTCACTCCTACATCTGCATTCAGTGGGAGGGTTGGCTGGCTGGAAAATCCAAGATGACCTCACTCACACATCTGGCAGTTACTGCTGGCTGTTAGCTGGGCTTCTTCTGTTCGTCTCCTCCTGGTTTCTCATCCTCCAATAGGCCTTGGTCTTTCTCAGAGCATGGCGATCTCGGGATTCCAAAGCATGAAAGTAGAAGCTTCAAGGCCCTATTAAGATCTGGCCTTTGATGTCACCTAATGCCATTTCCATCCTATGGTCAATGTAAGTCAAAGGGCTGGCCCAGATTCAAGGGGAAAGAAATAGAGTCCACTTCTTTTTTCTTTTTTAAAAAGATTTATTTATTTATTTTAGAGAGAGACAAAGAGTACAAGCAGGGGAAGGGGCAGACAAAGAGAATCCCAAGCAGACTCCCTGCAGAATGCAGAGCCTGACACAGGGCTCCATCCCATGACCCTGAGATCACAACCTGAGCTGAAATCGAGAGTCAGTTGCCCAATCAACTGAGCTACCAAGGTGCCCCTAGACTCCACCTCTTGATGGAAAGAGGCAAAGTAACATTGCAAAAAACATTGTGAGATAGAATTAATTGCACATAATCTGCCACAAACCTTATCACTACTTTGGGGCCAGATATATTCCCGTGTAGAATGAAAATTATTGGCAGAATTTGGCATCATTCTCTCAATGATGAAATTAAATGATGATAAATAAGGGCCATAATTGGGACACCTGGGTGGCTCAGTGCTTGAGCATCTGCCTTCAGCTCAGGTCGTGATCTCGGGGTCCTGGGATTGAAACCCACATCGAGCTCCCCACAGGGAGCCTGCTTCTCCCTCTGCCTGTGTCTCTGCCTCTCTCTCTATGTCGCTCATGAATAAATAAATGAAATCTTTAAAAAAAAAATAGGGGCCATAATTAGTCCACTCTTGCTCTCAGCAGAAGTAGGGTTCTATTTCCTCCCTCCAGGTACCTCCCTCTTCTTCTTCTTTAGAAAACCCAGTAAGAGGTCTTACCTGATGACTTTTCTCAGGTCTTCTAAACCCTTCGTGGCTATCATGCCGGGTTGTCCACGCAAGGCCTCAGCTCCATGGAAAAGGAACCCACTAAGCTATTTTTAGGTGCAGGAGCATCTTGAGGAGGCCATGGGCTGGATTCCACCCTCTGCTGCTCCCCAGCTCAATGACATTAGCCCAGCAACTCTGTAGGCCACGGTTTTCTTGGGATGATGAAACACCACTCTCAGGATTCAGGAGTGACTTAAATGAGTTCAGGTAAAGAGAATTATTGTATCATTCAACTCTATTATTATAATTTTATTATTATTAGCATGGAATCATCCTTTGCCAATCATTACTTTTAATCCAAGTACTCAAATTCACGCTACTCGTTTTTTGTTGTGTTTGTTTGTTTTGCCACAACCTTAAGAGACCAACATTCATCCTCAAATAAAGCCAGATATTTCTGACTTGGTCTGATCATCATAGTTTGGGATATTTGGGTAATATTTGTGCAGATTATCACCTGGGCCTTTGCTCTCTCTGGGAAACAGTCCCAAAGCTTTTGCACAAAGTGAGAATCAGATGCCCTGGCAGCTCCTGTTGAGGAAACGGCTGTTTGAGCTCAGATCTGAGCAGGGCCTGAGGGCAGCTACCAGGTGACCAGGTATAGGGATGAAGGAAGAAAAAGGGAGACAGGCAGGGAATGGGGGCATGAGCCACACAGGATGAGCAGCTCTGGGCAAGAAATCTCAGTTAGCACTTCCCAGACGACCACAGGGCCTTGGCAGGACCCAGAGGTGGTATTAAACTTTGGGAGTGGGACTCCTAGAGAAGCAGCCTCAGGGAGAGTGGGGCAGGGATATAGAGGATGGGGGTGTGTGCAGGGCAGTGTTGGGGGCAGGGGAGGGTTTGGGGAGAGAGGGCCAAAGAGGGCAGTTGAGGGAGGGACGGTGTTGGGAAGGCAGTGTCAGGGAGGCAGTGTTGATGAGGTCAGTGCCAAGGAGGTGGTGTCAGGAGGGACAGTGCCAAGATGGGCACTGAGATCCTACTCATCCAGAGGCAAAGATATGTCTGGTAGAATTGAGAGCCTGGTGTTTGCACAGCTTTGCCCTCACCCCACTCCTGGGCCTCAAGGGAAGGGACCTCGTCACCAAAACTGGAAAAGCAAGGGGACCAAATGTCTTTGTATCATTAAAAAATCTTCATGAGGATGTGGTTTATGTGTCTAGGCTGGACACCGGGTAGGTGTGTGAACAACAGTAAGTTAAATAATACAACACAGGCTCAGTGCAGTTGAGAAATATACAGTGTAGTTTTCTCTCCTGCTTCATAGCTGTAAATTCCACCTCATTCATTCATTCATTCATTCATGCAAATAATGTTTATTGAGTACGCAAGCCCTGTGCTCAGCAGCCCAGGCCGGCCCTGCCCCTGCCTCTCGGTGCTTCCACCCCCAGGGACAGAGATAACAAACAGCTGATGGACAAGCCTGGTGGGGTGGATATGTCCCTGCGAATAGTGCTAAGTGCTTTGCAGGAAATAAACCGCATAGTGACAAACAGGGTGAGCAGGGGGAGACTGGGCAGGCTCTGAGGAGCTCTGCAGGAGCGGGGAGGAGACCTGAAGCTGCAGATGGGTGCCCGCAGAAGGTGAGGAAGAGCAAGAGGAGCAGGTGCTAACAGCCATCACGTGGGAGAGACGGGTGGGGCCAGAGCCAGGTGAGCACAGGGGAATGGCTCCCCTGCCATCAGATCCAGGCCCTATACCATCCAGGGCCCCCACTCCTGCTGGGCCTGCCCTCCAGCCCCCAGGCGCCCTGAGATCCTCTACGCTGGGCTCCTCCCTGCTCCTGGCCAGGAACCCTGCTTCACTCTGCAGGCATCATCCCAGGCTCCTACATCTCCAAATCCAACACTCAGGCCTCTTTCAAAGCCCATGTGATAGAGAAAGACCTCAAGTCTTACTTGCACATCTAGCTGAAAGTAATCTAGCCTCTACTATGTCCATTTTATTTTATTTTTTAAAGATTTTATTTATTTATTCATGAGAGACACAGAGAGAGGCAGAGACACAGGCAGAGGGAGAAGCAGGCTCCCTGCTCCCTGCTCCCTGCCTTTGCCCTGAGCCAAAGGCAGACACTCAACCACTGAGCCACCCAGGCGCCCCTACTATGTCCGTTTTAAATGTGCGTGTATTTCTGGAGAGCCTGGCTGACTCCTGGTTTTGGCTCAGGTTAAGATCTCAGGGTCCTGGGATGGAGTCCTGCTTGGGGTTCCCTGCTCAGTGGGGAGTCAGCTTGTTTCCCTCTCCCTCTGCCCCTTCCCTGGCTCATGAGCTCTCTCTTTCTCTCTCTCTTTCTGGAATAAATAAATAGATCTCAAAAATAAAATAAAATAAATTGAAAAATATGTATTTGTATATATGTGTATGCAAATGTGCACATTCTATCATATGTGTACCTTCTGTCTTGAACATGTGTCTGGGGTGTATTTTTATCTCTATATTGTTTTGAGCTGAAAAAAAACTTTAGGAACTATCTGTGTCCATCACCCTCTTTTACAAATAAGGGGATTAAGTCCAAAGCCTTAGGAAACTTGCTCAAGGTCACATAGCTGGGATTTGATCAGAGGGATCTGATCCCTCAAGGTGCCCCTAGAGGACCTGGAAGACGTATTTTTACAAGATAAGTATGTAGGATCACAGGCTCTCGAGACCCCGCATACTCACTCCAAAGAGGGACCCCCACTTGAAACCCTCTTGTGCGTGTCCACGTTCACACCTGCTGCCCAAACACTTAGGTCCCCACTTTGCTTTATACATCTTTGTATCCCCCACAGTATTTAGAAATGGAAGTTGCTCGATAAATGTTTGTAAATGAATGAACGGTTGAGTGGGACACGAATAATGGGTCTTTGCAGGGAGGTCTGGGGGGAATAAAGATTTACCTAACAATTTATGTTGCTCTTGACACGCCACGCTTTTTTCCTTGCCCAAGAGGCCAATAGCACAAATACATGCCTTGCCATGAAAAATTCACAACCGTGCATTAGTCAGATACCCTGGTGACATTACTCGCAAACTGGGAAGCCAAGGTCACAGCAGAAGCTGTCGTAAATCAAATGTGTTTCAAACACAGCATCTTCCTGTTGGGAAATCTGACCCATTTAGTGTGTTTTCCCCGGGATAAAGCTACTTAGCACACCTCCTGCTTCAAGAGAGAGAACGCCTGACGCTCCAACATATCCGATGCCAACCAACCGGCAGCGTTGGCCACCGGCTCCAACACATCAATCCCCTCTCCTCACAATTGCTCAAAGAAAAGCTTGTCTTCTGCACGGTACATTAGGCAACTGCAGAAGAAGATACGAGAAGCTTTGAAATGCATTTCCCAAACCGTTCCACATGATGTTCCTGGATGTTTGGTTAATAAAATATTCCATGGTCAAATAATTGGGGGAGGCTGTGTCTACTGTATCCTATTCTTGAGAAGCTTGCAAGGCACCTGCAAAAAACCCCCGCAAGG
The DNA here is from genome assembly GCF_018345385.1 of Vulpes lagopus. NCBI lineage: Eukaryota > Metazoa > Chordata > Mammalia > Carnivora > Canidae > Vulpes > Vulpes lagopus. The sequence continues at coordinate 93,110,902 of NC_054826.1, read as the reverse complement.
GGCTTGATGAGGAGAACTGTTTATCCTGGAGTTCCCAGGATTTCACCCAGAAGTTCCCAGGCATTGCAACAACATATCCTTTTGCATCCTTTATGCCATAGAGTGGCAGCTCTGTGGAACTTCCAGCAGTACAGTTAGAGCCACTAGTAACTATAGAGGCTCTTTCCAGGTCCTCGAGCTGACTTCCCCTCCTCCATGAGTCCCCCACAAAGGACAACAGATGCACAGAACACAAGCTGCATGGGAGAGCAGGGATTCAGCTTGACTTGGCGATAGCCCCCAATCTTCTAATTCACAAATGTCCTGGGCACCTGTCCAGTATCCCAATACTTAGGCTGTCAGATAAAATCAAATCCGGACTTAGTAAAGAGAGACTGTCATTCACAAGGATTATTGCAAAGCATGGGGGTTAAAGAGAGACTATTGCAATGGGGGGGCACTTTGATCACAAAATCTGGAAGCCACTCAGAGTTAGGCAAAAAGGGGTTTTCTTCTTAGAGAGGGATAGTAGTCAACATGGGCAAGGGGAGCTGCTCTCTGGCTTGGGGATCCTTCCTCCACCCTTCGCCGGGCGCAGTCATGCACCTGCTGGAGGAGCCCCTGGCGGGTGGAGCGGCTAAAGACCCCAGCAGGTGACATCAGTGACTGCCCAAGGTGAACCCTATCTATACTGTGGTTCCTCCTAGGCATACACACCTGTGATAAAGTTTAATTTACACATTAGGCACAGCAAGAGAGGAGAGAGGGATAAGCCAGGCAAGAAAGAAGCAGGTGTGGGGAAGTGGGATGAAGAGGTGGCCTGAGGGATCCCTGGGTGGCACAGCGGTTTGGCGCCTGCCTTTGGCCCGGGGCACGATCCTGGAGACCTGGGATCGAATCCCACATTGGGCTCCCGGTGCATGGAGCCTGCTTCTCCCTCCGCCTGTGTCTATGCCTCTCTCTCTCTCTGTGACTATCATAAATAAATAAAAATTTAAAAAATATTAAAAAAAAAAAGAGGTGGCCTGATTGGGTGGTGAATCCAAGAATGTTGTACCTGGAGGTGAGCCTATTCTCAGGAGGGCCTGCCTGCTGGCTCTGGTGGAGGGTGGGCCAACGGTCAGGGCCCTGGGGGAGAAAAGAGAAACTTTATCAAAGTTTGGGTGACAAGCATTTTGTCTCAATTAATCTTTGGGAACTAAATAGTTCAGTTGATCATTTACGAGGTAAAGAATGGGAGTTTGGAGGGTCTGTGTCTGGCCCTGTCATGGGTAAACAATGGGGGCATCTGTGAGTCTTCTCTAAGGCCTATGGACAAGGGTGGTTCTTTGCAGTAAGCCATTTTCCAGAACACAAAAGAGTGAAGAGAATGCCTTTAACCTTCGCTCTTTTCCAGGAGAGCAGGAATTGGGTACAATTTGACATTGTCAGGGCCAGTCACGGCTACATTAATCCAGCACTAACAAAATCTGACTAACTCTCTCCACCCTACTCATCCCTGGGGTGCTGGCATGATATGAGGTGGCTCAGTTAAACCCTGAGGCCTTGTAGTGGAAAGGGGTTGGGATCCCTATTCTCAGGGAGAGTTTGGGCTCAAAACCACAGGGGACGGATGCAGGCACCAAAGGTGTGACACTCTTGGTGGCCTAGCCCATATGGAGTCTTCTCTTCTGCTCAGTAACAGAACCCCTATATTCCAGCTTTGCTTGCAGCGAGATGCAGCTCTGTGACTAAGCTCTGATCCTGAGAAGTACCTAGAAATTACCGAGCAGAACATCCAGGAGTGTTCCTTAGATCAGGATGGGCAGCTGGGGCACACGTTTGTTCATCTGCTTTAATGCCTGCCTCGGCCTAGGGGTGTCTGGCTCTCCCAGCAGCTCTGCTGGATCACGACATGATTTTGAAGATGGAAACCATGTGCTAAGGATGATAGGAAGAGAAACTAGAAGGAACCTAGCTCCCTAAAGATGAGGTAAGCTGCCAGCCACCCCAGGACTATCTACTTCCATATTCCATTTCTTGGGAAAAAAACAAACAAACGAATAACCAAACCAAACCAAAACAAAACAAATTTCTTTGTTATTAAGCCATTGTAACTCCCAGTCGCTACTGGATCTGCCCAATGAAGCTTCTGATGCACAGGGATAGGGAAACCGAAAAGGTTCAGATCAGTCATACTAAGGACACTTTCACTTCTATCCTCTGAAAAATCTCTCTGCACCTGCAGGCCATGCATACTGAGCATAAAATACCTGATAGGATTATAGGCCTCAGCAGCAGACTTGGGTTTTTTGCTGATGTTGGCATTAACCCATTGTTTGACGTTCAGCAACCCAACTATTCTTGAACTCATGGTTTTCAAGTGTGTATAAGCACTCCGTTGCCACTGTAACAAGTTATCATGAACATACGGGCTTAAACAATACAAAGGGGTTCTCTTAGAGAGTTAGGGTGGATCGGTAAGGCAGCGTTTCTCTTGGAGACCATCTGTTTCCTTCCCTTTCTAGTTTCCGGAGGCTGCCTGCATTCCTTGGCCCATGGCCCCTTCCTCCATCTTCAAAGACAACAGCACAGCATCTTTACATCGCTCTCGGATTCAGACTCTCTGCCTCCCTCTTATAAGGATCCTCGTGATTACATCAGAGCCTCCCAAATAAGCCAGGACAATCTCCCATCTCAAAATTACTAACTTACTCGTACTGGCAAAATTCTTTTTGCCATGTAAAGAAACATATTCCGGGGATCCCTGGGTGGCTCAGAAGTTTAGTGCCTGCCTTCGGCCCAGGGCGTGACCCTGGAGTCCCAGGATCGAATCCCACATCAGGCTCCTTGCATGGAGCCTGCTTCTCCCTCTGCCTGTGTCTCTGCTTCTCTCTCCCTCTCTCTCTGTGTCTCTCATGAATAAATAAATAAATAAAATCTTTTAAAAAAGAAACATATTCAGAGGTTCCAGGGATTAGGATGTGCACATTCTAGGTTACTAACCGTCATTTTGCCTAACACAAGGTAAATTCTTTTTTAAGATTTGTATTTGTTTATTCATGAGAGACACACAGAGAGAGGCAGAGGGAGGAGGGTCCCTCTGGGCACCCCAGTGTGGGACTTGATTCTCAGACCTTCGGGATCATGCCCTGAGCCAAAGGCAGACGCTCAACCACTGAGCCACCTAGGCATCCCACAAGGTAAATTCTGAAGATTATGAGGGAGACACTGCAAACCCCCTTTCAACCATTTGTACCTTATTCACTATTGTTATTTCTCCTCTGTGGGTTCAGATGCATCTGATCTTTAAAAACTCGTCTAGTATTATGGATCGTGGGATCGAGCCCCACATGGGGCTCCACACTCAGTGACAAATCTACTTGAGGATTCTCTCTCTCTCTCCCTCCCTCTGTTCTCTCTCTCTCTCTCTCTCTCAAATAAAACCTTTTAAAAAATAAATAAAAATAAATAAAACGGGAAAAATATTCTAGTATGACAGTAGTGGCCCAATCGACCAAACAAACAGGAGATGCCTTGATGAAAATATTTATCTATTCAACACTTTGGGGAATACTTACGGAGCACCTCCTGAATGCCAGACACTCCACCGAGCCCTGTGGATATACAGAGTTACATAAGGCATGGGCTCAGCCCTCCAGTAGGTTTCAGAAGAGAAACTGCAAAAAATTAGGAGTGCCGCCTTCGGAATATCTGTCCACAACTTTATAGGTTCATCCGACAAGCATGGCTGGGCGATGTACTTTATGCCAGTGCTATACCTGCAATTTGGAATTGTGTCTGGTGTTCTCAATAGGATAGCATTTTAAACAAAACAATTCTTCATTTTCCTGGATTATACAGAGAATCGCAAACTACTTAGAATTTGTGGCCTCACCTAAGAAATGTCAGTAATGCTCCCTAGTCATTGTGAGTCTCTCTCTCTCTCTCTCTCTCTCTCTCTCTCTCTTACACACACACACACACACACACACACACCTGTACAGACGAGTGTTGCCAAAGCCCACTATGGGTGGGAGGGCTCCTGGTTGAGAGGTACTGGGAGAACAGTCATAGAAAAAACAGAAAAGCCTTTCTTAGACTTTCCATCGAATTCTTAGATTTTAGCCTACTTCTAGTAATCCCTGCATTTTCCAGTATACTAAGATGCCTGACAAGCACATTAAAGTTATTCCTTTTATGATTAAATATTAACTGTTTAGCCCATGATGGCATTGACAGCCATCTTATCCTTTTTCTGTGGTCTTAGAATAGGAGCTAATTATGTCCTTCTAAATTCCACTCATGGCTAGAGACTGAGACCACAGGGATCTCTCAGCACCTGGATACACCACAAAGTCTTACTGGTGACAGATAACCAAGGAGAGAGAACACTGCTATATTTTGCTTGGTAGAAAGTAGAAATTAAATGTTTGACAGGACAAGCTCTACTTTTCAACAATATGGGTTCAATCCAACTGGGGGGAAAGCATATGTAAATGTTACATCCAAAGATTCTGGGGGTGCTTTGTTTGTGTTACTATCCCTCCTTTAAATGGTCCCCAGGGCTGAAGTCTAATACTGAGAACCTGAGCTGATTCCTTCCTTACGGCCTGATACAGTCATGAGCAATGTCACCATATCACCTGCAAGGCTTCCTCATTTCCTCCACCCCAACCCTTAGCAACTTCTATCTTCCTCCCTTTCTTCAAAAGCTTCAGCCTATCTTTACTGGGCATATTTCAATTTCATGCCCTAGGACATATCCTTAAGGTACTGGGTATCTGCAAAGAGAAAATCATGAGCCTGCTCTTCATCTAATCACATTTCTTTCTTCCTGATACCTGCACCATGACCCACCCAAAAGGTATAGCTCTCACCTCCTCCTGCCCCATCTCCTTCTCTGGCTCTTACGGCAGGTGCCCATGATCCATACCGGGTTTCAGGCTCCATCCAGAAATAACACAGAAACAGAAACTGGAGCTCACAGTCCTGCCCCTGGATTAGCCAGGACTTGCCTCCTGCTGACTTGCTCAGCCACTGCTCAAAGCCATCATCTTTGGTCTCTGCTCCCTGTCACTCAATTCTGATATAACATATTCACATCTGGCTTTCCCCCTGCTGTTTTCAAGTGCCCAGTGGGACTCCATTCAGAGCAAACAACTCACCTCTCTGTCTGCCTGACTTTTGGATGTTGCTCTGCTTTTCTGGTGTACGTGTAAACATATGTATACGTTTCTATTGGGTATATGTCCATACGTGGAGGGTCTGAATGATAAAGTGTGCATACATCCAGTATCGTATTAGTAGATACTGCCAAGCAGACACCCAAACTGGTCAAACCAATTTATATTCCCACCAGCAATGCATGTTACTTTTTAGTTGCTCCAAATCCTTGGTCTTTACATTTTAGCCATTCTGGTAGATGTGTAGTAACATCACATGACAGTTTTAATTTGCATTTCTCAGCTTACTAATAAGCATGAGCACCTTTTCATCTGTCTGTAGGCCACTTGGATTTCTCCTTTTACAAAGCTAGGTCTCTTTGCCTCTTTTTCTCTTGAATTGCCTTTTTCTTATGATTTTGTGGGAGTTTGTGTGACCTGGCGCTAATTTTATCTCAGTATCACTGTGGCCTTGGGGTGAGAGTCACTCTCTGCACCTAGCCTTTGGCCATTCCCGCTGGCAGGGGAGGATGTATTAAAGCTGTGGGGTAGACAAGTTCCCCTGAATCTGGGCTTCATATGCTTTAGAAGCCATGTCCCAAGACTACTCTCTGCTGCTGTAAGCTGACATGCCAGAAAGGCCCAATGTCACAGTTGAGCATGAGCCCATGTGTTTCACCTCTCACCCTCTGCTTCTGACCTGTATGACTGATTTAATGCTCTATGCATGTGTCTTAGGTCTGCAAGATGAGGATGACCGTGGCACCACCTCATAGTGTGAAGAAATGAGTTATTTAATGTAAGACCTTGAGAACGGTGCCTAACACATAGGACCCCCTCAATACCCACTGTCTGTTACTGTCCAAGGACACAGCTTACTGGCCTCTTTTGCTGATGGCAGAGTTGTAACATAGTTACTTCCTGTGATTAAAAGAATTGTACAGAAGTCAAAGGCACTAGGTTCTAGGTCCATCCTTGCTGCCATCTCTCTAGCTAAATTACGTAGGGGTGAGGCTGCGGGCTCTGGTTTTCTTACTAGTGAAGCAAAAGCGTTGACCTAGATCATCATCACAAAAACCTTTGTGACTTCACACTTCCCCCGGCCGCTCCACTTTATCACAGCCAGGGATGGAAGAAAAAAAGCCGGTGTCCACACAAATGCTCCACCTGGCTCCCTTTACAACAGATCTTGTACCTGCTGTGTTCTCTCAGGTACACAGGGAAAAGGTAGGTCACAGGGAAGAGAACTGAATGTGCCAGAAGAATCGGTCATCACACACACACACACACACACACACACACACACACAGCCATGTGAGCTCTGCCTCTTCCATGTTAGCTCCGTAAATGGAGGAACTGGGTCTGGTTTGTGAGCTCTGCTAGCCCAGGGGTATAGCATGGGGCCTGGCATCACGTAGATGCAGGAGAAGCAGGGGGCAGGGGACACCTGGGCTTCACAACACTTATGCAAAGCTCTATCACTCTGCAGGCTCTGTACCTTCCAGAGTGTTTGTGGGCTTCCTCATTGAAATGCCCTTTCCAGGCCCACCCTGAAGGTCCTAAGGCCTATTTCCTCAGGGGACAGTCTTCATGAGGCTCTATGCAGCATGCACCAGACGAGGCCCCAAGAGACCCAATTTCTAGCCCCCATCCCACAATTTTCTCTTTGAGTGTCCTTGCCCTTCTAGATCTCATGCAAGCCCTCTGTAAAATGGTGAGCCTGCCTCCCAAAATGTGAGGAGTTGATAATAGAAGTATACTCAAGTAGTAACAGTGTTTATCTCTCCGTGATAAAATTCCAGGGGACATTTAATTGCTCCTTTATCTTCAAAATGTCTAACAATGGAGAAAGGTTTTTATAATAAAAAAAAAAACAACAACAAGGCATGCTATTAGGATGTAAGCTAATTCTAGGTCCCATGATTTTCAGTTTTAGAATAACAGCTTTCATTTGGAAGCACTTTCTGCCTTTTATTTCTAGACGCAACCACACATTCTCATCTCAGATAGAGGGATCTTCTGTAATGTCACCAACAACTGTGCGGCATTAGCTAACTTAGCTGTTCAACTCTCTGAGTACTTCATCACCACCTTTATAAAGTGAAGAGACTAGATGAACATTCCCTCAGCTCTAAAATTTCATGTTTCTCCACACAGTCAGCCCCACCTCCTTGGAAGGCGCCTCCAGAACACTGAGATGTATCTTGTTGGCACAAGAGAGGGATGCCATGGAGCTCCGTTTGTCATTTCTGCTGGAGAAACCACCCTGTCTTGCAAAGCATCCAATCCACTGGACAGTGAGCACACTAGAGGTCTTCGAAGCACACCAGTTTTAAGAGAGGATCTGTAGCATGCACTCCACTCCAGTGCTCGTCAGACTGCCGTGGCTGGAGCAAGGACAGAATTTCTCAAATTCAATCTGTAGTTGGCACTTCCCAGCCGATTTTCTGGAGTCAGGATTTAGAATTATTCCAAGGTTAACGGTAAGTCATGCAGCAAGAGAAAGTGTATCCAGAGCTGTCCCAGCCGCTGGATGCACATTCCCTGCCTTACAGGGGAGAAAACCCTTTCTGAGGGTCCCTCTTTGGCTCTCTTGTCCGTCCCTCCCACTGGCAGTCACAAAGTGAGAGTTGGCTTTGCATCATGATGTCTGATAACAAACAGTCGGTCCTTGTTGGCCATCACCAAGCTGGCGTCTTAGTGGGGGACTTCACAAATAGCCAGCAACAGCAAACAGCTCCGTTCTGCTTGAAGCCCTCTGGTTATCCAGACTCCAGAAGTAGGTAAACACCAGCCATTTGGATCCTTTCTTCACTAAGGACAGAATATTCTTCAAAAGAAAAAATTAACCTGATGTGATTTTCGGGTTTTCCCTTTCTAGTCCTGTTTTTTGATATTACGGATGTTGGTGTTATTTATTTATCATCGATGCCAACCACAGCTCAGCATTAAAAGATTCAAGAAGCCCAAGAAGGGTGAGAACTTTCTCATCTCAAAATAGTTAAGCAGTACCTCTTTGCAAGGAACTCTGGGTGGCTCCTCCTTACCACTCCTGCTATAAAGTCACCCTAAACCAATAGGTCATTAATCAAGACTCACAATGGAACCTGGATGAAACTGAGTATCAAAGAGAAGTTTTCCTACATCCTCATCTAAGGCTGAGCGAGCCTCATGTCTCCCTCCCTCAACCTCAGAGCAGGTCAACTTCCGCTTCATTGCATCGAATCTCTCAGGGAACTGACTCACCATGAACCAGACACTGAGCAGGGCCTAGAGGAATGAACCACAAAAGATTGTTTATGCTCTGAGCAAAAAGCAAGTCACAAAGAGATGCAGACAGCAGTACTCTCCCTCCCATCATATGGACAGAGGCAGAGCGAGGGCCAGGAAGCATGACTGCGGAGTCAAAACTAGAAACACAAATGTCACCAGGTGTAATGGGGGCTCATTTGGAGGCTGAGTACAAGGGACCCTGAAGACCCAAGAGAAAATGTGGTCAGCTCAACCTGAGAAGGTCGTTCGCAGTAATGTCACCATAGCAGAATGGTGGGGGTGCAGGTGGCTATTAATGAACAGGCATGAGCATATTTTTTTGTCTGTGTTAGGATTGCTTAGTGATGGGGATGCCAGAGTGGCTTGGCAGTACAGTGTCTGCCTTTGGCTCAGGTTGTGATCTCAGGGTCTTGGGATTGAGTCCTACATTGGGCTTCCCCCAGGGAACCTGCTTCACAATCTGCCTTTGTCTCTGTCTCTCTGTCTCTTTCATGAATAAATAAATAAAATCTTAAAAAGAAGGATTGCTTGGTGATGGTTCACAGACGGAGCCAGTGGGATAAAGAAGGGTTAAGGCCAACCCCAAGGTAATGGCTTTCCTCGCTGAATGATAGCACTTAGCAACAAGCGAAGGACCATGTTTATGCCGGCACTGCGTGTAAGCCCTGACGCCTGCCGGTTGACCCCAGGATCCCAGATGCATGTGGGGCCCATAAGGAAGTGTTTGTTGGCAAAAGTACCAGAGGAATTCCAGTAGCTGGTGCTATGCTCTTGAGCAGAAAGGCTCCCTCTCAGAGTTCATATATTGATGTCCACTCTCAGTAGGGTTCCCCCAGGCTCCAGTAGAGCCCCAGGAGGGTACTACTTCCTTAGTAAGTCCTTAGAAAGGCATGCTACTGACAGGAACAAGGGGGAAGCAAGGAGAAGCAAGCAGATCTCATGGCTTCTTGGGCAGGTGTCCAAGCTCCCCTCCCCACAGCACCCCCGACTGGCAGAGCCCAGCATGGTGCTGGCAGCAAGGGAACAGGGTCCGGCCGCGTACTGGTGCCAGGGGATTTGGTGCTGAATAACAAGGACTTAACTATCACCACAACATTCAGGATCTCCACTCATTCACTGATACCCCAACCTTCAGAGTCGCAGATATTTAGGGCTATGAGGTGTAGACAGACAAATATGAGTCAAGTCGGCAATGAAGTTGACGCTCCCTCAGAAGAGTGAACCTGAGTGCTGAGTGATACCCACCCAATAAAAAAACAGCCTCAGGCAGGAAGGAATCCCACAAGAACTAGCTGACTCTGCACAAACAACCATATATTCTTTTTTTTGAAGTAGGCTCCACTTAAGAAAATGAGCCCAATGAGGGACCTGAGCTTGAACTCATGACCCTGAGATCAAGCCTGGAACTGAGATCAAGAGTCAGACACTCAAGCGACTGAGCCCCCCCAGGTGCCCCAACAATCATATATTCGTGTCATGAGACACCAAAAGCACCCATCCCCCACTTCTCAATGTTTGGTCCTGTCCCCTCCCTGACCCACAGTTCTTGGTGATCCCTCCTTGTCACCGTGCTTTCCCTTCTGGCAATCACCCTGAATATTATTCCTGATTCTGTACTCCGACTGTGCTTGAGTGGACAGATCCCAAATCCCGATCCCATGGGCTTCTGACTTGCAACTCTTCCCGATGCCAATACCATGTTGAATCTCCAGAGATTCCAAAGAGGACAAGAACTGGTGCAGATGCATAGCTCCGACTAGGGCCAAGCAGAGATGGTAAGACTGGTAAGCCTAACGACAAGGCCACACCAACCGTACCCACTGCTCTCTCTGGGAAACAACAGGGCCGATTAAAAAAAAAAGTCATACACCAGTGTCTGGAATTCGCCAAAGAGTATAGGCCAAATTCATAAGGGCCAATAGGGAAAAATACCAGTACTCAAAGACCTGCGAACTGAGTAATGCATAATATCAATGGGAAGCTTGCTTGTTCCATTCCTACACTTGATCTAAGGCCATTTCCAGGTTTATAGAGATGACAGGAAGGGGAAAACCTTGGATACAAATAAGCTTGGCCTCTTTTTTTCTTAATCACTGCATTTCACCAGCAACTTCTACTGTCCTCCTGCAGAACAAACCTCATTCCAGCTCAGAAGGCAGCAGGTGAACACAGTTGTGCATGTGTTCCAGAAGCAATCAAGCTGATTTCAAAATACCCTTAGAACTGGCCCCATTTTAACCAAATGAATAATAAGAGTTTCCCTTCTGTAAGCAAAACCATGATATATGGGCAAACTCTGCGTTAATTGGATAAACCAGTGGTAAAACCCCAAAAGAACAATTAACTTTCATGTGAAATACTCCCAGCTGAAATCTTGGGAAACTTGCATGTAATTAGTACTCTCTTCCAGCTCTCCGAAGTATAAAATACAATACATTAGGGCTTGTAACACTAATATCGCCAAGAACACAGCTAACGTGGGGAGTCTAATTTGCCACTAATATGCGGATGGCAGGCTAGTTGGTGCTTTCACCTGTTCTGGCTAATTGTCTTCAGTGTGATTTAGAAACTCCATGCCCTTGATGCTATATGCATGATGTATCAAATCCCCAGTGCTGGGCTGTGGTAAGTCATGAAATTCAGATTTCAAATTCAGAAGTGACCTTAGAGGTCATTTGGTCCAGTTCCCAAGCAATGGCTTATGGACCTACTGCATCCAAATCAGCTCAGGACAATTTATAGATGATGGCTTCCTGGGCTGCACAGGTCTTGGCTGGACCTCAATAATCTCAATTAAAAATTAATAAATGAACACCTTTCTGAAGGCCACCAGAAGATTCTATGGTACGACCATGCCTGAGAACCACTGTTCCTGAGCTCCTGATTCAATGCACAAAAGGCCTCCTATGACATTAAGTGACTAGTGGACATCAGTCTCTGCTTGAACACTTTCAGGAATAAGCTCAGGGACTCAGCTCCAGTTAGTGGTGGCTGCCCAGACCACCAAAATAAGAGGGCAGCATGGAAACATGTATTTGCCATTCCTGATGAGAGCTATCTGCTCTGGACCCCATTCAATAGCTTTTAGTTTATGAAGATTGAAAACAGAGATCTGGTTCATGAGTTAACCTTGTATCAGAGGAGGGCAAAGAAATGCCAGAGGAGGGCAAGAGTCTGGAAGCTTGGATTTGAACTGTGACTCCACCGCTTCCCTAAGAGCACTACCTTGAGACATTTGCTTCCGCCTTGAGTGTCAGTTGCCTGTTTACCATATAAAGGACATGATATCTCTGTGGGGGTGTTCTGAGAATCAAAGAGGCTTTGAAAATGCTGATTAATAAAAAAGGACTCTTATTGTCAGGATGCTATCAAGCATCAGTGGCATATTCCCGGGAGGACAGGGGCTTGAGCAGGTAGCCAAATACATACAGAATTCAATCCACTGAGCCTTTCTTCCCATAATGATATCAAGACTTCTTTTGTTATCAGAACAAAGGCTCGTTCAAACCCAGAGCAAATCAAAAAGCAAGTTTGCCTGCTTGTCGGAGCACTTTTGTAAACATTTCATAAACATCTACCCCTCCGCCTTTCCCTCTCCCTATTCAACTGCAACCACCCAACCTGATCACTGATTGGAGTTTAACTGGCCAGCCATTTGCTTAAACTCATTCGCTAGAATTACATCACTCAAATGATGACTTGACCTAACGGGCATGTCTCCTGCCATTTTGAACTGAAAAGGCTTAATTTGTTAAATGCTAGATGAGAAAGACACTTATCAGGCTGAGAGAAAGATATCAAAGTGTAAAACTGATCAAATGATTTATTAGTTTGTTGTTAACCTTCCAAAGAGCAAGGAATAGCTCTTACCTACCCCTGTGCCTTATGGTACTTAGCATTATATGTTGTGCACAGGATGAACACAGGACCTGCTTGTTGGAAGAATGCATGACAGATGGGATAGGTGGTTCACACACAACCCCCAGATGAACCAGCGCTGTATGACAATAAAGATGTGTGTGTGTGTGTGTGTGTGTGTGTGTGTGTGTGTGTGTGTGAGAGAGAGAGAGAGAGAGATTGTGTGCTCCAAGACAAAGGTATCACTCGCTTTAGAATAAAAAGAACTATCCATCTCCAATAGAACCAGATGATTTAGTGAGGTTGTTTAAAAAAATCATTTGACCGTTCAGGCCAGTGGTTTGACTTTAATTTCTCCAACATACCTCTAGTGGTATCTTTGCTCATCAAAGGCTGGAGAGGATAGTGGTTAGCAGGGAGAGTCCCAGCACCGGGTGGCCCAGCATAAATCCCATCTGTACCTCTGGTAGCAATTAAAGATATTATCTGTGTTCCAATTCCTTCTTTTGTAAAATGGAAATCATGGTAATTGCACCTACATCTCAAGCAAACAAGTGTGTTACCATCGTGAGGATTACATGGAAAGCACTAAGACCCAGCACCAGGCACATGCTCGCTAACAGTGTGTGTACTTCAAATGACATGCTTCCAGATAATACTAACACAAGCCATCAAATCAAGAAAAAGCACCAAAGTGATTGGTAGGATTTATATCCCATCCAAAGGGACCAAAATGATTTTCCAGGGAGACTCACTCAGGGTCAGCATCACAACCTGTCAATTCTGCTAGAACATTTCATTCCATAGGAACAGGGAAAGGGAGGGTGGAATGGAGTGAGGAGGATTTTGCAAACTGTCCTTTGTTGAAAGCTACCATGCGCTGGAGTCTTAGTCAAAATACCACAGACTGTGTGGCTTATAAACAACAGAAAGTTATTGCTCACAGTTCTGGAGGCTACAAGTCCAGGATCAAGGCACAGTATGGTTGGGTGAAGGCCCTCTTCCTGGTTCACAGCCAGCGCCTTCTTGCTGTCTCTTCACATGCAGGAAGGGGCTAAGAATCTCTCTGGAACCTTTTTTTTTAAAGGGGATTCCTCCCATTCAGGAGGATCCCTTACCACCTAAGCACCCCCCAAAGGCCCACCTAATACCACCATTTTGGGGGCAGTCAGGATTTCAACTATAGAATTTGGGGAGAACATAAACATTCAAACCATCACAGCAGGGCACTGTGCTTGGCAACAGAAGGGTAAGGAAGATTCTATTCATATGCACCACAGTCTTAAATTCTCCTCAGAGCCCTGAAAGAAAGGATTATTCATCTCAGGTTACTGGTCAACCAAGAAGCACATAACTAACTCACATGTGTTTCACTGTTCTAGCTAGAAAGTAACATGCTTGGGATTCGAACCTAGGCTCTGTATGACTCCAAAGCTTTTCATTCACTCACTTTCTAGTTATTCCCTGAATGTTCCCCACCTCCATGAATCTTAAGTTCCCTCCTGGCTTCTTCACTTCCATCAAAATCATCAACTATAAAATAAAATCATATCGTAGTGCATTCGACATTGGCACAGAGTAACCTTTAAGAGTGCGATTAATTTATTTATCAGTTAAAAGGGGGAAAAAATCACTCAAATGGAGTCACACCTGCTGTATATGTAGTATTGGCCTGTGCTTACAGGAGTAAGTGGTATCGAAGACTTCTGCTCTTGGAGCAATATCCTCAGATTTAAAAATAAATGACATTGATTTATCATTAGAGCCTTTTTATAGAAGAATTTATCTCAACAGAACTTTTAAAGATATAAAATATACGGTTTACGTAGCCTTAGGTTTCTTAACAGAACCAAATCAAACCGAATAATAAAGTAAAGTGGAATAATAAAATGATCAAATAGTGTAAGATCAAGTCAGAACTGATTTGGAGGCACCTTTCATAATTACTAGGCTGGAAGCGGTCTCTGTAGGTTTGGCAGAACTGAATCATGAAATGAATTAAGACCATACCAAATTATTAATACTCTTCATATGCCGTAAAAAGTCTTCCTTCATGCCTCTCTGGGAACTGGAGCAAAATGTCTCAAATAGCAGGCAGGGAAAATTGAGGAAAATTAATAAATGGGATATTGCCTATTGTTCGTTAATATCCATTTGTCAAATCCTTTGAACATTTATGGACCTTTATTCTGTTCAAAGAAATTTCAAATGCCTCATCTCATTTAATCTCTGTGAGACCTCTGCAAGGTTTTTGAGAGAGGCCTCTGTGCGGGGCAGGTGGTTAGGGATGTGGAGGGGGGTGTTTGACCTTCGGGTTCTGTTACTCCCCATTGGGCCCTGCAGGCACATTCCTTAACTGGTCCCTGCTTCCTCGGCCTCACCTGGCAGACTCAGAGAACCAGCGAGGGGCACAGATGTGTAGCTGACACCTCCAGTTTTTAATGCTTTGGGGGTACACCTCAGTTTAGTGGGCTGTGGTCATACTATTCTCAAGGAACCTGCTGCTCGGTGATTGCATCAAGCAGTGGGACTCGGCGGGCTAGGCCATTTCCACCCCACAAAGGATTCCCCAAATGGGACCCTGTGCTCTAGAACTCCCCACTGGGCTGGCAGAGAGCCCGACAGCTCCCCCTGACCAATCCTGCTTCCTTTCATCTTAGATACTTAGATGTTACTCCTAGTAAACTTTCCACATTCCTTCCTTCCTCTGAGCATTTGCTTCCAAAAGGTCTACCTGGGAGAACCATGGTAAGACAATATGGGTGGAGTCTGGAGCCCAGAGTCGGTACATGGTAAATAACCCAATAAATATTAGCCACCGTTTGCATTTCTACTCCTGCTTTGTGCTTAGAGGAGTGGAGGCGGTGCTGTTAAGTGATCAACCAATGGAACTCATTTCCATGGCCAGCCAGCAATTGTAAGAGATGCCATCTCAAAGGAGACTTCTTGGCGTCATGTGATTGGAACCTTCTGCATCAGGCAAAGCCAAGAACTCATAGCTGGGTCACTTCCGAGGATGTGAAGCATTTAGTGTCAAGATGGTGCTCGGTGCTTGCAAAGCTTGGCTTCTTTGGGGCTGGTTCGCCAAATTATCTGCTCTGTGGTCCCCAAAGACACAGAAGTCCTGCTAGTTCTCTGTAGACTCTTTGTCACCGTGATAATCACCTGTTTGTTTGACCTTTTCTGTTATGTCTCAACTGACTTAGCTTTATCTTTTCTACAACTGTGTCTCAATCGATTGTCTTTATAGCATGGGCTTATATATAACCCCTGAACGGCACTCTGCACTCTCCAAAATATCTTCTAAGTATGAAGACTTAGAAATGAAATGCTTTGTTCCTGCTTCCATGTGCCAATTTACTTCTGTATACCATCCACCGTTGTGAGATTTTAATTCCTCCATGCAGGACATAGTAATTATGCCATTCTCTGCCTTTCCCCACAATTTATTGAGTTTTTCAGGGTACAGCCAAGCTCTGTATCACAATATTTACATCTTACCTCATTTACGGTCCCCAAAACTCATGAGAAAAAAAAAACTGAGGCCAGGGGGGCACCTGGGTGGCTCAGCCTGTTGAGCATCTGCCTTCACCTCAGGGTCCATGAGAGCCTGCTTCTCCCTCTTCTTCTGCTGCTCCCCCTTCTTGTGCTCTCTCTCTCAAATAAATTAATTAAATCTTAAAAAAGCAAAAACAAAAACCTGAGGCCAAGGAAGTTCAGTGTCTTGCTCAAGGACACACAGCTGGCAGATTTCTGTCATTTGGGGGCCGTATCTATAAGCAACAAATGGCAACTGTGGGTTAGCAGGAAAGGGATCTCTTAAAAAGATGTATTTTTAAAAAGTTAATGAAAGATGAGTCTGATATTACTAAATACTGAAAAAATAATTTTGGGGGGGTGGCATCAGGAGACTCATAGAAATATTGAGAGGCGGAAGCACCAGTCTTGAGTTGATGCAGCCAGGAAAAGTTCCCCATAGTTGACTCAAAAGTTTTCTCCCTTGTTCTTAAGTTCCCTAAGTTCAAGCCCAATGTGGGCACCTCTGATCAACTGAACCTACATCACAAACCCAAGCCTGAAAAACTGAGTGTCCAGCACTGTCAGCCCTTGGAGTGGGAGGGGGTCTTTGCCCATAACCAGGTATCTGAACCACAGGCAGGTGTGGAAAGCAGAATGCCTTCCACCCCAAAGATGCCCACAGAAACTATGAATATATTAGGTTAAGGTTACAAGGCAAAGAGAAATTAACGAAGCATATGGAGTCAAGGTTGCTAATCAATGTTCAAGGTTGACCTTGAAACAAGAAGATAACCCTGGATTATCCAAATGGATCCTGTGTAATCACAAAGGTCCTTATACGTGGAAGAGGCATATGGAAAGGTCAGTGTCAGAGTGATGGAGCGTGAAAAAGACTCAACCAGCCATTGCTGGCCTTGAACATGAAGGAACAGGTCACAGGCCAAGGTATGTAGGTGACCTCTGAAAACTGGAGAAGGCAAGAAACATATTTTCCCCCAGGGCCTGCAGGAAGGAACACAGCCCCTGCAAACACATTTCACCCAGGGAGAGAGACTTGGTTTGTACTCCTGAACTCGAGAATGAGGACATAATAAATCTGCATTGTTTTAAGCCATTAACTTTGTGCCAATTTGTTACAGCAACAGTTGGTAACTAATACAGCACATCAGATACTGGATGCTAAGACAAATGTCCATTGAAACGCAGAGCCAGAATCCAAAACCAGGTCTGCGTGTTGCAAAGGCCCATGCTTAGAAACACTGTGCTGTCATGTCTTGCACCAGGGGGGACGTTCAAAATGAGGGCATTGAAAGTCGAAACAAAACTGTGGTGAATAAGATGGTATGGAAGGTGTGGAGCACAAGCAATACTCGGAGTGAGACACACATAAAACAGAGAGGAAATAAGCCCAGGGTTCAGAAATGCTGTCTGGGGGCACCTGGGTGGCTCAGTGGTTGAGTGTCTGCCTTTGGTTCAGGGTGTGATCCCAGCGTCCTGGGGTTGAGTCCTGCAACGGGTTCCTTGCAGGGAGCCTGCTTCTCCCTCTGCCTGTGTCTCTGCCTCTCTCTGTGTTTCTCATGAATAAATAAATAAAAAATCTTTTAAAAAATATTTTTAAAAAATGCTGTCTGGTGGAGGGCAGTGAGCTGATGGGTGATGGATAGCTGACAGAGGCCAGCCTCTGTTTTGGCTCCAAATTACCATGCAAACCCACATATGAGAAGCAAAGTTTTGAGGAAAATGTATAAAGGTTTGCAAGACTAACAAGGTTACACGGAATTTTGACTACCTCAAGCATCCAGGTCACTCGGGGACTCCAAGTGAGATCCAAGCAGAGAGAACTCACCACAGCAAAATCAGAAACACACCGAATTTGGATGCAGGATCCCACTTGCAGTAAGTGCCTTTAGCACATACATTAACCGCAGCAGAGCAAAACAAATCCATTTAAGACTGCGAAGAAGGGGGGCTCTAAAAAGTTTCCAGGGCACGAAAGAATGATAAATGAAAATTGGTGCAATATTACTAAATGAAAGCATATAAAATTCAATTCATATTCTCTATATTTGGGTAAGCCATTTTTTCTTTTCTTTTTTTTTTAAGATTCTATTTTTATTTATGCAGAGGGGGTAAGCAGAGGGAGAGAGACAGGCAGATTCCACCCTGAGCACCAGAGTCTGATGTGGGACTTGATCCCAGGACCCTGAGATCATGACCTGAACCAAAACCAAGAGTCAAACACCCAAACAACTGAGCCACCCAGGCACCCCTTCCTTTCTTCAGAAAATATTTATAGGGACTTTCAAATGTTCCCTACTGACTTCGTCCACCTAGTTATCCCCATGAGATTCTAGAACCCTGATTTACCCTTGTAAATCAGCCACAGTGAGGACTCGGGGGCCTGCGCAACAGAAACAAAACTCCTACAATTTGAGAGGCTAGGAAAAGTGGCTTTGTACAGACTTCAGCTTTCATTTCTACCCTGCCAACCATTTGAGCTCGGACTGTGTTTCAATCTAGTAGTTTCTCTAAGTGTTCCTCAGCAACACAGAAATGGGCCTCAGATTCTCATCATACATGGGTTCTGATTGGGCCTTTGTAGTGAATCTTGGTATATCCCTAACATCTAGAAGGTCACACTCTCTCCGATGAGCCCTTGGTTTTGTGATCTCTGATTTGCCCTGTGCTTCTCTCCCTGTTCTTTATGTGGTTCTGCTGCACTTCCAGCCTGGGTGTGGCTCTAACTCCCCTCCCCAGTCCCTGGCTCCTGTCTGGCCCTGACTTGACACCCTCAGACTGGAGCTAAGTGATACCTACACCTCAATCCCACCTGAAGGATCAGGGGCCAGGCCTGGGGACCAGGGGGAGGATTTGTCTCTCTCCTTGCCAGACCCTGGAAGCTCATACGGATTCCATGGCCGTCCACGTTCTGTTTGTCTTTAGAATTTCTAATTTCTTCATCATCTTTTTCCGATTTGGTCTTGATTTCTTTCTATAGTGTTTTCTCCCTTGGGGATGTGTGTTCAATCCAAGCATCTGCTTACAGCCTCCTTTTGAATACTTAGGCAAATATTCATTGAATTTCTGTTGCATTGTTTTCCTCCCCTCTCAATAAATTATCCTGTCTCCTCTTTGAGGCCACCACGTCTCCCTTACTCAACTCCAGGCTCTTCATGTGCATGAAAAATCCCTCTGAATTTATCTTCATCTCCATTGCAGCCTCGCTTTGATTATTTTCCACCGTCTGCATGTTCCTTCCACTGTCTGGTATTAATGCACTGTGTAGCCCCCAGAAAAGTTTGCTAACTTTGCTCCTTCCTTGTTTATGCTGGTCTGCCTCCTGCATGAATAAGCCTCTGCCCAAGCAAAGAATCTTCAGCCAGTGGCTTCCCTGAAAGCCCAAAGCCACACATGTAGTTACCAGCCCCGAGCCCAACCTCACAAACTGTTCAGCTCAGTTCTGCCCTCATCAGGAATGGCTGATGTGACTTCAAATGGTGAGCAGAATGGTGGAATGGCTCCTCTGGCCCCGGCTGCCAAGTCTGGGCCAAGGCTACCCTAGAACTTTCCCATCCCAATGTGGGTCCCCTAAGGCACCCAGATGAGGCAGATGGGAATGCCTATTTATACACTGAGCATCATTCTGTTTAAAAATCTGAGAGATAATATTGAGTATTTTGTGGTCTAGGGCACTTGGGAGAGAAAATACTAGCACTATAGAAATGCTGGATGTTATGTTACTCTGCTCCACCATTCACATTCCATGGGATCACATTCCTGTACATTCCAAAATACACCAGAAGGAGGAATTTCAGTCTTGATAATCCAAATAGGGACTTAGGATAAGGAAAATTGTCCTTGCCCCTACATAAAATTGAAGAGCCTTTCCCTTTTGACATGGTTTCAGGGAAAAAAACCTCACCAGGGCAAGCTTAGGATGATAACCACAGTCCTTCCCTAGGAGGTCAATGGGCCAGGAAGACAGCATAGGCCGTGTGTTTGCAAAAGGCCCCTCCTCTTCTAGCTGCATCATCTGGGACAGGTTATTCAATTTTCGCAAGCCTCCATGTCCTTATATATAAAATGAAGGCAATAATAGTCATGTAACAGGATTGCCTTACAAGGGAAATGAGGGGATGTGTTTGATTATGGTATTTGCCCTTCTCCAAAGGATTCTATGCTGGTGATGACTTTCTGGGTTTGCCAATGTGGTTGGCAATTTTACTGAACTTTCACCAGTATTGAGAATCCTCCAGGCATTGTGGATTTGGGTGAGGCCCATCTTCGCGACATGGATCCCCAGCACCATGGTGAGACTCATGCCTCTGGAGTGGGACAGCCTATGCCCAGATCTCGCTCTTGTCCCTTGATTGCTGAGTGATCTTTGGCAGGCAATGAGCATAATCATCAAACTGATAGGATTTTGTGAGGATTAAAAGAGATAATCTATGTGAAATATTCAGCAAATACTTTTAATAAATATTTATTAATATCTAAGTCCTTGATTATTTTGACATGTCATTTTCCTAGGAGGACAGGGATGGGTAAGATGAAGTTATTTCCAGCTAAAAGGGAAGAATGCATTCATGTTTCTAACACCCCTCTGCGTTCAGAGTCTGGCGTGCTGATCCTCTAAACCGTGATATGGCAAGGCAGCCAGTATCACTCCCAGTTGACCAAGGAAGAAATTGAGATGTGGAGAAGTTCAATGGTTTTTCCCAAGTCACATGGCCAGTAAGAGAGAGCACCAGTCCTTCTGACTCTTAGCTCAATGATCCATGGCACGCTGGCTCTCGAAGTAAAAGTCAAGTCAATGGGAGCCAATCCTCCAGGCTGGAGTCAAGACAATTTTCTCTGAGACCTTTAATAAAACCATTTGTTTGTTTTAGTTCCACACAGAGGATCTCGTCTTCTCTGCCTGCTTCTTGCCTCCTAGCAAGAAAAGGACGTCAACTCACTTATTCAGCCAGTCTTTGAGATTCTGGGCATTGAGTCGAAGCACTCTCTGAGGTCAATCCAGATGATTATTTGAGAGACTCAATTTCCTTTAGAGAAGGCACATTGTCAGTTCAATCTAGTGTGGAATTTGTAGTATTAATGAATTGAAGTATACTTTAGGGATTTCTCCCAGATGCTTATTTTAATTTAAGCTCTAGGGGTTTAACTTTCCAAAATACTCAATTTTGTTCATTATGAAAACTAATAACTGGCTTATTTCACTGCTAATTTGGGTACGAAGGTTAATTATCTATAGTGGAGTGGTCTCGAGCTAATCTAAAGTCTACCTGAACACGGCACTGTGGCTAATTGATTCCCCCATGCACTGAGAAATGAGCATTTCTTTGTGGGGATAAAAAAAAAAAAGCTTTACTGACTTGGATTCCCTTTGCCTCTGTCGTTGTAAAAGGAGCAGAGTCTCTCCAAGACGGTGGACAATCTTTCCCTTTTTAGGATCCATGGAATGCATTCAGTTATCCGTTAGAATGCTCCACTGGATTCCATTTCAGCTCCTTTCCTCACACAATGCCCAGTTGCTGTCCCTACAATTGCTCATTCAACAAAGTCTGAGGAATATGGATACATATTTGGCATGGTCCTGATCCAACCAGAATGCTTTGTCTTCTAAAATACACCAAAAATTATGGTAACCACATCAAAGCCAATATTAATATCTCACTCTCTTTATAGTTTCAAAAGGGCAAAGGGCTTCACACGCATTTCTGCATCTTTCTGAGTCCCATGAAGCATGTAGGACACGTGATTTATTCCTCCTCTTTAGACGATGAAGACACCGAGGCCCACAGAGACCTGAGGGTTCACACAGTAAGTCTGTGTGGGGCATGGAAATAGAACAAGGGTTTCCTGATTCCATATTCTGTGTTCTTTCCACTTAATTACACCACCTCTGTGATCTGTAATGTATTCCAAAGCCACGTTATTTTTAGCATCATGTACTATTTCAGATACCCTGCATATAATTTGGTCTTTCGCATTTCAAGAAACCTGATCTTGTCTCCAGGAAGTAGGATGGGGAATGCTGCCTAGAGGATCCTAGAGAACACTCAGTCACTTGGCGTTCACACCTCTGTCTGTAAGGTCAGCAGCCCCTTCCCTCTCTGCTGGCTCTGTTCTCAGGATAGAAGGCAAGGTGTCTGGGTCCAACTGAGGAACCCACTCCTGTCAAAGAGGAAAGCCAGATCTGGCCCTGAACTTCCTATGTATATGTTAGTCTTTGGAGCTCTCTCCCCCTGCGCCCAGCCACCCCTCCCCCCGCCCCTGCCCGTCTACCTCTGATTTATTTAAAAATTACTTTCTAAACCAACTTGAAGCAGCTCAAAATTAATTTAAACTCCCCCAAAACTGAATTTGTCAATGTCCACCATTGTAATTTGTTACGTTGCATTATAACCTACTACAGAACCGTGGCAATGTCAGAACTCTGATGATGTAGTGTAGTCTCCACGTACAATATATCATAAGAGCAGTTTCAGCCCGGATGATAGATGGAACAAGCCTGGGAAGAATTTGAAAAGAGACCTAAATTTCTAGAATTTTTTTTATTCCCTTTAAGTGGCTGAAGGCTTCACCCCCAAGAGATTACTAAAAGTCTAAATCATTTTTTTTTCTCTTTTTTGCTCTGCATCCAACAGAGGTCTGCAAAGGCAATTAACCCAGCATGTGGGCAGAATTGCTGAGGCATAATTCGCTTTTGCTACGGCCTTGTAGCTTTGGCCATGACATTGCCCCATCAGTTGGGGAAGGGAGGATGAATCTGCCTTTGTTTAAAGGCATTAGGATTATCTACAATCATGGCCTCCCCATCCCTTTGGCAGGCTCCAGTGCGCTAGGTCCTTGGTAGGACTGATCCCCCCAAAAAGGGAAAGAATTCACCTACAGTCTGAACATCAGGCTTGGGCTGTTCTTTAAGGCCAGCACTTATCAGGGCACCTGCTGGCTTAAGTGCATCGATGCCAGGCTGATAATCTACAATGATGGAGAATAAACAGGATCCTCGACAGTGAGATATACCCTCTACAGCAAGCGGAAAAGGCAGTGCACGCATAGATGTGGATGACATACTGTCATTTTGGTCCTTATCAGAGTCCTAGACTCCTTTAGCTCAATGGTCCAACCGTCTCATTTTATGGAAAAGGAACCTCAGGCCCAGCGACTCATGTCAAGTCAACAGCTAGAACAGAGAACTAGATCTTGAGACCTCAGGTCCCTTAGGCTCTGTGCTCTAAACCAGCAGATCTCCATGGGAACTGTCTAACGTGCTGGTGTGTCCTGATGAACTGTGAGTTTGGCTGCAGATCATTGATTTATAATAAATTTAAACCTTTAGCTATCCTACGTGCTTTCTTAAGTGAAAGAAAAAGAGGGAGTTGTAATCATGGCTTTGGAAATTGTAGGTACCCTTTGGGACTGAAGTTCATACTGAAATTCAAATTAGTTCTTTGAAATTGTTCAGGAATCTCAAGTGGGGGGAGAGGTCTGCCCACAGCGTGGGAAGAATCAGCATATTGCTGGGACCACCGCGGACCATTGTTGCAATGCCACGAATTGCCATAAAGATTCTTCTTTCCTAACTGCATGGAATTGGTGACTCGATGTTGTACACCTGAAACTAATACAATGCTATATGTTAATTGTGCTTCAATTAAAAATAGTTTTTACAAAGACTGCTCTTTTTTTGTTATATTCTTTGGTCCCATTGCTAGGATGGTGTTTCTCCAAATGATAACACACAGGCATACGTGCATGCATACGTACATACATATGCACATAAATCATGCGAGCATATGAACAGCTCAGAGTAAGCCCAATAATCCGATCGCAGAGGTGTGCCAAGCACTGTCATGGGCAGAAAGGGGGACACGGATGAGTGCATCCTGACCACTTGCTGGTGTCAATAAGCTGTGGTTCCCACTCTCTCAGACAAGGGCAGCTTTCAAACAGACAGAATTATGCCCAAGGGTGGAGAGGGAGGTGGCTTCGAGGAGATACACAGAGGGCTGCCGCCAAACTCCCCCTGGACCTGTGATGGCCTTTATTTGGCTCCTAAGTTGCAATACCATGGGGATCAGCCGGTCAGTTATAGCCCAGAGCCACTCACATTATGGTCCTACTTTGATTTAGCAGCTCTTGTGGTTGCCCTGGAACCCGACCTCTGTTACACGGAGTGAGATGGCGTAGGAAGGCAGAATATGATCATGTCCAGCACACAGCCTACGGGAATGACACTCACATTGTGACCTAGGGATGGCACTCAACATCTTGAGTGTCAATGTTCTCATTGGCTGCTCCAAGTAGTATCTGACCTATATGACTGTATAATAAATACCAGCTCTGGCGTGTATCAAATCCAAAAGGTCCAGATACCTCAAATAGGGTATCCCGCGCCTTGACTCTATCTAAACTAGATTATAAAGGCTTGATTTATTCTTATCACTTCTAAATCACTGACAGCATCTTGGCTCCACCCAAGGAAAGAGGAGCTCATTTCATCCTTGCTGAAATATTTCTAAGAGATACACCAACTCCTGATGCAGATGATGAATATGCTGTACCTGAACAAACCAACTTGAATTAATCACAGCTGTTCAGTTTCTCAGCAACTATTATTGCTTGCTGCGGGCTCCCTTAAAAATGGAGATACTGAGCTTAAGCACTGGGGAAAATATCATTTAATGAAGAATCAACATTTGATCTAAAACATGGGAAAAAACTCCAAGCGCCCGTGCTTCCGGAACTTCGTATTTCCTCAGGTTGAGAGAGGATTTGCTTTTGAATTGTGAAGTTCAAGATTCATCAGGTGTCTAAGGTCCCTGCCAATCATACCAAATCATATTTTATCATGATCAGAGCTAACACGCAGTTAGCCTGGATTCAGACGATATTCTAAAGCCGAATTAGAGTTCCAGGCGTTTCTCCCAAACCCAACCACTATGCTGTCAAAACAGCATCATGGTGCACCTGGGTATTCACTAAACTGGGGCCAAATTCCAGTGGTTTTACTTGTCAAAGTCACAGATGTGCTACAGGGGGAGTCACGTGTGGGGTGTGAGGAGCCAATTCAGCCCCCTTGTCGGGGAGCTGCTTTAACTCACTTACGTTTCTGCTGCCCTAACGGAAAGATACAGGACACTGAACTCTGGGGGTGGCCTCCCCAGGGCGAGCCAGGTCTGCCCTCTGAACAGAGGGATTTGGGGGTTTGGTTTGCTTTTTTCTTGAGCACACAATGCCATTTGCTGATTTCCTGCTGTGAGCTTTTAAGAGAAGTTGTGTTTCTTACCATCATCCCCTTCTGGAAGACAAAGGGATGAGTGCAGTGGGTTTCAAAATGTATTCCGGAAAGCCTCAGGCATGGGAGGGGAGGTTCCAGGGATGACAGAGAGAAGAGAAACCCTGGTAGTGGAGAATATTCTTTTCTTCCAATCATCTTCCATAGATACTTTCTGCCCCGCATGATCCACCTGGAGCTGCTCATGATGCCCAATGTTGGAGAGGCCATGAGAGAAGAGGGAGGACGGTAAAGAGAACATACTCCCTAATTCTCCTCCCCTTATCATCTCAGCCATTGATGCTCCTTGTTTTTAAAAAAAGAAGATGGGGATCCCTGCGTGGCTTAGCAATTTAGTGCCTGCCTTTGGCCCAGGGCATGACCCTGGAGTCCTGGGACTGAGTCCTGCATCAGGCTGCCTGCATGGAGCCTGCTTCTTCCTCTGCCTGTGTCTCTGCCTCTGTCTCTCTCTCTCATGAATAAATAAATAAAATCTTGAAGAAGAAGAAGAAGAAGAAGAAGAAGAAGAAGAAGAAGAAGAAGAAGAAGAGAAGAAGAAGAAGAAGAAAGAAGAAGAAGAAGAAGTCTCTATCCAGAGAAAAGAGAACATGGTTGAGAGACAGGAGGCCCCCTCAGATGTTGGTGGATCCCCAGAAGAAAGCTCTGCAACCTGCGCCCCTGACCACATCCCGGAAGCAGAAGAAGAGCAACCATGAAATCAGCAGATTGGTTTGGATAATCAGATCAGGGGGTCCTGGGTTGCCTCATCCCATCGCAGTGGAGCTCAGGAGGGCAAGGAGCCTAGCCAATAATAGGCTGCACAACACATCTAGCCCCCGGCCCCAAGGGAGGTCTCACGGTTTTCCTTCTGCTCAGATCACCTCAGGCAAAGAGCAGGTTTGCTGAGTGTCCAAAAACAGCACAGACTTAGTACAAAAGCCACAGAGATTGAGAGGCTATGCAGGGCTTGAGATCGCTTTCTTTAGAAAGGCCTCCTTGCAAGGTCATCTGCTGACTGGCATCTGGGAGCTTTGAATCAGGAAAGATTCTCCCCCATTTTGTAACTGGTGAGGATGGCTCACTGTGCCAAAACTATTCCTATCATGTGCTTTATGTTAAACCCCGGCTCTGTTGGGCACCTGGAATTTTGGTAGCTTCCACGCAGAGGGCATCCACATGGCCAGCTTCCAGCAAAAACCCTGATGCTTAGTCTCTACTGAGGCTCTTCATGGGAAGAACCTCATGTTCCATGCTCCCCATGGAGAGCATTCCACGTGTGTTCTCACAATTCCTCCCTGGAGGAATTAAGCACCTCCTGTGTGGCTCCACCAGGAAAGGCCTCGGGAAATTTTGAGCCTGCTCCCCACACACTTCACCCCATGTGCCTTTTCACCTTGATGACTGTGCTTTGTATTCCTTTATTGTCATAAATGATGACCACAAGTTCAACTCTACGCTGACTGCTGCAAGTCCTCCCAGTGAATCATCAAACCTGGGCTGACCTTGGGGATCCCGGATACTGAGGGATAAGGAAAACTCTGCAGTGTGTGACCTATGGGGAGAAAAATAAAAGTCCCGTCAGGTGAAGGGATGCTTCAGAGGATGCCAGTCCACACAGATAACCGACATGGACCCCACTACCAGGGCTGGCACCATCAAGCCCTCCAT
The DNA here is from genome assembly GCF_018345385.1 of Vulpes lagopus. Classification (NCBI taxonomy): domain Eukaryota; kingdom Metazoa; phylum Chordata; class Mammalia; order Carnivora; family Canidae; genus Vulpes; species Vulpes lagopus. The sequence goes on along the minus strand of NC_054826.1, from coordinate 93,084,178 downwards.
CCACCCATACACCCTAGAACTGTCTGAGAGGACCAAGACCTGGGTGAGATGACACCCCTGCCAGGTGGCAGAATGGGGGCTTGCGAGACAAGGTGAGTTTAATTTTAGGAAACTCAGTGATGTTTCTGTCACTCCCGAGTTTGTTCTTGCTCCATGCCTGCTCTCTGAAAAGAAAATTCCAAGTCGTGTAGGATTGAGAGGAGGCAGTAACATGAAGGTACACTGTCCAAGAGCATGGGGTCCTGGCTCCAAGTCTCTAGACTGTCCTCTTAAAGAGGACTTAGTACGGCAACCAGTATCTCCATGGGCTCCCTCCAATTCTCCTCATGCCTCCTTCTTCTAATCTCTCCAGTCCTTGCTTCTTTTTAACTCATCCCTGATCCATGCCCTCCTACTACATTCTCCTAAAAAGTGAGTCAGTCTCAAGTGGCACTTGCTGCCAGCACATCTTCCCAATGTTGGATCTGAGCCAGATGTCATGTCTTGGTAGAGAGGACAATAAACGTGGAAGGTGTTTGGGGGATAGGGAAAAACTAGGAAATAATTTGCTTTTCCTGTCTGTTTTGTTTATTGTGGTATATGTTGTGGGGGCACAGAGACTCTCTTGCTCCCCAAGAATTAAGACCCTGCCCATTACCATTATCAGGTCTGCATGCAAGTTCCATAACCTACCAAACCCACTCAGCGTGGTCTAATGTTCAAGGAGCGTTACTGCCTTTAAATCCTTGGAGGCTTTACAAGCCTTCCAGCATCTCAGCACTACAAAGACCTGGGCCCTATCTCTCTTCCAGATCGTAGGTCTTCCCCTTTCTTGTCTCCCACCCAGTCTGGAGAGATTACTAGAAGGAAGCATGCCCCACCATACAGAAATCCATAGATCAACAGATTTTTTATTGTTCTCAACTCTGACCCAATTTGAAGTATTAAAACTTAAGAGCATCATAAGTCCTTTCCAATTTTTCCATAATCTGCGTACTGGGCCTCCCATCCAGGTCTCCCTGTTTGACAGGGTCCCCCAGAGACGTACTATGGGAGGGCATGGGTGTTCTTGATGTCAACCTCAAAGATAGTCCTGTGAACATCTCTAACTTCTCCTTCATAAAACACAGTAGATCTATTACTAATTCATCTAAACCTTTTTTTGAAGCTCTTTATATTTGCGGCTTCTGAAGTTGTCACAATCCTCAGAAGATACTCAAGTTTGAATGTAGTCTGGACCATTGTATAAATTCCTTATTCAAGTAATTCCACTGTGGGTCTCACTCAGAGTCCAGTCATGTCTCAGTGTGTCAGAACCTCTGAAAGGCCTGCCTTGGACCCTGACTGGAGCCTCTTTCCTCCATTATGAGGATGGCCCATGCGCACTTGTCTCCATTCTTTCTTTTTTTTTTTTTAAATTTTATTTTCTTAGTCATGAGAGACACAGAGAGAAGGCAGAGACACAGGCACAGGGAGAAGCAGGCTCCATGCAGGGAGCCTGATGTGGGACTCTATCCTAGGACTCCGGGATCATGCCCTGAGGCAGATGCTCAACCACTGAGTCACCTAGGTGCCCCACTTGTCTCCATTCTTGAGAGCAGGCCCTGCATCAGCAGCCACTTCTAACCTATTTCTTACTTCTCCTGTCTCTCCTAGAAGGGCTGATACCAAAGAATTCAAAACATAATATTGGAAAGAATGACTCCTTCCTATCTTCTCGTACCTAGAGTGGCCATTGAATATGACTTAATATTCCAGTTCAATTGCTCTGAGAATGGCTCCACCACAAAGGCTTCATCCACCTCAATGAGTTTCAGCACTCCATTTTGCTTGAATTTTCTTTGTTTTACTCTTTTCTGTTAACAGGGCACTTTTGTTTCCTGGTCCTTTGGATGTTTTATTTTAATTAGCAGATGAATGTTTTTGCACGTGAAAGGAAACGAGGCTGAAAACGGCACAGCTTTCAGTAGTGTCAAATGTGATTAGCTTACTTACATGAAATACAAGTATAATGGATTATGTTGGATGTGAATAGAGCCTGGGCCTTTTTTTTTTTTTTTTTTTTTTTTTTGAGAGAGAGAGAAAGAGAGAGAGAATCTTAAGCAGGCTCCATGCTCAGTGCAGAGCCCAACACCGGGCTCAATCCCATGACCCTGAGATCATGACCTGAGCAGAAATCAAGAGTCAGACACTTCACCAACTGAACCTCTCAGGAGCTCCGAGCTTGTGTCTTTTAAGAGATTAATATTCTAATAATAAGGACTAATTCTATATGGAGCTTTACATTTTATGAAGTACTCATCTGCTCATGATCTTAACTCTGAAAAGTGCAGGTCAACGTAATCACAGTCATTTTACAGATGAGGGAACAGGCAAATCACTTGGGAGGCATCCACAGCGAGGCCCATTCTTGGATCATGATGCTCTGATGCCATCAACTCAAGCAGAGCTCACATCTAAAAGGTGTCCACATCAAGCCTGAGCTTGATGCTCAAAGCATTTGGCTTTACACACATGTATGCAAACGAGTGCATGCAAAATGAGTGAAATCCAAATAAGACCTGCAGATCATTCCAATGTCAATTTCCTGGTCTCATTGTCGTGCTGCAGTCAGGTGAGATGTTACCACCGCAGGGAAATGAGGGCAGGTATGCAGGACCTCTCCGTACTATGTTTTGCAACTTCCTATGACTCTGTAATTATTTCAAAATCAATTTTTTAAGATTTACTTTCAATAGAACCTAAATTTCTGGAAATTTGCTTTTATTTTTTGGAAGGGTATTTAAGTTTGTTTTCACAAAATTGTGAACTCTTTGTCTTTATGAATAAGAACACCTGTAATAGTGGCCCATCCCTCTGCAGTAAGCCTTCATCTTAACTAAGTCCATCTACAATACCCAATTACCAAATAAGATCACATTGTGGGATTTAAAGGGGTTAAGATATATCTTTTGCAGGGAAGAGAGGAGGAGAGATTCAGAGACAAACAAGCACACAAGGGGAAGGCCATGTGACAAAGGAGACAAATATTGGAGTAATTCATCTATAAACCAAGGAACACCAAGGACTGGTGGCAACACCAGAAGCTAAGAGAAAGATAAGGAAGATTAAAAAAAAAAAAAAAAAAGTCTAGACCTTTCAGAAAGAGTGCTGGCTTGCTAACATCTTGGTTTCAGATTTCTAGACTCCAGAACTATGAGATTATACATTTCCACTGTTTTAAGTTTTAAAAAAATGGACTCGGAGCACCTGAGTGGCTTAACTGGTTGAGCATCCGACTCCTGATTTTGGGTCAAGTCATGATGTCAGGTTGTGGGATTGAGCCCACATCCAGCTCCATGCCGGGCATCAAGCATGCTGGGGATTCTCTCTACTTCTGCCCCCCACGCCAAAAATAAACTCAATTTTCAACTACACACAAAGATGCACTGCTCTACTACATAAGGGAAATACTGGTATACTTCTGTCCTGTGAAATTATTGTTTACTGAAGACTTCTGAAATTACTACCACAATGAACTCCCATAATGCAATTCCTTTAAAGATAATGGAAAATCATTTCAAAAGATTGGAGCAGGGGGTGGCATCTTCCAAGATAAAGTTTAACATGGTTATACATAAAGTGCATACACATGGGCATTAGTGGTGCAAGCCAAATGTAAATCATTGCACGAGGCAGCTGCCAGCAGGGCTTGTGTAGAACAAAGATCATCCAGACCAAGAAAGGCCATGGCCTGTTTACACCCAAAATGTTTACATCCAAACCTTTTACACCCACAGGATCATTATCTTCAATTTAGGGCACCAGTATCAGAGGGACATTGATTAAGAGAAGCAGGAACCAAGGAGAATGACAAGATTTCTCACCATGAGGAACTAGTGAGGAAATACTTAATCTGGAGAAACAGAGATGTGAATGGGGCTTTGGAACTGTCTGCTCGTATTTCAAGAGCTGTTGTGAAGAAGTAAGATTAAATCAATCTGCAGAAATTAAAGCTAAAATCAGTGATGGCTGTGAGACAATGGACCACTTGGCTCTATATAAAGGAGAATGAGAGTCTCATTAAGACTTACCTGCTTCAAATATGTCCCCAGTGGCCTTTGGAGCTACTTGAAGTCCAACCATTCACTCCTTCAGGAGAAAGGTAGGAGGTTCCCATTAATGATTATCAGAAAAGCATACCACCTCAAACCGTTAGCTCCTACTCACACGTTTGTGCAGAATAGTTCATTGTGCAAACTAGCCGTCACTGTGAAAGCAGAAAACAAGCCCCCAAAAGAACAGGACACCTAAATATACAGCTTATGGGAAACAGCAAAGTGGGGTACTTTGCGGTAAAGGAACAGATTCAATAAGAAAGACCCACTGAAGGTTCATCCTTCAAAGATCCATTTGTGGATGAAAGGGGCTTCCATCATGTCTTCTTCCTTTCCAAGATGGGCCGCTCTTGAGAACCCCTTTACCCACACACACACTCACACACCAAGTGCATATAAAATAGGTGAAATCTGAGTAAGGCCTGTTGATTGTTTTTTTTTTTTTTTAAGATTTTGTTTATTTATTCATGAGAGAGCAGAGACACAGGCAGAGGGAGAAGCAGGCTCCATGCAGGGAGCCTGATGTGGGACTCGATCCCAGGACCCCGGGATCACGGCCTGAGCCGAAGGCAGACACCCAACTGCTGAGCCAACCAGGTGTCCCAACTTGTTGATTGTTCTAATGTCAGGTTCCTAGTTGCGATGTTGTCCAGCAAGATGTCACCACTGGGAGAAACTGGGTGAAGGATACACAGAACCTCCCTATATAATCATTTGCAACCTCCAATGAATCTAGCATTATTTCAAAATGGTAAATTATTAAAAAAAAAAAAAAAAAAAAAACCTTGAGGGACGCCTGGGTGGCTCAGCAGTTGAGCGTCTGCCTTCAGCTCAGGGCGTGATCCTGGGATCCTGGGATGGAGTCCCACATCGGGCTCCCTGTGAGGAGCCTGCTTCTCCCTCTGCCTGTGTCTCTGCCTCTCTCTGTGTCTCTCGTGAATAAATAAATAAAATCTTTAAAAATAAAATAAAATTTTAGAAAACTTGATTATAGTAAAATCTATTTTTTTACTTTCTTTTTCAGTGAATGTTCACAAAAGCTTTTGACAACCTATGGATTCAATTATGAGTTACACTTACAGGCACCCCAGATACCTGGAATCAGGACAAGTAATTGGATATCTCCTCTCACTTTGTCCCTTTCTTTTTCACCCTCTCCCCAGACATGTGGCCGGTGACCACTCCTTTGGTAGTACGGAAGGGAACAGGACAAGCAGGGAAAAGGAGAAGAGAGGAGAGAAAGAAGGAAGAAGAGACGCCAGCGTTTGTCATTCAAAAAGATAAACATTTTACAGCCCAGCTTGACTGTGTCAAGAACACTTGTGTTTTAATAGTATGCCTGCAAGCTTTCAAAACAAGTGTTTACCTGTCACAATAAACAGTTATGAGTGAGGAACACAAAACAGAGAGAACCAGGAACTGGCAGCCTGCCAGCCCCGCTACGCGCTGCTCGGCACTGTGCTTGTCACCCAGGCAGCAGCTCGGTGTCTCTTGTCTCCATGGTGAGGACCACCGTCACAGGTGGCGGGGCCTCTGGGATCAAGGGAAGCCATTCGGTGCCAGAGGGGACCTGGCATATCCTCAAAGGACACAAAGCAGCAGCCGCTGGCTACCGATAGCCCACGGGGGCCAACGGGGGCCAAAGAGTACAAGAGATGGGACCCTCCCAGAGGCTTCTGGAAAGACTCTGTAGGGAGAGCTGGCACACAAAATGTGGCCACCCACTGCCCCTCCTTCTCCTCCTTTAATCTTTCAACAGGGCTCTCACCTAAAGTATGCAAACAGCAAGTGCCATACCTCTACTTGTGTATTTCTAATTGGCTGCTGGGAGTTGGCAATCCCATAAAAACTAACTTCTATGGAGTCCTTTTAAGATGCAAAGAGCCTTCATATCTGACTCTCTCAGATAATCCTCATAATCCTCTCTTGAGATAAGCTGGGAAAATATTATCATCTCCATTAACGGAAACTGGACAAGTCACCTCATGTCTGACCCTCGAAGTCCAACATCTGGAAAAGAGCCATGCATGGGATCCCTGGGTGGTGCAGTGGTTTGGCGCCTGCCTTCAGCCCAGGGCATGATCCTGGAGACCCGGGATCGAATCCCACATCAGGCTCCCGGTGCATGGAGCCTGCTTCTCCCTCTGCCTGTGTCTCTGCCTCTCTCTCTCTCTCTCTCTCTCTCTCTCTCTCTCTCTGTGTGTGTGACTATCATAAATAAATTTTTTTTAAAAATAGAAAAGAGCCATGCAAGAACTCCAACATATCAACCAACGGCTGAAATGGTGTACAGTTCTCAAACTCATCTGTGGTTCTCAATCCCTGCTTTCAAGGATTGTAGAGAAGACTCTCTTGAGTCACTCATTTAAAATGCAGGTCCCCATACCTCATTTCTAGGGCTTTAGATTCATGGACATGGGCTGTGACCATGCACCAGCATGTCTCATCATTCAGGGAGCTGAGGGAGAGCCAGTTGATCCTGATGCAAGTAGTCAGGGAATTTGAGAAACATCATCCCTAGAATCTGGGGCACTAAAGTGACCAGCATGCATCTAAGCCCTTGCAAAGCTACTATCTAAAACCAAGCTGTCTCACACGGTAGCAGCTAGCCCCATCTCACTATGGAGTACTTGAAATGTGGACAATGGGCCATGTTGAGATGATATTTGGATGTATCAGGTTGAATAAAATAGATCATTAAAATTAATTCTACCTCTCTCTTTTTACTTTTAAAATGTGGTTACCGGACCATTTAAAATTACCTATGAGGCATGCACGATAATTCTGTTGGACAGCACAGGAGCTCGGTGAGCCCGAGAGGCATATAAAAGGTAGATTTCAACACAAGGCTTAGCAAATGGCTATGATACAAGGAGAACAAGATGAGTCCTGCAGCTCCAGGGAGACTCCCAGGAGGTGTTCTCTCCCTGCCCCATCTAGTCCCAAAGGGCAAAGAAGACACACAGGGAAGGCGGGAGGCAAGTCGTCCCTGTCATTGGTATCACTCCTTCAGAATAAGGGGTGCTCTGCACCAATTCACAAAGTATTCGAGATAGTCAGCAAGCCATTTGGTGTTACTCTGAAGAGACCAGAGATGAATGGGCGTGGGAAAGCAGGAGTCCATCAGTGAGCTCTTGAAAGCAATTCTAAGAAGCCTGGGGATGATCATGAGCAAAATGGACTATCACAGAAGACACCGGAGGGCAAAAAGCATGGTCAAAATTGACACCAAGACCAATCGGTCTGGCTGCAGCGAGAAGGATGGGTTTAAAGGCAACAAAGTTAACATCAGGAAAGCAGACAGGCAGGGCCACAACAGACAAGTATAAATAATAAAGGCCTATGCTAGAGCAGTGCTTGGAAACTCAAACCTATAGAATCCAGAAACTCAAGAAATGCTTAGGAGAAGCATGCTTAGGTGATTAGGAATTCACGGATTAGGATTCTACAATCCCTATAAAAAGCTCCCTGGTGACTTCACAAACTCAACCTAGGAGTTTAGGAGTGAATCATCTGTCTGTTCATTTGGAAGAGATGATGCATTTAGTCATGGAGAGGATGCACATTGGAGAGGCCCACGTGACTTTGAAGTAAATAGGCTCTGCAGAGAGCTCTTCGATGAGCTCTCAGTTCAGACACAAGTGGGATGCTATTCACATTTGGGAATCATTTGTGTACAAAGTAATCAAAACCACAAGAGTGAATCAAAATCACAAAGAGAGACCAGGACATAGGCCAAGTAAAGAATCGTGTGACTCAACAGTGTTTGGTCTTGAAACTCAGCATTGTTTAGTCTACACGTTGGCACACACTCATATGACTCATTCCAATCTCCACTTCTACTGCTACCACCTCTGCCAGACCCAATGCCTTTTGCCTCAACCAACTGGCTCAGGGGAGCCCAGGGACAATCCACTGAAGGACAGGAAGCCACTCCTAAGACCTTTGACTGTATTACTGCTGAGTCTGCACATGTGGCCTTGCCTAGGCAAACCCAAGAAAACTTGGGGACAGACATGGTGTTCCTCTATTTCTAGAATCTATTACACACTTTTTTTTTCTTGAATGCTGAAGTCACACAGAAAAATACACTATTACTGAGCTTTTTCATGCCCTTTCAAGTTTTTTTTAAAATATTTATGTATGTATGTATTTATTTATTTATGATAGACAGAGAGAGAGAGAGAGAGAGAGAGAGAGAGAGAGACAGGAGGAGGGAGAAGCAGGCTCCATGCCGGGAGCCCAACGTGGGACTCGATCGTGGGCCAAAGGCAGGCGCTAAACCGCTGAGCCACCCAGGGGTCCCCCCTTTTTCAAGTTTTTAAATAGAATAGAAGTTCCTAAGGACAGGGATACATGTTCAAATGTCTTTTGTGTCTTCATCCCAACTCCTGTTTTCAGGGATCAGCAGAGCACCAGACCTTTAGGAAGGCATTGTTTCTTGAAAAGTAGGCTTTTGATAAATATTTGCAGGAAAAAAAAAATCTATAACCCATCAAAATACACTGAATGATGGTGAATGAGTGAGAGAACCATTCTGTGTAAGTGGTCTCGAGCTGCAGTATTAAAATAGATACCAACTGTTCAAGTCTCCTTAGGACACCCACCCTGTCCCCTGGCTCAAATGTCATTTACATGGCAGTGACTCCCACATTAATATTTCTGATCTCTCTTCTAGGTTCCAAACATGGGTTCCCCATTGTCTGCTGGTTGTTGCGCTTCTATTTGCAGAAGTGGAATCTGAGAGTTAACGTGACCAAGACTGAACTCCCAGATGTCATCTTCAAAGCTGTTCTTCTTTCATCTTCCCTAATGTACAACCAGAACTTAGGAGATGTCCTCAGAGCCTCCATTTCTCCTCTGCCCCATATCTACTGTAGCACCCTCCAGTCTGTCATTTATCCTCACTACTGCTAAGTGCCTCTTCCAGGTCACACGTGGATGGTGGCAATAGCCTTCCTACTGGCCTTCCTGCTCCTTCCTCTCCTGACTCCTACAATCCATTCTCCAATCGTTGGCCAAAGGAAGCTTTGAGTCACTTCCCACCTCCTCCCCATCCCAACTCCCTTTATTTAAAACCCTCCAATGGCTTCTTACTGAATTTGAAATAAAATCCAAACTCACAAGCTTGGTGTCAGAGTCCCTATAATATCTGACTGTGGCTTCAACCCCGATATCATTCCCACTTTCTCTTCTTCCTTGCTTTGTTCTAGCAGTTCCTACTGCATATAATGTTCTTTAAATGACTAACTCCATCTTTCTATTCATAATCCAACTTAAATATGGTAACCTCCTTGGAGGTACCTTCCTTAATCACACCTAAATGTAATTTTAGCCCAAAGGACTAACTCCACCATAGACAAAAACATAATGTAAAACTTGTATGATTAAAACAATGGGGTCCTTGGGGCACCTGGGTGGCTCAGTGGTTGAGCATCCGCCTTCAGTTCAGGTCATGATCCCAGGGTCCTGGGACCAAGTCACACAACGGGCTCCCCACAGGGAGTCTGCTTCCCCCTCTGCCTATGTCTCTGCCTCTCTCTGTGTGTCTCTCATGAATACATAAATAAATAAAAATCTTGGGATCCCTGGGTGGCGCAGCGGTTTGGCGCCTGCCTTTGGCCCAGGGCGCGATCCTGGAGACCCGGGATCGAATCCCACATCAGGCTCCCGGTGCATGGAGCCTGCTTCTCCCTCCGCCTGTGTCTCTGCCTCTCTCTCTCTCTCTGTGACTATCATAAATAAATAAAAAATTAAAAAAAAATAAATAAATAAATAAATAAAAATCTTAAAAACAAAACAAAACAAACAGCGGGGTCCTTGCAAATGAACACACGATCAGTGAACCAGAACAAAAAGCCTAGAAATAGACATAGCTACCTATATGGAAATTCAGCACATGATAAAGACCCATCTAAAATCTCTAGGGACGGGGATCCCTGGGTGGCTCAGCGGTTTGGCGCCTGCCTTTGGGGCAGGGCGTGATCCTGGAGTCCCGGGATGGAGTCCCACGTCCTGCTGCCTGCATGGAGCCTGCTTCTCTCTCTGCCTCTCTCTCTCTCATGAATAAATAAATAAATAAATAAATAAATAAATAAATAAATATTTTTTAAAAAATAAAAATAAAAAAAATAAAATCTCTAGGGAAAATTTGGCTTAGTAAATAAGTGATATTGGAATCCTGGATTGTCATATGGACAAAGATAAAATCGTAACCATTTGCATGCCTCTCCTTGATAGGTTGTAAGCTCTCAACAGCAGGAAGTGTGTATTAATCTTTATACTCTCCATAGCAGACACATAATAAATGTCCGCTTATTGCATGGTGTTTAGGACTCTGAGCTCCTAAGTCACGTTGTTTGGGTTCAGATTAGGGTTCTACCCCTTGCCGGCTGTGTGGCCCTAGGCAAGATACTTTACATCTCTAACCTTACATTTTCCATCTATAGTGAAGAGAGAGAGAGATAAAGAGAGAGAGAGAAGAAGAAGAAACTTGTCCTTTTTGGCTGTGTTAGGAGAAAATTAAATAAAGGGAAAGTGGTTAGCACAATTCCTAGAATATTGTATGTGTTCAGTAAATGCCAGTAATTATCATTCCTGGAAAAAAAAAAAAACATGGCCTTGACATGTTAATTCTACTCTTTATTATTAGCATGACCATTATTAGTTGTTGTTATTGTTGCTGAAGGAATGAAAGATTAAAAAAAGAACATTCCAAGGGCACCTGGGTGGCTCAGTGAGTGTCTGCCTTAGGCTCAGGTCGTGATCCCAGGGTCCTGGGTGGAGCCCCACATAGAGCTCCCTGAGGCAAGGCTGCTTCTCCATCTGCCTATGTCTCTGCTTTTTTCTCTGCATCTCTCATGAATAAATAAATAAAATCTTTAAAAAAAAAATTCCAACACTACCATTTGATAACAATCTGCAGTCATTCTGCTGCTCTGAGCCTCAGTTTCCTCATTTCTTCAAGAGGAAATGATAGCACATGGCCTACAGGTCTTTGCAAAAGTAGAAGAGGACAGATTTTTAAAGCCCATGCCTGGAGCACAGCAGGTACTTAATAAGAGTACCCTTCCCCTTAGCCTTTCTCTCCATCTCTCAGCGACATACTCAGTGTTATATAAACAAGCTTGAAAATCAATTGCCTGCTTCCAGTGATCTGGGTTGGAGAGCCAGTACTGCTCTGGGTCATAGAAATTTAGGGGATCCCCAACCTGGTACAATAGCTGAACATCTCCTCCCTGGTGATCTGGTGTCTCTCAAACCACAGTCCACACCTGTAGTAGGTGACAGTTTGCCATTGTCCTGACAGACAGACATTCCAGTCTTCTGCCTGGATTACTGCCTTGAACATCCCAGCGCTCCAATCTGTCCACAGAGGAGTCCTGCTCAGTTTTTCCCAGTTCTCTCTAGGATCCCAGTTTGGCTTCTAAACTTTATCCCTGATGCTCACCCAGATGCCCCTCCCTCCCTTCCTCCTTCCCTCCCTCCCTCTCTCCCTCCCAAGTAGCCCTGCAGAGCCTGACAGCCCAGATGCACCCCTTCCCAGGCTTGGATTCCTGTCTTCAGGGCCAGGTTCTGAGAAATATCAGGTTTCCACACTCAAAGTACCTTTAAAGACTGGTTTTCTCCAAGGGCAGGACAAAGGGACTTGAGAAGCTCTGTTCAACCATCCAAGAGAAAATATTCCTATAGAATGTTCTAGGATGTTTGCATCCTGCTGTATAGCCAGCCTTAGTGGAGCTCGGCAGCAAAGAAAAAAAAAAAAAAAGAGGCAGGACTAAATAAACCAACAGGCTGAGGCCAGAAGGTCAGAGCCCTCACCATTTGCATATGCATTACCAGCTCAGTGCAGGGAACCCTCTGCTCCAAGTCACTTAAAAATGCGAGTCAAGTCACTGAAAGGTTCTGCTTTTAGGAAAGCAATGGAGTCCATAGGTCCTCCAAGAGATCAAAGGACACTCTTTGTCCTTTAATGAATAAGCTGTTAATGAATAAGAGAAACAATTGAATTCTCAAGTGATAGAGCAATTAGCTCTGGCCTGATTGCCAGCAGGTTGCACACTGCCATCCTTAGAATCCAGAGAAAACCCAGCAGCGCACATGTGCTTTAAGGAGTCAGAACACGGTTAGTTACTAAGAACTTAAACTATAGCCAATCCTCCCTTGGTCAAGCCACAGTTCTCATTTTTGAATGGAAATCTTTAAATGTTGCCTGGGACCCCAGAAACCATTTTGGACTCCCTACCCCACCTGCGCCTCGCCCCGGGAGCCCTCAGGCATGCCGGATGGCACTGACGGCTTGAGTGGTTCGGCCACTGGGCGCTGGCATCAGGTCTGCTCATCTGCAATATTGCATCCACTGGTGCTGGGGAGGTGGGGGGAGCAGGAAAGACAGACTGGGGCGCAGGGGAAGCCAGAGGGTACAGAGAGGTAGACGATGGGGAAGCTGGAAGCAAAGAGGCAAGAGAAAGGGGACGATTTTCTATGAAGCCATTGGAAGTTAGGGGCGACTCCAGCAATAAAGAGAACTGCTAAGGATTTCACTTCCAGCTCTGCAGCTTAGGCTTTCATTTCTGCCGTCCCCTTGGGGTGAGTGCTCCTCCTCCATGCTCACATGGCCCCAGTGTTTCCAGGTGGCTGGTGACAGAGCCAGACAGATGTCCTCAGGTGCATTTGCTGGCTCTAAGGACTGGGATGGAGTCATGAGGCCTGGAAAGGGGCTAGGAAAGGCGTCCGTCTTTCTGAAGTTGTCAGCAAAGCATCTGGCATTAAGAGATGTGCCAGAGATGCTGGTTCTGGAATTTTCTGGAGGTGGGTGGGTGTGAATGTTCTGGAACAGCAGCTGCCAGCAGCACTAATAAGTGTTTACTTAGTACTTCCGGGGAGCCTGGCGCTTTGCCCAGTGTGGGTGGCCTGGATCCCTCACCCATGCTTGCTCCTCCACTGCACACAGGACTGGGAGCTGTCTTTAAACTACATGCAGGAAATGATCAAGGTTTCATTTAACAAGTTCACCTTCGTGCTGTTAAAGAGAGAAAGATTAGAAGAAAGAAGAGAGGTGGTAGGGAGAGGGAAATGGAGAGCGAACCCAAATAAATATCCTAATCCAATGACAGAACATTTAAAGGGTATCTGAGCTTCTTTTTTTTTTAAGATTTTATTTATTTATTCATGAGAGACACAGAGAGAGGCAGCGACACAGGCAGAGGGAGAAGCAGGCTTCCTGCAGGGAGACTGATGCAGGACTCGGTCCCAGGACCCCGGAATCATGCCCCGAGCTGAAGGCAGATGCCCAACCACTGAGCCACCAGGGGCCCAGGTATCGGAGCTTCTTAAACACTCTCCCCCACCCACCACCCATAATCTCAGGCATTGTCCTGGCCCTTACTTTCAGGGTAGGAGTGCCTCGCTTCCAGGAACCTGGAAATAAAAAGAGACCAATGCAGCTGCGATTATTCACAAAAGAAAAAAATTCCTGGCTTCATGAAAGATTTGACTATGAGGTTCATTTAGGTAGAGCAATTTCCTTCTATTTTTCAAATGTGATTAGATATATACCCAACTTCTTTCAGGCAAGATGGAGTACAACTATAACGGGATTTTTCCAATATCTCTGTTGAATTACAAGTTGCTGAAATTTATGAACTTTGGTGCTTCGGGGCCCAAATCACAATGGCACAGGATTCCTGCATTCAATTAAAAAACAGACAGAGAGAACTGGATGAAGAACCCTGGTGGCCGTCCTGGTACCTACTCGAGTGGCCCTGGGCAAAGCACATCTCCACTGCATGCATCAGTTGCTTTACCTAAAACGTGATGAGGTTGGCCTAAATTTCTTCTCTGGATCTTTCTTTCTTTCTTTCTTTCTTTCTTTCTTTCTTTCTTTCTTTCTTTTCTTTCTTTCTTCTTTCTTCTTTCTTTTTATTTTTTTTTATTTTTTTTCTTTCTTTTTTTTTCTCTTTCTTTCTTTTTAAAGATTTTATTTATTTATTCATGAGAGACACAGAAAAAGAGGCAGAAATATAAGCAGAGGGAGAAGCAGGCTCCCTGCAGGGAGCCTGATGCAGGGCTGGATCCCAGCACCCTAGGATCATGACCTGAGCCAAAGGCAGATGCTCAACCACTGAGCCACAAAGGTATCCCTTCTGGGAATCTTTGATCCATGAACCTGAATTATTCTTCAAGTTCCTATTTGTGATTTTCTCCCCTAGGATTAATTCAGAAGGATGCCCAGAGAGATATATGTTTCCATTTGGTAGAATTTACCTTCCAGGCTCTGGCTGCAAGTGAGATGAGCATGGTTTGGAGACCACTTCTGGAAGCCGACAGTGACTAGGGAATAGGGAGAGCAGGCTAAGGACAAAAGCAGAGAGAATTAGCATCTCTATTTGGGGGATAGCAGAGTGCACCAGAAGACTTCTGAGCTAATTTTTGAATCAAAGTGGGACAAAGCAGGTCATGGGGAGGGACACAGTCTGCCGAAAATCTTTAACACGGTGTTCACTCTGTCCAAGTGTTCACTTCTGCACTGTCCAAGGTTAACTCATTCAAAAATGTACCATCTAAGGGGCGCCTGGGTGGCTCAGCGGTTGAGCATCTGCCTTCAGCTCAGGGTGTGATCCTGGAGACCCAGGATTGAGTCCCACGTCGGGCTCCCTGCATGGAGCCTGCTTCTCCCTTTGCCTGTGTCTCTGCCTCTCTCTCTCTCTGTCTGTGTCTCTCATGGATAAATAAATAAAATCTTAAAAACAGACAAACAAATAAATCTTACCATCTAACCATCTGCGATTCTTAAAGGAAACAGTTCCCCCACAGATTTCTACCATCCTGGAGAGAGAGGTTGGGGAAACTCTCCCACTCCAAGGGCACTTCTGATAAACTTCCCCTTACACATGTGAACTTCTAATCAAGGTCTAGGAAGCTAGATTCATTAATTTTAATGAATCGCTAGAATAATCTGCACAAGAGCCCTTGTTAAAAAGACCTTGCCTGAGTAAGATGGCATGCATCCTTCTGAGCAGAAAAGAAAAAAAAAATCCTTAGAAATCTTAAAAATAATAATAATAAAAGAAAGAAAAAGGCATGATTGGGGGAAATATCACTTTGGAATCCCTGGTTTTCTCAAGTCACAATTTACAATCTACATTTCAAGGTCAATTGAACCACTTGATGGCCAATTTGGGGACATGGAAAGAGTTACATGAGGAATTATAAATAGGCATAAGGGTTTCTGACACCAAACAGACCCTCGCAGCCACACTCGGCTGAGTCTGTAATGATCTCAGGTCATTCCCCAAAGTGTGGGTCAAAGGGGCTCTGTGAGCAAAGGGACTGTTGATTTAACACCAGCCTGGTGACATCCATTCTGCTCAGTCTGTGGACAGACTTACAGTGTGGAGATGTGGCACTAATGAGCTGTGAGGGGGGAATCAGGATTTAAAGTGTTTGTGGAAGCCTGACCCTTCTCTGACAGCCCAGGGCTCTCTTTTCGATTCTAAAACATCTATCCCTTTCTGGAGACAACACTCCAGGTGTTCTGAAGGGTCATGATTAGGGAAGGCATGACAGAGAGAATCATCCATGGATACTGGGAGTCATCCTGGCAGGAGTTTTGTCAAAGGGATCAGAGGAAGTGCCTGAGGATCCAGGAAATAGAATTGGTCTGTCTGATGTATGGCCTCACATAACGGAACGTGGCAGCTGTAAATTCTTGCTGGTAATAGTGAAATGGAGCCTTGACTTTTTTGAGTGTAGGAAAAAAAAATCTAGTTCTAAGTCAAGACTAAACATTTACGTGGATATTCAAATAGGAATTCATTTGACCAAATTCATTTGGTTGCTAAATCCAGAAGTTATTGAGTTCTCAGAACACATCTGAAGATGATAAACTATTATGTCATTTGCCACCAAATTTGTGAAGGCTGGTGTACATGTGGCTGCATCGAAACCACCAGGAACATTTCTCACCAGTGCCCTAAACCCTGTTTCCAAAATCTTAGTTTTAGTGAGTAACCAGTAGTTCAGTCTTCTCACTGCTCAGTGGGGAAACTGACTTGCCCAAAATACATTTGTATGTCACGGTAAATCACATTAAATTATTCTTGGGGCCTCCTGGGTGGCTCAGTCGGTTTAGTGTCTGCCTTCGGTTCAGGTCATGATCTCAGGGTCCTGGGATTGAGTCCCATGTCAGGCTCCCTGCTCAGTGGAGACTCTGCTTCTCCCCCTCCCTCTGCCCCTGCCCCACTCATGCTCTCTCTCTCTCTCTCTTTCTCTCTCTCAAATAAATGAAAAAAATATTTTAATAGATAAATTTTCTTGGGAAAGGCAGGGTGGATGAATGTAGAATGGTGCAGCTGTTTCAAGACTGAGCCACAAATGGGACAGAAATATTCAACCTCCAGTCTACTGTTCATTGCCTTGCTAACGTGGTTTTTTTCCCTCCTTCCTCTTAAATCTCCTGCTTGTCTAGCTGAAACACCCAATTCCTTGAATGTGATCTAGTCTGCCCCGCAACCCACAGAAGAACATGTGCTTTTGCATTAAACCCTATGGCTCAATCCCACACTTCATCAAGGTGTGTGCTCAGCCACAACGCTTATACATACCCCTAATACATTGTGACACCCTATTACTACAGTGCCTTTATGAGCTTCAGGGGAAATTACATTTTAAATTATAGCATACAAGTATAATGGAAAATCTAATTGTAGCAATGACAGTTTATTTATCAATCATTTATCATTTTGATTTATAAGGTGCCCAACTTGATTTAAAGGTAGCTAATGTTTTAAACTCTCAAGGCACCCATACCACCAAATACACATTGAAGGCAACAAAGTGAACAACTCCTGCTTTTCTGCAGCCCTTTGCTCATCTTCCCCATGCCCAGGACTGAAGCCAGAAGCACAACGGGGTTGATCCCAGGGACCTCCAGGCAGCATATCAGAAATTATTGATACCACATCTAATTTATTATAAAACATGGCAGCTGTAAAGTTTCGATGTTAACATGGAGTCAGGTTTGGTGGTATTAATATTTCTGTGTCCCCAGTTCACAGAGTTTCCAAATTTAGAGGTACAAGCATCTTCCAGAAGTGACCTGATGCCTACATCTCCATCCTCCCTCTTGCTTCTGAGGAGTATGCCTTGAGGATTCACCCAAAGGAGTTTATGAGTACAGGTCATCAACCCTTCAAATGCAACCCACTCTGTGGTGCCAATTCACACATTCTTGCTCTCAAACACTTCTTGTCAACTGTCTGTGGGCTGTGTTCTAGAACCTGAGCACCTCTCTGGCTGCCATACTTATGCGTGCCTAAGCTTGATGTGTCCTTCCATGCCTGGTCCTCACTCTAGCCCATCTATGCCTAGGCTTACCTTTCATGACCCATCAACATAGTCTACCAACACACACCTCTGCCATGCCCTGGTTTTTTACTTGGTTGTACTCATTCATTCTGGCTCTGGAAACTCTGGATGACCTTCCCCTGAAGCAAGGTCCCAGTTAAAGCTTTAGAAGTCTTGGGAGACCTGAATTCTCAGACTTGTTGCTGCAGCAAATAAATTAAAATCAGAGACTCTGAGGTAAAGCCATGTCTACAGGTCAATCTCAATGGCCATGTAGAGTTTTCCAAAGCATGGTTTCTAAATCAACTCAGCACACACGCACATGCCAGGCACCAAGCTTATTGGGGGGCTTGCCAGGAAGGGATTGTCCCAACCCCATGCTGTTTGAATACTGGCCTTCTACCTTCAAAGGCAACATTCTTTCCACTAGACCTTGGTAGTCTTCAATTCAACACATCCCTCATTATTTGCCATGTTCAACTACCTTGTTTGGAAAAGGCCTTGGGTCCTCTAAGCTGCCACTGCTAGAAAACGGAACTCTCATTTCATTTTTCCAGATTCTGGTATTTGTCTGCTCAAGAGGGATATTATCTGCTTCCAAACCCTAGAATATTTGGTTGTCAATCAAAAGTCTAATTTCCAAATGCCTTGATCACTTAATTATCATCACTTGTTGACGTCCGTTAAAATGGCCTGTAAGGATTCACCATCTTCCCTCAGCAAGAAAGACCAGTATCTGTAGACAGCTTGCTGATGGCCAAACCATCTGCCCTCTTACACATTTTGGGGACCCCTTAGGATTCAAAACAAAATCTGCACACCCCTGCCATTTTCTTGCTTGAATAGAAAGGTAAAGGGTTTTTGTTTTATTTTGTTTTGTTTCTTGCATCCCTCCCTCACACTAACTTGAAGGCATAGAATGTTGGAAAGCCCACCTCTCATTTGTTATTAGTACAAACACGGCTGACCCGACTCTCTCTGTGGTTTGATTTTCAGAAAGTGGCTCCAGTCCCTGAAAACATTCCCTTTGGGATTTATCCTTAATATAGTGCTTGACATATGGTAAATCTTAAAAAATATTAACCAATAACCTGATATTATTACCAGGATTATTATTATTGTTGTTATGTATTAGAATGTCTTAAAATTTGCTCAAGTGAATTGACTGTTACTTCACAATTTGTGTGTGTGTTTGTGTGTGTGTGTGTGTGTTTGTGTTGAGAACAGGATGGAGCATTCAATCCTTTGTTCTAAGAAGTCATAATTATATTTTAAAAAAATCATGGTAGCAACTTGCATGTTCACTGCTTATAACGGGGACTTTTAGCAGTTGGCTAAAACACCAAAGTAAGGGATTATAAAAAGAGCAAAAAGGTAATCAGGGTGTCAGCACAGGCATCTTTATCCCCTCCACTCTGTCCGGTCCCCATACCAGTCCAGACCATCTTGCAGAAAAACTGTAATAATGAAAAAGCTGCTGGTGGGTTGATGAGCACAACTCCCTGATCTCGTGGAGCTTATGTTCTAGAAAGCAGACTGACACTAAATCTAAGACACAGACAACTCCATGAATTATAGAGCAAGCAAATACTCTTGAATAGTGAAGCTTGCTCTCAACAATAAACCAGAATAATGTACTAGAGGGTGGCAGGTAGGGTGGCATCAGCTAGGGGGGTTGGGGAAGCACTCTCTGAGGAGGTGACACTGGGGCTAGGACCCAAACACTGGGAAAGAGAATTCCAGGTGATGGAACAGAAAGCGCAAAGCTTTTAATGCAAGAGTCTCTTTAGGGCCAGTTGCTTCGCTCTTTTGACTGCTCAGAGGAAACGTATTTCCTCTACTCAGAACACTTCTGACAGCAAATGTGTGGGACCATCCCTTCACGTTAGCAGTTCCGACACTAACTCCTTAGAGTCAGTGCAGACTCTATAGGTTAGGGGCTCAGTCCTCAAGACTACATCCCCATAATCACAAGTAGTGGGTGCCCAGGGTATATCCACGCTTCTGCCCAGTTTGGCTGCAAATGGAGGATTCCCATGAAACCCCAACTCAGACTTGATAATTTGCTGTAAAGGCCCATAGAATTCAGAGGAACAGTTTATATACCAATACTGGTTTATTATAAAGGATGAAATTCAGGGACAGGCATATGGAAGAGACGCATAGGGACAGGTATTGGAGGGGGGTACATGGAGCTTCCCTTGCCCCCTCCAGATACACCACCTTCCCAGCACCTCCATGTGTTCACCAAGCCAGAAGCTTTCCGAAGCCCATCATTTAGGCATGATTGATTAAATCTTTGGCCATTGGTAATTAACTCCATCTCCAGCCCCTCTCCTCTCCCAGGGATGGAGGGCTCAAAGTCCCAACCCTCTGATCAAGCATTGGTCTTTTGGTGACCAACCCTCATCCAGAAGCTATCTGGAGACCTCAGCCTCTGATCATCTCTAGCATATAAAAAGACACTCTTGTCACTGGAGAGATTCCAAGGGTCTTAGCAGCTCTCCTGACAGGAACCAGTGCCAAAGACCAAATACTATAACAAAAGATGCTCCCATCACCCCTAACACTCAGGAGCCCTGTGCCAGGAACCAGAGGCAGAGACCACCTATATATTTCCTACTGTGTTACAACTCCCCACTGCCACTGCCAGACCAGTCGAACCTTCCAGAGCGGCTCCTCCATCCTGGCCTCTACAATTGCTCCAACAGAGAGTTGGAGCTAATAAGCTATGTTGCTCTCGAGTACAATCTTTTCGTTCGTCCCACATATTTATAGACTTTGTGACAAAATATAACTGGCGGCACCTCCCTCCTGTCATTATCAAGGCAGCATGGGACACTCTCATGGTGGTGGAAGCCCCCTGGAGGATGAAGCATGAAGGGTATATTCAGCAGCTGCTCTATCAGGCATGGGGTGAATGCACACCCTCTAACTGTACTGTGCCTTCACAGCAGTTCTAGAACTGGTCAATGAAAGCCAGGTGGGCCCCACACACAGTAAATCACAGCAGAGTGGATGCAGGGCCTTCAGGTGCGCAGGCTATCAGCAAAGCATCCCTGGCTAGTGACTGATATGAGCCAGCAGAGATCCCCCACCCCCTTGTGGGCTGCATTTAGCATCTTCCCCCCATGCCAGTTAGAGAAAGGAGCACCCAAGTAAGTTGGGAAATGCCCTTCCTTCCCTGTCCTGGGGCTTTCACTTTTCAGGAGCGCTCAAACAAATCAGGGCCCCCTAGGCGGTAGCATCAAATCCTATTTTCCCAAATTTTCATGCCACGTTCTCATTTTAACCAAATCAGGCCATCTAGTTGAAAATAGCCTCAATTTAACATCCGATCCCTGCTGCCACATTTCCACTGTTAGTGAGACGTGAGGAGACATGCCCCGGGGCTGGTAGTCAGGAATGGGGAGTGTGGGGAGAGGCAGGGCCTGGCATTTCCGAACCCTGCTCAGCCTGCCTGTGTGGACACATAGCCACTCTGCTTTGTACTAGCTCAGGCACGCAAAGGCTCCCACCACCATCTTTAGAAACAACTTCTCTATGAAAACTCAAAGGGAATTCACCCAAAATGCTTTCCCAGAAACTCCACCCTCTTCTCCCATGCATCTATCCACTTCTTAGAGAGTCACCTCTCCCTTGAAGTCTACCTGGATTACCCTCTCCAAACCACTCGTTCCATCTTAGCAGCTTCCTCAAATGCAACATTGCTTTGAATCGATTTGTATCTTCTCTTTTCACTAAGTCCTTTCATTAAATGGATCTTGGAGGAAATGAGGTTCTTAATTAGATTATTTCTCAAACTCAGAAATTAGAAATTTCTCAAAAGCAAGGAGCTTATTTAGCCAGTATTACGAAACCCTTATTTGATACTAAATGCATTCATTTTAACTGCCCTATTTAACCTCCGCAACAAGCCTGTGAAGCAGATGTTTTCGACAGCTTTGTCCAAAATCACACAGCGGGAAACATGCCATCCAGGACAAAATCGCAGGTGTTCTGATGCCCAATCTAGCATGGTTTCCTTACGCCTGCCCCCTCTTTCATGGGGTCTCCCTGCTTCTTGCTCATGTGAGTGCTAAGTAAACACTGATGAACTGGCTGACCATCGTAGCAGAGGAATGCAGGACAGGCTAGCTGAGGCCCATTTTCGATCTCAGAAAACGAGAAAACAGCCATTCAGCTCTTAAGAGCAACCCCCTCCTACAAACCATCCCACTCCCCAAGGCTATGGGTCATCTGGATTGCCACTCAACTGACTCTGAATGTTTATTTATTTTTTTAAGGATGTTATTTATTTGAAAGAGAGAGCGTGAGCGAAGGGGAAAGGCAGGGGAAGAGGGAGAGGGAGAAGTAGACTCCCGACTGAGTCGGGAGCCCGACACAGGATTTGGTCCCAGGACCCTAAGGACCCCCCAGGGCCCCCCGAAATGTTTAAATTGGTAAAAATAGTTCTTCCCCCTTCCTGTGACCTGAGACATGGTGATCGCTCAGACTTCTGCTAAGTCCAGAAACAATGAGAGAGGGTCAACGCCATTCCCCTACAAGAGCAGCTGGGCTCCCCACATATCTCCCCCAGGAACCTGGGGCCGA
The DNA here is from genome assembly GCF_018345385.1 of Vulpes lagopus. Lineage (NCBI taxonomy): Eukaryota > Metazoa > Chordata > Mammalia > Carnivora > Canidae > Vulpes > Vulpes lagopus. Next base: position 93,062,162 of record NC_054826.1, on the reverse strand, counting down.
TGGGTCCTGTGGCCCTAGGACATTCTCCAGTGGGACCAGTGGCTTGAGGTGGGGTTGGCAGTCCCAGACAAAGCTATCATAAGCAGCCCATTAGCGAGAACTGGGTTACTGATGATGGAAGTCTCTGAGACCAATTTCCAAGGCGGAACCAGAGGAAAATTAGCTAACATGCAAACCGGTCACACACCAGTGGCACTCTTGCCCAGTGGCATCGCTTTGCTGTGCCCTGTGCTTTCTGTAGGGTTTATTAATTGGACTGTGCCAGCCACTTGGGGCCCAACAGGCTGTCAGCACCAGCGTTCAAAGGAAGATCAGATTCAAGGCCAAAAGAGACAACAAGAAGTCAAAGTAGAAGCTGTGATTCCAGATGGATTTCTGTGGACAACTTTCAACTCGGGAAGGACCCCCCCAGAGAACCAGCAGCCCTACACCTTGGCCGCTGCCTCCCCCTGCCTTCTCCTGCACACAGCCCCCATGCTTTGTCTTAGAGATGCACACTCTGAACCCAGTATGGGATGGTGACACAAATGCAAACCAGGACTTGTGTCCTCACCACCCGCTCTGTGTCCCCGGGCTTCCCTGAAGCAGTAACAGACGCCTGGTAGAGGGACAGCTGCCTCAGCAGGACGTGACTGGGAGATACCAGCCAGCCGCAGTGTCACTTGTAACTGTGACTGAGCCTAACACTTATCCTCTCAAAACCTCCACCTCCCCAGCTGTAAAATGGGACAGGCCATGCCCCCTCCACAAGTTGGTCAAGAGATCAAAGCATGTCAAAGAGCCGGGGTCCAGCAGATGGGACCCATGCTTGATAACTGCCACCTGCCCACCTGCCTTTGCTCTGTTCTTCTGCCATCCTGATTCAAGAAGCCAGAGATGGGCTAGGGCCTGAGAGAGTTCTGGGGAAGGCTCCTTTCCAGGGAGGGTAGAGGGAACTGCTGGACCTGACAGGTAAGCAGCAGGCAGAGGAGGGAGGCGTCAATGGGAGCTAATTGACTGGGCAAGTGGCCACACACCCCAAGGTGAGGGCACAGGGCACTTTACATATCAATAAGGTCAATTATCAGAGATTGTCTACTTCCTTGGTGCTGTTATTAACCTATATTGCTCTTATTAACCTTTGTGATGAAGAATCTTTCAAAAATAATTATATTAAGGCACAATTCTCTACAAGTTTAAAATATGGGAATGTTCCATTTCGGTACTCCTGTGTCATGAGATAATGAACACCTGATTGCCTGGCTACTGCAATGAGGTACTTAATCAGATCCCTGTCCTTGCTCTACTGGGGGCTCTGGGCCAGTCTGGGGAGGGCCGGGGGCCTCAGGAGATCCAGGGAGGGAGGGTTTCAAGGGCAGGACTCTCCAGCTGAGTGACGAGAAGGGAAGGAGCCAGCATTCTCTCCAGAGGAAGCCAACGGCCACCCACAGTGTGTGTTCTGGGGTGCCGGGAGGCCCCTCCGCAGTGACTGCCCCCATGTCCCGTCCCTGGGGGCCGTAACTATTTTTTTGCAGAGGACACACTGTGATTCCACAGTGAGCGATCACAGGTCAAGAGCAAGCCCTCCTGGAACAGAGGGCTGCGGCAGGGGCCCATTCCATGCTGGGCACACATAAGCGCAGGTCAGGGAACCGGAGGTGCTGCGAGGAGGGAGAAGGGCGGCGGAGGACCACGAGGGAGGAGATGGGTTCAGAGCAGGAAGGGACATATTCAGACATGGTTGGTCGACCTTGCCCATCCCCGTGAGACAGGCCACAAACAGGCCCTCCTGGGAGTCAGGAAACCCCGAGGCTGTCCCCTGTCCCCACTGTGACACACACTCGGCCAGAGTCACAGCCGCAGCGGAGACCACTTTCACAGTCCAAGAAGGTGGACTTCAGGATTGGCCCATCTCCGGTAGCTCATTTCTGCTGGCCTCCCCTCTTCTCCGTGGCACCTGCGCTCGGCTGGAGAATCACCTGCGCTCCTGAGGCTTGGGGCTCTGGGAACCAGGCCCGGCACACAGCGAGCCCCCAGATTGTCTTAGTAGTAGGGGCACTGGAGGGAGCCTGCGCGAGGCAGACCCAGGGAGCAGCTGACAGTCTGGTCTTGAAACATAAACTCATATTGGCGCTGGCCACCTCCTAAGCTAATTCTGTCAATGTCCCATTTACTCTGTCATCTTTACCCCAACCTGTGGCTCTCAGCAGACCATCTCTATGTGGTGGCGATTTGTGGTCAAAGAGAACTAACTCTTGAGAAGAAGAGTGTAAAATGCGGCGCCCTCCCAACTTTGTCACATGAAGTCAGTAGCCAATGAGATTGCCATGACTTTCCATGCATTCCGCGCATAGTCACCCAAATCTCAGCCTGGATGGGCTAAGTGGAGGCACAAGAATGAATGCCCCTAAACCCACAGGCCAGGGAGATGGATATGGGGCCAGCAAAACCATGGACAACTCTGGACCTCGGTCTTAGTGGACATGGGAGACGGTTGCTGATATCAACCCGTTTTACAGATGAGGAAAGTGAGTCACAGAGAGGTTGAGGAACATCCCCAAGCTCACGCGGCTAGGAGCGGCAGAACCAGGATTCACATCCAGCCACTTGGCTCTGACAGTCTGTCTGGTTTAACCATGAAGCCCCCCACCCCTGCATGGAGGGGCACGACTAAGAACACAGGGATGGGTGAGAGAGAGCACACCGAGGCAGGAACTCTCCTGGCTGAAGGGAAACTCATGAGGGAACAGAATGTGACCTGAGCAACACATCCTAGAGTCACCGTAAGTCAAGCGCCCGGAAATGCCCGTGCCCAGGACAGCCCAACGGCAGGGGTGAGAGACTGGGATCTTGGCAAGCAGAAGTCTCAATCCAGGCAAGAACTGTGTGGCAACTACAAAGCCGAGGTCACGTCGTGAACCAGCCTTCATCCCAAGGAAGAGGCCCACAGAATGGGCATCCAATCCTCCCTTGTGGCCCTTGCTGGGGACAGAAAAGATGACAGATTATCCAATGTTTCTTATTTTTTAAGATATTATTTTATTTTTTCATGAGACACACACAGAGAGAGGCAGAGACACAGGCAGAGGGAGAAGCAGGATCCTCACAGGGAGCCTGATGTGGGATTTGATCCCAAGACCCCAGGATCACACCCTGAGCCAAAGGCAGATGCTCAACCACTGAGTCACCCAGGAGTCTCACCCAAAATTTCTTGTAACTGAGCACTCCTGAAGGTGAACAGGAGCCAGATACATGAGGCCAACCCTGGCACGGCCAAATACTGTCCCGGGTCCATCCTGGAACCCTACCCACCAGAGAGGCATTCCAGCAGAGTGGTTAGGAACTCAAAACTCGAGCTCACCTGCCTGACCTGACTTCCCAGCTCGCCCACTGATAAGCAAGGGAGTCTCAGGCAAATTGCTAGACTTTTCTGTGCCTTGTGTGTATGAAAGTCCCCAACGTGTTAGGAGCCATGTGATCAAATGGGAAAGTGACCCTTGTCCAAGGAGGGTTGTCAGGCTTAAAAGTCATGTGGGCTGGAAGGAGACAAACCCCAGGGGGACAGTGGAGGACAGCTACCCTCCAACTTGGCCATACATCCCTTAGAGGGCTTATTAAATAGGACACAGGCTGCTGGGCCCCCGCCCGAAGGTTCTAATTCAGGGGGTCTGCAGTGGGGCCTGGGAATCAGCATGTCTGTCAGGTGCCCCACTGCTACCGGGCCCCGGGCACACTTTGAGAACCACTGGCCTAGAACAGTCAGGGTTAGCAACACTCTGGAGAACCACACGTTGCCATGCAGGAACATGGCTTCTTCAAGTTACCAAATCTTCAGATGTTCGGAAGACAAGTCTCAGATCTAGAATCTCTGTGAGGTATCCCGAGGTCTAAGACAATGATCCACACAGACAGCAACACTGAAGAGTACATGAATGCGCTGAAAAGTAGGGAAGGCAGGGAGCCTGATCATCTGGGGGGACTTCTGTGCTCTGCTGCTGTTACGATGTCAAGAACGTTAAGCAGAGTGTGTTCTGAATTTAGAAGTGACTCTTCTTTGAAAACAGTACACATAGTGGTAAGAAAACAACCCTGAAAGCTGTAACATTCTAATAAAAAGAAAAGCAGGGTGGATGGATGGATGGGGAGCCAAAAATTGTTCAGAGGGAGAGATAATGGGGCAAAGGGGGTCAGCATTTTTGGGGGGGTCAGCATTTTGAACCAGAATACACCTGTCAGCTCTCAGTGCAAATACCTGGGACACCCAGATGCATGTTACAGTTCAGAGAGCATCAAGCTGCATTAAAATGAAAAAAAAAACAAAAATCCAGTTTCTGCTTTTTGTGAGTTTTTTTCTTCCAGAAAGAATTTCTGAAAACTAAGAAATGCAAGAATCTCAAAAATATTCCCTGCAGATCCAGGAAGTTGTTTTCATTTGTACAGATTTCCATAAATAGCATTTGTTAACAAAATCCTCAAATTGTTTGTAATATTAATTAAATTGGAATATACATTTGATGTCCACTGGATTCTTTGCATCAAATCCCGTAGCATCAGGCTTTTTTAGTGATGATCTAATTTCCCCTTCTTTTTTATGAGAGATGTTTCCCTTACTACAATCAAGATCTCTGTTGTTTTTATATAAGATCTACAAATTAACCATACGTTTTTTCCAAAATGAAAGTGCACAGTTTGCTCACATTTTGCTAATCAATTTATTCAGACCCCCAAAAATCTGTTTTTTGTGAGTGTGTGTGTGTTTAGTTTGCACAATTTAAATTAGTTAGAATTAGAATTCAAATTATTTCTAGTTAACATTCTAGTTGGACCATTTGACTGAGAGCAGTTCTCCACCCAAACTACATATTTTTTAAAATGGGGATGGGTAGATGTTTTACAGCAATGATTTTGTTTTGTTTGCCTTATGTTCTTTGCTACCAGTATGGTTTAAAGGTAGAAACCCAGAGCTTAGGCATTTCCATTCAGAAGTGGGACTGGGGGCAGGTACAGAGGACACTCTCCCAGACCTCAACCGGGCACCTATGTGTAAATCAAATCAAAGGTTCTAAATATCTGATACCCAGTAGTGTTAGAGGTTTGCAAATGATCTGTCCTCCAGTTATTGGTGGATAGTTCGGGTGTGAAAAATCAGGTATACTTAGTCCTCCTCAGCAGATAAACGGGAGGTCTGGTCAAACTCAGACAGTGCCCTCATCATGAATACACCAGGGTTACAGGTCTCTGCACAGAGTTGGGAGATTCAGGGCAGGGCCTAAGAGCTCTGACTCTCAAAGTGGCCTCAAAGGTCATCCAGATCACACAGCTATTTCTTTTTGCTGCTATCTTATGCCGTGACCACATTCTAATTCTGAGCCCCTGCCTACCCATTAAATTGATACATGTGTGGCTGTATTTCCATCTCTGATTCACTTAATTACCTATGCTGTGCTCAAGATCCAAGGCCACAATTACTGTTTCCATGGGAATAAGATTCACGGTGGCTTTTCCATCCTTCTCCACATTCATTTTAGTGCCGCCTTCCTCAGCTCTCCGGGATGTGCCCATCTTCATGGAATGTCCCCCATGCCAAGCCCAGAGGCCTTCAGCACGGGCCATACACTCAAATCATGGTCACCGGTGCCCTCTACCTAGGCAAGATCCATATCCTCCTTTCTTGTCCGGGGCCCAGTGTCAGGAGAAAGAATCCTTACGAAACCACCTCCTGGTCCTCAGTCTCCTACCGAAGAAAGAAATCATGGTTTCTCGCAATTCTTCTAACCTTCTTTCTGCACAGATTTTAAAAGACAATGCACAGCGGGAAAGACAGTAAAGGTCACTGAGTGGCCCTAACCACCGAGCTCTAGGCAATCAAGTGAATCTGCATCTTCGACTCTGGTTAATGTAAGTTTGAATCCAGAGAAGTGTCTGGCACCAGTTCTCAAAGAATTCTGTGGAACATCCGCACAGGACATGTCTTCCTTACTTTTAAAATGAAAACACTAAGACTCTCCCAAGGCTCAAAACAGTCCCAGCTGTCACCCTCGTTGCACCTGGTATAAGCTGGGCTACCTTGGGAGGACTGCTAGAGACTCTGACTTTACTTACTATTCAGCAAAATGAGAACAAAACTGCTCCCTGCCTCATGGGGTCATCGTGCAGAGTAACAGGTCTGTCCTTGTGATGGCCCTTCCAAGTGCCCTATACACCCTTCTTCCCCACTTTTTGTTAAAGAAGGGGCCCTAAGCTATAGAAAGACCACTTCTCCAAAGTCAGTGAGATTCTGGGACTAAATCACAGACCCATGACTTACCTGTGATTTGTCACCTCTCTGAGAGGCAAATGCCTTGTCCCCAAATAGGAAATGCCAGCGTTGTCTCACTTGGTTGGCTAATGGCACCAGCACAGACTGGGCACTCAATGGACATTTATTCCTTTCTCCCTTGAGTTCCCATCCTGGCTCTGTTACATATCTCTGTAACCTTGGGAAAGTTATTTAACCTTTCTGGGCCTGCATTTCCCTACCCATGAAAACAGGGGATTTGACAAAAATCCTCTTTGAATTTCCTTCCAATTCTAACATTCCCCGATTCTGTGACTTTGAGCTACCCGAGGGATATGGTAATGGGTTACATTACACAAAAGACTTGGATGTAATATTATGAGCTGTAACACAGGCTTCCAGCAAATTCTCTTGCTCTCCCCAGCAGAATTCCCTATTGTTCTGAGTGTAATGAATAATCCAACACAACACATGCTCTGTCTGAGCCTTGCCCGTGTCCATACTCGGGGCCAGCCAGAGGCAATAGCATAAACCTAGAGAAGGATACTATCAACATCTCCTCTTCCCCTGGCAATGCCCCCTGCCCCAGGTAAATGCATTATTCACTTATCTTGACATCACCCACCAGGGCCAATACCACATGCTCTAACTACTTCCTGCTCCCACAAGAGCCTCCAAATCCACCTTCCTTTTGTTCCACTCCTCTGGGACCCAGCGTGCTTGCTGCCAATCTTATGAAATGATTCATTTAAATACATATTACTTGCTTTAAAAGATACAAAGGTGAACGAGAAGTAGCAGCTCTCCTAGGGAGCCTTCAGTCTGAAACGTAGGGGATCCTAACACACAATTATAAATTGGAACACGTCAAGTACAAAAACAAAAATAAAATAACATTGCTTTTAGAAAAGGGAAAGAGCATGGCTCCTTGAAGAAAGACAGGAAGGCTTTGTGGAAACAGGGCCTTTGAGCAGTAGCCCAGGTGTAGCTAGCATCTGGTAGGCAATGATGGAAGGTAAGGGCATTATAGACAGAAAGAAAAGGATAAGCAGTGTTCTTCTGTGTGCGAGAGGAAGCATACAGGGGATGTTGGAAACTGAGAGCAATCTGATTTGGCTGGATTTCATGGAAAGGAACAATGAAAGACATTAGCAAGTCTGGTTGAAACTCTATCATGAGTGCCTGGAAAGTGTAACTAAGGTGGTTTGGGATTGGGGTTTTGTTTTTGTTTTTTTTGTTTTTTGTTTTGTTTTGTTTTGTTTTTCCCAACAAACAAGAGAGAGTTATTGAAGGTCATGGGGCAAGGACGGGGAAGGGTCAGACAGTCTCCATAAGGAAGTTTAGTCCAGGAGCTACATCTGGGAGGACTGAAGCAGAAGCATGAGTAGCAGACTCACAGAAGATCTGTGTGCGGGAACTGGTGACAGATGAGATCTGAGACTCGAGGAGTAGCCAGGGGAATGGAGAGAGAACTTCAAGAGAGACAAGCAATAGGACCGGGCTATCACACCATAGGGAGGCAAGAAGCATAAAAAAGAGACAAAGAACCAAAGCCTTGATGACCAGAAACACAGAGAAGAGAAGGCAGATGGAAGGCTGGGTTTGGGCAGGAAGAGCAGGAAATTGGTTGGCCAGACGTTGCTTTTCCAATGCTTGGAGGATGACAGAGAGAAGTGTTTGAGCTGGAATTCAGGAAAGGGGTGGGGCTGAACATAGTGGAATGGTAGCACAATCTGCGGGGTTGAACACGTTTGGAGGAAAATGAGTGATTCAAGAGAAGGAGTGAGTGCCAAGCACTGAAACTTGGGAAAGCTACACGAATCTCCATTCATGGAATGGAGTGGAAGGAGAAGGGGTATGGATGCATGACCAGACGGTCAATACCATGGAAGCAAAAGTATTCCAGAATGGGTCATGGTTGCTGGGTTTACTCCCAGTTATGGGTTTTCAATTTAATCCAGAAACAGCATCTTGACCTGTAGCTCCATGGCCCATCTAGATGGCAGCCGGGGAGCCATGCAGGAAAGGAAGGCACACCAACCCTTCTTGACAGGCTCAGCCCTGCTCTAGCTTAAGTGCGAGTTCCCAACTTTTCCCCCCGTAGAGCAGCTATACTGGGTGCAGAGACAGAAAGTTTCATGTTCACAAAATCCTTCCTCAAGAGCATAGCTCTGTCTGCAGGAAGACATTCATGAGGGGCAGCGCTGCAGAGAACATGCACAAGGGAGTGGGAAGGCATCAGAGGCTGGGCAGAAGCTGCTCAGCACAAAAGAAAAAAGAATGGGAGCTCTTGGGGGCAAGTTGGAACAAACAGACTGAGGTCCTAAGATGGGAGCTGGAATAAGAAAAAGGATCTACAAGCCGGAGGAGGTCTGGTCCTGGGACTGGGGGATGAGGAGGACATTTTACAAATTAATATCACATGGAGAAATCTTAGAGGCATATTACCAAGGGGAAGAAGTCAATCTGGAAAGGCTAGCATAGTATATGATTCCAGCTATATGGCATTCTGGAAAAGGCTACTCTATGGAGGTAGCAAAAAAGATCAGTGGTTGCCAGGCATTGGGTGTCAGGAGGCGTGAGTAGGCCAGTGAAACTAGACTCACAATATTACGTGATGGATACCTATCACTATTTATTTGTCCAAATCCACAGAGTGTACACCACCCAGAGTGGACTATAGTGTCAGCCATGGGCCTTGGGTGATGAGGATGTGTCAGGATAGGTCCATCAGTTTCCATCAATGTACCACTCTGGTGGAGGATGTTCCTAGTGGGGGAACCAGATGTGGGGGTGGGAGACTGGGTGGGGGGGAATCTGAGAACTCTGGCTTTCTGCTCAGTTTTGTGATGAACATAAAACTGCTCTAAAAAATATGCTCTAAGAAATCAAGTCTATCCAAAAGGGAAAAAGAATTGATAAAATTATTTCTTCTTTATTGTTATTATTTATTTATTTTAGAGAGAGAGGAAGAGGAGAGAGAGAGAGCGATGGGGGATGGACAAGCAGAGGGACAGAGAGAAGCAAACTCCATGCTGAGCTTGCAGCCCAACGCAGGGCCTACTGCCATGACTCAGAGCATCACCTGAGCTGAAACCAAGAGCTGGAGGCTCAACCGACTGAGCCACCTGGGTGCCCCCAGATACTGCTTCTTTTAAATATTTGTTTGCATTACTGCTGAGTAAACCCCTGCTCCTTCCTATCTCCAAACTGTCTCCCACCAAGACCTATCAAAGTATTCTGAAGCTTCTTTGGCATACATGGATTTTCTCTTTTTTCTTTTTCTTTTGGTTTTTTACTATGGAAGAAATGAGTGAAGAGGCTAACTTTCAGGTACAGAAACACCCTCACAGGCCTGAATCTGGCAGACAGAGGGGACCTGGAAAGGGATGTCTCAGGAAAGTCAAGAAATTGTGGGAAAGCTGTGGATTTCCTCAGAGTGGAGTCAGGAGTAAGGCACCTTTGGCCAAACCTCAGGATCCAGAGAGCGCTACTGATAGCCAGTAGGGTCTGGAAGCTTCGAGGTTGGCCTACTTAATAACAGCAGCACTCTGGAATCACAGTGATTCTGGAGGACAGGGGGCTAGAAGAAAGGGTGCCATGTGAACAGGAGGTGAACAGGTGTTCTGACCTAGGTCACGAACACTGCCTTTGACCTTGACCAAGTGCCTACATTTCATGGTCCCTTCTGCTTTAAAATTCTATGCTTCTAAATCTAGACTCCCACATTTCTTTGACCCTTCCTGAAGAAAACCTCATTATGAGCAAGGGAAGCCAGTCTGCACTCAGCAGGCTTCCCAACCACCTGCATTACTGAATCCCAATATACGTAGTACATCCTGTCAGAAATACAGGGCTCCTTTGACTTTGAGGATCACCAAGTAGCCTGCTCCAGAGGGCTGATTAAGCTTCCACCCTCCACCAAAGGCTGGCCACAGCCAGTAATTACCTACAGGATCCTGGCAGCAGCTTGACAGCGTGGACAGAAAGAGCGCCAACAGCCGTCCATCGGGCCCAGGGCAGCAGCAACCACAGAAGCATCGTGCATGGTGAAATGATCTTCGCTGACTTTCATTAATCTCTCCAGGGCCCCCTGAGGTCAGAGATGTTTAAACAGCAGTGGAGGTTGAACTTGCTCACCAGGCCAGCTCAGCTAATCTACTCCCCCTAGGCTGCAGGCTTCCTCAGTCATGGCCAAATCACCAGGTGAGCACTAGGTGAACTGCAAGGTGTGCAAATATTTGGCTTCATCCGTGATCAAATAAATCATTTTTCGTTTCCCTGAGCCCTTGGAAAACCCAGCAAAGCTCCTGGACCTGCCCAGCAGCAGAGATTTATGCACACGAAGCCCACCCATGCTTAAAGGAAATGCAAGGCTGTGAAGAAAGTCCATTTTTACACACACACACACACACACGCACACACGCACCCACACACACACAATTACAGCCGGGATCTCAAAACTTTACTTTTCTAGTAACACATCTTCTGGAAGCATGTGAAACTGTGCATAGTAATAGATAACGTTATGCATGGAAATAAACTATCTTTCCATGATAAGTTAAAATACGCTTTTGTTTTCAAAACCTCTTTTTTTTTTTTTCCACGATTATTTGGATTCATGTAGGCTGGGTAAGGGAAGCAGCTCGAGGCTTTCATGTTTTTTAGAAAGTCCTAGATCCTCAACCCTGAGGTAGCTTCCCCAGAGGAAAATTTCCCATCACACCCCAGGGCAGCCAGAGGAAGCCCTGCTGTGCTTCCTACATAGTGGTCCAGGTCCTGGCACCTGTTCTGATTCCTTCCAAATGATGCTAGACAAGCTTGGTAACAAGGGGGAAACATTTTGCCAGGCTGTTTTGTGGGCTTCATAGTTTCAGATGACTTACTCTGTGCAAATCCAAAAGTTGCCTTTTTTCTGCAAATTTAACTCAGTGGGTTTATATGTTTTGGGTATGGTTCCTATTCATGCTTCCATAGTGCATTCCCATGCATGTGGGAATTCATGTGCTTTGGGTGATTTTTTTTTTAAAAAAAAAACCTCAGCTCTTCCTTCCTTCCTCAAGTTATAGTGCCAGCTTTCAGCCTTGTCTTCCTCCTCCTTCTGGATTCTCTTCAAGAAGGGAACCACATTGATCCACTCCCAAGTAGACACTAGCACGTACTAGGTCCAGCCAAGATTTGGGAAGCCTGTTGCTGGCACCAACATAGTGAAACTCCCCACCAAAGCAAGAAGCCTCCGTGCATGCTATAGGCTTTGCCCAAGAACATTACACAAGGGACAGAAAGGATCTTCCTTTGGGATTTTGGCCTTGGAACACAGCATGCTCCTTACTCCCAAACTATGTGCAGCACTCCTCCGCAGTGAATAGCTTACCTTCTCGAACTCAAATAGCTGTTGGGGACCTGCAGATTGCTTTAGCACAATGACAAAAGTATCAGGACACCAGGGCACAGAGCCTTCCTTCTCATGTACATACACAACTGCCAGTTTCTTTGAAGCAGATCTCTCCAAATGACACAAGTCCTCTCTCCAGAACTCAAATGCTCGCCCAGATTCTGATGATAAATCCAACAGACCTGAGTTTCTAGACTCTTTCATGATTCATTCACCTCTGCTAGTTCTCTTGGCTTCCTGCTTTGCCTAAATCATTATTCTGGTTACCTCCAAAACTTTGGTTGGAGACCTCATGTCTGCCTCAGAGCCACATAGGGCTGCCTGGCTCATTCCCTTTCCACTTTCTTCCGAGTCATTATAAAGCAATCAATCCCCCAAAGCCACATCTGCAGCAACATGCTTAGGAAAATGCCTAGCTACTCCAAAAAGAAGGGGCAGTGATACACCTATGACACAGTGGGAAAAGCCCACTGATAATCCGGGATGAAGTATGGTCATGGCAGGGACAAAGGGAAGTAACATGCAGTGTATTAAACACCTACTAAGGGGATCCCTGGGTGGCTCAGCAGTTTAGCACCTGCCTTCAGCCCAGGGCATGATCCTGGAGATCCGGGATTGAGTGCCGCATCGGGCTCCCTGCATGGAGCCTGCTTCTCCCTCTGCCTGTGTCTCTGTCTCTCTCTCTCTCTCTCTGTGTCTCTCATGAGTAAATAAATAAAATATTTTTTAAAAAATAAACACCTACTATGTGCCAGATACTTGTTTAAAACTTTATTCTTTTTAGAGCTAGCACCAACCAAATGAGTCAAGCCATGTTATCTCTGTGTGGCAGCTGAGGATTCTGAGGCTCAGGGAAGTTAAGGAGCGGCAGAAGATCATGCACTAGCCTGACCCTGGTCTCTCCGACTTTTTGTCAAAGATCTCAGCTCACAATACAGTTATTGGGCCCTGCCCCTCCACTTCACTTCATTCGCTGGCTCCTCTGCCCCTGTCAAATCAGGAACCTGAGATGCCTCACACTTGGGTTAGAGATATAAATTTAAGATCCCATGAAAGTTTCATTGAGAGGAGGCAGGGGCAAGCACCATACAGGCTCTTACTCTTGAGCTTTTTTCTATGAAATAATTATGGATTACCGGGAAGTCACAAAGATAGCACAGAGGGGTCCCATGTACCCTGCACCCCATTTTTCCCCAATTGAACGAGTTGTTACATGTAATAATTGTGCTGTTGGTCTGTTGTAAGTAAATCCTAATTTCCCATATGATTTATTCTTTGTCCCACGAAATATCTGTAAAATTTTAAATTGCAAATATACAGAATTTCTACAACTTATTTTTATGATATCTAATTTAATTGCATCATAGACAGTAAAATGTGGTCTCTATATTATTCTTTGATATTTTCAGAAATTGTCCCAAAGGCCTAATCAGTGATCAATTTTTGCAAACATGCCATGTATGCTAGAAAAAAAAATATATTCACTAACTACTGGCAGAGTGTGACTTTTGCATTTTAGAGAGTTTCAAAAAATACTTAAATACTTCATGACCTTTTATGTTTTGGTCTGTTGGATCTAATACCAAGAGTGGTGTAAAACTTCCCAGAATCATTATGGATTTGTCCAGTTCTCCATATCATTCAATCAAGTTTTGCCTTCATATTTTTTGAGATTGCATTATTATTTTAAGTTTAAAATTGTAATAGAGGGCACCTGGTGGCTCAGTTGGTTAAGCATCTGCCTTCAGCTCAGGTCATGATCTCGGGGTCCTGGGATCGAGTCCCAAATTGGGCTCCCTGCTCAGCAGGGAGTCTGCTTCTCTCTTTACCCCTCCCCTCTGCTCATGCTTTCTCTCCCTCTCTTTCTCTTTCTCTTTCTCTCTCTCTCAAATAAGTAAATTTTAAAAATCTTTAAAAAATAATAAAAGTTATAGATTTCTAAAGAATTGTTACTTTGAGCATCATGTAGATTGCATCATTACGCCTAATTCTTCTCTTTGCCTTTGAAAGCATTTGTCCTATGTGACGTGACAACTTCCTCTGCTTAGTAGGTAGTTTGCCTATCTTTTCCATCTGAATCCAAACACACATCTCTGTGTGTTTAGGTTTGGGGTATGTCTCCTGTACCATCCACTCAAATAGATTTTTCTTTTTTCATTCAGCTACTCATCTGCTTCTCAACTTCTGAGTTGAGTCCACTTACAGTGCACATGCAAACTGATTTTGACATGTGCATTTATTCCTATTCTATTCTGTGCTTTGTCACCATAATTGTTATGCTTTTTCCATTCCTGCATCCTTAGATTCATCAGTTTTCCTTTATGCTTTTATTTCCATCTGCTACTTAGAAGTTACATATTCACTTTCTAGGCGTTTGGTGGATACGATTTTAACATGCCTACTCGGCTAACCAAGGCTTCAGGTAAATCCCTCTCTCTACCCTCCTCCTGAACAATTAGATGGACTTCATTCTGGTATCCTCTGGCCCCTGAGACTGTAGGCTAGCATTTGAATTCCTTCTCCTTGGTGTGAAGCCTAGATCTGTGGTTGCCATGTCTCCTGATGCGTGAAGAAAGCTGATCTGAGAGAACCGAAAGTCAACATGGAGAGAGAACGCAAGATAACAGACTGGAAAATTTCTGGCAGATGTTGAATTGTGAAGCTGTGACTGTTGGAGAACTTGAACAGTTTCCTTTCCCTTCCAATAGGAAGAGGCTTTCTCCATCCATCTTAGAACAAATGTCCTGGGCTTTGGTCTGATTGGACAATTCCAGTCATGTGTCTTTTCCTTGGCTAATCCTCTGCTCATAGGGGCAGGGGTTTACTGAGTGAGGAAGAGGAGAGTAAGTACCATTTTGTCCTGGATGACATGGGCGACTGTAAGGAATAGTGGATCCCCACTATGTGCCCACACATGTGAAAATGGCATGCTGTCATGGAGAGAAGGAGAAATTGATATCTGGCAACTCCCAAAGCAGACATCCACCCCTCAATTAAAGAGGCAGTTAATTGTGGGATAGGTACTCTTTATTCATTCACTTATTTATTCACTTAAATGTTATATAGCCACTCATTCAAATATTAAATACTTGCATTTCATGCATCAGGGAGGCCCTGGGAGGGTTCAAGTTTGGAGCTGGCAGACAATTAGAGTACGGGATTAAAGTAACTTCTGTAATCAGGGTAGGAGTAAGGGGATAATGGAAATTAAGCAGAGCTAGATCCTGGAAGATCTTCCCCAAAGGAAGTAATGCTTGGGGTGGGTCCTACAGGGTAAACAGATGCTCTTCAGTTGAAAAGGGTAGGATGAAGGGACTTATATTCCTCTTGTGGGGGGCATAGCATGGGCAAAGACTCAGTTCTTGGGTTGGAGAATGTCTCTGCCATCTTTTGGTAATTTCCGCATTGGAATTCTACATCCTGTGCTTCAAACTGTCCCCATTCTAACCAGCCATTCACAGTTCTCTGCATCCTCAAAATGCTGTAGCTTTGTTCAACGAGTTCTTATTTTTGGCTCACAACCTTCCATTTTCTTAGTGAGACAATGGAGGCCCAGAGAGCTTTAGCCACTTGCTCCAATTTATGAAATTGTCTTGTCTTCTTAGGCAAAAAGCAGAAGCTCACTAAGGGCTCAATTCTCATCTGAATCATACCCCTAAAGAGTTTAGCACAAGACTCTGCAATGAGTGGGTCATTGATAAATGCCGAATGAATTACTGATGAGGTTGAAGGTATTCTCTTGGTCTTTTCCCTAAGATCCTGACTGGGAAGCTCTTTAAAGGGGAAGTTAATGGTGACAAAAATAAGCAACAGTCTGGGGCACCTGGCTGGTTCAGTTGGAAAAGCATGGGACTTTTGATCTTGGGGTCATGAATTCAAGCCTCGTATTGGGTGTGGAGATTACTTAAATAAAAATAAAACTAAAAAAAAAAAAAAAAAAAAAAAAAAACAACAAAAACCTTAGGGCACCTGGGGGTCTCAGTCAGTTAAGTATCTGACTCTTGGTTTCAGCTTAGTCATGATCTCAGGGTCGGTCATGGGATTGAGCCTAACGTTGGGTGGGCTTTGGACTGAGCATGGAATCTGTTTGGGATTCTCTTATCTCCCTCCCTCTCGGCCCCTCCCCTTATTCACATATTCTCTCTCTCTCTCAAAACAAGCAAACAAAAACAGTAAACAGTCATTTAATGGATATTGTCAGCTCAAAACTGTACCAAGTGCTTTTCAGGGATTTCTTTCAATTCTTAGAATGCCTGTATGAAAGGTATTATAACCAGTCCTGATAATAATACTTAGTCCCATTTAGTGGAGGAAACGGAGGCTTGGTATTGTTATATTGCTTGTCCTATGCCACATGGGTGATTCACAGTGGAATTCAGATAGGACCTGGGGCTGTCTGCTCTGGGGCACCAACTCTCAACTTCTACATCCTGAGCCTTCTTTCAGATGGCTTCCTCAGACAACTGAAAGATGATTCAGACACAGAAAATGCAATTTACACCTTCATCTCTGCCTCTCAGAATAAGGGCCTATACACCCTCCAAGACCTTTTTTGGAAAAAAAGTTGCTTATCTGATATTCTGGGAATCTGAGCAAACAGAGCCAGCAGTGCACAGGAGAGGTCAAGGTGGCTGGAATTTCCAGCTTTGACCTTTCCCAAGACAAACCAATCTATGTCACCAGCCTCCACTCAACAATCTGGCTTTCTGATGCTGCTTCTTTAGAAGGAATTTCAGGGATGACAAGTCACTATCCACTTCTTTTACCAAATTCTTTAAGCAGGGTTATGCTCTGGGCAGTTCCCCAGATGCTAGAGATCCAAAGATGGCCCAACATGGTGCCTGCCTTCCAGAAACCAACAGTCTAGTAATGGAGCTGGGCATGCAGATTATAACTGCAACAGAGCAGTAGAGACACTGCAGTCCATGTATTACAATAAGAACATCAAGGAGAATAAGAGCCACTAACGCTGGAGGGCTTACCGCATGCCCAGCACTGTATCAAGCACTTGATATGTATTACCTGTCTTAGCTCAGGCTGCTATAACAGAATGTCGCAGACTGCATGGCTTGAACAGAAACATTTATCTCTCACAGATCTGAAGGTTGAGAAGTTCAAGATCAAGGAGGAGGCAGCTCAAAAGTCCGGTGAGAACCAGCTTCCTAGCTTGCAGATGGCCACCTTCTCATTGTATCCTCAAATGGCAGATCATAGAGAGACCCGGTTTGTGCCTCAGATAAGAGCACTAATCCCATCCAGGGGGGCTCCACCCTTGTGACCTAATCCCCTCCCAAAGGCCCCACCTCCAAAAACCATCTCTTTGGGGTTTAGGATTTCAACATAT